>NC_134402.1:335225344-336425344 GCF_038048845.1 Mixophyes fleayi
TAATATGTATGCAAACGTAAGAAATAAGGCTCTATAAAAATACTGTTAAAAAATAAGGATATTTATTAAAAACCTTTTCTATTGCTAGTGCGGTGTGCATTTCTATATATATATATATATATATATATATATATATATATATATATATATATATATATCATTTTTAGAGAGTAACAATAAAGCCAAGTCCTTGCATTCTAATAAAAACCAGATGACTCTGTTTAGTGTCAGAAGTCCACAGGTCAGAAGATGTAAACTGATGGAACAAGCATACATCTTACAAAAAGCCTACTAATGTGGATATGTAGCAAAAAGAAATGCAGGTCATCATCACTATTTATTTATATAGCGCCACCGATTCCGCAGCGCTGTACAGAGAACTAATTCACATCAGTCCCTGCCCCATTGGAGCTTACAGTCTAAATTCCCTAACATACACACACAGATAAAAAGGTGTTCCTCAAATGACTAAAGTACTAGGCCACATTCAGAACATGTAATGTATACATAAGAGGTTACATTTGACACATACATTTAAAGCAGTCTAATCTAGTGTAGTTACCATTGGCAAAATTCTGCAATGTTCTGTAACATTGCAGAAGAAGACCAGAGGCTTATCAGGAAACATGGCAGCAACACATTAAACATAAATGAAAAGACAACACTGCAACATTTGAAGTCACTAAACTTGAGTGCAGATAACACCAGTCAATACCATGCAAAGTAGGGGTGCAGGAGGATTTCATAGTAATATCAATAGAGGACAAGTGACAGCTAATATCTATGTTCCACAGTATTTACTCTTTCTATATACAAGCACAAAAATTCCCCAGTGAGACAATTTACCAAACGCGTATAAGCAGATGCCTTAGTATTTAATTACAGTGGATCTGTAACCAACAAATAGGAAAGATGGCCCCTATGAATCAGTAGACAAATGTAATTCAGAATGTAGACTATTTCCTAGGAACCTGTACCTCATTAATATAAGTCAGGCTTCATGAATATTAGGTAATGCATTGGTGAAGCCACTGGTAGAAAATTGATTGACTGCATAGGCAAAACTGGTGGCTCCAATATATGTAGGCTGCAGCTCCACAAGACAAAACCCACAACTAAGAGAACGGCAGATGTTTCATTTTCAGGATACAGCTGCTTTACCTCAGTTGCAGTCTATTCTCATGCCTCTGAACTTAATAGATTTTTCTAATTTCAAAACTCCTGACACCTGTCAAATGCAGCTGGTCAGATGGCCTCAACTTTAAGGGCTAGATTTACTAAACGGCGGGTTTGAAAAAGTGGAGATGTTACCTATAGCAACCAATCAGATTCTAGGTTTCATTTTGTAGAATGCACTAAATAAATGAAACCTCGAATCTGATTGGTTGCTATAGGCAACATCTCCACTTTTTCAAACCCGCAGTCTAGTAAATATACCCCCAAGTCTTAATTGGAGCTGAGTGTTTCAAATTCATATCTATGAGCAATGCATTTCAATGGGCTTTCTGCAACCATTGAAATGCATTGCCTATTTAAATGAATGGCAAAAACTGCAGTTTTGCTCAGCAGAGTAAAAATAGCCTGAATTAGAAAAAAAACGATTGGGGGCGTTATTAATGATTTATGGCAATTTTACCTAGGAATAAAAATCAACCTTTCATAGATCTCAACCTAAGCGAGGCACTGAGAGCAGTATTAGCACAGCATTATGAAACTCTGTGCAGTGAGAGCAAGCTGCTATGTACTGGATGGAGTGTTGCATACAGAAAGAGGGACATTTTCGCTTGCAGGGTATATTACAGTCACTGTAGAAACCAGGGTTTGTTCAGTCCTGGGCTAGGAATAAAGATAAGTCATAACTGCAAAAACAAGAGACATAAAAAGGAGCTAGAAGTGGTGGAGATTATGTATATTTGAAGAAGTGCTTGACTTTACATAGTAACAGAGCGTTTTTCACACCCGTAACTGAGACTGAAAAGTCTGCCATCAGAAAGATAATTAAAAGGGGAAAAAAGGAAGTTTAAATATTTTACTTTGTTAAAAATTAACAATGTCTCCTTACTTTTATGAATTAAGCTACATTGAAGCAAAAATTATTTAGGATAACAATTGAAAAGTTACAAATTAAGGAGGAAATGCTGCTAAGTGTGAAGATATTTTGCTGCTCAGGACGAAGCCCATAGAAATATAAAGTCCTATTCCCTAATTCCAAAGTTCTGCAAAACAACAGAGTAGATACATACAGAAAATGACATGCAGTTAGAGTGCTCGCCCCAGAACCATTTCCTGGGCGCTCCACCCGGCTGTTTTTACTTGCCATCTGGCTCTGGGAATCAGACAATGAATATCTGAGTTGCGATGTGCCTGTGTTACTGTGACAAACACCAAAGATTCCTCCCACTCTGTCAGTATGATGTTACAATGAGATTGGAAGGCGGGAACACTTCTGTGCAGAGAATGAGAGACTGCAGACGTGCACAGAGTGTTGGTATGCAGCGAGTAGTGTTCTCAGAACTTCTTATTCCTGAGTTGTCCAGCACAGTCCCAGCCATCCAGCACCACTGTTTGTCCTATTATAATAGGCACTGTGTGAGCACTGCAGCCAGCAGATGGGGCTAGTCCACCAGTCTGACCAGTCCTGGCAGTCAGACCAGGCAGGGGCTGCACAGCCACACATAAAAACCACATAATTAATTCTAATTAAAAAAAATGTAAGCGTGTCCAGTCCAGCTAGCAAGCGGGCAATAACCACCAGAGTCTTTATAAAGAATTAGGTAGAGACACGCACTCTACCTAAGCTCAATGAATGAATACATTTGGTCTAAATTACCAAATTAAATACCTATCAACATTCTAAAAAAAAAAAAAATCAATATCATATCACCTTTAGATGCCCCAAATATAAAAGGATACAAACTAAAGCATCTATGTAACCGTGCTAAATAAAGCATACAAAGGTCTCACATAATATGCCATCATGTCTTAAATGTAAGTTTCCATGGCTAGCATGCGAAGTCTCATAGAAAAAAAGATGTCCAAAATATGTTTTTATTATATAAATTGTGTAAGGAACGCCAGATCCAATGAAGGTGATATTAAACAACACATTTGGTCGTCTTTAGATGATTATATCAAGGACAAGCTTTCCCACACAACTGGGACAGGTCAGAACAATGCCATTGCTAAAGTACACCACTGATAACCAGCGCCAATATACTAGCATAAATATTACTTCAAATATGTTCAGACAGCTGAGACCAAATACTAGCAGTTGGATGGCAAGTGTCCTGTTCTTATCCACTACTTGCGTCCGCAGACAGTTTTCTGTCAGTCTAAAATATAAAGATTGTGAATCCTGATAGTAGCAGGTGCAATATTTTAACCAAAAAACAGACCTACTCCAGTAGTACGGGGATGCGATCGATGGCGTCTTTACACAGTGCACCAGTAGATGAATGATTAAATGTTTTTCCTAATGAGTTTCATCACTAACAAGCGATTTCTTCAGATGAAAACATAAGTATATAAGCCCAAACGAACAAAGAGTTCAGTGAACTAAAATGGAGATATTTAAACTACATTGTGGCCGATTTCAAAACATCTACAGTGGTATAGTTGACAGCCAGTGATTCACATGATGTCAATGGACTGATATATTATTGGAATAAAATGTAAAAAAACACACATTTAGACTTAAACAGAAATTATTTCATTATCAGACAAGAAGACAGCCCTAAATAGGACTAATATCCCACGTTATTTGTTATAAGGACCGTTCAGCAAACAAGTGAAGTGTATATATAACGTAAAAAATTAGTTAACATATTATAGATAATATCATGTTTTAATAAACAGAGATCAGATTAATAAACCATCTCAACCGAGAACAACGTAATTAACAAAATAATAGAAAGCATGTAAAAATGAAAAGAATCCAGTTTTCTAAAGAATCACCATACATTTGCGCGACTAGAAGTTATTTGTTTTTTGTTTAATAACCATAAGAGATTTTATAAACAATATAAGTGTTGGCAATAACCTTCAACATTTTTTATTATTATCATTGCGAAGTATTACACTGCCCCAACCCAGCTACTTCTTAATGCTACTCGGCTGGCAACATTTTCTGGCGAGAACACTGAGTTATGTGCGTGGAAACTTGTAAAAATAGCAAGAATTATGCAAATAGTCTTGTGCTGTGCCATGCAAATTGTGGCAAATGACCCCCAGCTTTAAGGACCACATACACAATTTACCTATTCCTATTCACTTTTTAGCAATGTTACTAGGCAGGCATTAAACTGAAAAACTGAGGCTGTGTTCACTCTTATACAAGACATGCTGGGGAAAAAAATCTGAATACCAAGGTATTTGTATAGTACATACAGAAGTTCAACTATTCTGTTAAAGTTGTGATAGTAAAATAGCTGGATGAAAGAAAAATGGCTGTAGGATAGACAAGATAGTTGAAACATAAATGGTTTTAAAATCAAATCAAAATGTAGTTTTCATTAAATGTTTTTGCTGACTTGCATAAAACTGGGTCTGCATGTACCAGTACATTCCTTTACATAAATTGCTTATTTTTGAGATAAGATTAATTTTCTGTTGACCTCCAAAGAGAGGAGGAAGCATAGATGCTTTAATCAGTGGTGTGATGAATCATTTTGCTGATGTAGGTCCTGTGATAGGTATATAACATTGCATAGTTGTCATATTGGGTGTGGCTGATCTTTTTGAGTTCAGGCATCCTATTACGGATAATAGAAAATAAAAAGAAACTTGCTTTCACCCAAGCCTTGGTAATAGTTTTTCTGTTTTCGATAAGTCTCCAAGGACAAAGTCTGACAGAACCAATTACCAGTTGGTTAACCAACTACCCACAAGCACAACAATATTAAAAATAACTTCCCAAATTCAACCATCTTTGATTTCTTTGCCCCCTTTGATCTGCTGACTAAAGCCCAAAAAATGTATTCGCTATATCTTTGTCCTGAGGAAAGCAATCGACGAGAAATGTGTTAAGGACGTACTACCACAACCAGAGGGTCTTTGACTGTAACCTGGGAATTCAATCATGCGTATGGTCCCTAGCTGTCAGTCTTGTGCACAAAAACTACTCAGAATGGTTGAAATTCTTTCTAAAAAAGTTAAAAGAAAACATATGTTTTTCATAGAACCAGGCAACACATACATCTTTTGGATAGCAACAAGGGAAAAATTATATACTTAGACGTGGTAACCATAGAAAATTGATTAAAATATTTTTTTAAAAAAAAATTAACAGATACTATATGTAGCAATTATCATTTGGTACTGCTACTTACAATGTATTAAGCTCTCGAATCAAAATGTACAGTAAAGATGTGTCAAACACATAATATAAAATAACTTCCTAACAAACTGGTATTTATCAGTCATGAGCTTTATAGACTGATTTCTTATGAATGTGGATCTAGGCCAGCAGAATACTTGCTATTCATGCTGCCAACCTCTTCATTAGTACAAACTATACAAGCAGAGAGTGCCCTACCTTGTGTTTTATTTGCATATACCCAGTCTTTGGAACCTGTCACAACTGAAATTATCCATGTGACAAATCCAAGTTCACCACAGACTAAAAAGAGTACCTGGCACCTACACACAAAGGAGACTGTGTGGGCTGAAACAGTATTCATGAGAATGCAGTCTATCATTTAACTAGGTACTGGTGATATCACAGAGATATAACAGTTCATTTATAAAATAAATGACATATTAATAAGGCATGACTAAGGCACTGGTTCCTAGCTCTATCCTTACAAATATTAAGGAGCCCACAAAATGACTGCATTCACTAGAAGGCTATAGATGGCCTTTACTCTGTCATCTTTACGAGTACCAGTACACTATATTTCTCCATCATCAAGTATATTGCAAAAGTTAGTGCTCCGTGTAGCACCCCTTGTTTGTCCTATATTTAATGTCAGCAACAGACGAAACTTTGGTTGACCACTACTAAGGTACAACTTTTATGTTATTAGGATAATAAACACTAGACAGTCCACCAAGTTCAACTGTTCGCTACCTGCTAACAACAATCATTTGTCCAAGAAACGGCAAAGAAAACTTCAATAAAATCATTTCAAATATTGCTACAAAAAGCTAACACAGGTTTGACCCTTCATCAAACATTGATGTATGCAGGTTTAGAAAAAGCAATGTTATATGTTTAAGAAAATGTCTCTAGAGCAGATCTCAAACTCAATAAAAAGTGTTCCAGCAGACAATGGGATGGCTAAAGTCTCAATAGTGCAGATGGTTAAAATGGCATTTACCATTTCAACTTACCTGTGTACGTAGCCCAACAGATGAACACTATGAATTGCGAGCACTATTTCTGCCAGATAAAACTGGGCCATACTTTCGTCAAATTGTTCATCATAACGATTCAATAAGGAGAGCAGGTCACCTCCTGGCTGGTACTGCATAACCTGCGGAATGTCCACACCGTTATCCATATGATTCCGAGAAGTGCCTCATACACCATGTAAGGTTTCAAAAAAGGGGATGGAATGTACATGCTCATCGCATCTAGAAGAAATGTAGCGGTTCTATGCATTCCAAGTCATGTTTTATTACTTTTACATGTCAGGATTGATTGCTTTTCTGTATAATCCTATATAACCGGATATGAAACATGGTTTTTCATTTTAATAGGCAATACATTGTTTAATAAGATTTACTCTTTGGATTATACTTTTCCATGTAAAAATATAGTAACAAATTTGCAGTTGGGTAACTGTATGCAACAAACACCTATTAATGGGTCATTGTAACAATAGTATAGTGTATCGTTACCCAACAAATACTACTCACCAGATAAAGGTGCTCCCTGTCTTGGAAGGCATATTGTAATGTGGGTATCCAAGGGCTGCTGTGACTACATAAAATACTTCGCTCTTCTTCAAAAAAAGAAACCTGAACATAGGACAGTAATACACAGTAAATGATCACATAAATAGGAGCAATTGGAAGTTTGTTTCTACAAGTACACAATTTAGTACGTAACTCTCGGCACCAACTAATATGTACCCCAGCTCAATTTCACTTTTGACCTTCATGACTTGAAGCAAAACATTCTAGTCAATGGAACCTATACTGCTGAGTGGAAGCAGTAAACACATTCACAATACATTCAGGGCTCTCTAAAAGAGATTAAACAGTTTTTACACTTGTACATTACGTTACATCGTGCGATTGCCTGAAACAAAATATGTGTGGTCTTCTGAACCTAATCATTACACGCAGCAAGAGAAACTATTAACAGGCCAAGTGTCAAAAAAGAAGAAAGGAGCTTTAAACACTTCTAGAAATGCTATAATCTCAAATGTTATTGCTACAGATTTCATCATGGCTATTCAATAATGCCATGTTTCCTTAGTTGCAGCACTTTAAACGTATTAAGATAAGTCACAACAGCATTTTTGCTATCAGTCTTTATCACAGGCTTATCCATATGTACTCATTTTTTAAGAGGGAGGAGAGAGAACAACCTGGATCCAATTAGATCCAAATTTTCACAGCCGCAATTTATTGCAGGAGATGATTATGCTGATCTTGTGGATTGTTGTGTATGATTAGTGAGGACAGAGCTATGATGTGAGAGGGGTAATAAAGGCAATCAAGAAGCCTCCGACTGAGAGAAGGAGCAGGGTCCCCAACAGCACAAAGGAGTAATGGAGGCTCCTGTCTCACTGGTACAATTCAGTATCAAAACACACTTTATTATGAACAAAGTTCAGATCTCTAAATTGTTTATATAAAATTCCTTAAGTTTCCATCTTTGTACTTTGGCATGTTAAACAATGCAATCTAAGAGCTAAGGCTTTACAAATAAATTTTGACTTGTGATTGCTTGCATGCAAGATCGATTAAACGTCAAGCAACGTTCGCGAATGACTGCAGCATGCTACAACATTTTCTGACTATTGCAGGCCAGTGCTACAGGTGTAGACTGCCCCATGGGGAACAGGTGGCTACAATTTTTACAGTAATGATCATATCTCATGTGAGTGATCACAGGCCAAAATTGCCAGTATTGCCTTATATTAAGAGTCAAGGATAATTAAATAAGCGTTAAGTACTTTCTTTTGTTGATGTTTCAAAAACTTTTAATTTCTATAGAGTCTAAGTATATTATTATTACCATTTATTTATATAGCGCCACTAATTCCGCAGCGTTGTACAGAGAACTCACTCACATCAGTCCCTGCCCCATTGGGGCTTAGTCTAAATTCCCTAACACACACACACACACAGACAGACACACAGACTAGGGTCAATTTGTTAGCAGCCAATTAACCTACCAGTATGTTTTTGGAGTGTGGGAGGAATCCGAAGCACCCAGAGGAAACCCACGCAAACACAGGGAGAACATACAAACTCCTCCCAGATAAGGCCATGGTCGGGAATTGAACACATTACCCCAATGATGTAAGGCAGAAGTGCTAACCACATAGCCACCGTGCTGCCAAGCATACACTTCCCTACATACATAGCAAGTACAAGATATGCAATGGAAGCCCACAGACATTGTGGAATTATGACAGGCAAAATTAAAGTTAACAATATTGTTGGACCACTGACTTGGAGCAAAACACAAAACTTATTTCCCTTAACAGAAATACTACGTACCTGCTGCTGTGCTAGTAGTGCTCTCTTTTTCATCACTTTCATAGCAAAGATGTCCCCAGTAAGCTTCTCTTTAACTACATGTACGTCTGCAAAGTGACCTCGACCAACCACATTCTTCACTTCAAAATCCTTCACACTGGGCTGCAGCTCTCGTAACTCTGCCACAGTGTCAGAATCTAGAAAGAAATATATTAGACAGGGCCATGATGCTATTCGTTATACAAATCTGGAGGATGCTTATAAATAGATTGTCTAAGCTATTTCAAATGTAGTAACTGCTACTGCATACACTCTTCATGTTGAATCTGGGACATAGCAATGATTTAACTAATAGTTTTCACCATCTCTAGAATTTACTAAGGTCGTAAAGATGATATAAATCATATTTTATATTATTTGCTCAACATATTGGACTGACTACACATAAACAAAGATTCAATTGTCAAAAAGTACTTTAAAAAAAAATTTACTTTATTGTACATGTAGCTGAAAGAAACTTACATTTTTTGACAAAGTTAGATACATGTTTAATCTTCAGCAATGGTGGGTTGTTGCATTCTTCAAAGAGAACAAATAAGGAATCTAGAAGTCCTTCCCTGCTTAGAGCCAACAGTTGTTGTTGATGAAAACTAAATTGGCCTGATGATTTTCCCTGGAAATGAAGACACAGCATGATAAGAAATAAAATCTAAAATGCAAGCAATATCACCCGAAAACATTTTTAGGAGATCATCTGTTGCACTATGTAGCCACAGTCTACTGTCTCAGCTTCAATGCCAAATCTGGTTCCTAATCCTTGTATTGAGCAGAATTTCATTTAATTCAGATCATCCAAAGTGTGGAGAAGGTGTGTTTATTATTTTCCTTGATTTTATCATTAAATAGTTGTTGTGGGTATGTCCAGCATTTGTGGCACATAGGAGGCGAGTTTTAAATATTTATACAATGAGAAGTTTCCTTTGAGTAAATATTGCATATACAGTGTATTGTTCTATTGATGAAATAACCATAAAGAAATAAATGAAGCTGAAGTTATGACTATTTTTCAAGATGCCCAATTTGGTCTTTGTTTTTACTCTCAGTGTGGCAGGGTTATGTGGTTTCTAAATAATAATATTCAAATGTTCAAAGTCCACTTATGAATGCTAAAAAACTTTCCCAGACCCATTGAATGCATCTTAATGTGGTAATTGACTAACTTATATGGGCCCAATGGACTAGGAGAGTGGTTCCCAAACTGTGTGCCTAGGCTCCTTGGGGTGCTTCGGCCAGGGCCTGTGGTAAGCAAGGCAGGGGACTACTTGGTAATTGTTCTGGCTTAAGGGTGCCTTGAGCTGAAAAAGGTTGGAATCCACTGGACTAGGCCAAACAAGCAGATCTGTTCAATAGGCCTGGACCATCTATGATCAATCCGTTATCAAACCTAACAACCAAATTTTGATCACTACCAGTCTCAATAGCTTATCATTTTAGACTGTGCTGCAAAAAATAGCTGCTTATTATTAATTAGCTACTTAATTGCTGTTACTGGCTCTATTAGAGACACATCGCACCTGCAGACATACACAAATTTGAATCATTAAAGCTGAGAGAATTTTTTTTACATTTTATGTTTGTAACATTGAATACAACACACTACCTATATTTAAAAGCATAATGTGTACAAAACATTTTGCTTCATGGCAGTGTCTTTAAGATCAGGATCTGTACTGGAGAATTTACATGCTTTTTAAACACTTCTAAATCACATATAAACGAGCCTGATATTGGAAACTATTGTTTTAAGCATCAAGCTACCAACTGCATAAAACATGCATAAATGCCTCGAGAACACTTAAAATTATTTTTTTAACGCTAGTAAGAAGACATGTACAACACAAAGATTTGACAATACCCAATGGGTATTTTGCCTTAGTCCTGTAAAAGCCAATGTGATGTTACAAAACTACTTGTTTGAAATAAGCTTTAACAAATATATTAAGCAATACACATCATCTTCCACATATTTTGTATGTATATTAAGTACAGGACATTAAATTTAATTAAATGTGATTTCATTGTATGAGGGGCAAGAGAGCAGTTTCTCTATGAAAGAATATATGATTCTTTCTTGTTTTCATCACCATAACCAGGATGTTTCCTCCAATACAATGTTTGTACACAATGCAACAATGACCATTTATGTATGATACTTATTCCACTGATGGAAAATGTAGTGGGTTAATTTCATTCAAACTATGAAAAAAAAGTCTACTATTCAATTAAGTTGTTCTTGTTATTATCCTGTTCAGATATCAGTAAAATATTTGATATCACTTTACAATCAGGGAGAGATAGTGAACATATGTTAACAATACAGAAACATGCAACAAAACATAAGGCAAGAGACTCTGGATAGAAAAATGGGTGATAAACTCACAGATCCTCCACTGAATCACACGCAGTAAGTCCCAATAATGAAGCGGTCATGTGTCTTGTGGGTGTGCACCCGTATTCAGTCCAAACAGAAACAATTGAAATGAATTGGTTCCCAGAAGACTAGTTCCTATTAGGCGCATAGGCAACAGAATGTGCTGATGTTCTTTCAAATCTTTGGCATTCGGAGGTAAGACTTGCTGACGCGTTTCAGCTTTGTCATTATGACAGAATTTTCTTGTATTAAGAATAGACTCTCTAGGAGAGACCATTTTTTATCTTTTATCATTGGATCTGACTTCCTCTGCAGGGACTCCCCAATTAGAGTCCCACATAACACAAAAATTCTTTAGATTGGAAAAGCTGCTAATGATGTACGACATTGGTGGGATGAAACGCGTCAGAAAGTCTTACCTCCGATGTTGCTATGGTATACTGAAGTAACTATACAAGTATTTCATAAGTGGCAAAGGTTTTTACTGACAATTATATTAAATGTATGCAAAGAGTCAATACTTTGCAGGGTTGACTCTTCTTTTTGAAGACATCTGCAATTCTCCCTGTCATGCTGTCAATCAAGTTCTGGGCCACATACTGACTGATGGCCGCTCATTCTTGCCTAATCAATGCTAGGAGTTTGTCATAATTTGTGGGATTTTGTTTGACCATCCGCCTCTTGAGGATTGACCACAAGTTCTCAATTAAGGTCTGGGGTGTTCCCTGGCCATGAGGCAGATGGACAAACAAAAACCCACAAATTCTGACAAACTCCAAGCATTGATTAGACAAGAACGGACGGCCATCAGTCAGTATGTGGCCCAGAAGTTGATTGACAGCATGCCAGGGCGAATTGCAGAGGTCTTCAAAAAGAAGGGTCAACACTGCAAATATTGACTCTTTGCATAAACTTAGTGTAATTGTCAATAAAAGCCTTTGGCGCTTATGAAATGCTTGTAATTTTGCTTCAGTATACTGAAGCAGCAAAGTTTCTAAAAACACTTGTGTCATTCTCAAAACTTTTGGCCATGACTGTACTTTAGTATGCGCTCCCTCGCTCTATCCAATGTGCCCTAACCTAATATGTTTTAAGGGGTCTCTCAAAACAAACCTCTTCTGGGAAGCTCATCACATTTGATTGCTTCCCTGTCATTTGATCTGGTGTGCACTCGTTTGTCTTTCTCTTCTATCTACAGAACACATCCTATTCACTTATATATCTTATTTACCTATTCTTGCAGATCATCCAGAAACATGTGTTCACTTAAGCATTTATTCATCATAAGGAAACCAGTTATGTGGCCTTAACGGCAAACCTATATTCTGGTTGGTCCATTCCTTAAGACATGCACTTACGCCTTTTGTCTTACTACTTTCCTTGTTGACTGTGAGCAGCATCATACTTTTTGCCTTAATTTATGTCACTGTACTGCTGGCAATGTAAGTTTATTAAAGGAGGAGGAAGAAATTTGAGCTTAATGATTTAATAGCTGAATGTGAACCAAGTCACCAGTGAATCTTCCAGATATAGGCCTTGTTATATGCAAAACTTTAATCAGTTTTGAAAGCTAGTATTTACCAGATATTGAATGTATTTTCATTTTTAAGGTGCGTTCGACCAAGGTCTAAGAATCTTTTTATATTCTATAATCTAATACTTGCCCATGCATACCATCTGTATTAGTCACTATGAGATCATCAGAATGTTGACAACAGGAGATGATAATGCTGATTCTATGGGAGAGACAGGGGCCTGTCCATTTCAGTGACCGTGTGACGAAAGGACAGAGCCATGTAATGAGTAGGGGAACAAACAACACACAGAGTTAGAGGAGAGAGCTTGTCCCCAATAGCGCAGAGTAGTGATGTAGGGCTCCTGTCACACTGCTATAGGAAGATTATGGTGTTAAGCTCACCTTTATATATGAAATAAAGGTCATACATCCAACTTGTTTACTTTTTTTCTCAGCTATTGTTTTTGTGTTTGCATTGTGAATGGATTTTTATTTTAATGCTTTAATAACAGGGCAGTATGCCTATGTGACACTTATTCAAATTCCAGGAGATTAAATTCTGCACATTATATACACTATAATCATGGGACTTCCCACTCCAAAGGGTCTATTAACTTAAGATGTTGGTTCTGAGCACATTTATCAAAACATTTATTTTCCCTTAAAGCTTCACATGGTAATCTAGTGCAATATCCTCTACATATGTCCTGTACACATTTCAGCCTCTTAGCACAGCCGTAAATTGAGGATTCATCAGAGAAGAAAGCACGCAGTACTAGAATACCATGTTGCAACGAAAAAGTACAAGTCAGAGAAACATCACAGTAACTCCCTGTGACATGTATTACTTAGGCATGAAATTATTCTCGTTGCACTGGCCAGCCAACTAACAGATCCAGGGCAAATTCCAGTTTGGCATTAACCTCTTACAAACAGTAGAAGACTCTACAGAGATAAGGTAAAGCTTGCACCTGGAAAAAGTTGTTAAGTCGTGTAGCCCTACTGGTGATGGGCTCTGAAGATAAAGTATCTGTTGCGCCGCGGGTTCCAACCTTGAATTTCAACATTTCTGAAATTACAAATTTTGACTACATTAGATACAGATAGTTAGTCAGTGTCCTTACATCTTACCCCTTGTATGTGGTTCTGAGAGCTGGAGACACTTCATGCGGACCCCAAGACAGGGAATGCTGATGGGCAGTTCCAATGCAATAGGTGTCCCCAGCTCTGGTCCTCCACAAGCTATATCCCAGTTACTACTGTTGCAAGATAGGAATAGCCTGCCTACAACATCACTCATTTCCCTCTCCTTCCAAGCAGCCATATACCATCACTCAAACAGCTGACAATCGGTTGCATGCCACTGCACAGGACAGGTAATGACATCACAGTTGCCAATATTTTAATAAAATCCCAGGGTTATTTTGCTCAGAAAATGCGTAAAAAAAAAGGAATGCCAATAGACTTCTATGATAGCACATTGAAATTTTATGTATATTTTAAAAAATCTTATACTTCTTAAATATATATTCAACACACTTATTGCTAAGGTACTTGGTCATGTTTTACATGTGGAATGACATGGAGTGAGGGCCGATTACCATGGAATGACAGCTGTTTTATACGCCATGTCACAAATTTCAAAACAATTGCTCTTCTGTCATAGTAAACACCCCTATTTCTCCCACATCCCCTAATCCCACACACTAATCCCTTTGCGTATGCGCTCCCCATATCTGTATCCCACCACACAAGTCTCATAGTGTGGAATGACGGACAATTACTATGGAATGACAGTTGTTTTATATGCCTTCTGAATGACACAGGAATATATTGGAGACAATAGTTAGTATCGTAAAAGGAATAAAATACACGGAAATGCAGGTGCTCACACAATTCTGGAATAAGTTTTGTTGTTTAAGAAGCTGTCTAGTTCGCAGCAAACCATAAATGGTCAATATCCAGTTGAAACGTTATTACCGGTGGCCATCCAGAGAATGGTTAGATCCAGACGAAATGGATAAGAAAGGCAACAATCCATGAACAGTCTGAGCCAGGCAAAGTTCAGACCTGGCAGCATATAAAACCAATACTAATTTGTCCAGCAGCAGCAGGATCAACTACTTTCACCAATTCGTGTCTGAGATCACCGCTCCAGATAATTTAAAAAAAATTATGTTCAAATTTAAATAACTTCAACAGACTCTTTGATATCACTTTTCACTGTGGCAGTAAATGGCTTCTTGGTACCTGTATTTTTGCTATTTCCATGGCAAGAAGGATGGAACAGTGTTTCATCTCCCAAATAATGTAAAATGAAAAGCTTTTTTGATTCTCTGCATTCCCGCAATATACATGTTTACGAAAGCCATGAAGGGAGTCTCTTTTTTCCTTTTGGGTCCTTTAAATAGAAGTATCTCTTCAGTACAATGGGAGGATTTGGGCGATTAGCATGAAAATTTGAACCTTTCAATACCCATCTATACTGATCAAAACGAAAGTCACATTTCTGATCATGGTCAGAAGAAGAGGGCAAGTACAGAAACACTTCTCCTCCCTTTGGTTGTATAGGTGGTAGTGAGATAATTTGTTTTTCATTCAAGTCTGTTTTACAAAGTATCTGGAATGCTTTTGTGATTGATAAGTCTGTATGTTGACCATACAAATAAGCATTTTCAGAATAAGACATGATACATACAGTCTTCAGTTAAATTAGATCATTGTTGGTCTTTTTTTTTTTTTTTTTTTAAAAAAAAAAAATTGAAATAAGCTATATAAGGTCTACTGTATCTCCAATGCTGTGAAGTGAATTATAATAAGCATCTACCTTTTCCAGAGTTGAGGTCTCCCTTCAGTTACACTGAGTGAGTGTGTAGATGCACACTAACCACTTCTGTAGAGTAAAGTGAAGTGTAGAGGTAAACTCTGAGCACAGCAAAATGATAGAAAGTAATTAGGTGGCCCCAGAATCTTATGCTTATCAGTTTCGTAAAGGTGATCTTCTGACCATGATCAAATGTATTTTTCTTTTTTAAGAAACACATAAAGATTTGAATGGGACTTCTGAATCTGAACTTCTAAAATCCTCACATGTATACTTATTGGTTTTTGCAAAAATTAAAAGTGTAAAAAAAAATCCCTGGTTAACATGAATTTTTTAAAATAAATCTCATAACTGTCCTGTAATTTTAGAAGACTTGCCAGCCATTCGACACAGTCCTGACATTCAGGAGGTATATCTTGCAGAAATTATGGAATAAGGGGGTTGTAGAGCATTCAAGTGCGTCAAAAGCACCAGGCATGCCCCTTGGCATGACACCGCCACTCCTCTGGCAGTTATGGATTATAGGTGCAGTAAAAAGTACAGCTTAGACAGAGGCAACATTAGCGATGTTACTTATATGAAATCTCAATAGATAATAGAGAAAATGTAATGTCATGGGGGGGGTCTTAAAAAGTCAACACCTAAAGATGGTCCATGTTGATATGAATTACATAATTATTTTATTTATAATCAATATTTTTTATTTATTTGCACAGTAATAAAAAAAGTATCAAACAATAGATAACAAATCGGAGTCATGTACAGCATTATGCATAGGGACATCAGAGTCATGAAAAGACCCTTATAAATAAAATTTCTTGGGTCAGACAGTCAGTGGGATTATATTACACTTGATCTTATCTAAAGTAAGCACTACATGAGTTAAGCTGGGTACACACTACAGAAATTTCAACCAACTTTTTATGCCGAGCGATTTTACATGCGACCGATGTTACGATCACTCCGTCCATGGACTGCATACACACTAGCCTTGTTTAGGACGATAAAGGGAAGAGCGGACATCCCTTTAGCGACTTTTTACAGCCATGTTGTCGTGAGCAATGACTGTAATTTCCTACTCACTGTTGTGGATCGGTCGGAAGTTTATACACACTACACAGCGGAAACAAGATTGGAACGAAAATATTAAACGGTACGACCAACCAAATGAGGCGACAATCGTCCATTTTCCACCATCGTGTCACTGCACACACTGACCCGACTTTTGAACGAGCGGTCACATGTCGGCTGATTTAGCCGATTATTGGATGAAAACTGTGTAGTGTGTACCTAGCTTTAATCCAGTTTATGAAAACATGGCTTGTACAGTTAATATTATACATCAGAGTCATAGGTCTCTTACACTTTAAATTACATATTAACATAGTAGCAAGTTATATGTACATTTATAAAGTTTATCCTAAACTTTACGATAATTCCATGGCATGACCTGCCCACATGCTTGGATTTGTAGTTCCACATCAGGAGACAGAACATATTTAGACTTGTGGTTTTTAAAATGCTAGATTAAGGTTATATTATCTCAAGTACAACATGAGGCTCTCTTTTTTGAAAATATTGCAATGTAATGCAAACAGAGCTGCAAATTACATCAATGGTAACCTACTGATATTAACTGTACAAGCCATGTTTTCGTGAACAGGATTAACTCATGTAGTGCTTACTTTAGATAAGACCCCTTACCCAAGTGTAATATAATACTACTGACTGTCTGACCCAATAAATGTTTTTTTATTAGGGACTTTTCATGACTCTGATGTACCTGTGCAAATTGTAGTAATGTAGTGGGGTATAGATGT
Source organism: Mixophyes fleayi (assembly GCF_038048845.1). NCBI lineage: Eukaryota > Metazoa > Chordata > Amphibia > Anura > Limnodynastidae > Mixophyes > Mixophyes fleayi. Next base: position 335,242,591 of record NC_134402.1, read on the forward strand.
GGGGGAGTGTATATGCAAAGGGATTAGTGTGTGGGATTAGGGGATGTGGAAGAAATAGGGGTGTTTACCATGACAGAAGAGCAATTGTTTTGACATTTTTGCATTGACATGGCGTATAAAACAACTGTCATTCCACATTATGAGATTTGTGTGGTGGGGTACAGGTGTGGGTGAGCGCATATGCAAAAGGGATTAGTGTGTGGGATTAGGGGATGTGGGAGAAATAGGGGTGTTTTTTGGGAGAAATTCAAGTTTTTACTGATATTTCTGCATTAACATGGCATATAAAACAGCTGTCATTCCATGTCATTCCACATGTAAAACATGATCAAGTACCTTAGCAATAAGTGTGTTGAAGATATAATTAAGAAGTATAAGATTTTTAAAAATATACATAAAAATTTCAATTTGCTATCATAGAAGTCTATTGGCATTCCTTTTAGCAGACTGAAGCTGTCATTCCTTTTAGTATGTCCCAAAAATGCACTTGTACACAAACAGTAAAGTGCAGGTTAGAAAAATATTAAACCCCAAAATTAGAAGATGACCATTAACTATTGAGGAATTCTATTCTATGTTCATTGACATTTATTTATATAGCACAAATATATTCGGTAGCACTTTAATATTGGAAACAAACATTTCAGAAATCATTACAGGGGATGTAAAAAAAAAAAAAAAAAAACAATACTGGGTAATGCACAGACATTTATTAAATATTATTCAATAAAAATTCAGTTAAACATATTAAACATAGTACATAGTAAACATTTACACAAGGATATCGAGGATTACACAGAGCATACACTTCAAAAGAAACTGATCCTCTGAGAGACAACATCCCAAACTTGACAGCCAGCCTCCTGCACCGACCTTCATATTATAAAGGTATCTCCAGTCCCCCACACCACACGCATGCACGTAAATACATGTCATGATCGTACACAACACTAATTGCATTAATTACTCACCGAAGACCCCCTTCTTACCGCCATTAAATTCAAACACAATATGAACTATGTGAGCTCACTTCCGGGACGTCCAAGGGAGATGTGTATGTATATGCCCGGGCTCGCCTAGCTCTTCTTTTGCCAGAGCTCAGTAGCGCTGTTAGCTCTATTTAGAAAGGCTTGTTTAACCCAGGACCCGCAGACCGCAATGTTACTGTGACCTTGTTTAGTGTATATATCAGGACTGCTCTAATAACCACATCTATGCTCCCCTGTAAGGATTTCTGAAATGTTTTTTTTCCCAGAAGCAAAATGTCCGATGCAGCCTCATCCAGTCACTGCCCTCACTCCTGGGCTGAGTTGTGTTCCTAGTGCCTTCTAGTGGTGGTTCTGCATAGTTACTGTTCCGGCTACTGTCACTTATTTCTAGGAACAGAGATTTGTACCTGTAAAATATTTGTTCCTGCCAAAGTGCTTACTTTTCCATACTAATCAAATGTACAATGTTTTCTTCTCTTATTCTGTTTATTAAATGCAGTGTGTTTTTGATCCTATTCAGTGTAAACGTCTGGCATTGTAACCATGTTCAGTGAATACAATAGCACATGCATAAAGTATCCCTTGAATTTATATACAAATGTTGGCAAGTTTTATAGCTGAGCACTGGGAAATTCACTGATCAGTTCAACGAGCATCACACAGATATTTAAAGCAGCAATCTGATGAAAGAGTGAGATGTATTTTTTTATTTTTTAAAAAAAGACTTTATCAATTTGCAAAGAGCTGTCATTGTCAAAATGTAACAGGAACCAATGATTTCTTGAAATACAAGCAAGAGAAGAAGACCAATCTTGATTGGGGAAATTGCCCAATCTAAATATGTAGACTGGTTGCATTAGCACAGAATTGGAAAGATACCTTGAAGAAGTGAAGTGTGACGACGTTTAAGGTGGATAGGGAAGAGGTGAGAAGGAGAAAGGGGGGGGATTTGAGACCCAATACGGGACCCCCGGTGGCCGAGTAACAGTCAAAACGTGGCAGTATGCAGTATGTAACCTACTTAATAAAATTTACAGGAAACACTCTGAAGTTGGCAAGGTGGTAAGGCGGGGCCAGAGGTACTATTGTAAATATACCAGTCACTTCAAATTTGGTAGAATTTGGGAGTTTTCTTGTTTAGATATGCTGAGGTTTTTTCCATTTACGCCAAATACCACATTTTATTGAGTAATTGCTGTCTAGACTGAGGGTTTGGGTTTTTCCAACGCTTCGCTACTAGACATCTGGCTGCATTGAGGATCTGAATGGATAATTTGTCTGAATGTTTGTCTAGGTCCTCAATAGGGCAGCCAAGGAGAAAGGATTATGGACATTTGGAGACCTGACCGGTAGTGACATGGCCAATGAGAGCGGCATCATCATCCAAGATAGAGGTGATTCTCGGGCAAGACCACCAGACGTAAGAAAGGACCCCTGTTCTCCACAACCCCTCCAACATAAGTCAAAAGTGGAACCATAAATTCTTTTCAACTTGGTGGGAACTAGGTACCAATGGTAATATATTTTGTAGGCGTTTTCCTTAACAAGAGACAAGATGAATATCCTAGAGACCCTCTCTCTGATTGTTGTCCAGGTGTCCTCATCTGGTTATCTGCCCTAGTCAGCCTCCCACCTGAGCTCATGGATGGGGTTGTTGGTCTGCATGGAAGATTTAAGAAGATTATATAGGGTGGAAATAATCCCCCTTAGCAGAGGCGAGTGCACACATAAGGATTCCAGGGGAATCAAAGGTCTTGTTATATCAGACTTAGGAAAAGAGTCAACATAGTGTCTCTTTTGGAAGTAAGCAGACGGGCTAACATTAGTAAAGTCAAATTTCTCCTGCAACAATTGTAGTGAAATAAACTAATCTGCCTGTAAGATGTGAGCTGTATTTTTAATGTAAATCAATATGTGAAGCTATAAGAAGAAAAATAAACATATTTCCTTGGTTTGTTTCATCAGGCTGCTATTAATGATTCTACAAAATTTCCACAGTATCATGGCAACCACAATTGCATGATTTTTTTAAGTTTGGAACACCATCTGAGTTTTGTCTGCACTGTAAAATCCTTCTCCTCCTCCTCTCCCACAAGAAATGCTGAAATCTGTGAGTCTGTGTGTATCTGATAGCCATTTTTCTCCCTCCAGAGAGATTTTGAGAAGGAGATAATTTGGAGGAGGACAGCTACGAATAATGATCAGATACATGCTTAAAAGGTATTAAACATGCTATTTAAAGGTAAAAACCTTTGTGGGGTTGCCACTTTAACGTATAATATTGATAATGTATATTTTATTTTTATGTATCTTTTGATTTCACTGTTTTTCCTGTAAAATTTCAGTAAACAGTTCTGTGCTATTCAATGGAGAACTTATTTTTTATTATTTTTTTTGCATATTTTTTTTTACATAAATGGCAGTTGACATTTCTTCCTCTCCTGTACACAAGCCAAGAAAAAAATTACTAAGAGGAATTAACAATTTTCTACAATTTTCAAAATTATTTATTGTAAACTGCTTCAAAAATCATAAATTTACAGACCGACACTGTGGAGCAAACATAACCCTGCAAGACAGAGTCCCATTTTGCAGACTATCACAGAATATACATTTTTACAAAATATTTAAACAAATAAACTATAACTGTAAGAGCCTTATAAAACAGAGCCTACAAGGAAACTAGACATGAACTATATGGTACCGTATAGAGAAAGCCATGCCACCATGATGTAGTCAAAAAAAAAAGAGGAAAAAGAAAGGGTAGTAAAGAATAGAAGTACCAGAGAACAATTCCCGTCTTACCCAATATATAATTATTCTACACCAGCTGTCATAGAATTTATGTAATCATACCATGGGCCCCAGACCTTATGAAATTTAGGCACTGCATTGTTCAACAAAGCAGAAATATACTGCATGGTAGCTACATGATTTACCTATTCAATAACTCAGAAAGTTGGGGAGGGATGGCCTGCTTCCAGTGTCTTGCAATCAATAATTTGGAAGCCTGACAAACATACTGTTCAATCTATCCTCATACTTGTTCATGGACGATGGAAGAAGACCATGAAGCAAGGACACCAGGGTATACCTAGATATCCGTAACTTTATGATTTGCTCAATTAAATCAATGGTGAGAGACCAGAACTACTGGATGATTAGACAGTCCCACCAGATGTGAAGATACGACCCCATACCACCACATGCTCTCTAGCTGTCTTTAGAGGTAAGCAGGTAAATGTGTCCCAGTTTTTCCAGGACCATATACCAGCGTGTATAAATCTTATATGTGTTCTCTTTAACACATACATTAATGGACGCCTTAGTCACTAGTTCTCTAATTTCAGACCATCCCTCCGTGCCCAATATCCCTAGATCTCTCTTCCAGACATTTTCATGGGGTTCCATATCAGGCTCGCTCTTCCACTAACAGGATTGAATGGTAAATCAACTAAATTATATCCCTACGGCCGACCGAGAAGATACAGTTCTTCTCATAAAGAAAGAGTAGACAAAGTTTTTTGGGACGAGTCTGGGATTGAATAAACCCACGGATCTGGAGATATTGAAAATGCAGGGATAGAGGAAGATGGCATTTTTCCTGAATATCTGTGAACACCACAAATGCTAAATCACCCATAATATGCATAAACCCATCAAAGTTATGAGATTTCCATAGTGCAGCAAAACTGTCAGATTGGCCTGGGGGGAAAGAGAATGTTTCCATATCAGAGTCAGAGGGGATGGACAGGGAGCTAAATTATGTTTAATATTCACCACATTCCATATAGAGAGGGTGAAAGCTGGACAAACATAGGCCGAGGTGGGCCTGCACGACCCTAGTACGCATGGGAGATAGCTCACTGACATATCCTGGACCAATGCATTTTCAACATCCACCCGGGTTAGTATGCCGAGACATAACTTGATTCATGTGGACAGTTGTCTTAGCAAGAGTAGACCTGCAAAGGTGAAGTATTTTACTCCCCCCATATAAAGCTGTTGCAGGCTGCCTGAATGCCCCTCATAGTAGAAAGGGGAACTTGTACAGGGAGAGTCTGGAAGAGATAAAGGAGGCGCAGGAGAACATTCATTTTGAGAGCATTAATTCTCCCGAACCATGATATGTACAATGTATCAACTTCGCAAGATCTTTCATTAACCTCTGAGACATCTGTAGATAGTTCAGTTGTTAAAGCTTGGAGCAGGACTTGCTCCCAAGATATTGAATAGCCTGTGGTTGCCACTGAAATTGAAATGACCATTCCAGGCTCTCCCTAGCAAGGCAGGGGACATTATTCGCTAGTGCCTCGGACTTGGAGTTGTTAACTCTGTAACCCGACATGGAGCCATATTGTTGCCTGGCGGATAAAAGATGAGGAATAGAATGCATTGGTTCGGTTAATGTGATCAATACATCGTCTGCGAAATGGGAAATGGTATAATGACGCACGCCCAATGTAAAATCACTGCTAGACCTAATTTGGGCAGCTAAGGGTTCCATACAAAGGTCAAAGATCAACGGGAATAAGGGGTATCCATGCCTAGTACCATTATTGAGCCAGAACGAAACCGAGTCCTGCCCATTTGTCAAAACAATCAATGAGGAATTGGTATACAAGGCTCCGATAGCATGCAGAAGAGCACCCCAGAAGCCTAAACCTTCTAATGTAGAAAACATTAATGGCCATGAAATACGGTCAAATGCCTCTTCTGCATCTAACGCCAACAGAACCAACGGGAAGTTTACTGGAAACTGCAAAATGCATAAGGGGAATAACTCACCGAGTGTTTTCCAATGCCTTCCTATGGGGTAAAAATCCAACTTGATCCAGGTCTATTATACAATTTATGAACAAATTTGCAAATTATTCTGGTGTACATATGGGGTAAAATAGAACAGACACACCTGTGAACGTTGTCCTGCTACCTGCACAAAATGTATTGGAATATATCAAGCACTAACTGGACTCTCCTTGCATTTATTATTGCCAGTTGTCATTGTTTGTAAAGCAATCCATATAGAAATATTGCACAAATGCTATATGTGTTAGTATATTCATTTTCTTGTGTAAAAGTTGTGCTGTTACTTGCACACTTTTTTGGGTCCTGAAAATGTTGCGATGTTCTCACTCTGAGAAACTCTGCGCCGCCACCGTCAGGGGGCAATAATGAGTGAGACCAATTGGAAATCTGTCACAAATAATGTTCAACATTATTACACCAGATTACATATGCTGAAGATGTATCAAATGTCATCCACTATGTTTTGGGTATAGTATCTCTTGTTTCTAAGTCAGGCTAAGTAGAATGAAATATCACTCATTGGAGGTCATGCTGAAAAATGTAGATGTGCAGCCCTGAAGCCTTTTATTCTTGCTTTGTGATGTTATGTATCTGTTTTTATGGGTTTACACATAGATTAGCCTTGCAATATGACAAAAAAAATTCCCTTATGATGGGCAGAGTTGGAAACACATGGGCAAAATCACATTGTTCCTATAGAATGCTTGATATCTGTAATAATGTGACTCATTCTGCATATTAACAAAACAATTATCTTACGTTTTGACAATGAAATGTATTACTGAACTCAAGGAAATATAGAGAATGATTATTTGGAGGTGTACCTATTGTAGCCAGAGTCAATATTAATTAAGAAGATAGTCCTAACATGATACTAGGCAGTATTTTCAGGTGACTTTTTACTTGAGCAAACATTCACATTTGCAAAACTCTGCATGCAGCAGCCGTGCACCAGAACCATGAGAATGTATAATTGGGGCATGTGCCAGTGTATGAGCATGGCAGAAACATCAAACACACAAAACGAAATACGTCTCTGCTCTTTTCTGGGTTTCATATTACACCAAATGTACAGTGACCAGTGTCATGTGGTACAAAACTTGCATGCTTTTTCCAAACAAAACAACTTTCAGATATCAGAGCAAAGTCAAATAGGTAATGTATTAGTACAAACCTTTAAACCAAAGATGGTAAAAACAAATACATAGTATAAAAAAAACATACTGTATCATCAACAAATACATTTGCCATAAAATATCACAACTCTTTATGTTCTCCCTGTGTTTGCGTAGGTTTCCTCTGGGTGCTCTGGTTTCCTTCCACTCTCCAAAAACATACTAGTAGGTTAATTGGCTACAGTCAAATTGACCCTAGTCTCTCTCTGCCTGTGTGTGTGTGTGTGTGTGTGTGTTAGGGAATTTAGGCTGTGAGCACCAATGGGGCAGGGACTGATGTGAGTGAGTTCTCTGTACAGTGCTGTGGATTTAGTGGTGCTTTATAAATAGATGATGATGGTGATATGATGGATATGGTGACACTATAAATAATGGTTTGTAGTAAAGTGCGTGTAATTAATAGCAGTGGCTACAAGGCCTAATGTTGCTATACTGAAAGTAGTTGTGGCAGGGCCCTCTTAAAAACATCTTGGGACCCCGGGCACAGCAGTGCACCGGGGCCCCTATATATACAAAAAAAAAAATATTATATATATGGGCCCTGCAGCCTAGGGGGGCCCATCGGAGGCAGAAAAAAAAAAAAACTGAAAAAAAAGAAGAAAATACTTACCTTGCGGTCAGCTGGCGATCCGGCTCCCTCCCATGGTCTCCAGTTTTTGGGGGTTTTTTTCTGCCTCCGACGGGCCCCCCTGGGCTGCAGGGCCCCCGGGCACCTGCCCATTGTGCCCAATGGGAAAGACGGCCCTGAGTTGTGGGTGTACTGGCTGTGCTTCGGAGGATATCCACTACTGCTGTTACTAGCATTTGGTAATATTGCAGTTATATTTTGTTTGTGGTCCAGTTTTCAGAATGCAGCTTACAAACACTAGTAACAAATGTGGGCCAATTTCTTTTGCGTTTGACATGCATTTACACTAACAAAACCCTAATGCAATGCCAGTAGGCACCTGGCCTTAAACTGTTTTAGCAATCTGTGGGGGGAATTCAATTCCCCCCGAAGTACCGCCACGCTAAAACCATAACCGTTATTACGGTAGTTTTAACCTGGCTTTCTGTTCGCAGCTCAGGGAGCTGTGAGCAAAAAGCCGGCGTTAGAACTACCGTAATAACAGTAATTACGTGCACTATTACCGTAATAATGGCAATAATGCGCAGGCCGCGTTACTTTTAACAGTAACGCAGCCAATTGAATTCCCCCATGTTTATGTTGAGCTACATTCTAATAAGTAGAGCTACTTATAACAGTTATTTTAATCAGTAACAATTGTATCTCATGCTGTCCCAGACAGGGACTGTGGATGTACTTTATCCTCCTGCATGCTAGAGTCAACTAAATACCACCATCAGTGGCAAATATAGAGATTTTTATTTCTCAATATTCATGCACACAAAAAAGTGCATTTATGTATTAGTAAATCTTCAAATTATGCTGTTAGAAAAGAAGTTTAAGATATATTTTTTTTCTATAGGTTTTCCTCCAACACTGTTAATATTTTGCTAATTTTCTACCAGCTCCAAAGCCCTTGTCAGCAGCAGCCCAATTCCATATTAAATTTCATCAAATAATGTACCATTGTTTGCAGTGAAACGTTTTACAGGTTATTCCAGGTTACAAGGAGTTAAAGAGTCGTGACAACAAAGTTCAAATATCAATCTTTTATTGCAAACAAGTAAAAATATAATAATAATAATATACTTGGTTTCGGTAGTTCTTTTAGAAATATGTTTAATCAGCAATTATCCAGGGCCCCACTGTCTCTCTCTCTCTTGAGCTAGATAGACAAACGACTAGCACCAATACCGACAGTCCAGGACGATGCAACTTGTGTCGCAGCAAAACCAGCTTTTATAGAGAGGAAACTAAGAATGCCGGATATTACTAACATATAAGGTATAAACAGAATTAATAACTTCTTATTGGTACAGCTATGAGTAAGAAGCAATTTCACTTGTTCTACGCAAATGCAAAGCAGTGAAGATACGCGGGACTTTACAGTACATGCGCAGTTAGCACTGGTACAACGCCTTGCTGATATATGTATATAAACTTATCCCGGCTTTGCCTTGGTTACTATAGCATTTCATAATACACACAGTAACAAGAACAATAAAGTAGAGTTCAGTGGCCATTTTGCTTGGCCTGTCTCAACCATATTGACAGAACCATTTTAATGTATAGAGAAAGGGCTGTGACCAGATGGGCTTACTTTGCCACTCTGTTGCGGGGTTGGCTTTACAGATTTCTTTAGGGATTGCTCTCATCATTGGTAACTTGCTATTACCATTTACCCACACTGGCGCTACTTAACCATCAGACACTCACCAATTGTAAGTGAACACCTGGTACCATGGTGGTGCTTCCAGTTGTAGGAGAATTGGCACCTGTAGTTGTTCTGGGTGGTGTGTGTAGCTGCGGCAGTACCACTTTGCTTATGACTGTGGCTGGAACCTCCTGACCACTTACGTTGGATCAAGATTAACAGAACAGGCACTACAATCAGGCAGAACATTAACGCAGACTGCTGGGTGCAAAAAAGAACAGTTGGGGAATGTGAGTGTTAGCTTATTTCTGAAGGTCAAAGGAATATAGTACAAGAGCAGGATCTTTAGGAATACTAATGTTTAATGCTAATCAATAACTCTTGTAAGAGCTGTAGCAAACAACACCAACTTAAAGAAAGTGGAACACACTCACTTTAAATCGGTGATTTTAACCCTTTATTTACAGTTTTATGCACACAGAGTGACAGGGGGTAACCCAAACTTTTGTCCATTTAACCAATCTAGGCTGATTATTATTATTATTATTATTATTATTAATTTTTATTTATAGGGCGCCACAAAGTATCCGTAGCGCCGTACAAGGACAAACAATGGCACAGTACAAGGTGAAACAGCACAGTACAAGTAACAGTAAGCACTATAACTCTGAGGGCTCAGGCACAGCATGAAAGAGAGGGAGGGAGGGGAAAAGTGAGTATAGGCAGGTAACTATGGCTCAAGAGGGTGGGCACGGATGACAGGTTGAGAGTCACTGAGGGGAGCGGAGAGAAGCGAGAGGAGACAGAGGGTAGAGGGACTGAGAGGACGTGAGCTGAGTAGCTGGAGAGCGCAGTTAAAAGTGATGGAAACAGAAGGTTGGAGAGCCCTGCTCAAAGGAGCGAACAATCTAAAGGGAGGGGAAGACAGACAGACACATGGATGAGATGGAGAGACGGGAGGAAGGGGGAGAAGGGAAGAAGGTATGAGAAAGAGAGGTAGCCGACCGGTGGGAGTTTAGGCATGAGACTGGAAGGCTTTAAGGAAAAGGTGGGTTTTTAATGTTCGTTTGAAAGAGGACAGATTAGGGGAAGTTCTGATGGAGCGGGGGAGCTTGTTCCAATGGAGGGGAGCGGCGCGAGAGAAGTCTTGGATACGTGCGTGAGAGGAGGTAATCAGAGGGGAAGAGAGGCGACGATCGTTGGACGATCGCAGTGAGCGGGAGGAAGTGTGAATAGAGATAAGGTTAGAGATGTAGGGAGCAGTGGAGTTGGCGAGGGCCTTGTAAGTCAGAGTGAGGAGCTTGAAAAGGATTCTGTAGGGGAAGGGGAGCCAGTGAAGGGCTTGGTAGAGTGGGGATACAGAGGTGGAACGGCGAGAGAGGAAAATAAGCCTAGCAGCGGCGTTAAGTACAGATCTAAGGGGAGCGAGATGAGAGAGGGGGAGGCCGATAAGGAGAAGGTTGCAGTAGTCCAAGCGGGAGATAATCAGAGAGTGGACGAGAGATTTGGTGGCATCCTGGGAGAGGAAGGGCCGAATGCGGGCAATGTTGCGAAGCTGGAAACGGCAGGATTTGGTGAGAGAGTGAATGTGAGGGGCAAAGGAGAGAGAGGAGTCGAGGATGACACCTAGGCAGTGGAGTTGGGGAACAGGGGAGATAGATGAGTTGTCAACAGTGATGGAGAGGTCAGAGGGGAAGGAGGTACGAGAGGGAGGAAAGACAATGAGTTCAGTTTTAGCAAGATTGAGTTTAAGAAATCTAGAGGACATCCAGGAGGAGATGGCAGAGAGGCATGCGGATACCCTGGAAAGAAGGGAGGGAGAGAGATCAGGAGAGGAAAGGTAGAGTTGAGTGTCATCAGCATAAAGGTGGTACTTGAGGCCGAAGGAGCTGATGAGTGCACCCAGAGTGAGAATAGTAAGGGTCCAAGGACAGAGCCCTGAGGGACCCCGACTGGGAGGGAGGAAGAAGGGGAGAGAGAATCAGAGGTGGAAACAGAGAAGGAACGGTCGGCAAGGTAAGAGGTGAACCAGGAGAGGACGGTACCGGAGAGGCCAATGGACTGAAGGGTGTGAAGCAGGAGGGGGTGGTCAACGGTGTCAAAGGCCGCTGAGAGGTCGAGGAGAATCAGGAGGGAGTAGTGGCCCATGGCTTTAGCCGAGAGGAGATCGTTCGTAACTTGAGCCAGGGCAGTTTCAGTGGAATGGAGGGGGCGGAAGCCTGATTGGAGAGGGTCAAGGAGGGAGTGGTCCATAATGATTCACTTAGCTTGCATGTGAATCATTATGGACCAAGTTCTCCCTTTTACCTTTCTAAGTGGCAGAATGGTGTGCTTTTTCCCAGTCCATACATAGCAAAGATAAGGGGGTTGACTCAGCCTCCTCCGGATCCTGGCTCCACAGAGTCTGGAATTGGAGAATTAGCTTTAAATCTCCTGCTGCAAAATTCCAGGATCCTTGGTCCAGAATCTAGTGCCCCCTCCAAGCCAAAATTGGCTCCAGAGGGATAGTAGCCACACCACAGGAAAGCAGCCTCCTTGCTGCCACTTTCGAAATCCTTAGGGGTGCTGGGTGGTGTTTTGCGCCATAGGGCACCAAAAGAAGCCTCTCTGGTGCTGCTCCTTGGCAGCCAGTGGCTGGGGCAGAAGTGCAGAGGCTAACCATCACTGCTCTGTCCAGGAGTCATAGCCACAGCCCTTCCACTGGACCACTAAGAATAAGAAACTTGCCAGCAAACCAGCAATCTGGTTGCTGCATATGGGATCAGAACAGTTGCATAATGCCTCTGGATGTGCCTTGATCTGCACTTGACCAGGGTAATAATTAAATATTTTTACATTACTATATACAAGATGCACTGTGGTTACGGCATAAGTTATATCAGTGGGCACATTATTTAATAAAACAGGCCCTGCAGTCTGTACAGGGTGGTGGGAGAGGGTCACCAGGGGCATATTTCCTTTGCCCACTAGTACAGGGCACTTTGTAAGGAAGCACTGAGGCGATACCTTTAAAAATACTTATCTGAACCATTTGTGGCTAATAGGGAGACAAACACACCTCATTTCATAGACCAAAGAAGAATAAAATAAGCTAGTTAAATGTTAAGGAATGATATGCCTAGGTGTAATCCTTGACTCACACCTATCCTTCGTTCCCCACATTGACTCTATATCTAAATCATGTTACATACATCTAAAAAACATTTCCAGAATTCGCACATATCTCACACAAGACATTGCAAAAACCTTAATTCATGCACTTATCATCTCCCGCATTGACTACTGCAATTCCCTCCTTACTAGCCTTTCCAAAAACAGACTCAAACCCCTACAATCTATTTTGCACGCTGCGGCAAGATTGATTTTCCTTGCAAATCATTATCCCTCTGTTGAATCACTCTGTATGTCTCTACACTGGTTGCCTGTTTTCTACCGAATCCAATATAAAATACTCTTACTAACCTACAAGGCCATCAACAAAGCTGCACCAACATACATCTCCTCTCTTGTCACAAAATATCTCCCAACTCGGCAACTCTGTTCTGCACAAGATCTGCATCTCTGATCCACACTCATTACATCCTCCCATTCCCGATTACAGGACTTTTTCCAGGCTGCACCCACTCTATGGAATTCTCTCCCTCGCACAATAAGACTCTCCTCTAGTCTACAAGATTTCAAGCGTTCTCTGAAAACCCACCTCTTCAGACAAGCTTATAATATTCCTCAACTACCATCTTAACCTCACTACATCACCCTATTACCACCTGTTATACAACTACCCATTGACCAACATTGTTGTGTGACAGGATCAATTAGCTTATGAGTCACTTTTACCTTTGCAGTCTGGCTGGGCCGACTGCAAATGTAGACTTAACCTCATGTGTCAAACTCCCATTGTCCAATATATTGTAAGCTTGCAAGCAGGGCCTTCTCACTTCTTTGTCTGTTTTACCCAGTTTGTTTATTAGTTTACTATGTTTGTCCCCAATTGTAAAGCGCTACGGAATATGTTGGCGCTATATAAATAAATGATGATGATGATATTCTAAGTTCTTAATTCTATTCACTAGACATAATCATAGCTTTAACATTGGCAAGGCAATAACTTGTGCTCTAGACCAGAGCCATAACTCAGAATTCTAGCGCCTGGGGCGAGAAAGACAAATGCCGCTCCCCTAGCCCTCAATTTTAGCCAAATGAACCTAAAATATTCCTAAATTGCGCCACCCTTCAGTGTTGCGCCCTGGGCGGTCGCCCCTGTCACACAACCCTAGTTACGGTCCTGCTCTAGACCTATCTCTAGCCTAGGGTTTGGAATGAGCCAATGTCCATTCCTTAAACTTAGCCAAAGCTCTAAGCCTATACCTAAAGTAGTTGTACTATTTGCTGAAGATCTGGTACACTTTGGATTTTGAGATGCATGCTCCTTCTCGTTTCATGTGTCCAGTATCTTGTTTGTCAAAAGGGATACTATATACAGTATATATTTACATTTACAATTGACTTTGCCTGTCATGATTAATATGAAAAATAAAATAGCTGCGTATGTTATATAAAGTGTATCTGAACACAAAATTGGGTATCTCTTGACACAGATGACCTGTACCAATTTATACAGGTATAAGAGTTGAAATCACAGAATGCATACTGAGTTATAGAAAACAGTGCAATATACTGACGTGTGGAATGTTAAATTTAATACATAAAAATGTAAACTAATGCATGTGGAAAGGAAAAATCGTAACACTGAATACAGAATGAATGTTAATGTACCGTCAATAACAACACAGGAAATGTTATAGTTTCATTGGTATGAAAGTGAGCAGTGTAGTCAATCAGTTGGAAAAGCTAGTATGACACTTGGTTGTATAGGAAGAGATATTAGTAGCAAGAAAAGCAAGGTTATATTCCCACTTTACAGGTCACTGGCAAGACCTCATCTCAAGTGAAGTCATATGGATAAAAATACAATGAAATATAAACAATTTAGAGAAGGGCTAGTGAAAGTGTGCATGGGCTGTATAAAAAATGTAGCAGAAAAGACTTGAACATGAAGGGGCAGATGTGATATGATAGAAACATTCAAATATAATAATTCCAAGGCGGTATTTTTAGAAATCAGAGAATCTCTAGAACAAGGAGGTATACTATGAAGTTGAAGGAAGACTGAAAGGTAATATAAGAAAACACTTTTTTTTTACAGACAGGGTGATGGATCCATTGAGTAGTCTTTCAGCATGTGTGGTGAAGACTCATACAGTAAAAGAAATAAAAAGGGCATGGGACAAACATATTGTTATTGTTAAAACTTAAATACAAATGCACCACCCACTTTGTGAGAACCAGGTGTGGACAAACAAATATTTCATAGAACATGTAAGCGCAATATTTTCATAGATTTCCATCACTTTTGGGACTCGATATTTTTGCAATTATGTATTTGTTTTTTGGATGATGGGAAGATTAAATTGTTAATTTATTAGTGGCTCATTCTGTTTCATAACAGTTAGAAATAGATCACATAAATGCGTTTGCAGTTTGTTGACACCTTAGTATAAGAGATTTCTTGGAAGCCCAGCACTGGGAGAGCCAGCAGGAGCTGCACGGCCTCTAGAGGTGTGCGCACTCTGAGGGTCTCTCCACACAGCTGATCGCGCAATCATCTGCGCCCAATGAGCAGCTGGCATGGAACAGGTGTTGGTGACGTCACGGGCTGCGCACGCATTGCCAGGTTCTTGCAGAGATGGGTGCGGGGGAGCGCAGCGCTGAGGGGCAAGGAGAGCGCAGCGCAGTCCGAGGCCTTCGGGGCCGGACACACTCACACTGACCTCAAACCACCAATCCCTGGGGACACGGGGCAGCAACGGGAGCAGATCCCGGGTGCGGGGGGATGGGGCTGGGGTGATCGCAGGCTAAGCTGAATTGCACCTGGTACCGCTGGCACAGACCGGCAGGACTGCACGGGTGTCTGTAGTGCAGCTGGCTGAGGGTGCGGTGCTAGGGAGGTGTGCGTTGCCCTGTTAGGCGAGAGTATTGATTACTGGCTGTGTAGTGCCTGTTCCTGGAGAGCGTCTGGGCCCCATTTGGGGTGCATATTGCTGGCTGCGGTTTCTGGGCTGGGCTCAGTAGGTGTGTGCCCGTTTGATGGATGCCGGGAGTGCACTGGAGGAATTTAAGCCCCGCTAGACTGTGTCCAGGTATTGCACTAGTGTAGTGTGGGTTATCTGGGCACCCAGATCCCTACCTGGAAAGCTCGGGGTGTAAACCTGCCTCGGACTTATTATAAGGCTGCCTAGAAGTGACCGGCTTGGGGTGCGCGTTCCTCACCGAGACTCCCAGTTTCAGCACCAGCAGCTCCGGACAGCGCCCCATGGAGCTCCCTATCAGCCGGCGCTCTGCACCCTCCCCGGAACGGCCTGATCAGACAGAGCTGGGGCATGGGCTGCTGGAGCTGGATGAAGAGCTAGTGCTAATGGCCGCAGAAGGTGATGGGGACCCGGGGGAAACCGAAGGATCAGGGAACGGGGAGGACCCCCCTCTACTCTCGGTCATCCGACAGAAGGAGAGGGACCTGGTGCTGGCGGCCAGGCTGGGGAAGGCTTTGCTGGAGAGAAACCAGGACATGAGCCGGCGCTACGAGGAGATGCAGAGGGAGCTGACTGAACGTCTGGAGGTCAGAGCCTGTACCGGTGTATGTGTACATGTGCTGCATGCGTGTTTGTGTAGTATGTACATGACAGGCACAGCAAAGCAGGCCTTGTCTGTGTGAGCGAGTTCTTGTATTGACTATGACTGAGTGAGAATCATTACCCCTATACAGTAAGGAGATGTCCAGATAGTCAATATATAGTATACTGTACTGAATAACTTACTGAAAAGTAGTGCTATATATTAATAAGGTGTACTATATGTTAGTCCTGCCTTGTCCCCTGGGGATTATATACCCTTCTTGCCTCAGATCCCATACATATTTCAGATTATAAAAAAATAAAATAAAAATTTTAAAACAAAATAAAGCTTCTTCATGAACACTGAAAATCTATTTACTTTGTAGACAAATATGCGCAAGGTGAAGTCTGTTACATCAGCACATTAGCAATATTCCTGGCATGGTGTGATCATACACAATCAATTTTTTTCTCAGTTATACAGTATTTTTAAAGCTACAGGTGCACAGTATGAAACAATGTACAGACAATTGGGATAATATGGGTTTAAACTAAGTATTACAAACTAAAATGGCCAAAAAGCACAAACAGCAGCAATTCTAATAATTGTTTCTAAGAATACTAATATATATCTATAATAATTGTTATATTAACTATCATTTTCATGTTCCCAACCAGTTTGTTCCTTAGATAAAAGGCATGGCTGCCTTGAAAATATATTAAAAGAACAAAATGTTTTCCTGACAGAATACAGTTGGTAAATAGCATTTAAAAAATTCAGTATTCAATCTAGAGTGTTTTCTGATTCTTCTCCTCAACAGGTTCATCCATCTTAGAGTTTAGCCATTCCAGAGAGGTGCTATGTATTTGAGCATACCCCCTTTCGTACTGTATGGTGTTTGTTCGTCTCATGAATAAATAAGAAGTTAGCAAACTGTAGTGTTCAATATAAAACCATATTTTATTTTTTCATGCCATACGCTCAAATGAGGCAACATTCTTTATAATTTTAGTATGTGTACGGACGCTTGAGTAAGGGTCTCTTCATTAATCCGAAACTTAATAAAATATAACACCCATGTTGATTTTGAACCACGGTAGCTCATTTGAGTATATGGCACTCAACAATAGAAAGAACACTTTCATTAAAGCTGTTAATTGTTGATCAAACATTTATATTTTGCCTCACAGGAGCACAGGTCAATGTTTTACATTGGTGCTTCTGTGAGGAGATTAAAAAAAATAAACATGCCCTATTAGTTTGCCTTGAAAATGATGCTGAGGACCACTTATTTACAACTTCTTAAATTTGTCATTTCAAATAGAAGACTATACAACATATTGGTACTTTGTCCTTCACATTAAGCTTGCCTCAGGCTTGCCAGTCATACAACAATCACTTTAGAGTTCCACCATCTAAAACTAGAAACTTTAAAATGGTCTCCTCTGTAGATTCAGGATTGAGCTAGTTAACAAGTTTGTAATCCAAAAGCAGCTGATGTGGAAATAATTTTAGAAGGAATGTGCCTGAGCTGTGAGCTCCACCTTCCTTGGCTCCTTCAACAACATGGAGGAATTTTCTAGTTAACGACTACAGGAACACCAGAATTAGAACAAGTGAATTTTAACTGACTGATCTTTCAAAAATATGATTTATTCTTAATATGTGCACCAATCATTCAAGAAAAAATTCTGTACATAAATAATGTATATTTTCCACTTAACATAAAAGCTACCCAATAAAGACTATATACACCTCCGACACAGGTGTTTATAAGTTGTATTGCTCTCAAATATGTGGAAACAAATATTAAACAAGGATTCTTAGCAGTTATATGGCATAATGTATCTGATTTTTATGTATTTGGTTCTTCAGCATCTGGAGCAAGAGAAACATGAATTGAAACGGAGGTTTGATAATCGTGAAGGGGAATGGGAAGGCAGAGTTTCTGAGCTGGAGAGTGATGTGAAGCAGCTACAGGAAGAACTAGAAAAGCAGCAGGTGCACTTAAGAGAGGCAGATCGGGAGAAATCCTCAGCTGTCCAGGAACTGTCTGAACAGAACCAAAGACTTTTGGAACAACTTAATAGGGTGAGTTTAACTGATATTCATATGACACACTGTAAATGCAAGAATCATGGTTGGTTACCTTTAATATCTGCTATTTCACACATACTAAACCTTATTAAACAAGCCTTTGTAACTTTCTCCGTAACGAACAATAACTTTCTTATCATGCTATTTGAAGAACCATTTTCTTAAGTCATACTGCGAAACTTGGCCTAATGTACAGTACGGAATGATTTTTCTAGCTCTCGCCACTTGAGGTCACAATAGCCTGTTTCAACAGCTGACTAAAGGGCAATATAAAAAAACACAATCTTCTCTTAACCTATAGGAAATATATGCTTCCACCACCCTTAATGTGGCCAAACAAATATGGATCTAACTAAACACCAAATAACCAGTTCCTGGAACAATTTAAGCCATACATTTAAAGGTCAGATTTTACAGATCTAATGGTCTATCAAGCAGGCTAAATTGCTGGATGTAGACAAGTATCGTACTACTTAGTTAGCTGGAGACCCTTTATTTATTGTAATACCTAGGTAGTACTTCTGATATTTTAGATTTGCATCTGTTTCATTCCACTCAGAAAATGCTCAGACATGCTGGCTGTTTAGGGGCTCAAATGTTTACAAGTTTAGGCTAATTTGTAAATTACTAAATTATTTGACTGTATCTTTTCAAATATAGCAAGAGTTAAGGTTTTTTGGCAGGGCATTTCATATGATTTTGCTAAACATTATAGGCAATACAATGGATTTATCTAGAAGACCAGAACTTTACTTGCATAAATGGTATCCAATTGTAACGGTCATATTTAAAACGGCAATTTTATTAAAGGCAGAACTCGACGAGTTTTCCCTTTAATATAATTGCCACTTTAATTATGGCCATAACAATCACCGAATATAGGCGAATCGCTGAATATAGGCGATTAATACATTTTACTCAATTGTATCACACAGAATTTACAAGTAATTGGGACCCGTTCTAATCATTGCTGCTCTGCTATAAGGGCTAAGAGTACCACTGTGGGAGTATAATTATATTTATTGTGATTCCATGGAGGAATTTGCTTCATATACAGAAAGACTTCTCTGCTTTTATCTAAAAGTGCAATAAAGAGAAAAAAAAATGTCTGTGATGTTTTATTCAGTTGTTTGCAGCCACTCTGTACATAATGATGCAAGGTATTTCACATATCTGTTGTAGGCAGTGGGAGCTGCATATATTTATATATAGTTTTGGAGCTGAAGGCAGAGGGATTTTCTTTTTAAATCCGTGCTTTTCATTTTTGAAGTGAAACACATCTTTGCCCGCACCTAGTGAAAAGCCTTTGTGGAGATGAAAATATGTAACGGTAGTGACGTCATGCACTTCCACTGCGCACTCTACGTTTTCAGTCCAAATGCATTATGCCGTGACGGCCCAGCAGGAAAGCCTTAATGTATCTTAATTGTAAGTAAGTTACTGACCCTGATCTACTTCCGCCCTCCGATTGGCGTCTCTTGCTGTTTGAATCTCCCACGGTGATAGTTCTCTAACCAGCATGTACTGAACTTAAACCAGCTCAGAGCACTGTTTGAAGTTTGTTTTCTTTACAGTAGATTTCCACTCAAATCATTCTCAATTAACTTTCCTTTTTATTCATATCTGCCAATTGATAAGGTGATTTGAAAACACTGTTAGTTGTTGCTTATCTGCTTCTCTTCAGCACTACAACTGTTTCTCATGGTCTAGAATACTTTTTTTCAACCAAGTAAAAAACTAAAACAACTCTTTAAGATCCTTGCCCTAACCTTCTGGAATCTGGCAGTTTGTCGATCAAGCCTAATGGCTGAATCCCTTAGTTCGGTCAGTACATTAGTGGTCACTGGTGAACTTAATTTCTGAGAACGATTACATTTTGTTTACGTGTTTAAGCCATTCTCAAGCACCTTTATTGATAGGTAGAGCCACCCACACACAAAAATTTGTACCAGTTTGTCTACATTAGCCAAATTAGTCAACAAAATGGTCACATGTAGCTACAACAGTTGTTGTGGCTTCTGCTGAGCTTAATTATAGTGATTGTATTGAATGGGGAAAAGATGGTGATGTCATAGCCCAGGCTATTTTCTTTTCAAACTTTCTTGATACATCACACAAATGCAGGACACAAATAGTTAGGTTAGAACTTCTGGTATTTTGAATTGCTTTCCTTTCATCCCACTCAGAACAAGTTCAGATACAATGGCTGTTTTGAGGCCCGAATGCGTTATAACATTAGTCTAATTTGACCAATGACTAAATTGTTTGACCATATCTTATATGGATTCTCACCTTATATTTTTGTTTATTTTCCCTTTGTATTTGTCTAATAAATATTGAGGGGTGACTATATAAAATATTCTTGGTATATGTCTTCCTAGGTTCTATGTTGGTGTTATTAAGTATAATTGTAGAGCTCACAGTTTAGTATAGTTCTATCATCTGCTTTCCCTTCACCATAATTCCTCTACCTTCTGTATCTTTCCTGTCAATCTACTTGTGGTGTAATAATTATCTCACAATACAATAGCTTGTGGCTTAATGGCAAGGGATATATGTGTATTATCATTGGGGGAGATGTATGACGTACAAAAAAGTCTGACAATGTGACAGAGATCAAGCAAAGAGATAGCAGATACATCCTTCTGAGTGTTTATGAGGGATAACCTAAACTATATCTATTATGTACATTGTTATGTAATGATAATTTTCATGCAATAGAATGTTAAGAACACATTTATTCCTAAGTGACTTATTATTGCAGCATTAATATTATACTAGTGACAGTCCAAATCTAAAATATGTAAATACAAGAACAGTATGCCTATACATCAGAGACATACCCTGGTATTGTAATTACAAAAATAACTATGGATCCTCTAGTGAGAAGCTATATGCATTCATGTGGAGATGCAAGCTAAGGTGCCCTTTGACTGTAAAATTCCTGTTTTGCATCTCTCAAGTTGGGGGGAAAATATTGGTTAACATTGAGTTGAAATTGCAGAATCTGTATTCATAGATAATTGGACTCTGTCAGCAGGACAACTTGGAAATGTTTGTTATTACAAATCTGGGAAAAACTTACAATGATCAGGATCAATCTGTGATACAGTAGACACGTGAACAACTAAACAAGGCTACATGTTTATTTCACTTATATCAGCCTCATCTCCCTTAGATCAGATAACATTCACCAGTACTTTGTCGCACTATAACAGGTAATGAATGAAAGAGTCTCTCTTAAGTAGAGGCAGATTGCCTATCAGAATGCTCCGAGGTGATCATGTGATCACACTAGGAGCAAGCCTCCTAATGAAAACTATGCAGCTAAAGGTGGTCAGGTGAGCTCTGTATCATAGTGCCCACCTGGCCATTTAAAAGTGTCCCTGGCAGAGGCAAAACTAGGACACTTTGGGCCCTGATGCAGGGAAGCGGGGAGGAGGGAACCGGGGCCCCCAGCTCACTAGTTCCTCGTGCAGCGAGCCCCAATATCTCCAAGGTCCCCGGTGCACCGCACCTGCTCCACCATTGGTATTTCCGCCACTGATCCCTGGATAAGAAGTGGCCAACAGGGAGCCAGGGAGGAACATGATGATTAGTGCCTGCACCTAAATATAACATATAATACATATTAATTAAGTTTTCTGTGTTGCCTAATCCTCTGAGCCATTTTGTAAGTGTTAAAATCTAAATAAAGTTTGTCAGTGTGGCTTATTTAATAATATGCTTCAGTGTACCCTTATTGTATATTATATGGATATAAGAAATAACCGAGGAGTATAGTGACCATATAAAATTATGAGGCCAAATGCTTTTATACAAGTCACAGAAATCCAAGGTCACTTCTAATATCCAAAATAATTTACTGTAGGAGGTATATTATTCCTTGTAATATACAAGGTTTCCTAATGAAAACTGAAGTGATGACATCAGGACTTACTGATTATAAACAATGACTTTGGAACTGTTTATTACTTACAGGCATTTATACATATATTAACATCACTTGTGTATTATAATTGTAGAAAAGAAACCGCTGTTTAAAATCTGCTAGGGGATTAAACAACTTCATTAAGTGTATCTGCTAATGTAGATAACTAATTTCTGCATGAGAGAATATGTCTTCTATATCTGTGTCTGGAGACAGTCTATATATAGACCTAGAAATAAAGCTACTCTCAATCTGAAATAAGGTCTAATAGGATTTGAGCCTGAGTTGGCCAAGTGATTTCCATCTGCCAGCAGATCAGGACATTCATGCGTCTGTGGATTTAACTACATATTGTTTATACTCTGCAGATGTAAGTGTGTATTTTTCAGTGTCCTTGTTACAGTGCTGTAATCTACTTCAATATCATGTCTCGCTACATACATATATGTACACCTTGTTACCTGTCAGTACTGTTTGAATATAAAATATTATAATTAAGTGTATGCTTTAGCACAGTATGCTTCAAAGTGACCTGTGTACTTGATGATAACTCGTAAAGATGATTTTCTGCCTTGAGTTTTCCCTTTAAATTTAGCTCTAAGTGTTTTATGTCTTATATTTGAAACAAGCTATTTAGAATAGAAATCCACCACCAGCTATGGGATGCATTGAAGCTGACATTGTCTAGCACCAATAATTAATTCTGGAAGTTCTGAGAACAAATGCTGGAGTAACTTTCTCTTTTGTAGATGCACCTACCCACTTCCTCTCAGAATGGTTCCTAACTACTTTCTTCAATGGTAGTTTAAAAGATTTGGTACAGATCATATCCCAGGCTCTTAATACATGCATAGGACACTGATCAGCCACAACATTAAAGCCACTGACAAGTGACGTGAATAACATTGATTATTTCGTTACAATGGCACCTGTCAATCAATGGGATATATAAAGCAGCAAGTGAACAGTCAGTTGTTGAAGTTGATATGTTCGAAGCAGGGAAAATAGGCAAGCATCAGGATCTGAGCGGCTTTCACAAGAGCCAAATTGTGATGACTGGGTCAGAGCATCTCCAAAACGGCAGGTCTAGTAGGGTGTTCCCGATATGCAGTGGTTAGTACCTACCAGAAGGGGTCAAAGGAAAGACAACTGGCGCTCATGGAGAGCATAGGCTAGGCCCATCTGGTCCAATCCCACAGAACAGCTACTGTAGCACAAATTGCTGAAAATCTTGCTGCAGGCTATGATAGAAAGGTGTCAGCACACACAGTGCATCACAACTTGCTGCGTATGGGGCTATATAGCCGTGATTTGTCAGAGTGCCCATGCTGACCACTATCCACCGCTGAAAGCACCTACAATGCGCACATGAGCGCCAGAACTGGACCATGAAGCAATGGAAGAAGTCTGATGAATCACATTTTCTTTTACATCATGTGGACGGCCGGGTGCATATGCGGCATTTACCTGGGGAAGTGATGGCACCAGGATGCTCTTTGGGAAGAAGGCAAGCCGGCGGAGGCAGTGTGATTCTGTGAGCAATGTTCTGTCGGGAAACTTTGGATCCTGGCATTCATGTGGATGTTACTTGTTACTTTGACATGTAACACCTACCTAAACATTGTTGCAGACAACTCCTTAGTGGCAACGTATACCCTGATGGCAGTTGCCTCTTTCAGCAGGAAAATGCACCTTGCCACACTGCAAAAATTGTTTAGGAATAGTTTGAGGAACATAGCAAAGAGTTCAAGGTGTTGGCCTCCAAAATTCCAAGATCTCAATCCGATCAAGTATCTGATCATGGTCCGAGCCATGGAGGCCCCACCTTTCAATTTGCAGGACTTAAAGAATCTGCTGCTATTATCTTGGTGCCAGATACCACAGGACACCTTCAGAGATCTTGTGGAGTCCATGCTTCGATGGGCAGTGCTGTTTTTTGTGGCACAAGGGGAACCTACACAATATTAGGCAGGTGGTTTTATTGTATTTGGATATGGAGATCGCGCTCTACTCTATAGGTAGCAAAAGCTGCTCAGCTAAAGAGGAATCCCTTCCCTTTTCAATAGAAATAGTACAAAGTGAGCGCTCGATTGCTCCTTTGAGGGAACAATGGTCAATAATCTGGTAAACTAGATAAATAAATTAAATGAATAAAGTGAATCCTAAATGTATGTAAATTGCGACCAACATGGAAATGATAATGCTAAAAACTAATAGTCACCATATGGATACAATGTTCGACAGATAAAAACATGCATTTATTAAGAATGACATAACATGTGTGCCGGCCACAGCGTGAGTATCATATAAAAGCAAAGTGTTAAAATACAAGGTACATAGATGAAACGATACTAAACTGTGAATATCGCACAACAATAATGCAATTAATAAGAGTCCAAACTAATGTCCACCAAATGTCCAATAAAAAGGTCCAATATCAATAGTAATAAGTCCCGAGGGAGTGTGACCCTGAGTTGATTGATGAGCGGGTAACTACGAGTCCTCGGACTCGATATGCTATAATGCCCAGATGAAATCCTAATCACATAAGTCTTACTTGGGAGGCGTTGATCCTAGGTGAAGTATCCCAGCTTGGTGAAGATGATTGTGACCATGCGGAGATAAACATATGGGTAATGAACCAAGCAGTGTGTATCGGTATGCGGCGTGCGTTCCACAGTGGGTTCCGGTTTGACGTCACTAGTGGGTGTGTCCCAATGCGTTTCATTCGCTACGGCTAATTGGTTTTATTGTTGTGACTGATCGGTGTATATGCAAATATTACAATATTTATGTTGTAGCATTCTCTGGTACAACATAACATTGATTACGTCTGTAAACCAAAAACTATTAAAGGAAAATACTTTGAACTTTGTGTGCTATGTATAAAGTGTCTTTCTAGCAGTGGTAGAACTGGAGCTGAAACAACCCACTAGGCCAGTGGTTCCCAAACTGTGTTCCGTGGCTATCTCACAGGGGTGCCGCGGCCAGGGCCGGTGGTAAGCAAAGTGGGGGATTACTTGGTAATTATTTTGGCTTAGAGGTGCCTTGAAAAAATTATGGAGACCCTAAGGGTGCCTTGAACTGAGAAAGCTTGGGATCCACTGCACTAGGCTGCTTGTGATAAGAGGTGGAAGGGGGCAGTGATGATGGTCTATCTCCTCCAGAGATTCCCGCTGTGATCTTCCAGATTACATCTAGTGAAGTCCTGTTTGGGATTTTAGTTCCAGAACTGAAAGCACAAACAGAGCTCCATTGCATGTGCATGGGGCCCAGCGATTAAGTTTACATTCCTATTTTTTTACATTAACATTTTCATGAGAGTAGGGTTACTTTAAAACATAAATGAGTGCTGAGCAAAGATAAAAGAGTTGTATTCTACTTGCACAAGTTATGCTGTTTGACAGTTTCTTATAGTTTTCAGATGGTGGTAATGCAAAATTTGAGTTCCTGTTCCAGATTGGGATGGTTTTAGAATGTGCACAAACTTTACTATGGAATTTACACATTAATGTTTGGTCTAGGGTTAAAGTTTGGCTAAGATTATGGTCCTGAGTCATTAAGGAGAACAAAGCAAATCTGATCCTGGACAAACCATGTTACAATGCAAGGGATGAAAAGTAGTTTATTATTTTGCAAATAAGGAAAATACTGGCTGATTTTTAATATAGCACAAAAATACTTAATGGCTTTATTTTTACACTGAAATTTAAAGTTGATCTAGGACATGCCCTACCCCAACTATAAATCCCCATATTTTAAACTTACTTCCCCCTCCAATATAACATGGTTTTGCCAAGGTACACAGTTTTTTGCTTTGCTCTCCTTAATGACTCGGGCACTATAAAGTTAGGTCTTAGGTTATTTTTTTATTATTATTATTATTTACTCTGTATTACCTTGTTCATCAACTAAGCCGGCGGTTCCCAAACTGTGCGCCGCGGCTCCCAGGGGTGCTGCGGCGCTGTCACTGAGGTGCCGCGGGCCAGACATAAAAAAAACCCCAAAACACAGAAACTTACCAATCCGCCGGACGCCGGGACCCTGCAGCCTCCTCTCTCCTGCAGCTGTCACTGAATATCGACGTCAGTAACAAGCTGCAGGAGAGAGGAGGTTGCTGGGTCCCGGCGCCCGATGGATTGGTAAGTTTCTGTGTTTTGTTTTGTTTTTATGGCTGGCGCGGGGCAAAGTGAGAGGGATCGTGGCAGAGGAGGGGGACAGAGGATGCTGATAGCGGGACAGAGGAGGAGAGCAGAGGATGGTGACAGCGGGACAGAGGTTGGTGACAGGATGGTGACAGCGGGACAGAGGAGTAGAGCAGAGGATGGTGACAGCGGGACAGAGGATGGTGACAGCGGGACAGAGGAGGAGAGCAGAGGATGGTGACAGCGGGACAGAGGTTGGTGACAGGATGTGACAGCGGGACAGAGGAGGAGAGCAGAGGATGGTGACAGCGGGACAGAGGTTGGTGACAGGATGGTGACAGCGGGACAGAGGAGGAGAGCAGAGGATGGTGACAGCGGGACAGAGGATGGTGACAGCGGGACAGAGGAGGAGAGCAGAGGATGGTGACAGCGGGACAGAGGTTGGTGACAGGATGTGACAGCGGGACAGAGGAGGAGAGCAGAGGATGGTGACAGCGGGACAGAGGTTGGTGACAGGATGGTGACAGCGGGACAGAGGAGGAGAGCAGAGGATGGCGACAGAGGTTGGTGACAGGATGGTGACAGCGGGACAGAGGAGGAGAGCAGAGGATGGTGACAGTGGGACAGAGGATGGTGACAGTGGGACAGAGGAGGAGAGCAGAGGATGGTGACAGCGGGACAGAGATTGCTGACAGGATGGTGACAGCGGGACAGAGGAGGAGAGCAGAGGATGGTGACAGCGGGACAGAGGTTAGTGACAGGATGGTGACAGCGGGACAGAGGAGGAGAGCAGAGGATGGTGACAGCGGCACAGAGGTTGGTGACAGGATGGTGACAGCGGGACAGAGGAGGAGAGCAGAGGATGGTGACAGCGGGACAGAGGTTGGTGACAGCGGGACAGAGGAGGAGAGCAGAGGATGGTGACAGCGGGACAGAGGTTGGTGACAGGATGGTGACAGCGGGACAGAGGAGGAGAGCAGAGGATGGTGACAGCGGGACAGAGGTTGGTGACAGCGGGACAGAGGAGTGGCACAGAGGGTGGTGACAGCGGGACAGAGGAGGGGGACAGAGGATGGTGACAGCGGGGCAGAGGATGGTGACAGCGGGACAGAGGTTGGTGACAAGATGGTGACAGCGGGACAGAGGAGGAGAGCAGAGGATGGTGACAGCGGGACAGAGGATGGTGACAGCGGGACAGAGGAGGAGAGCAGAGGATGGTGACAGCGGGACAGAGGTTGGTGACAGGATGGTGACAGCGGGACAGAGGAGGAGAGCAGAGGATGGTGACAGCGGGACAGAGGTTGGTGACAGCGGGACAGAGGAGTGGCACAGAGGGTGGTGACAGCGGGACAGAGGAGGGGGACAGAGGATGGTGACAGCGGGGCAGAGGATGGTGACAGCGGGACAGAGGTTGGTGACAGGATGGTGACAGCGGGACAGAGGAGGAGAGCAGAGGATGGTGACAGCGGGACAGAGGTTGGTGACAGGATGTGACAGCGGGACAGAGGAGGAGAGCAGAGGATGGTGACAGCGGGACAGAGGTTGGTGACAGGATGGTGACAGCGGGACAGAGGAGGAGAGCAGAGGATGGCGACAGAGGTTGGTGACAGGATGGTGACAGCGGGACAGAGGAGGAGAGCAGAGGATGGTGACAGTGGGACAGAGGATGGTGACAGTGGGACAGAGGAGGAGAGCAGAGGATGGTGACAGCGGGACAGAGATTGCTGACAGGATGGTGACAGCGGGACAGAGGAGGAGAGCAGAGGATGGTGACAGCGGGACAGAGGTTAGTGACAGGATGGTGACAGCGGGACAGAGGAGGAGAGCAGAGGATGGTGACAGCGGCACAGAGGTTGGTGACAGCGGGACAGAGGAGGAGAGCAGAGGAGGGTGACAGCGGGACAGAGGTTGGTGACAGGATGGTGACAGCGGGACAGAGGAGGAGAGCAGAGGATGGTGACAGCGGGACAGAGGTTGGTGACAGGATGGTGACAGCGGGACAGAGGAGGAGAGCAGAGGATGGTGACAGCGGGACAGAGGTTGGTGACAGCGGGACAGAGGAGTGGCACAGAGGGTGGTGACAGCGGGACAGAGGAGGGGGACAGAGGATGGTGACAGCGGGGCAGAGGATGGTGACAGCGGGGCAGAGAAAGGGGACAGAGAGCAGAGGATGGTGACAGCAGGGCAGAGGAGGGGGACAAAGGGGCAGAGGAGGGGGACAGAGGGGCAGAGGATGGGGACAGAGAGCAGAGGATGGGGACGGCAGGGCAGAGAAGGGGGACAGAGAGCAGAGGAGGGGCACAGTGGGGCAGAGGAGGGGGACACAGCGTGAGAGGGGCAGTGGAGGGGGACACAGCATGAGAGGGCAGAGGAGGGGACAGCGTGTGAGAGGGCAGAGGAGGGGACATTGTGAGAGAGGGCAGAGGAGGGGGGACAGCGTGACAGAGCAGAGGAGGGGCGACAGCGTGGCAGAGGGGGCAGTGTGAGAGAGGGCAGTGTGTCTGGATGCAGAGGGGGCAGTGTGTCTGGATGCAGAGTGCCTGAGGGCAGAGTGTCTGGATGCAGAGGGGGCATTTTTGCATACAACTAAATAAGTATTTCTCTCCTGACCTAAATACTTATTACAATTTTTTGACCCAACTACTTCTAAAACAGGACTGCTCAATAATTATTTTGGAGGGGTGCCTTGAAAAAATTTGGAGTCTCTAAGGGTGCCGCGAACTGCAAAAGTTTGGGAACCACTGAACTAAGCTGTAAGCTTTTTAGGGTTTCACCTATCTATACTCCATTGCTATAAAGTTGAATGATTTTTGGGTACTGTAGCCTATGGATAACAAACAGCCTAAAATTCACTTGGATAGGCTAAAAATAAAAAAGTAATTTCTGGTGTAACAGATGCCTTGTGAATTGCGTTTTAAGTCCCTAGGCATGATTTGTGCACCAAGATACTTAACAGTTAATTTGTGCTTAGGGTGATCACCTGTTTAGCCACTGGAATAGTTAATAAAGATATTTTCTTTTACAGACAAGATATTAAAAAGAGCTGTGCATATGCACATTTGCAGTTGTTCCCAATTTTGTAGTACATATATTTAAGTCTCACAAAAGACTTGAGTCACTAAGATGCCATTACCCAATACTTTTCCTCTACTTTCAACTGGTTTATTTGATCAATATAGGCTTGTAATAAAAATTATGCTCAAACTTCGGCACATGAAAAGCAATATATTTAACACATAAAAAAAACAAAAGTTATACTTGGGAAGAGATGGTCACAGGAATATTTCACAAGATGAACCAGCTTTCTCTAGTATTAGAACAGACCTTAGGGCCGATTAAAAATGGGCCTGATGGGGCTGCAGAAGCCCAGGCCAGCCAGGAGGATTTTTTTTTTTTAGTGAGAGCACCTGGCATAGGGGGGGGGGGGGGGGGGAAGGGGGTTTGGGGCGATGATCAATGCGGGTGGTTATGTGGACCGCCCACTGGTGGCTTTCTAAGGTTTCCTGGCGGATGGTCCTGTCGTTGGAGAGCAACAGGCAGCCAATCATGGGTTGGGGGCTGCACCAACAGAGGACTCGTGGACTTGTGCTGTACAAACTTCCACTCAGTCCCACACTGAGGTCACCGGCGCTCAGCACAACAGGTAGGAACAATTTTTTTTAACATGGGATATGTGACAACAGGGAATATGTGACAACGGGATATGTGACAGCAGGCCCATTAGGGAATATATAACATCAGGGGATATGTGGCAACAGGTCCAACAAGCAATATGAGACAATATAATATACATGTGTGAATGGCCCGTGTGTATTAGCATAGGGATCAGTTCTCTTTCTTACAACAAAATTACCAACTTTTTCAATGGAGATTATACCCTAGTGTCACTGACAGGTAACTGTGTTTGACTATTTGTATTTTGAAGTCTGCTCAGATGTATGAACACTTGAAGAAAGAAAAGCCATATATAACAAATCTTATGCATTCCCATTTAGCTATTTGAGGTGTTAGAAGCTATGAAAATTACCAACAGCTGCAATCACATTCTCACACATTAGCTGCAGTTTGTTTGCATCAATAGAAAACATATTTTTTTCTCTGTATTGGGTGGCAGTCTCATGGTTGCCCTCTGTATTGTGTGGCAGTGACAATGTTGCCCTCTGTATTGTGTGGCAGTGACAAGGTTGTCCTCTGTATTAAGTGGCGGTGACAAGGGTTCTATGTGTTGTACGGTGGGCCCAAGGGTGCTATGTATTGTGTGGCGGTCTTCAGGCTGCCCTCTATTGTGTGGTGGTCACAAGGGTGCTATGTGGGGAGCAGCATGGGAGACATCTTGCAGGCGCAAGTGAGAGGTGGTTACCGGAGATGAGACAGTACTGGGAGAGACAAGGCCAACGTCAGAGGTAGCTCTAAGGGGGCAGGAGAGAGCATATTTTGATATGCGATTTGAGATGTATGAAGGGGTGGTGTTGTTGAAGGCTTTCTAGATATGGGTGAGTAATTTGAATTGTATTCTGAGAACACAGGAAGCCACTGTAGGGATTTGCAAAGTGGTGCAGCAGATGTAGAGCGGTGAGAGAGGAAGATCAGTCTTGCAACAGCATTTAGGATGAATTGAAGTGTGGATATATGGGTGTCGGGAATGTCAGATAGCAGGAGGTTGCAGTAGTCAAGACGGGAGATGATGAGATAATGGATAAGAGTTTTGGTAGCATGTTGAGTAAGAAAAGGTGTATTCTGGCAATGTTTTTAAGGTGGAATTGACAGGACTGGGAGAGAATCTGGATGTGAGGAATAAAGCAGATGGCAGAGTCAAGTTTGACACCAAGACAGCGGGCTTGGGAGACTGAGGAAATTGTGGTGTTACTAACAGTGAGGGAGATTTAAGGGGAGGTGGTGATTCTGGAAGGAGGGAAGAAAATAAACTCTGTTTTGGATGTGTTGAGCTTTATAGCATTGGGACATCCATGTAGAGATAGCTGAAAGACAGTTGGTTACACGAGATAGTACCGAAGGGGAGAGGTCAGGGGAAGAGATATATGGTTTCTATAAAATTGGTGAGATGAGCGCATGTTTAAAGAAGGATGGAAATGTGCCAGTTGAGAGAGACAGGTTGAAGAGATGAACTAGAAGTGGGCATGCAGTGGGGAGAGGAAGCGGAGAAGTTGGGAGGGAACAGGATTGAGTGGACAGGTTGTAGGATGAGATTATGAGATGAGTGTAGAGACTTTGTCTTCAGTTACACCCTTAATTCATGGAGAGAATGAATAAGGGTGGATTGGAGAGTGTAGGAGAAGGTAGGTAGAGTGGGTGCAATTTGGCATGAGGAAATATCTTGTCGAATGTTGTGATTTTTTTCTTTGAAGTAGGTGGCAAAACCATGGGCTGTGAGGGAGGAAGGGAGACGAGGTGCAGGTGGGCAGATAAGTGAATTGAAGGTGGCAAAGAGGCAATGTAGGTTAAAAGACTGGGTGGATATTAGAGATTTGAAGAATGTTTGTTTGGCAATTGAAAGGGCAGTGCTGTAAGATTAAAGGATGAATTTATAATGAAGGTAATCAGGATAGGAATGAAATTTCCTCCAGTGCTGCTCTGCAGTATGGGAGCACTTTTGCAGGTATGTGCTTTGGCAGGTCTCTTTGGTGTGCCATGGCTGTGGTTTGGATCGTCAGAGACTGTATGTGGTAGCTGGAGCTGCATTGTCTAGGGCTGAAGTGAGTGTTTTGTTGTAGAAATAGGTTGCTTGATTAGTATGGGACAATGCAGACATAGGAGACAATAGCCGTTTTAGTGAAGATGAGTAGTGGATTGGGTTAAGCGTACTTAGGTGTCATTGTGTATGTGTGGATTTGGGTGCAGGGGGGACGACCTCAGGCAGGGCTGTATTAACCCGATGTCTAACTGGGCTAGAGGCCAGAGGCCTCAGGCATCTGGGGACCCTTGAAACTACTTTATTTTTTCCTTATAGCTGTAGCACGGCCGGCGACATTATTCATCGGGTTCCGACTGACAGCTGGTCAAGGAAGGCAGGCAGCTAACAGCAAATGTTATGCTGTTAGCTGCCTGCTGTCACTGTAGTGCTTCCACGGTGCGCAGTAATCTCCTTACTGAGGAGATCTCGTGAGAGTGAGACTATGAGTCATAGTCTCACTCTCACGAGATTTCCTCAGTAAGGAGATTACTGCGCACCGTGGAAGCACTACAGGGAGCGACGGAAGAATGCCTGCAGACAGGACGGATCAGGAATAGGAGGTAAGCCGGGGGGGGGGGGGCTCACAGCGATGTGGACTTACGGGGGGGGCCTCACAGTATCCTTAGCCCGGGAGCCTCCATTCCCTTAATCCGGCCCTGGCCTGAGGTAAGGTGAGGCTGAAGGAAAGGTTGACTAATTTGCTCGATGTCCCAATCAGCCGCTAATTGGTGAAACTAGAGATGGAGCAGTAGTGAGAGAACACAAGGTCAGGGGAGTGTCCAACACAGTGGGTGGGAGATGAGGTCCACTGGGAGAGACCAATGGTAAGTGAAAAAAGTTTAGTGGTAGAAGAGACTGTGGGATTATCAGTGGAAATGTTGAAATCACCTAGTATAACAGTAGGCAGGTCAAAGGATAGGAAATAAGTGAGACAGTCTGCAAAGTTGTCGAGAAAATGGGAAACTGGATCTGGGGGGGATTAATGACAGCAACATGAAGGCCAAGAGGATAAAATAGCCCGATAATGTGAACTTCAAAGGAAGAGAATGAGAGTGAGGGTTCAGAGGGTATGACTTGGAAGGTGCAACTTGGAGAAAGTAGAATGCCTATTCTACCACCTTGTCTGTTTACGGGTCTAGGGGAATCAATGAGGGAGAGTCCCCCATAGGATAGAGTTGCAGGGGATTTAGTGTTAGAGGTGGCGAGACAAGTTTCTGTAATGGCCTGGAGGTTGCGAGATTTAGAAATGAATAGATCATGAATGGATGCAAGTT
This sequence comes from Mixophyes fleayi, assembly GCF_038048845.1. Classification (NCBI taxonomy): domain Eukaryota; kingdom Metazoa; phylum Chordata; class Amphibia; order Anura; family Limnodynastidae; genus Mixophyes; species Mixophyes fleayi. The sequence continues at coordinate 335,275,636 of NC_134402.1, forward strand.
TGTTACAAATAGATATGGTGTTCCAGAGAGCACAGGAGAAGGGAAGAGAAGGTAGTGGAGATATGTGGATAAGGTTGGCAGGATTGTAAGTATAGGATGTTTATTTCTATTTATGTAGGCTGGTGAGTGTGGAGACAAAACAGTTCATGTGTGCAGACCAGTAAGGAGGGAAGCAGTGAAGGGGAAATCATAATAGGGAAGGAAGAAATAGGACGATGGAGAAAGACCAGGAGTTTGAAGAAAAGTGTGGTCATAGTAAATAGGAGAGAATGTAAACTTAGTAGGTGTATGATGGAGAGATGTGGATGAATGTGTATTAGTTGGGGTTGGTAAGGAGAGAGTGGAAAGGAACAATTGATCCAAACTGTGCAGGGCAATGGAAGAGGTGAAGGATATTTTACCGCCCCCTGGCAGGGGTTAATTATGTATATATTTGATTTATTTCCTTTTTGTTTATTAGTGGAACTGAAAACCTAAATCTGCACAAATCAGCTAGCAATGTCACACATACGCATGTTATCCCGAGACTGACCTGGTAAAGCGGTAATTTAACCCTTATCGCTCCAGGCCAGTATTTCCGAGGCAGCTGAGTATTGCTATTACCACTAAGCTGCAGATTACCTTCAACAAGGTAAGCAGGACTTGTACCAAACAATCAGATCTGTCTCCAGTTTGGTCACTTGTGATTTCTTTGTAAATAAATGGTTTATATGCTGTTTGTTATGCTTGCTGAATAGACATCTTCCCAAAAGCTGGCTTGTTATTGCAACTATCTGTAAATACAGGTTAGTAACTCCCTCAATTGCATATACATAAAGAGAGCTTACACTGTTTCTTGTGTTTGTCCAAGTTAGGACCTGTCCAGTAGGATAGTGCAGCAATATATGTACTTCTAATTGTGGTATAGTATTATGTACCCATTCTACTGTACTGTATATATACCCATTGTATATCTCCCATTCTGATCTTTGTGACTCCAAAATGTTTATTTTACCTTTAAGTCTTTTCATAGCTGTGTAATTAAAGCCTTAATGAACTAATTCCTCCAACATCTTTTCATACAAGTTAATTGCCTTGGACCCCAAACCTAGTGGCCCTCATGTAGAATGAGAGCCCAGTCCTCTCCCTCGACATTTAATACAGAAACCGCCGCTGAATTGTAAGGTGCAACTTAGTGCCACTTTGCCATTATGTCACATGGTGTCATCCTAATGATAGATGCAGCACAATGTGACTCTTCAGAGACCGCACTAGTATTACTCTGAATGTCAAATTGTCACAGAATGCAGTTTTTAATTCAACAAGAGGAGCTGCAGTGCTTGGACAATTAAAATCCATGAGCGTACGTTTCATTGTCAATTTGTCAAGGCCTTTGCTTTGATTGAGCATCAGAAGCCGTGGGAGGAAGACACAGGTGTATGTGACATGTGAAGTGATGGGAGAAAGGAGATGTGGGGTATGAAGAAAAGGAGGCAAAATAGAAGTGGGAAGATGGTAAGTGGCTGCAGAAATGAGTAAGGTGAAAACAGAGGATGGGTAGGAAGAAACTAGTGAATTGGGAAAAGGATAATGGTCAGTGTGTACAGGAGGGGGCCTCATCATTCAGGGGAGGGCTGGCAAATTTTAGCCGGGAGGCAGGACTCGACTCAGCAACCTGTTTTAAATGGAAAAAAAATGCAGATGACCCAGCCCAAGTTAACCCGTGATGGGACCGGCCCAGGGGACAGATGGCGTACTACCCCCCATCCCATCCTGCCCCTGCCATCATTTATACCATTTAGCCAACGAACAGCCTTCTGACTAGGTCTGCTAAGCCTGATGTAAGACATGAATGGTCCTAGGGCAAGGTTCTTATTAATGCCCATATCCCTTGTGCACCTCAGACTTCCATAGATCCAAACATTTTTGAATGTTCAGCAGGGCACTTTGCTGCTGAGTCAGTGCATCCACGCAGGTTACATGCCATGCTGTCTTCACAGACCATGTCACGTGTACTCAATATAATAAATGTGTACTTTTTACATTTTAAATTATTATTTAATATATTTTAACCAAATTACAGTTTGTGCAAAGATAGTTCATTTGATCTCAGAAATAGCTTCAAATGAGAATTATATAAAATATAATATACTGTGATCCTATTAAAATTCATATCTTTCCTCAAAGGTAAAAGGTGCAAATGAACCAACATTTAATCTATGAACCGGACAATTAAGAAAGGAATGGTATCGCAGTAGATAAACATTAAAAAATTCAAATAAAGGGAATTATTTCACTCCCTTTAACACCGGTGAAAAGGAACTAAGAGTAAAAATCCAGAAAGTTTCCCGTTGGGCCAGTCGCACTATTCGATTCACTCCTCTCTTATCCAAATGAACATATACAATTGCTTTAAATTCAAGGGATATTGGATCAGCATTGTGAAATTCATAAAAATGTCTGAGAATACTAGGATTATCAACTTTGTGAATAATGTTCCTTAAATGCTCAAAAATACGAAACCTTAAGGGCTCTATGTTTTTCCCACATACTTAATTCCACATCCACAGTCTAATGAATAGATAACATGTGTAGTATTACATTCATAAAATAATTGTTGTTCCTAGATTTAGTGGAAGTGGAGTCTAAAAAGGTTTTTTTTACTATCCCTGTGTACAAAATTAAATAAAATTAAATGTATACTGATCATATTGAAGGGTCTAATGCATACTGTATACTGATCCTATGTAAGGGGAGTTGACTGGTAACCAGGGTCCTAATGTGCAACAAATAAGAAGTAAATTCTTCTTTGAGACAATATTCAAATGGTACAATGAAGTCCTCTAACTACTTGGACCACTGTAGCATTTTGCTTATCTGGATAATGAGAGTTACAGCAATCATTATCATTAATTATAGATAATTAATCCTAAGAGTTCATTCACATGAAAGTGTTAGACTGCAGGCAAAGATCATTTAAACTGAGTGAAAAATAGAGCAGACATAGGGATTATTGATCCATATGGCAATCTCACCTTCTCATTCACATTGGAATGTCTGTTAAATTCCAACACACTGTGAATCAGTGTCGGACTGGCCTGCCGGGGAGCCGGGGTATCCCCCGGGAGGCCCTGTTGCCTGATAACCCCGCCCTCTTTGTTGGTGAGGCAGAGCAGAGAATTACCGAGTTGCGGTCAGTCTACATATGAAACGGAGACTGTCAAACTAATCCCTGCCTACAGCCAGCACGTGAGAACACTTCCTGCTCCTGAGACAGAGAGAGGCAGAAATGCTTCACAGTGACACAGATCTCAGATTACTCCTTCTGCTGTAGTTGCAGGCGTCCTGTAGTCATAAAGTTGCCATCCTAACTGCAGTGTGAGTCCGTGTAATCAGTAAGTAATAAATCGTGCAAACTTCTCTAGAGCTCTCCACTGTGTGACCTCGGAGGGAGGGAGATAAATTAGAATGGCTTCATTGCAATATACGTCTTCAGTGCCTCTATAAAAGGATCCTATTGCAGCTGACCAATGAATGGATTCCTAATAAACTAGTAACCAAATTCACTGTTTATATCATGTTCCATGTTTATTTGTTTTCAATCAATTGTGGGACTCTATTCCCTATAGAAGCATATCTTAATCAGAATAAAACACATTCAGACAGTTAGGTCCTTATAGGATTGCATCTGCTATATGCTTTAATATTAATGTTTTGCTTTTGTCCTTTGTAGTGGCATTGGATTATTATTGAGTGTACATTTTGTGGGTAGATCATTTTTTAGAGTCCTGTTTTTATTTGCCAGTGTCTAGAGTGTAATTAGATTTATGTAATATTTTAAATGTGCATATATTTTTATGCTAATAATTTTGTGGTCTCCATAGTGCTTCATGGATATATTAATTTTTAGTCTATACCCTTATATTGTGGTTTTCATATGATGAACGGTTGATCTCTAGTACTGTAGTATAGCATTTGTTTTCTGTGTACACTATGAGGGGAGAGAACACTAACCACAAAGAATGGACAGCACACAAATAGCTGATGATGATTGATTGTATTCAATTCATCCCTCCCCTTTCCCTGTCTCCCCTGTTTCACACAGTGCCCTCCATGCTGCATTTGCTCCCCTTCACTTACTTTCCTATTGACTTCTTTCTTCTCTTCTGTCTTTTCCTTCGCGGCTCCTCACTGCAAATGTCCTCTTTTTCTTTATGGACCATACTAAGGTGCTATACGTTGTCCTCCATGGCCTGACCCCATCCCCTTTAATGACTGACCACAACCCCTCTTACAGTTGGCCACACCCCATTGTAGTGGGCCCCTACCGCTGCATTTCCCCCGGTGGGCCCTTCATGTCCCAGTCCGACACTGCTGTGAATGCAGAAATGTCTTCTGCGCATGACTGTTTTTGCCATATAGACACACTAAGTATGGCAGCATAGTTTAAAATGCAGCATAGATTCTTTCTGTCCATAAAATGCTCATCTTCCATACAGCACAACCATATTGACGTAGTGAAGTGAATGGGGAAAGAATGCTCTTAAATGAGAAGAATAAGTCACGTCAGTTATGCAAGGATTTATATACACTGTACTCTACATATAATAACACAAGCAAATAATTATACACAATACAGTTTCAGAGTTAGATCAAATTTATACTATGACATGTATAGGGTTAGAAAAGACTAATTTAGCCATGTTAGAACTCATTTGTATATAAACCGTTTTGCATTACATAACTGAATATGGTTAGTTTAGTGTACACTATTGTGAGCATACCACCCTTAGCTGGGATGGCAGTTATCCTCTGTGGGATTTAACTCACTCAGTTAGACCAGGATATATCCAAAATAAGACTTTATTATGACAGCACAACACCACAAGACGTTCACAAGTTACAGGGTAAATGGTAGCATGTATCCTCCAGCAGCCTCTTGCAGTCAGCACCCCAAAGTAATAACATCTGTCTCTTTCAGAGTCTTATCCTCCCGTAATATTGCCACTACCGATTAGCAAAACAGTTACTGGCTCAAACAGACCCTGTCCTGGTAGGGTTCCCTCCAGCGGCACTACAATGCCTGGCCCAGAGTCCTTTTCATTGATGTCTTGTACACCAGGATCCTCCAAGCTAGAATAGCTCCCTTGGCATTCTGCTCTCCATATGCTCTTCGCTGTATACACAGTAAGTAGGGTCAAATGTCTCAAACCTCCCTCTTACAGCAGGGGTCTCTCACTGGACACTTTAGCTGCTAGACATACTGTCCCTGTTACCTTGATTATACAATAGAATGGCTTGACTCAATTAGCTATTTTGGCTGGATACACTAATCATGGGGTTACAATATTACAGCAGGGAATGACACTGCACGCTTACATGAAACAAAATCTTTGACACATTGTATCAGCAATGTTATGCCATCTGAGTCTGTGATACATTTTGATACAATAACATATATATTAATACATATTGATACATTTCCCAATGCTATTTCAGCCAATACATTACTGTGAAGGCGCATTGTATATCATCTAGAAGTTCTAACCTAATTACCTCTCAGATTACCTGTTGATCTAGCTAATTAACATGAGCTGCCAGCTAGTTAACTCAGACATTGTTCTGATTACAAACCAAATCTAAACGGCATCTCATAACAATGGACATGTGAGATAAATGGTAATTACCTTCGCTAACACAAGCAAAATGCCTTCTGCTGTCCTGTTATTTACACACAATATGGCAATATTCTTTATATTTCTACTACATACAATATTGCTGGTAATAGCAAGGGCAAAATGTACCTAGTAGCTTTAAACAATAATACACATAATACACCAATGCTCTGGTGTATATACTGCAGGTAATAGCAAGGGCAAATGTACCTAGTAGCATGAAATAATAATACACATAATACACTGATGCTCTGGTGTATATACTTAGACTGGGCCAAGGATTAAAAAGTACATTAAACCGTTAGAAACGAGTGATGAATACAAAGTTCTCAGTCCAGTAGCACCCCGTTCCCTCACAACTATAATCTTTTACCAGCATTTATTATAAACCTCACTGACTTTTTTTTCTGCTATCAAATCTCCCCAAAAATTCAAAGTCCAGTAGTAAGTCCTGTTTGGCTTTAAGAGATGCTGAAATCTTTATTCCAGTTGCTAGGCTACACCATATTACACTGTCACAGTCTAGTGATGTTACCATAGAGACGTGATTTTATTGCTGTTCTCCTGAGTTTAGGCACAACGTGCCTGTGACATCAGAAATATTACTCAGACATCACTCACTGTTGAAAACTATTATATTGAATGCAATGTAACAGTTTCACTACCGAATGAGATTGGATTACTTTGTGGATCAATACTTGGGGGGTGTTTTGCTGCAATCTACCATTGATTGCATCGTCAAGGTGTAATCATTCTTTTTGCATTGTAAATTTTCAGTGCAATTACGCTGAGCAAATAAGCCAGTTCAAACAATATGAACATCATTATGAAGATATTCTCTCTGCTCTAACCCCAGTTTGAATAGTGTTCTGTACAGCTTCCCATATAAAAGCAGTTTCTTGGTTGTGTCCAATTATTATGGAAGCAATGCTGCTAACTGCAATACCCGAAGATCAAAATCAACAACTATTAATTAATACTCTGTTCAGCAAGAACACAGCTGGTCTGTCTGCCACATAAAAATGTTAATGACAAGTGAGTGTCTCATTTGCAGTAGGTCAAAATTTAGCAGCCTTAATGTAGGTGTAAATTAACAGTCGCAAAATTGTAGCCTAATGTCTGTATTTTGAGTTGCACATTTCTTAATAATATGCATCTCAAAATACACAGTAAATAAGCGGCTGCATCAAGAAACATTCTAAGAGTATCTTGATGTGGCCGGGCAAACAATACAAACATTCTAGTTAATAATTGAAAGTCAGAAAGTCATTATGTACTTTTATGCAACTGCTAGTCCCAGCAAGGCCTGACAGCCATTGACTGCTGGGGCTAACTGGCACCTGTAGAAATACACATATTGATGGCTTCCAGTGGATGCCCATGTATGCTGGAGTATGCCAGCGCCCTTTGGAAAATATAGTTTCCTAAGAGATACCTAATGGTAAAAATACACATGCACCCTTGAGAAAAATTCTTATAAAAATGTATAGAAGTTAAAAAAAAAACAACACACGCTCACATGCACCCAATATTGTATTTTATATAGTGCAGTTGTTTTAAATAAAATAATACAACATTGTGTGTGTTTTTTACTATTTTGTACTTTTGTGTTACTACATGTTACAGCAGATCCTGGCTGTCAGGGTATACCGGCTCTTTTAGATCTACAAATTCCAGCTTGTCCAAATGTCCAAATAGTCAATGGTTGTCATGGCTTGCTGGGACTTGTGGTTCGACAAAAGTATTTTCAACTATTTCCCAGACACCCACCGCCCCAAGAGAGCCAGGATGAGCCCCAGTACTATACAGCACAGGACTGATTTGCTCTGGGTGAGGAGGAGTCCCCATGTGTTTTTGCGGGCTTGACTCCCCATGGGAATCCCACTGTGTGCTATCCAGGCCAGGGCTGGTTTCAGATTATCACAGGGGTACCTCATGCTGCAGGTCTTAATGTTGTGACCAGCCCAGTCTGACATAGACTGATGCTAGTTGCCTACTAATTTTAGGTGGGGTGGGAGAGGGGGTAAAAAGCCCTCAAGAGGAACAGATTTTAATTATATTTTTTTAGACTAGTAAAGATACCGGTAGATGGCCATGTTCATCAGCACATATCTTTACACCAGGCCTCTAAATAGTCTGAATCTCCAGTGGGCATGCTACACCTGCATATTTCACGCAAAGGCTCTGCAAATGCAGGTCTTGTGTAAATACTTTTGATACTAATGCTGTGAGCCCAAGAGACTAAAGCAGCATTACCGGGAACATACCCAAATTTTGCTGTGAGGCCCGGAGATTTCACCTTTGACTAGAATACTTGTGAGGAGTTTGTTTGCTCTCCCCGTGTTTGCGTGGGTTTCCTCCAGGTGCTCCGGTTTCCTCCCACACTCCAAAAGCATACTAGTAGGTTAATTGGCCGCTATCAAATTGACCCTAGTCTCTCTCTCTCTCCCTGTCTGTGTGTATGTCTGTGTGTGTATGTCTGTGCAGGGGCGGATCTAGAAAGATTTTCTACCCGGGGCGATTTAGGGGGGGCAATTTAGGCCCCGCCCCCTTTCTGACTTTTAAGGCTGCCGGCAGCTGCACAGTATGTGCAGGTCCGCTCGGCAGTGACAATGTGCTGCCAGGCTGCTCTGATTGTGTTTAAAACACAATCAGAGCAGCCGGGCAGCACATTGTCATTGCCGAGCGGACCTGCACATACTGTGCAGCTGCCGGCAGCAAGCCTCTGCTAGGGGGGGGCAATTGTCCCGATCGCCCCCCCTGGATCCGCCACTGTGTGTGTGTGTCTGTGTGTGTGTGTGTGTGTGTGTGTGTTAGGGAATTTAGAATGTAAGCCCCAATGGGGCAGAGACTGATGTGAGTGAGTTCTCTGTACAGCGCTGCGAAATTAGTGGTGCTATATAAATAAATTGTCATGATGATGGTGATGATACTTATTATTGTAGGGTAGTGCAGAGAGATAAAAGCTTGCAGTTGCCTGAAATGTCCACTAGACCAGAAATGCTGAACCATAGTCAATTTTACATTACATTATATAAATGCCTCCAATATTTACTTTGCGGACATTTCAGTGACATATAAAACAAAAACCCAGTGCTTGTCCCTACAAGGTATATGTTTATATTGCACAAAACATCTAATCAGTGAGCACAGCATCTTTCCATTAGATCCTTCCAGGGGCAAACACAGGATTTGTAGAGTGGGGTTTCCACACCACGCCGCCAGTGGACGTGACCAGCATGCATGGGGGCGTGGCTATAATTTTAGACAGTGCTTGGCTGCTCTCCAGCTCTTCCTATCCCCATAATATACATGGGCAATGCTGCGTGCACTACTGTTAGGTGCTCTTCCTTTTCAAGCAGAGCCGTGTGAAAAGGGGGCAGGGTCCAGCCACCTCAATTATACAGTGCCCAGGCTTGGAGGGGGGTTTCCAGGCACTAGGAAACCCCACCTCGGTTTGCCTATGCCTTCGATAATGATGGCATAAAAAAATGAACTAAACCTGACCTGTTATACCCACATAGTAATAGTTACAAGTTTCTGTTGTTGTAAAGACATAATTGTACTAAGGTCCCTATTTATCAAAGGGAGAAGGCCTTATTGTATTTTCACTAGTGATAGGGCTCGTTATCACATGACAGCGAAAACCCCACCAGCGTTAAGTGTTGCTGGTGAAGGCTCTCCCAGTGACTATGCATTATGGAGCCTACTTAACACATTTCACAGCTTTTTTGTTGGCAATAGGCTTATCAGTCTCCCCCATACATCAAAGGAGTTATCGCCAGCAGTAACCTTGCAGTGCTGCCAGCTTATGCATAGGGCAGCTGATTTAACATGTATACAAAAACTATTGCAATTCCTGATCTGGTAACGTCATACCAGTATCACTTTACCGTTACAAAAATGTTTTGCACTTGGAATGCTTTATATTTCTTCTAGCCCTCAATATGCAAGATAAAGAGCATCATAATGACCAATATACAATACAGAACACATTTTAATAACCAATCAGAACTGCTGGGGAGCAAGTGTGCGGTAGAAAGTTCAAATTGTACAAACCCTTCCCTGTCAGTCTGTGTATGGTCTAATTGGAAACAGATCCTGTCATCAACACAATCAGCCCATGTGTGTCCATCTTAAATAACTTATTTGATCATAGTAGACGCATAGTAGATTTAAAAGATTTAAAAAACAAAAAACAAAAAACAAAAAGCAAAAAAAACCCCCTATGATTGCTTGCATACGATAGTTATGACCCGAGCACAGTAGCCATCACCGCTGCAACTTACTATGGTCTAGGAGCCCTGGTGTTGACCTCCCCCACTTCCTGCTCATCTAATTATATTCGCTCTTCACCTAACGCTGCTGGCAAAATGCTGTGCACATATCGCGTCCCAGAGAGGGAGCCAGATAGGCCAGTAATGCCAACCTGAGATGGCAATAGTGTTACTTAATTAACAAATGCTGCTGCCCCATAGAGGTCTATGGGAACAGCAGTAAGCTCTGATAATTAGGTTAATGCCTGAGAAATCTAAGATTTCTCTGATATTAACCCTTTCATAAATAACAAAAAGCGGTGAAAGAGCTCTTCACTGCTTCTTAAATAGACCCCATAATGTGTTAAATTCAGTAAATGACGTATGTAACTTCAGTATAGCTGCACTTTGCTAATTGCTCAATATTGCAGTTTTCAAGAGTGCAATTTAGGTAATGTTAATAAGAATAATTAACAAGCTGTTATATTATACACTTTTTATAATATACCAGGTGCTCAGGAGGGCTAATTCTCCTAGTAGTCTCAAACTGCATAATTGCGATACCATAAAAGTAATCAGTATGAGCTTTGCATTAATATATAAAGTCATCTATTAATTGAGATATTGACATATGCATGACATTTTCATAGCTTATCAGTACACATATTTGAGATAAGGGTTTCCTTTCATCGTAGAGGAAAGCATTTTCATATACACAGCAGACGTCCTCTCAGAAACGGTTCTGTAGGTCACTGCAGAAAACCTGAAAGAAAATGTGCCTTAACAGTAGATAGCAAAGTTCTATATAACCTGGATTATCTCTGCTCCTGTCATGGGATGGGAATATTTACAAATACATTTGTGAATGTTTCAAGGTTCATTTCATGTTCAGTCATGTATTTCAGATTTAATGGTCCTTTGCTTTGAAAGTTATTATGAAAAAATGGAAACAATTCTAAAATGTATATAACAATATTGCAAATACAGAAGAACATTCTTTTTATCATTATATCTCATTTGTTTTTCCAAATAAATGACCTCCATGGTGTTTACTGATGTCAAAACTAATCGAGTTAAGTAGCATTTAAGCTCTGTTCAGTAAGCACGTCCATTAATCCATATTCTTAACAGCAATATCCTTTATGAAAATCAAGGTGAGGACTTAAGCTAATTTCACATTGACGGTTCTGACACCCAGCAACACTTATGTGACAATATCATAGAATCATAAGGCCAGTGGCAGGATGGAACAGATGTTAGTATTATTTCAGTCTGCATGCTGTCACTGACACAAATATATTTAGCATGCCATAGAAAAATGAAGTTCGTTCTCTACTGCGGAAGGAGAATAGAATGAGGGATACCAGGAACAGAAGAAAAGATGTTGAAATGCATAGCAACCAATCAGATCTGTCATTATTCTGCTCCTGTTTACAAAATGACATACATCTTATTGGTTGCTATATTACATCACCTGGATTTTGTGCACAAGTTCTTAGAAACATCTTCCTTTGTGTTTAATACTAGACGTGTTTTCCTAACCTCTTTGGGTCCAAGACAGCTGCTGCTAGAGCCAAACCTGCATGCTTGTGTTTATTGTCCTAATAAGTGCAGCGGTAAAATCAATGCCACATTTATCATTTATTCCAGACCCTGCAGTACAATCATGAAAAGTATAATGCAGAATTTTCTTAGTAGGATGTAGCCATTAATTATGTGGTTACATAACACACAGCAAACCACATTAGAGATTGGTCTACAGAACATTGCTACTTTGTCTAAGGTACACTTTTTAGTAGTGTTTTACCAGATAATATATAGCATAAACCAACTATTTCAGTCTCTGGATATTTCTGTCTGACTGTCTTGTCTTCATGTGCTAAAATAACTGCCCATTACTCATTTGGATATACTAGAATCTGTGAATTGAAACTTGAAGGCAACTTAACAAGTTGATCATTAGCTTTGATTCCATGTTTTATTTTTATGTCTTTATTATCTTCCTTTTGATTAGCTTACACCACACTGTATTGTTTCTTACATTTAGGCTACAGAAATGGAGAGACAGCTGTCGCTGCAGGTCAGTGGGCTTCAGGAGGAGTTCCGTGAGAAGAGTACGTCTACAAGCCAACACATTTTACGGCTGGAAAGTCTACTAGCAGAGGTGAGATTCTTTATATACAATATTAATTAAACAACAGTGTTATTAGATGGATTTCACTACAATACATGTGTATACTGGGTAGTCATTCAATTAAAACAGTACTGTAACTTGATCTTGGTGATGGTCTCTCAATCGAGTGTACTATATGAATGTTTACCTGACTCCTCCATTAAAATAGACTTAGTGAAAGAAGATGACAGAATCTCATGAGATGGCAAATATTAATGTATTCATTTGTTCTGATACCCAAAGGAAACAAAATTATGATTAGTCAAATTGGACTGATCCATTCAATAAAAAGTCAGATAAAATTACCTGAGTACATGGGGCTCAATTGGTGTCCCAATAGCTGGGTGTATTACTATTTAGGTAACAGACAAAGCTATTTTACTAAATGCAAAATGAGCTCTGCACGTACATTTGTGGAACAAGATGACATATTTGTTGAGAAGTAGACAACCTAAGCTGACTTCTACTATGGGGAAACCCAGCCCTAGGCAGGTCAATGCAGGGCTGGTGCCTCTATGGAGGAGAGCCACAAACAAAAGTGTGCACACTCACAGAGGCTACCAGCACCATTGTCTTCCTGAGCCTCCTGGGCTATGGGGTGAGGGTAATTAGCAAGATGTGGACCAAGTGGTCCAAGTATAATGGATAAGTTCTGGTGGGGACCTTAAAATCCTCATTTAAAAGCAACCCATTCAGACACTGCAGCTGACACAAAATAACTATAGCCAGGAGTAGCTAGGACTCTAAAAGGTATTTTGTGTCTTGGTTGTTCTTTGTAAATAAGTTCCAGGGTGATTTTGTTTTGCAATCTTTGTGTGTTCAGGAAGTGTCAGGAGGCCCAGAAGTACTCCCTGATTTCACCAGGTGATGAGTTGGGTTGTTTCCAGTAGCTGATGGTGATTAAAGCAATTAATTCCCTTAATCGTAACATTTAACACTGTTGGCCAGGAAAAACTAAAGTTGTCAGCATTTCTGTACATAGAATGCATTACATGACACTCATATCCAATCCAATGTGCCACCCTCGTCAGCTAGGAATGCCTGATGGTCCAATCTCTCCTGACCAATAGCGGTAAATTATGTTCTGGACATACCATGATCTTTAGGAAAATTGGCAGGAAAAACTGTAATTGTATAAACTGTCCAGTTGTGGTTTCTTTGCTAGCATCACTGCATTCTGTTTAAAAGTGCAAACCTCTATATTAGACATTCTAGTTAAATATTTACAATGCATACTACTTTATAACAAAATAATACAGGATAAAACATAAAAATTAACACTAAAACAAGCTGCAATTAGACAAAGGTAAAATAACACATAAAACAAATTCTGCATATGCATTGGTATCAGGCTCTCCAATCGATTATTCTTAACTTTTAGGCAATTAAAACCACTTCCCAACCATAACCCCTATGACATTGGCCCAAAGTTGTATCCCCATTTGACCAAGTTGACCAGGAGTTCCTAAAGCAATTGTCCAGATTCATGGAAAATATGTGAATCAACCTGACTGGTATCAAATATCGCCATTGCAGCATTTCCATACATTTCTCATTTTGTTTCAGGTGTCCCTGAATGTGGCACTGAAATTCCCAAGTAATGCAGCATTGTGATTTCACTGTTACAGATAATAGGTCTTAGGTCTAAAGGTGGCCACATAGGCTAAGATCCAGCCATTTGGCTTAATGAATTTTATCCAATTTGGCTGCTCATGTGATCATTCAAGAGTCAGGCTGAATGGAAAAGGATTCCGTTAGTGTGGTTGGCATGATTGACACACACACAGTGAGAGTGGTCACCAGGCAGGAATCATTCTCAATAGAAATACACCAAAGTGTTACTCCGGAGTCCCAAGGGGTCTAGGATATTGAATGTGTTTGTAATCACAATGCAAAACTGACTGGATATGAAATGAAAAAAACATTTATTGAAGGTGAACAAATTTCATGCAAAACAATTACATCGGTGTACTGATAAAAACACAAAATTGTTGCTGTGTTGTAGAAGCTGAAAAACATAAACCACAATATTAGGGGCAGATAGAACTCAGCTACACATATTGTAAGTCATATTCCGCAATAGTGAAATTCCAGATCTTTATCAGATGTGAAGGTTATATTTTGTGAAATGATGTGACTTTAGACTTTAAATTCCACAATCTATAAAAAAAACTTAAAAATAGATGTCTCTAACATGAATCATGGCACACACTGAAAGGGAATGTTGCATTAAATGTAAGCCTTTAAGATGAAGAGGTCCAGATCATAGGTCAAAAGGCCAGATAATTCACTGGCTACATACACCCACTACATCAACCTCTACCAGTCCATTTCCTGTATACAGCACCAAAAAATTAGTCAGGTTGATCTTATGCTAATTACTATGTAGGGGACACTCAAGCCTCCGGAGACCCAAGCACAACTTATAACATTATATTGAAACCAAGGTGGCTTTTTTCCTCCCATTGTTTTCCTTTCCAGGTACATCAACCTGGATTCATCTAGAACAGTAATGGGCAACCTAATACACTTTGGGGGCCACAAGATGTAGTTCTCTAACCTTCAAAAGGGCCACACATTACCCTTAACCTCAGTAATAAGTTTAAACAAGACATTTAATCTAAAATAGAGACCCCTATCTGTAATAACATATCATCAGTCATTTTAAACAACTGTTACAAGCTGTAACAGCCAAATCTGACAATGAAGCAGGAAGGAGCTGGTGGCTGCAGATGGAGGCTCTGAGGAGAACCTGATAGCCTGAATTCTTCTTGGCATGGGTTCAACAATGTGCTGGAAACATTCCTTAAATAATCTGGTCCATATTGACATGATAGCATCACACAGTTGCTGCATATTTGACTGCTGCACATAAATGGTACATTATCCTGATGGAAGTAGCCATTAGATGATGGGTAGAATGTGGCCTGTAAGGGATGCACATGGTCAACAACAATACTCAGGCTGTAGCATTTAAATAGTGCTCAATTAGTATGCAAAGAAAACTTTCCCCACATCATTACTCCACCACCACCAGTCTGCACAATTGACACAATGCAAGATAGATCTATGGATTTTTTTATGCAAAATTCTGACCTTACCATCTGCATGTGGCAGCAGAAATGGACATTCATCAGACTAGGCTATATTTTTCCAGTCTTCAACTGTCCAGTTATGGTGAGCCTGTGCCCACTGTAGCCTCAGTTTCCTGTTCTTAGCAGACAGGAATGGAACCTATGGTCTTCTGCTGCTGTAGTCCATCCATGTCAAGGTTCAACTTGTTGTGCATTCAGAGATACTCTTCTGCATATTACTGTTGTGACACATGGTTATTTGCGTTACTGTCCCCTTCCTGTCAGCTTGCACCAGACTGGCCATTCTCCGCTGACCTCTCTCATTAACGTGACGCCCAGAGAACTGCCACTCACTGGATGTTTTTTGTTTTGCGCACCATTCTCTGTAAACTCTAGAAACTGTTGTGCGTGAAAATTTAAGGAGATCAGCAGTTTCTGAATTACTCAAACCACCCCCTCTGGAACCAGCAATCATTCCACATTTCTTCTCCATTCTGGTGTTTAGTCTCAACAACAACAGAACATCTTAACCATGTCTGCATACTTTTATACATTGATTTGCTGATTATATATTTTCGTTTATGAGCAGGTGTACCTAAAAAAGTATCCATTGAGTGTATATAGTTAGTCATTGTTTTAAATTGGAATTTGTTAGCCATAGTATAAACCTAAGCAGTTATAGTAATAGTGAATTCTTCAGGCAATAATACTTATTAACTTTTATTTAGCGCCATTGGAGATATGCAGCACCTTACAGGAAAGTACATGAGTAAAAGGGTACAGACAATGGCCATGTTTGTTTTTTTTAACTTCGTCCAACTATACAGTATTATAAATTATATATGCTTTTTTTAAGCTGAGATTTTTTGAGGACATTTGTTAAATAAAAGTGTAGCTGTACCTATTTGCAGTATCAGTTGAGAGAACAATAGAACACTATTTCTAAACAAATTGGCTAAGCACCCTAGCTTGTGTGTACCAACAAATAATGTGTAGGAGTATCCATAGTGTGTTTGGCTATTTTAGATATGGTCTTTCAGGTCAAACAGTATGACCAAATTGTACAACATGACAAAGTGGTTCTCAGGGCTGTGCTTAGGTCGCTTCACCAGTGGGTATTTTGCGGGGTTCCTCTGAACAGCACTGGTATATTCATCAAATTAGGTTGACCTATGATCATTGCCTTCATGGTCTTGGAATTAGATCCACAAAGCATGCAGTGTTTATGTCTGTGGCTGGATCACTTTAACTTATTTGTGGCTGGATCATGTCGAAATAAATTATTGTAGAAATGTATTTCAAATCAGAGTTGCAGGCACCAATGTATATAATTGCAAATGCACTTATCGTTTTACATTGGGATGTGTTTTGTATGGAAATGTCTTGTTTGGGGTTTTATAACTTTGCTAGAGTTGACTGCTATCAAGTTGACTGCTATCAGCTTAAAGCTGACTGCTATCCACGACCTCTTTCTATCCAACTCCTTTAACCTTCTTGCCGTTACTGAAACCTGGCTCTCCGATTCTGATACTACTTCCCCCACTGCCCTCTCCTATGGTGGCCTCTCCTTCACCCACTCCGCCAGGCCTGGTGCCTGCCCAGGCGGTGGAGTGGGCCTCCTCCTCTCCTCCACCTGTACTTTTCGTGTCATTCCCCCTGAACCCTCCCTCTCCTTCTCCTCCTTTGAAGCTCACTCCATCCGTCTCTTCTACCCCATCCAACTCCGTGTCACTGTCATCTATCGCCCCCCTGGCCCCACCTCCCTCTTCCTTGACAACTTTGCTAGCTGGCTTCCTCACCACCTCTCCTTCGATCTCACCTCGATCATTCTCGGTGACTTTAACATCCCCATCGACAACCCCACCTACCCTGCTTCCAGCAAACTGCTCACCCTCTCTTCCTCCCTTGGTATCACCTAATGGACCTCCTCCTCTACCCACTGCCTTGGTCACTCCCTTGATCTTGTCTTCTCCTACCTATGTAGTCTCTCCGACTTCTCCATCTCTCCTTTTCCTCTATCCGACCACCATCTCCTCTCCTTCTCTCTCCTCTTCTCCTGCTCCCCCCCCCTTCCCAAACCTACTCTGTCCATACGCCACCTCGACGCTCTTGACCCTGCCTCTCTGTTCTCCTCTCTCGATACCCTCCTTTCTCCCCTTTCCTCCCAGGCCTGCCCTTACCAGGCGGTCTCCCTCTACAATCACACCCTCACCTCCGCTCTGGACGCGGTCACCCCTGCCCACTCCGTCCACCCCCGCTGCTCCAAACCCCAACCCTGGCACTCCAAATTTACCCGCTTCCTCCAAAAATGCTCCCGTACCACCGAACGTCACTGGAGAAAATCCCGCTGACTTCCTCCACTTTAAATTCATCCTTTCATCCTACAGCTCTGCCCTCTCACTCGCTAAACAATCTTTCTTCAAATCCCTCATCTCTTTCCAGTCCTCTGACCCCCGCCGCCTCTTCACCACCTTCAGCACTCTCCTGGCCCCCTCCCCCCCTCCCTCCTCCCTGACTGCCTCCAATTTCACCTCCTTCTTCTCCTCTAAAATCGAGGCCATCCGACTTGAAATCACCTCCTCCACTCTCTCTTCCACCCCTCCCACTCTTCCGTCCTCCCCCCCAACCACCTTCCCCTCCACTCCTTCCGCCCCACCACCGGCGAGGAAGTCCACTCTCTCATTTCATCCTCCCCCTCACTACCTGTCCCATGGATCCCATCCCCTCCCACCTTCTTCGCTCCCTTTCCCCCACCACCTGCTCCCACCTCGCTCACCTCTTTAATCTCTCCCTCTCCACTGGCATCTTCCCCTCCTCCTTCAAACATGCTCTCGTATCCCCCATTCTTAAGAAACCTAATCTCGACCCCACTTCTCTGTCGAACTATCGCCCCATATCTCTGCTCCCCTTTGCCTCCAAAATTCTCGAGAGGCTAGTCTGCAGCCGTCTCGCCTCCTACCTTTCTGAACACTCCCTCCTTGATCCTCTCCAGTCTGGTTTCCGCCCCCTCCACTCCACTGAAACTGCCCTGGCTAAAGTCACCAATGACCTCCTCTCTGCTAAAGCCAGGGGCCACTTCTCCCTTCTCATCCTCCTTGACCTCTCTGCAGCCTTCGACACCGTTGACCACCCCCTCCTCCTTCACACCCTCCAGTCTTTCGGCCTCTCCGGCCCAGTCCTGTCCTGGTTCACCTCTTACCTTACTCACCGATCCTTCTCTGTCACCACCTCTGGGTCTCTCTCCCCCCCCGTCCACCCTTCCAGTCGGGGTCCCTCAGGGCTCTGTTCTGGGACCCTTACTCTTCTCTTTATACACCTCCTCCCTGGGTGAACTCATCAGCTCCTTCAGCTTCAGCTACCACCTTTACGCTGACAACACTCAACTATACCTCTCCTCTCCTAAACTCTCTCCCTCCCTCCTCTCTAGGGTGTCCGGCTGCCTCTCTGCCATCTCCTCCTGGATGTCCTCTCGATTCCTCAAACTTAACCTTGCCAAAACTGAGCTCATAGTTTTCCTCCCTCTCATACCTCATCCCCTTCTGACCTCTCCATCACTGTCGACAACACCTCTATATCCCCTGTCCCCTAACTTCGCTGCCTTGGTGTCATCCTCGACTCCTCTCTCTCCTTTGGCCCCCACATCCTCTCTCTTGCTAAATCCTGCCGCTTCCAGCTGCGTAACATCGCTCGCATCCATCCCTTCCTCTCCCAAGATGCCACCAAATGCCTTATCCACTCTCTGATCATCTCCCGCCTGGACTACTGCAACCTCCTCCTCACTGGCCTCCCCCACTCTCATCTCGCTCCCCTTTGATCTGTTCTTAACGCTGCCGCTAGGCTTATTTTCCTTTCTCACCGCTCCTCTTCTGTCTCCCCCCTCTACCTAGCCCTTCACTGGCTCCCATTCCCCTTCAGAATCCTCTTTAAGCTCCTCACACTCACCTACAAGGCCCTCGCCAACTCCACTGCGCCCTACATCTCCACCCTCCTCTCTATTCATGCTTCATCCCGCACTCTTCGTTCTGCCTCTGACCGTCGCCTCTCTTTCCCCCTTATAATCTCCTCCCATGCGCGTATCCAAGACTTCGCCCGCGCTGCCCCCCTCAACTGGAACAAGCTCCCTCCCTCCATCAGAACTTCCCCTAATCTGTCCAGTTTCAAACGGGCCCTAAAATCTCACCTTTTTCTTAAAGCCTTTCTGTCTCCCACTTAACTTCCTACCTTATCTTCTGCCTCCGTTCCCCTACTCTCCCTCTCTCCCCTGCATCTTTCTGTCTGTCCAACCCTCCCCTTAGATTGTACGCTCCTCTGAGCAGGGCCATCTCTCCTCCTGTTTCCACCACTTCTAACTCTGCTCTCCAGCTACTTAGCCCTCCTCCTGGGGGGTCCTCCACCCCACATCCACTCTCGCTCCCTCCTCCCCCCTGGGGGTCTACCTGTCTTCCGCGCCCTCCTTCTTGGGCCCCGTCGTTTGCGGATCCTCCCTCCCCTTCCCCGCCCTCTCTAGCTGTGCATTGAGCTTATTGAGTTACTGTGCTTACTGTTTACTGTACTGTGCTGTCTCCCATTGTATTGTAATTTGTTTGTCCCTGTACGGCGCTACGGACACCTTGTGGCGCCTTATAAATAAAAATTAATAATAATAATAATAATAGAGGAAATCTCCAATTAGGCATATATGCAGAGAGAGTCTGTTTTGCTGAGAGCAGGAAATGCTAAGCATGTCTATTCAATGTGAGTGACCAAAACTTGAATACACAACAGGGAATTGTTACCTTTGTGCAGGACTTGTTAGACAGATAGGAAACCTAGCAATGTAAACACCACCTGATGTAGGATATCACAGATAAGTGTACATTTTGTTAGGTATAAATTACATTTAAATTCATGTTTGGGAAAACATATTGCATCCTGATACTAAAAATAACTCAGACTTCTTGGGACCAGCAAAAGCGTTCAGGGGGCTGGCTTCCCCCCTGCTAAGCTGTGTACAAAACTGTATAAAACAGCTTTGGTTAGCACTGAAATGTATCATTATTGTTCCTTCTGACCTCTTGATCACTGGTACCTTCAACCAGTTTGAACTGTCCTTGTTAGGACTACTGGAGCTAAATAAACATCACTTGCTTGACAACTTCTTCCATGCTGAAATTTCTGTGACCTACAGATTAGACCTAACTCTAATCCGTTCCCAGCTGTTTTGAGGTTTGGACCCAGCTTTCCGGTACCACCACTTTGCCCACTACCCTGCAGCTCTGGCCAGTGTGATAGGCCAGGGTGGATTCATCCACAGCAACCCCGATCCATAGGAAGAGGTCAGGGGTACCAGCCCAGGTACACCGGCAATGGGGTACACTAGCAGCGACAGTTACCCAGAAGAAAGCCGGTTCTGGATGCTGTTAAGGAGTCCAGTGGTGGCAGCAGCTTAAGCCCCCCCCCCCTACTGTGGTTAGAGGGCACATAAAGAAAGGGAACAGTGGCAAAGTAAGCCCAGCCGGTTCCCAGCAGCAACAGACAAAGTGGCATAGGCGGTCCATTCTGTCACAGTGTCCCTTGTGGTTATACTTCAGAACCACGATTTTACACACTCCACAGTGAACTTCACAGATTGAAAATGGAGATTTTAATAGCACATACAGTTTTAAAGGCATAATACTCACAACTTCTCATTGACATAGTCCATGCTTGTTAGAACTTAAAAACATAACTTTGGTGGTTTAGACACAAGCAGAAAATGAGTTCTCAAGGAGTTTAAAATGGGATTCAAATAAGGCAATTAGGGCTAAATTTACTAAAGAGCAGTTTGATGAAACCGCCGGTTTTCTGCGTTTTCTCTTCGGCATTCAAAACTGCCAGAAAACCACAGTTTAACAAAGCACCACATTACAAATCGCTTTCCTGATTTTTAACATGATTACAGACAGTCAGATTTACTAAACTGCAGTTTGCCAAACCCCCAGAAAACAGCCGGAAAAAAAAAAGCGAGTTTGCTCAATGAGCATTTTGTTTAAGCTATCTTGCCATTCAGAGCTTAAGAGGAGACACCACTGACTTATAAATTATGGAGAGAATCATTATTGATTATGGGGACACAATTTATTTATAATTAACTTATGGAGCAAATTTTATTTTTCATTATATTAAGGGACCAATATTATTTTATTAGATTATGGGGCAATATTAATTTAGAAATATATTAAGGGGGAAATAATAGTTGATAGTTGATTGCTACTGGGGGCAATTATTATTTCATGATGGGGGCACCATTTAAAGTGAACACATGGCACTACAAGTGTCAGCATGCACATGGGCGCAACTGCATGCTGGCACAGTATTTATGAGCCATCTAGCCTACCAGAAGCAGGTTTAAAACAAATCTGCCTTTTTTTCTGGCGGTTCTGACTATGCCACCTGCGGCTTAAGTGTTTCCAAACTGCCACATATGACCAGTGGTTTTACTTTCAAGCCTCAAACTGCCCTATAGTAAAAGAGTCATTTTGGAGTGCTAAAGCGCTGGAAACTTGTGGCTATACACGGCAGTATCAAACGCCACCAAATTTGCAGCAAATCTACTCCTTAGTGTCACTGTTTTGCTGCCACTCTTTCTTCCAGTATGGCAAGAGTTTTCTAAAGGAGTCAGTAGGCAGTCTTCAGTTATAAGTGGAAGCAAATCACCACATCATGCAACTGCAGTTGTAACTAGTGGTAGTCACTTCTGTGGCTACAATAAATCCGACAGCAGTTTGAGTGAAAGGAGAAGTGCGATTTTCAGGTGTCCGACCTGAAGGGGAGAACGACTGCTTGAAATGACTGTTACAAACAATTCCGCCAAATGAACATCCCGACGCCTGCAAATCACATCAGGTTAAAGTGCGACCTAGACATTCTCGCTATTAAGGTGGTCAGTTAAGGAACCGCCGCCTCTACAATGTATACTAAACATTGTACAGGCGGTGCTTCATTAACTGACCTGTTCCATGTTTTCTGTAGAGAAAGGAGGGGGGAGAATGAATGCAGCTCCATCCCCCTCACCTGTATCCTTGACACCACCTGATCTTACCCATAACCCACCTCACTTCAATTTAAGGACAATGAATAACAACCTCACTGCCACATCAACCAATATACATATTTACAATGAGCTACAATGTCCCCTTATCCACATGTAATTAGACACTGCAGTTGTATTCTGTTGAGCTGGGGAACAAAAGCAAGGGCTATAAAAAGTACTTGCGATAATCCACTTTATGTGAGAAATGAGGCACGGGCTGGTTAAAGTGTTATCAAACTCGTTTTGTCATAGCAACAATAATTTAAGAAAATAATGCATCCCTCTGTCTCTTTAACTAAGTGATTGCAGGCCATAATTTAACAGTTGCTACTATGTCTCCTTAGCAGCTTATCTCCAGAGATGACTTTACAATAATGGCCTATCTAAATTATTAAAGTCAGTATCTAGCATGTTGATAAATGTGGTCAGAGGATGACTGCTGTTGGCCTGTGTCTGCAGTCATCTTCCAACTGCACTTACAGGCCCCAGTGAAGCCAAAAGTGATTCAACTGCTCGACCTAGTGCCAAACAGTTGAGTCCTGTGGTTAGACCCATGAGTGCAGCTAGATTTAGCCTAGGGCTACACCATATCTTGTGTTGTAGTGGCCTCTGATTGGCCGCATGCAATCACAGAGCATTAATGCATGCAACTTATCTTCCCTTTTGTACAAATTGGTTCTCCAAAACACTGGTTATGCTTATGTGTGAGTGTAGGATATTATTCCAGCAGTCAGACAGAGTTATATTGTTATGCAGTCTTTTCTGTATGCCCTTTTCTTTTGGGGGGGGGGATAATTTATCGATTCATACTGAATCCTCACCTTTCGAGGCCCCTTTCATCCCACTGTGCCCCCTTATCACACTGTGCCCCCTTATCACACTGCTGCCCCCTTATCACGTTAAAGAACAGGGTTCCTATATTGTGATTTTCAACCTGAAAAATTACATACTGAATCACAGAAGATTTTCTATATTATAGTTTCAGCAAACTCTTGGGTTATAATATGTAGTATACAAGCAGTATATAGCTTTCTAAAATCATTCTATATTAGGGAATCTGGGCTATAATGTCCCAACATCAAGGAGATTCAATCTATATAGTGCGAGTATAACATCCTTTAAGTGTTTCAGTGTGCAATATGCTCCCTCTGTTCCTATACAACAATCCTAATTGGTTAAAGTTTCATTCTTCTACCCTGTATATGTTTAAATTTAGAGCAACAATGTAGCATCGGAACAAATCTATTTCGTATGCCTGACTTAAACTTTGTGTTCCTTGGTCTCTGTCATTCCTCCTTCCTCTACTTTCCATTCAATCCCATTCTCCTTTCTCTTTTTTCCTGGTGTGGAGCAGCAGATCCTAGAAGTAAGTACCTTTTCCTTCCTCGGTGGAGTGCATGAGCCAACCCATCATGTGTATCTGTCGTCACTGTCTGCATGCTGTCTTGATGTTCAAAAAGCATTTCTGGTGTGTACATACTGGGCAAAATGATTGTGGATTGTGAGCTAGCAGTGTTGTGTGGGAGATACTGTGTATAATAATAAAAAAGTAAGTACTATTCTAATGCTAGGTTCCAATTAATTTTGCAGACCAATTAGGAACAACAGCACATTCAAAGTACTTCATGTTATCGTTCAAAATGTTGTAATAGTGAAAGTTTTGAAGAATCTGAGCCTTAGTCAGATCTTGATTAGCCAACCACTGTAAATGTTCTTAACTTGTAAAGGTCAGGGTCGTACAAATTAGGAGACTTCATCGTTGTTTTTGAATTACATCATACAAATAATGGAATATAAATTGGTTGCGTTCTGGAATTTGTGGTAAAAGTATATGTATCACAATATCTAATATTACAATGTTTAAATGCATTAAAGGTACAATATGAACAGACAACCTGTCCCATTAAAAACATTATCAAATCATGAAAGGTTTTAAAGAAAGACTATCAGCAAAATCATTTCTATATATTGTGTATAATGGATATATTTAACCACTGCAGTCCTATACACTGTTTTTGTTTAATGTTAAACTGTTAACCAAAGAGGAGTATTCATTAATAAATAAGACGGTACTATGATCATATCTACAAGTCAGTTCATGTTGGTGTTGTGTAGGGGGACACCGTAAAACATAATCCCCTCCATCTGATACAAAATGCTCTGCTATTGAATTTCCCACTTAATTTACAATTGCAGTTCCTTGTGCTTAATTAACTAATTATTGAGAGTATGTTTAATTCATTAATTCAGCCTAAGTAGCTGCAATAGTAAATCAAATGGGAAATTCGGCAGCAGAGCATTTTGTACCCAAATGAAGGAGTCCTGTTGGACGATATGTAGTGATTTATGTCTGCACAGGAAGAAAGAGAGTAATAGATCAGTTATACTATCGCCCTCAGATTCTTTATCTTAGAGGGAACAATGTTGTGGCCCAATATATAGGCTGC
Source organism: Mixophyes fleayi (assembly GCF_038048845.1). Classification (NCBI taxonomy): domain Eukaryota; kingdom Metazoa; phylum Chordata; class Amphibia; order Anura; family Limnodynastidae; genus Mixophyes; species Mixophyes fleayi. The sequence continues at coordinate 335,300,291 of NC_134402.1, forward strand.
ACAAACGGGTTAGTCCTCATAGGTTTAATTCACTTTCTATTGTGATTATATTTATTTTGTTATAATAACACACACTAGGAGAGTACATTGACTGCTACATTTATGGAAGGTGCCCTTTGCGGGATATTTCTGAAATGAAAAAAATATGAATGTGTAACACACAAATGTACCTATTTGTCCTCTGTGCATGCACATTGCTGCCCACCCACATTCACATTTCTAAGTTGTGGTCTATCACAGGAAAAGTAAAAACATTACTTCAAAGTTCTGCCTACTGTCACTCCTGAACCACCCCCTTTAGTACTCTTTTTCTTCTTGAGATACTGCTCACTAGCGTCTCATTTATAACTTCAATAAGTTAAAAGAATAAAGGGACATAAAGAAGGAAATCTACATAATGGCAATGTTCCTGCCTTCTCTTAAATCAACCAATATTACTAGAATTTGCCTAAAAGGGGATCTCTTTTTCCCAACTTTCTAATCTGTGAAGCAGTATTTTCTCCCTACTTCAGTGACTTATAGTGATTTCAGTCCATTAAAGCAAAAACAAAATGTCACCACTTTTTAAAAACAAGGGATTTATTCCATTTAATGCAAAGGGGGTATTGGAGTTTCTATTGAAATGAATGACCCAGTTGAAATTAATGCCACAGACTCCATTTAAGGAGTGTTCTATTAGTACCCAAATAGTTATGGAATACTCTTACATTTGGACATCCTGTTGGAGGTGTCGTGTGTATTCCAAATGATCATGCATTTTTGATGTTTCCATGTCCCTACAGGTCCACAAGAGCATTCTTTATTTTTTTCCCAAAATCATTTGAGATTTGGTAGTCTTTAAGGAAGTAATTCAATTTTTTTTTAACTCTGTAGTATTGTGATATTATGCTCAATAATGAAATCTCCCACTATGATTACCTCCCACTATGATTACATTAATGCATTGGTAGTAAGAGCCTTCAATGTTACATTGAGTCACAGTGATAAACATGAATAAACCACTTAAGAATTACTACTGTGTGTATGAAATAAATACATGGAACTAATTTAGCCTTAATTGAGTTTATAGTTAAATGTTTATGACATGTAAATAAATAATATTCTTATAGGAACTGAAGAAAACAATGAAAACCAATGATGTGCAAAGATTGCAGCCTACAACACATCTGCTGCTCTACATTCAAACCTACATATACTTTCCACCAATATTGGCCTGTATTTTGATACATGTCTATATTGTGCATATACATTGGCCTTTCCTGTTTAAAAGGTGTCTGAGGCATACCATTAAAAGTAAAATGTAAAGAATTTCTCCTTAAGGCATTCTAATTTCACAGAAAAGCAGCTGTAACGAAAGGTCACCAGTCCTATATTCTAACATAAAACCTCGAAAAGGAACAGTGTATGGTAAAATCACTTGTATAATGCAATTCAAATGGCTGAATTCAAACAACATAGAATTGGCTTGTAAAATAATAATATCGGTATAATGATAGAATAAATGATAAAAAAAATTATGATTAAAACTTCATATATAATAACCAATAATAATAGAGACTGACACAGCAATTTCAAAAAGATTGTCCAAATATAACCAGCAATTAACACACAAATATTGATCTATGCACATTATATATATATATATATATATATATATATATATATATACACAAGTTAACCCGTGCATGATACTCATGCATTCTAGTCAAATCAAGCTACTTAAGGTGTTAAAAAGGTTCTTGTCATGCATTTGGGCCTAGCCCAGGCCTCCTCAGGGGAAGAGCGTTACTTCCCGACGCAAGCGCCCTTTTTTAACGTGGTTTTGTCCACATGTCACCACCTCATCATTTTTCTCCATCACCTCATCCTTCATCTTCATCACTACTTCCTTCATCAAGCTACTGAAGGTGTTAAAAACTCCCCACTGTCACCCCCGGCAACCACCAACCACTCCCAACTGTCACTTCTCCTTCAAGAAATATATAGGTCAGTGTATAACTCTGCCCAGCAGGTGGTGCTGCAGGTTGGGTTTTTTTTTCCCACACGCCACTAGGCGTTTATATAGTAGATATATATATATATATATATATACACATACAGAGAAAGATTAGTGTGATTAATGCTGTGGGGACTCACACGGAACATGACAGGACATACAAGGGGGACGGTCAGTGGACAGACATAAGACAGGAGATAGAGAGGACCTTGTGCGTGAGAGCTTACATTCTAGAGGGAGGGGTGGTGAGAGACAGTAGGACCAACTGTGATAAAATGGAGATGGATGCAAATGAAGAGAAGGCGATAGATAAGATAGTCAGGAGATGATAGGATAGGCAAGCTTGAAAAGGTGAGTTATTAGTAAGCGTTTGAAGGATTGTGTATATATATATTTTATATATATATATATATATATATATATATATATAAATCTGTCTGTCTATCTATATAGATAGATACATAGATAGATAGATATTTAGTCCCCTAATTAGAATCCAATAGAGTCCAAAGTATGTTCATGGGTAGCCCTCTTTTCAAATTTTGGGTACCAGTCCTCACCCACTAAAGATCCTCGTCAATGAAAGATTGTATATTTATGTCGAGTTAAACAGTTTCAAATATATTGTGGTAGAGATATAGGTGGAAGTAATGCTGGCAGTGTCAGGGAAGCAATAAATCTGGGGGTCTCCCTTAATAGTTGTGCAGTGCTGGTTTTAAATTTTTTAACTATGTTTGTCAGTCAGGACACGTAAGCAGCTCCGTATTTGTAGCAATGTTGAGTTTGTTATTTCAAGTAATGAAACTAATAGCTTAAGGCAGCTCCATGCAGTAAAGACACTTTCAAGGCTTTGTGCTTTAGAGAGCACACCTTTGTTATCACAATGGTTGTTCTGTTCTGTGAGCATCTAAAGTGGTAACTCTATATAGTTTATCAATATAGACCTAATAGCAGTCACGGTTTAAGGTAACCTTCTGAAAAGTCTTTCTCACAAAAAACTTTATTAAACTCTTCATTGATCAAAGGGTTTAATAGAGAAACCTGTTGTAGAATGAAAACAAATTTTGTATAATATTAATTGAAGATGTATTATTTTGTTTTGAGACAAATGATAACATTGAATTATCAAAAGGTTTATGCTCTCACTACTTTTTTGAATCGAAAAATTAATTTTCATCTACTTTTTTGTTTGTTCTTATGTAGTCATATGCAAGATTTGGATGGATAACCTCTCCCTAAAATGTATTTTTTATTAGAGATGCTTGAGTCAAAAATGTCTCGTCTCATCTAGAGAACAGTGTCTCTTAAACCTGTGAAATTGAGCTTTTGAAATATTAGGTCTATGATGACTGCACTTGAAATGTAGATAATTGCTGGAATATGCCAATATTTGAAAATTTTAGATGATTTTATTGCCTTGAATTGAAAGGGTGATATCCAGGAACTTAGTGAAATCAGAAACGGTGTCAGGTGTGCCATCCCAAATTATAAATAAGTAATCGATATAGCTCTTATAATTCATCAAGTTCAGTTTGTCAAAGCTCAGTGTAAACTTGGTACCTATTGCTGTACTCAATGTTTATAAATAATTAAAAAAACGAAATAATTTTGAATTCTTATGCTCATAATACAGTCCAAAATAAAGATATGTTGCCTCTCTGAGATCCCACCATTAACTTCTAGAAAAGTCTTCACTGACAAAACTCTGGCCTGATAGGTATACAATGCTTACAAATTCAAAGTAAAAAACACTGTACAAATCTTTCCTATAAAATCTTTAACCAAATTCTAAATATGAGCAGTATCATGAAGTTGAAATCTCAGAGGAAACTTGGGGCTGGAAAAAAATTATCCATGTAAAATTTAATGTTGACAGTAAGGGACCCTATACCTGAAAATAATAGGATGCCAGGATGTGCCAAAAGTGATTTATGAAGTTTGTATAAGTGGTAATAAGTGTGGGTGACTGGGTGCATTATAGAAAGTGGACTTCTTCTCTGGATATCACCTTGTCAATCTCAGCATTCTATAATAACTCTAAGATATTTTTTACATTCTTTAGCTGGAACAATATGTAAGGTTTTATAAAAACCTTGATCATTAGTTGTCTCTCAGCCTCAATTATATAATCTTGCCTGTCTTGCATTATCAAACTCCCCCGCCCATCATGTTATCTGCCTGCTTTATAATTATTGATTGATCATCCTTCAGTTCTTTCAATGCTAACCTTTCTGTCAATTGCACCAGGTAAACCTGCATTATGGTCACTGTTCTCACCTGTTTACCTCTTTCTGCATTCACTTTCTGGGCTGAACTGATCAGACACACACCTGGTCTGCTCAATACTTCCTGCATTCTCTTGATTGGCTAATTGCCTGTCAGCTCTGTCTATTTAAAGCACCTGCTTCTCTACCAAGTTGCCAGATCTTCAGGTCTACTCTCCTGTTCAGATGTCCTTCTCCACGACCCTGTGGTAACGCTCTACAGATTATCGCTACCTGTTCTCTGATGTCTCCAGCACATCTATCCGCATATGATCACAGCCACTGTGACTACTCCACTCCCCTGTGGTAAAGCTCTGTATATTATTGCGACCTGTTATCTGAGTCTCCAGCACATATCCTTGTGGTAAACTCTCTGCCAGTTATTGCTACCATCGCTACCAGCCTCCTGTGTTAATCAGCACACTGCTCTACTGTCTCCTAATCTCTCAACCTTCCTGGTACTCCTCATCCGAAGCATCTTCAGTTATAGTCCTGGTTCTCTTCAGAGTTTTGCTCATCACCTCCTAGCAGAATCGCGAACTGTGGTCAGAGAGCTGCGAAGACCAAGCGCCCTTGCAGCAGCCTCCGGCGAAAACCTCTCACTTCGTTAGACTCCGCGCCTTCTAGGAGGTAGTGCCAACGTGAGCAGACTGTACGGGTACTCCTCTGACCCTACTGGTTGTGACACTTTCATGTATCATTAAATTGTTTTTTAAAATGTTATTCGTGTCCCTATTTAAACATAAAAATGTGAACTCTTCCATTATGGCTTTAAAGGAGCTTACTATGGATGTATTGTTATAATAGGTGGGATAAACTTCAGACAAACATAAAATGCAATTAAATTGATAGACCGGGTAGAGAGGTATGAGTGAATAAAGAACGGTAGGGAGCCAGAAAGGAGAAGGAAGAGAGGTGGGGAGTGAACTAAAGCAGGGTGGGCCTGAGCCCAGGAGTGAGGGTGCAACTAGCAGGACCAGAGTCAGTAATGGAGGAGAGGGGAGAGGAGAAGACCAAGGCAGGAACCCAGAGTCGAGGTTGAGAATGAAGCTGGGGTGCCGGAAGCAACAGGAAGGTGACTAGAGGAGGAGGAGGACACAAGGAATAGAGCACCCTGCTTGTGAGGCCCTCTATTCCTTGTGAATAGGCAGACTAACAGGAAACACCAGGGGGGTGGGTGAGGGGACTAGAAAAGCTAAAGGGAGAGCAGAATAAGGGCTGGTGAACTGAGGAAGGGAGGAACAAAGAATGTGAGGTGTAAAATAATAAATGAGGAAGGATAAAGAAAAGGGTTGAGGAGGGGAGGGGAGGGTAGAGGTTTAGGCAGAGGAAGTGTAGGCAATCCTAAAAAGGTGAGTTTTGAGGGATCATTTGATGATATGCAGGCTAGGGAATAGCCTGATAGAATAAGAGAGGTCATTCCATAGAAAAGAGGCAGCACGGGAGAAATCTTAAATGCGGGAATGTGACGTGGTAACCAAATACGTGGTGAGGCGGCGGTTGTTAGCTGACTGTAGACGGCGAGAAGTAGTATGGATGGAGGTGAGGTTGGAGAGGTATAGAACTGTGGAGTTAGAGAGGTTCTTGTAGGTGAGGGAGGGGATTCTATAGCAGAGGTGGAGCCAATGGAGTGCTTGACAGAGAGGGGAGGCGGAAGTAGAACGGCGAGAGAGGAAGATTAGTCTTTATAACTTCTTCTCATCCCATAACACACACAAATCTGCTAGTCATGACTAATCGTTGTCATCCAAAATAATATTATTTATTATTATATTTTGATATATGTTTATTGAATCAAGATGTTTTTATATTTATTTTATCATTGTTAAAATATTATGTTACAAGCCAATTTTATGTTTGAATTTCACCACTTATATTGTAATATACAGTATAAGTTTGTTTTTTTCCAGACTAAGCACTGTTCCCATTGGTATCACATTAAAGTGATGGATGGAGCTTATCTGCCATCACCTCAGAAGAAGTTGTTCTAAAAATGTTCTGTGGACTCTGTGTAATCTAGAAACACATCCCTTAATGCTCTCTCTCCACTCCTTAAAATTCATTGGAATATGCTGTCCGGGTAAACCAAATGTTTAGTTCGGCAGCAGAATAATGCACATTACTGTGGCTAACCCACACTCTGCCATTTTGCAGCCCTGTGCCATGTACAAGTCTGTAAATGTGAATTCAGAGGTTCAGGAATAGGAACATGACATCTCGTAAAAAGAAAAAATGGAATTTGTGTTGCACCTCTGCACAATGTATTTATTTAATAACTAACTATAATTCACAGCTGAGGAAAAGTTGTAAAAACATATATAGATATAGTTTATGTAAATGGAGTTGACCTTTAAGGATGAATATTTAAAATAAAAAACATAACCATATGGCGATGTTCGGTGAACATGTCATCATAATGAAAGTTGTAGTCCACTTAGACTGCAGTGCACTATGTGTGACATGATTCTATGCATCTTCCCAGCAGCAAGTGTCCCTGGAATTTATACTTAAATGTTTACAAACACTACAGTATGTGCAGGTATAGACTTCTTGTCCAGTAATTGTTTTTTCATATCAAGTCTTTTAAATCCTTTAAAATGCAAACAGTGATATGAAAACTGGACAAGTAATTTTAAACAGGTAAGACAAATGCACCTAAACAGATTAGAATTTAGATTATGCGATAGCAAGCAGACATCGGTAAAAGTGTATTACCCCATAACCCCAATACACAACAAAAAATATAAAGACAACCTATAAAGACAACATGTGGAGCTATATATTTATCAAAAATATTAAAACTAGAAAAAATCTTAAGAGCAATCCAGATACATATAATGTGGCCCCAATGCGGGGTTTCCAGGCATAATTAGATGCATTAGAATAACAGTGCTCTTAATAAAGCCTAAAAATTGATGGATAAAATTAGACAATGATCAACTAATAAATGTATCACATTAAACCTGTTATTGAGATATAGCGATATTAACAATTGTTTGTTGATGGTTGCTTAATCTTCATTGTTTTTTTAAGTTTTATTTGGAGCTCAAATCTCTAATACTACAGGATTACATTAGCAATATGTCTGTATTATTCTTAAGATTTTTTTTATTATTTTAACACAAGATTAACAGGAAAATTTGTGATAAACATATAGTGCCATAGTCATTTTTTTAAAATAAGGTGCCTTCAGTACAGTGCCATTGGGTGCCTGTTATACGGGGCTATGGTATAAGACTGGCTCTTTACTCATGCTCACCCCTTTCTCCTGTCTCACCTTCACTTACCGGTTCCTGAAACACCAGAGATACAAAATCAGTAAGTATAGCCGTTTCAATTGTAACTAGCCCTGTCTGAACAGTTTTCCCAAACCCTGACTGTCCAGGTAATAACCAGATGGCAGCCTTGTATGAACGTAGAGAGAACCACAGTACTTTACCATTTCCTATGTTATGCTTTTTGCCAGCTCACAAAAGCTGGAAATAGCTGCAGTGCCAAAGGTTACCCATTTGTTCCACAAAAGGCTGTAGGAGTTTGTATTGTAACTAAATAACAGGACCTGTTACTTAGTGATTCTCTCCCGATGTGTCTGAGGTCAAGGTAAAGAGTTAACCAAGAGTTGAGGTTTAGGTTGTGCTTTATCTCCTGGCATTCCTCAATACTCCCACACTGCTTGCTTGTTTCTGGTCTCTGGTTCCAAGGCAGCTCACATTCTTGATTGCTTTACCTCCCCCTTCTATGTAGGCATCTCACAGATTCCAGAAACATTAGTCTGTACAATTCTGATCAGGATACGCTCATAAGCTGAGGCAGTGTGCTGTGTTTTCTCCATCTATCTTGTTTACCAGACTCCAATCATTATTGGCTTTCAGATAAAGATGCTCTCTGATCGGAAACGGGAACTGGAGCAGCAGCTGAGCACTATAATGGAAGAAAATGATCAGCTTCAGGGAATTGTGGAGGAACTGCACGACCGAGAGTTAACATTAAGTCAACAGAGTTGTACCAAGGAGCTCCAGGTAGATATATTCTGTGAACAATAACCAACTGCTAGATGTAGTGAAGTGTGAGTTTGGTAAAAATAAAAATAGTTAAGTGGTATCCAATCCTCATTGCAGCAAATTTAATTCTTACCCAGTGCATGACCATATGGTTCATTCAAGTCATTGTGGTGATTATTTCAGAGAAATTCTAGTGTGTAGGAAATTGTTGTATTTTCAAAAACCAACCTATTTAAAAATATAAGGATATAAAAGTAATCAACTGAAACAGACTATATCTTTGTATCAAGTTATGTCAAAGGAGTGGAGTGATACTTTTACAAAGTGGTAGTGTAGCACATCCGACATTGTGTCTCTGTCTGTGCTCATTAATACCTGTAATGGTACACTAAGGTTGGTTAGATAATGGGAGTGGTGGGAGGCATAACTGTTTAGAATTAACTGTGTACTTGACACAAAGCAAGTCACAGAACCAAAATGGCAGATGCTCGGTGGTGATATATACATGAATAAAAGGTTAGGAAAAAACCCAAATACGTATATATTTGAAAAGCACATAGTAAATCATAAACAGTGACAGCAGGTCATAAATGATCCCCATTGTCTTTGTATTGAACTCATCCCATCATGCTCAGCATTGTAATAAACATCTATAGTAAATTAGAACTTCCTTTTTCTCATATTAAAAATGCCACTTTTAAAAGAACTATAGAACCAATTTTTTTTTCTAAAGTTTATGGATGAGTTTGTTAATTAAATTATAATATTTTGGGGCATGCTCTATTATGGATTAAACATCTTACTGAAATATATTAATATTTATAGAGCACCTACATACTAAGCAGCACTTTGCAGAGAATATTTAACCATTCACATCAGTTCCTGACACGGTGGTATAATCTATATTCCCTACCACACGGACACACACATACTAGGTTATTGGCTTCTGTATATCTTGTTGTGTGAGAGGAACCTGGAGCACCCAGAGAAACCCAAGTAAACACAAGGAGAACATACAAACATCACAGAGATGACCCCAGTGTTTATTGGCGTTCTTATGAAAGTTCATACTGAGAGGTTTATCATCTCATGTTCTTGATCCTGACCTGGATAAACTGTGTTTCCCACAGTTGTGTAGTTTTTAGAAGCTCAAAAAGCACACAGAAAAAATAAAAAGTGTCTGATTTAGAGATTATTATTATTATTATTATTATTATCATCATTTATTTGTTAGGCGCCACAAGGTTTCCGCAGCGCCGTACATAATGCAAACAGGAGACCATACAGGGTGACATAGTACAGAGCAATAAACACAAAGTACCAATACTTCAGAACTCCGGGCAGACATATGAGCGAAGATGGAGTAGAAGAACAGGTATGGAGACAGGAGGGGAGAGGGGCCCTGCTCATATGAGCTTACATCCTAAGGGAGAGATGAACATAGATTAAAAAAAAAACAGTGATGTAGTTCCACAATAGCTAAAACATACTAAGAAAGAAGATACACACAAAGGGCTAGATTTACTAAACTGAGAGTTTGAAAAAGTGGAGATGTTGCCTATAGCAACCAATCAGATTCTAGTTATTTATCCAGTGCATTCTACAAAATGACAGCTAGAATCTGATTGGTTGCTATAGGCATAATCTCCACTCTTTCAAACCCACAGTTTAGTAAATATACCCCAAATATATTGTATTTAAATAAAGCCACCCAGCCAATATTTCTCTACTTTAACAGCAAATTCTTCTTTTGAGACGTAGTCCATTGTGAATCTTCATCCACAGCATAATTCATGGGAATGTTGGTTCTTGTAGTTCCAAAAGCATGCGCAAACAGTCAGTGACAGATGCAATGTCACAAGAACACCACTGGGATCCCTATTTTTAACATTTACCCCAGTCTCCACCACCCCAGGGCTGTGTTGCCAGCTTCAGCATGTGACTGGTTGTCTCTATGAGGGAGGGGGGGGGGGGTAATGGTTAATTTCTTATAGGCTCCACTCTGCCCCCCCATGATTCCAGCTGTTTGCCTGAGCTAATCCACATCATGTTTTAGTCATTTTTAACATTGGAAAAATACGTGCTGGCGCTGTCATCATTCAGAGATGCTTTAAAGATATGCCTCCTAAAAGGTGTATCTAAAGATGCTGCCAACTCACAGTTGGACATATCTCTGTGGACGTGCTTCACCTCCATATGCACACCCTTGTACTGACCATGCACCTGATCGCCCAAGATCCACCTCTCCAGATGCAAGGGTCTGCAAGTACAATTAAGTTGTAACTCGTACTCCAGGTAGGTCTCCCAGAATTCCAGGAGAGCAGACCACTCTCCCGCATTCTGTCCATCCTGCCCACTTCCTAGTGAAGTGGGCAGGATTGAGCCTCCATTACGCAATTCACCATCCTCTTCCGTCCTAACACTTTACCCAGAGGGAGGGCAGGGGCAAACGCAGGATTTGAGGAGGGGGGTTTCCACGGCACACCACCAGTGGGAGGTGGATGGGGGCGTGGCTATAATTTTAGACAGTGCTAGGTAGCTCTCCAACTCTTCCAATCCCCCTTTAAATACACGAGCAATGCTGCGTGCACTACTGTTAGGTGCAGCTCCCCCTTCATGAGGGAGCAGTGTGAAATGGGACATACTTCCCAACTGTCCCTGTAGTCGGGACAAAGTCCTGACTGAGTGGGTCAGTCCCCAAACTCAAGACTGCCCCACCAGAATCAGGACAGCTGGCAGACTGTCCTGCTCTCTCCTACCTGTCCTTCCTGCGTTTAATACTTGTTGCTGCTGCTCTTGTCCTAAGGCTCAGTTGTGCTTGTCTGGATCCTGGAATGTTGGGTCCCTGTTTGGAAATAGAATAGGCACATGAGATATAGAAATACCAGCAATGAGTGAACACAGTAGGCCTCCCTGCCTCTATGCAGTCCGACATTAAATCAAAACAACTCATGTTTTATTATTAGTGCCCCTTTATTGTAATCAGCCCGACTGTAAAATAATTTTATTCACCTTTAATAAGAAGACCTATTTCCCCCAAACAACCCCAACATTAATTGTATTCACATTTATTAAATAAACCTATTTCCTACCATACATTAAATAACTTGCATTTACTTTTAAGAAATAGCAATCCTTTTTTTCCAAAACTCTGCCACACATTTAATTAATAGCGCCCAAACCACCCCAACATTAAATGAATCATCCCACCCTACAGTAATAAGTCTGTACCAACCCCACTATTAACTTAAATTGCCCCACCATAACCCCACAAACAAAATAACACACATTAATTAGACACCACCTACCTCACACACTACATTGCCACAAGCCCCATGCCATCACACACACCTTACATTGCCACAACTCCAATGCCATCCCACACACCTTACATTGCCACAAGCCCCGTGCCGTCACACACACACCTTACATTGCCACAAGCCCCTTGTGCCATCACACACACACTACATTGCCACAAGCCCCCTTGTCAACACACAACATTGACACACACACCTCTCACTTACCTTTAAGTGCACCTCTGCTGTATCTCTCCTCACTGCTCAGACAGGAAGTTAAGTGAGCACTTCCTGTCTGAGACCAATCAGCAACAGGCAGCCTCGCGATTGGCTGCCTGTTGCTGCCACTGACCACCAATTATTTAATCGTCCCCCACCCCTCCTCTACCACTCGCGGCATCTCCGCACCCTTCCCCCACTTGTGGCAGCCCCGCACACCAACCTGCTCGCCCCTCCCCCCTTCCTCCACCCATGCCGGGTGGGGAGAAAAAGAGTCAGGCACACCAGGCAGGACAGGGGTTTCCAGAGACTAGGACCTCCCTGGCGTGCGCCCCTGGAGGGTGTGTAAAATGTTGGCAAGTATGATGCATCTCTAATTCGGGGGTAAGCTTTGGAGCATGTGCAGTGCATCAGGGTGCATATTTACATGGCACAAAAAAGATTTTCAGTCCCAATGTGTCAAATCCAGTAAAAATATAAAGCAAATCTACCTATATACCTATGTACACCATATGAATTTTGGAAATTTACCATAAATGCAGAAAATACATTTTCTTATTCATAATAGTGCCAAAATAATATATGCACAATTAATTAAAAAAACTTTTATATTTTCTACTTCCTAATTGTTTAAATAAATACACAAAGAACAATTAAGGAATTTAAATAAAACTTCCCAGCAATGCAAATGTACTTTATTTTATCTTCTCTCCAAGTGTCCTCTGTTAATTGTTGTCCTAGATTTCACTTTCCTGGACCATGGTGCCCTTATTAAAGGTCTGGGTATTTGGTTTCTGCTTCTTTTGTAGTTGGGCGAGAGCCAGCTGGAGTTGGAAGAACTACGGAATTCTTATCGGCAGCTGCAGATGAAAATGGAGGAGCTGAAAGAGGAAACGAGTCTTCAACATTTAAACACCACAAGTACCTCACTGCTGTCAGAAATTGAGCAAAGTATAGAGGCAGAGGAGCAGGAGCAGGAACGAGAGCAGGTAAGCACAGCAAATATATCAGACACACAGAGCAATGTGCACAGGACACGGGATGCGGCCGCGTCAGCGCACAGGCGGCCGCATCGCGTGTCATGTGATGCGGCCGCCTGTGCGCACGCCGTATGCCACGTGTAGCGTGCAATCGACAAATAAAACAATATTAACCAATATACTTTCCTTCATCCAATTATACGACTTTGACAAGGGTTATTTTAATGACAGCATAAAAATAGACACATCAGACAGTCCCTTTACATACTAGGAGGGAAAAAAGGGAATTTGGAGACCCATGTACCCACTCGCTTTACACTGCCTAAGCTGCCCACGCTCCAGTACTCGGAAAGAGTTTTCAGCACAGCCGGGAACCTTGTCAGCGATCGGCATAGGAGGCTATCTTGCACCACTTTTCCTTTCAGTTACCGCTGTGTGCCAATGTTTATCTACATGTGCTATATACTGTTGTGTGCTATGCAAAAATCTTAGACACCCATTGATGATGCAGATGACTCAGCACAGCATTTTGACATCTAGTCTTGTCTATTGTAAAAGAATTAACCAGAATTAGTGACACCTCTGCTGTAACTCCACCTGATCCTACTATCAATTATCAACATCCAAAGAATGGTGGAGGATTATTTAAAAAAAAAATTGAAAGGTATAAAGACAACATGTATTAACAAAGAACAACATTGCTTGCAGAAGTAATGTAAGCATGGATGTCTAAATAGACGTGTATATGTATTACCTTCCACTTTGCTGCTGTTTCATCAGTATTGCACAAAGTGTTTGCAATCTACGTCAAAGGTACCTAACTATATTATACATTTTTAGTGATTGGGGCTGATTCGAAGCTCAGTGATGAACTTGCATTTTGCTGTGAATTACAATGGCTCTTTTTAGTGCATTGATTGGTCTGGGTCTGATAAAAGCGCGCATCCCGGGATGGGGGGGTCAGTGCTCGGCTTCATGTATTAGCTGTAGAATTACCACAGTTATCCAAGGAACGGGTGGAGCAATCAAATGAACCATAACTGATTTCATGATCCAAGGACACCACTTGCACCACTTTCATTTCTGCCACTGCTGTGTGGCAATGTTTCCTAGATGTGTTATGAACTTCCGTGTGTTTGAGTTATTGCTCTGTCACTTAGCATCCAGCCAGGTCGCTGCAGTCTTTGTTTGAAAGTGTATGAAAATAATATTGTGACCTGTGAGATGGTCAAAATTGACTGCAAATGACTTGAAATTAGTGTTATTGAGGTTAATAATATTGTAGGGATAAAAGCAAAATTATGTGATTTTATAAAAAAAAATAGGGATCCAAAACCAAAACACACCAGGGCGGTTTTGCCAAAACCAAAACACGAAGTAAATTCAGATCCAAAACCAAAACCACTGGGTCAGTGAACATCTCTATTAATAATTTACTTTTCAGAATTGTCCAGATCAATTTGCCAATCAGTAGTTCAAATATTTACATATTACTAATTTAGGGAAAATTGCAATATGAGGGTGGTTCTATGTTCAGCCCACCTAATTAACCCCACCACCAAATATGCATGAAGAACAACAGTTATCTAGATATTTGACGTTACTGGTGTGGGAGCATCCATAGTGGTGAAATGGAATATCAGACAGATTGCAATAAACTCTCTATTGCAGATATTATTGTTTGTTTTTATAATGGAATACATTTAGAGCATATTTATGGAATAAGCCATATTTCACTAAAATGTCTCTGTAATTTGTAATTAGAAAAGTTATATAAGCCACTTTTGGTAATTTAACGTTTTGGATCATTGATAATCACATATTTTAACATTTTCTTTGCTCAAGGACTTGTATTTTGCCCAAATAATCCCGACCTCTTTGACAGTTTTTATCCACTTTCATCTTCTGGAAATAGATTTATTTCCTTTATTTTTTTTCTCTTTCTTAGAAATAGGAAAATGATCATTTTTTTTTTAAAATTTACAACATTGAAGACTGTCCACTGCTAATGTAACAATAAATATAACATTTCTATTAACAGTATAATGTTGCACTATTATCCATTGTAACCATTTTGTCTGCCTTCCCTTTTATCCATTGCCTTCTCTCGGCTACTGTCCCATCTCTCTCCAGACACAACCACAGACAGTGAAGAAATATAGGCCACAGTCAGCTCCTGGGGGGCTTCTGTTGTATGTCCATTTGTGTCCCTTGTGGTTTGGAGATCTCTTCTGGGTGTACTTCCCAGCCCCCTGACTAACTGCAGTTTACTATACTCTGTCTCACAACTCTATTGACCTAGTCCATCTTTTTTATAGTGATTATTACATAAATGAGTTGGAGTGTATGGGGTTCCTAAGGAAATGGCAGTCTCTGAGTCAGTGCTGGAAAAGTTTATACTATTCTCACTGCTATATTTCCTCCATTGAAATATGGCCCTTTTTCATAATCCGATGTATCTTTTTAACTATTTTCCTAGTTTTTGTGTATTACAATCTTTCCATAAACCCTTATATGTTTCTTTAAATTCATGTCTGCTTCAGCAAAACCTTGTCTATAAAATGCTTAATGGCTGATATCTCTACTTCCTTTAACCTCTTACCTTATTTAAACCATTCTTGAATAATTGACACAACACCTTAGTGTGGAGAAATTTACAGTTTATTTTGAAGGTATGTTGGTGGAGAAAAGAGCAGTCAGTTCAACATCCGCCAGGTAAACCAGGATGTCCCAGCATTAACCATGGGACACCCGCAGATGGGGGGACTACCACACACACCCCAGGCGTACATACCTAGCTTATATGGGGCATTCGCCCCGGGCACTGCAGAACCCGCAACCCTTCTGGGCTAACGGAATGCGACCACAAACCGTCCCGCACAGGCTGTACTTGGACCAAGACTGTAGCCGACTCCAAACAAAAAGAGGCGGGTTAAGGGTGCCCGCTACCGTAATGTGCGCCCTAACCACTGGCCGGCGACTGCACTGTGTTTTCCGGCAACTTCAGCATCCTTGACAACCACCAACACCAGCCGTACCAGAACCGGCTTCATCACTATAGAAATAGCCTTCATCCCCCAGCAGGCCCTAATGTCACCCAACCAGGGAGGGTGAGTGGGCAACATCCACAAGCCAAGAGACTGCTTAAGTCTCCGCCCATCTAACTTATGTGCTATGCCTGGTCCTCCCATATGACATCAGATGGGCGTACTCCCTTTAGTTAAACTATTTACCCCAGAGTACTAACTACAGTTTAATGATCCAACCCTAGCTTTTAAAATCATTCGAGCTTAATTCAGCCCTCATTTCTCATTCTACAATTTCCTCATGCTAATTTGTTAAATCCTTTCAAACCGACTTATGTTCCACTTTTTTATGCAAAATAATCACCTTCATCAAACCTAGGGAACAGTTTTGAAAGATAAATTTAATTTTATCCATGAATTTCATGTTATCATTAGTAAAAGTTGGCGTTTTCTTTAAGCATCATCCCCTCGAACCTCACTTCACCTTTAGATAACTGTTAAAAAAGTAGCCCAAAGAGTCACCCCTAATTTTTTTACATTTTGAAGTCTATTTATGAAAACTTGTGCAGAGTAAAAGGTGTTAGTGTTATAATCCTCTGCTTTTTTTCTAGTAATTTAAAAAAAAAATCATCTGAAACAGTTTTAATAAATGTCTCTGTTTCTCTCTCTACTGCATTTGCTCTGTCTGTTCAGGTAGATCTCTTTCTCTCACTCTCCTTCTCTCTTCTTCACAATTCTAAAGCAGTGCTGCAACAGTAATACCCAGCAGCATAGGAGGGACCTTCTTGCGGACAGAGAATGTTTATGATGATTTAATTTAAAGATCTGAGATTTGGTGAAAACAGTATTAAACACACCAGCGGATATATTTACTAAACTGCAGGTTTGAAGAAGTGAAGATATTGCCTGTGGCAACCAATGAGATTCTAGTTATCATTTATTTAGTACATTCTACAAAATGACAGCTAGAATCTGATTGGTTGCTATAGGCAACATCTCCACTTTTTCAAACCCACAGTTTAGTAATATAGCCCCAGGCCTCATTTATGAAGCACGCTGGATGTACACCGCAAAATGAGATTGATTTTGCACTAATGTATTAGGATGATCAGCCCAGAGCACATCAAGGCTCATATCCTCTGTAACCTAGAAGTGTACCTAGATGTGCGCAGAGGTGAAGAGACCCTACCACTTTAGATCCACCTTCTTCATTAAATTAAACTGTCAGGTTTGAAATATTGTACCAATTAGTCTTACCAATGGCCTAAGTTAATCATGAGATTGAGAGGACATCACTACTTTATTACATGTGGAACTAGTGTGTGTTTAAATGCTTTTAATACATTGCCCAGAGAGCACCTAGAAAGTGCTATCTTGATGTGCTTTTTTTTTCTAATTGTAGTTGCGGCTGCAGCTCTGGGAAGCGCATTGCCAAGTCCGATCTCTTTGCTGCCAGCTCAGAGGTAATGAAAGTGCAGATTCTGCTGTATCCACTGATTCCTCTATGGATGAATCTTCTGAAACCTCATCTGCCAAAGACGTTCCAGCCGGAAGCCTCCACACTGCCCTGAGTGAACTAAAGAGCCTTATACTGAGCATACTGGACACTTGTGAAGCAGCGGTACCTGTTTGTCTTCTATTTCACAGCCATCATTACATTTTACACCACACAAGATATTAATGCAACATCCATCCTCAAAATAGATAATTAATGTGTAAATATATATATTTAGCACTCAATTATCCAAGACTACTGTACAAGTTAATGAAGGATACATAAAACTGCCTCTTTAGGATTAGGTCTAATGAATTGGCCTACCAGTTTTAGCTGTTAAGTTTATTTCCTTTTTTTCTAGTCCAATAAGTAACATTTGGGGGTATATTTACTAAACTGCGGGTTTGAAAAAGTGGAGCTGTTGCCTATAGCAACCAATCAGAGTCTAGCTGTCATTTTGTAGAATGCACTGAATAAATGAAAGCTAGGATCTGATTGGTTGCTATAGGCAACATCTCCACTTTTCCAAACCCACAGTTTAGTAAATCTAGTCCTTGGAGTCTGTTTGGAGTAAGAGGCTAGCTCAGTGTTGGCAACAGGCGTCTCTAAGAACGCATGCAGCTCTCCGAGCCTTCACCTGTGGCCCCCAGCTCCTTCCTACTTTATTGTCAGATTTGTTTGTTATAGCTGGTAACACTTGTTTAAAATCCCTGCTGATATGTTATTGTAGATAGTTATCACTGTTTTGATTAAATGTATTGTTTCAAGTTATTACTGAGATTAACAGTAAAGTCAGAGGGCTGCAAAATACAACCCTTGAAGTCTATCAGGTTGCCTGTTATTGGGCTAGCACATTGGACTGTACTCTTGCCTGAAATATGATAAACAGTCATTACAATTATAGTAAGATGGATTAGATGTATCCTAGGTATCCTGCGCTATAAAAGAGACATGCAAATTACTCCTTACTGGTCCCTATTGGTCAACCTATAAAACAAAAATTGTGGATGCCATGTTGGCCAATATGGCAAGTAGGATGAGATTTATATGACTTCACCCACAATTTCTAGAGGGAAAGACATTAATCAATTTTTGGGATTTGATCTGTTAGCAATAACCAGGAAGGGTGCTCAGAGTGAGACCATTACAAATGTCAGGCCCATCATTATTCAAACAAAAATATCTAAAGTAAGGTGCGCCAGGGGACTCAACATATACTTGACAAAAAAGACAAATTATTGCAAATTTTTAGTGTTGCATAAAAACCATTTTGTTAAAAGATATACAATAAACACCTAATAATAATAATAAAAAAAAATAAAATAATGACAATAAACACAAATCCTAATTCTGGATACCTGGCACATAAAACAAGCAGTCTAAGGGGCATATTCAATTAGCTTTTGGATTCGCGGTAACGCGCGTTGCCGCGAAAAGTGCGCGTTCTTGCAGGTATTACGGTACCGCATTAACGCGGATTTTCGTTTGCAACCCTATGGGCTGTGAACGAAAATCCACGTTATTGCGGTACCGTGTATTACGTTTTGCGGCTGTTCCGGCGCGTTACCGCGAATACAAAAGCTAATTGAATATGCCCCTAAGTGTAGATGTTGTATGCACTTAGTATTGAAAATAGACAGTCTCAGATTCATTGTATATAATCTGACCTCTTAAGTAGCTCTATCCTGTGGTATCTGTCTGTATTTGAAAGTGAATGGCCAGTTCACTTAGTATAGATGATAGACACAGGATCTTTGTGTGCTTCTTAATTATTAGTGTTTTTTATCCCAACTACGTCTGGAGTACTGTAAAGTAATACACATATATATTCCTCCTGTTTGGAGAGTGAAAATAATGTTACGATCTCACCCAGTTCAATGCAATAGCTGTTCCGGAGAAAACTCCCCTTCTTATTGTCAACACAGACGAAAAGTTTTTCAGGGTCAGGGTATCTCCACGATCTTGATCTCGTTTATTAAGCACACTCTCATATGATGTAACATAGGACTGGGTCTCCAGTTTAAATTAATAGATCAGCACAAATACAGTTCCCAATCATTTGTTAGGTGTATGTACAGTAGTCTTAAACTGACGCGTTTCATCAGTACAATTCTGACTTTTTGAAAGACACATAACAGTGTCAGAGTAGTCTATTTATAATGGTATTCCATTCCAATTAACACACACCTGAAATAATTATTCTAATCAGGCGTCTGAAATCATTATATCCACTAAAATCCTTCTGTCCCCATAACCAATACTGATTCATAACATCACTCATCATATATATAATGTTTTAAGAATTTTATATGATGAGTAACATTATGAATAAGTATTGGTTATAGTGACAGAGTTTAGATTTAAAAAAAAATCTGCAATAATTTGTCTTTTATGTCATGTATATTTCATTAGATATTTTTATGTGACTATTTAAGGATTGGCACCCTTAAGATAGCAACATGGGACTATAGAACTAGCAACGTCGGTCCCCGGAGTATGAGCGCATAGGAGTATTACTGTTTGTGATCCATCATTATCCATGCTCATTTGACTATTCATACTACAATTACTTGAAATTGTATAATTTTTGCATTTTCCTCTGTGTAGAGTTCACGAAAAGGTGAAGATGACGGTTTAGAGGAACAGATCAAACGAACGAGTGAAGACTCAAAAGCGCTGCGGGAACTTTTACAGGGAGAGCAAGTACGAATGAAGCAAACATTTGAGGAGCTACAACGCCTTCATAAACAGGTAAAAGCCCATTATAAATCCTCAATGCTATATGTAATATCAGTTATGTGACATCACTTTTAAAGAATGTATTTGGTATTTACCACTGCTCATTCATTACGGAAAGATAGTTCTAGTGGGAAAACTATACCTTCTACAAATTAATATTGGTTGTTGGGTCAATTTGACGCCCATGGGCTAGATTTACTAAAGAGCGGTTTCCTTAAAACGGCCAGAATTTACATTTTTCAAAACCACCACTTTACAAACCGCCATCCCAATTTTAACAATGATGAATATACAAACAGCCGGATTTACTAAACTGGGGTTTTCAAAACTGCCGCAAAACAGCCATCCAAACGGCCAAAATGAAAGAGGTGGTTGTGACTTGTGAGTGGCGAAATTGATCAAACAACATTCTGTTTGAGCCATTCAGAACTTAAGACAAAGCATCATTGACATTTTAATTATTTGGAAAATCATTATTTATTGATAACGGAACAAAATAAATTTAATATTAACTTATGAGAGAATTTTTTTTTTATATATTTTTTTAAAGGGACACTATTATAGCATTATATTAAGTAGGAAATGTAAATATATAATATTATTAACTGATTGTTAATGGTGGATATAATTATTTATGTTGCACAATTTGTCATTACATATTGTCTGAATAATATAATAATTTAATAATTTTATCCACTTAATATAATGATTTTTTTCTTTTCCCCACATAAGTTAATATTTAATTCATTTTGCCACTTAAACCTATAAATAATGATTGCCAGCATAATATAAATGTCAATAGTGCTTTCTCTTATGTTCAGAATTGCAAAATAGTTCAAAAATCTTGTTTGAGCTATCAAGCCATTCTGAAGCAACTATTAAATCTGTCTTGTCCTGTCTTATGGATGGCGGTTTCATCTGGTTTAGCTTTTTCAATCCGCCATACATCGCCAGTCATTTTAAATTGAAGCATCAAGCTGCCCTATAGTCAGAGCCGGATTAACAATAGGGCTGAAGGGGCTACAGCCCAGGGGCCTCGGGCAGCTGGGGGGCCCGCCAACATTTATCGGGTCTCTGACTGTCCCTTGTTCAAGGAAAATGGTAGGCAGCTAACAGCAAATGTTATGCTGTTAACTGCCTGCTACCACTGTAGGACTTACCGCGTAATTGCTACAGGGAGTGGAACAACAGAAGGAGGTAAGTACACGGGGGGGCCTCATGGGGGGGGCCTCACAGTATCCTTAGCCCGGGGGCCTCCCTTCCCTTAATCCGGCCCTGCCTATAGTAAATATGGCGGTTTGGAACACTAAACCGCCAGCGATTGGTGGCGGTTTCAAACCGCCACCAAACTTGATTCTTAGTAAATCTAGCCCAATGTATTTAGTTCAACCTCTGTTTGTTCAGAGAGGTGACAATTATAAAACTGTTTTTTGCCCATATCCACAATGACCTCTCTAAAAAGCACTGTGGACTAGCTCTAGAAATTAATTGTGCCCCACACACTGGAAGTAATAGCTGTGTTATATATATGCAATATTTTCATTTATGTCCCAAACCTGAAATTCCATGTTTCTTTTGGCCAAAGATGTAATGATTTGAAGTAATGTCAAGCACAAACCCAGAACCAAAGATGTCAATGCTGAGTATCTTAATTACTGACCAATAGTATTTTCTTCACTGCTGTTTGCTCTATAGAAAGGAAAGGTAATCCTGATTCTGTTGACCATATTAACGTTTATGTTTAATGCCAAAATCATGTTCTCTTACCAGGTAACTTTGCTGAGTGTTGAAATGACTGCACTCAAAGAAGAGCGAGATCACCTGCTGGAACTGACCCAAAATAATGATACACATGAACAATTACTGAAGGCCATAAAGGACAGAGATGAAGCTATAGCCAAGTAATAATACTCTCTACACATTCAATTTAACTTAATCATGCTTAGTATCATGCATCTACTCCAGTCTCTTTGGTTCCTATGAGTTGTTGCTCAGTTGGTATAAATAGCTGCATATATATACAGTACATCACAAATACCATATCCAAATAGCTGCACATATATACAGTACATTACAAATACCATATCTAAATAGCTGTACATTTATACAGGACATCACAAATACCATATCTAAATAGCTGTACATTTATACAGGACATCACAAATACCATATCTAAATAGCTGTACATTTATACAGGACATCACAAATACTATATCTAAATAGCTGTACATTTATACAGGACATCACAAATACCATATCTAAATAGCTGTACATTTATACAGGACATCACAAATACTATATCTAAATAGTTACACATTTATACAGGACATCACAAATACCATATCTAAATAGTTGCACATATATACAGGATATCACAAATACCATATTTAAATAGTTACACATATATACAGGACATCACAAATACCATATTTAAATAGCTGCACACATATGCAGGACATCACAAATACTATATCTAAATAGTTACACATATATGCAGGACATCACAAATACCATATCTAAATAGCTGCACATATATACAGGGCATCACAAATATTTTATTTGTGCATGAAGAACAGGACATTTTTTTATAAGGGTTTATTTTAGTGAGAGACCATGTTCGCTAAATACTCTGACTTTATATTATCCTCAGTGTAAATGATATTAGAAGTTGCAAATGAGTTCCCTGACTATATAAGGGCACAAAGCAGTACGTTGACTGCACTTATATAGAGAATTAAAGGTAACTACTAATATCTAGAGAGAGAGATAGTCTTTTTTTACATCCCTATTCCAGCAGGTCAACATACATACATATAACAGTTGGATGTGAGATACAGAAAGTCATTAACATCAAGCAGACAAATGTGTTCTTACACCTAGTTGTGCATGTGTGAAAGTAAGCCACTTTGCCCCCTGAAAGAGTCCTAAGGCCTGGCAATGCTGGGGGATCCCCACCCTGAGGCCTGGCAATGCTGGGGGGCTCCCCACTTTACAAGGCCCCTGCTCCTACCAAGATTTCCTTATGAGCGCATGCACTACACCGCAGGGGGCTAGCAATGCACTGTTCAGCCTCTGCTCTGAGCTCTGCATAATCAGCATGCCCTATTCTGGGTAGAGGAGAAACACTGCCACTACTAAGCCCTACATCCTTCCCCCTCAGCTCTGCTGATGAAGACCATGGGGTAAATGTATTATCGTCCGGTTTTGTCAACTCGCAGGAGTTCGCCGAGTTGACAGCTTAAATTTAAAGCGGCGCTGCCTTGTAAAGGGAAACCCTTTACAAGGCAGCGCGGCTTTAAATTTAAGCTGTCAACTCGCCGAACTCCCGCGAGTTGACAAAACCGGACGATAATACATTTACCCCCATATCTCCTTTGCACTACTCATTTCATTTTTGGTGGAATATTGAAAGTATGACAAGCAAACAAGGCCGCTTTCTCCCTGGAATTGTCAGCAGAGCATTGAGACTGGTGTATAGACATTTCTCTATATGTACTGTGATTGCTTCTTATAGAAGCAGTTTAACATTGTTCTATGACATGACAGATTTAGGCTTAGCAGAGGATGAGGGAAATCAATTGAACAAGTAGGGTTTATATTTATTTACTTCTGCAATTGGCCATACAGACTTAGTTTATTGCAACTCTTCTGCATATTTGAATAATTTTTTACATTTGTGTCTGCTTGGCGTGTCCCTCCATATTTGGAATAGTGGAATAAGTTTCGCAACTATTATTATCAAGAGTACCAGGCTTATAAAATAAACAGTACAAGGACTAAATGTTACTAAGTGGTACATAACATTTTGGTATGTTTTCATAACATTTCATTTTTTTGCGGTGTAAATTGTAAGAATATTAGACAGTGCATATAAAGACACTGGCTATATAAAAACACGAGACTGCCAGCTGAGAGCCTTTATAATGGATACAATATACAGTATTATCTCTTTGCTGCAAACACTCATCTTCATTATTCCTTACTAAGAGATGGCTTGTTCTTCAAAATCATCTAACATTCCTCAAATCTCTCTTAAAAGCGACTCCGCTGTAACACAATTTTTGCAGATCGTTTGACCTTCTTTGCCCTTGCATGTGACTTAGAGACCTGTACATTTAATGCAGTTGTTGGATGGCCACACACAGACCCTACCAGCTCTTTGGCACAATTGTAGAGCTTCTGGGTCTGTATCTCATTTGACAACACACGTTGGTGGCCAATTTGGATGAGACCCAGCTGCTTGGGCCTAGCAGCATGATCACTTCTAGCTTTACTAGGGCCTCTTAATATAGTTATATAATGATCATGCATACAGGATACAGGCCGATAGTGGTCATCACAATCGGATGCTTTTGATATGTCTGTGTCATTAGGCATCTCGGTTGTTTTGGGCTCACAAATCTGCAATATGAGGCTAATCGATCAATGTTGCAATTGACATTACATCGTGTATGGATAGCATAAGGCCAAATAAAAATGTAGACCTAATCCCAGAACAGAAAGTTTAACATGTCAAAGAAAACCAGCCTCTAAGATAGATGGAAATTTATTGACATATATGACAGAACTATTTCGTCCAAATAGGAAATTAGCTTGTTGACTTTGGGCCGATGGGGGCAAGTTGGAGCTTGATGACTGACATGAAAGTGGGCAGAGATTGGTGTATTCCTGTCGGGGTATCTGGGATCGGCGATCCGGTCATCATTTTAATGATTACCACCGAGGCTTTACAGCACTGGGCCACTGAAATAGTATGAATATTTATTACCTGCCCATCAATTATATGTACAAAAGGTGATGCTTTAGGCAGACTGTACTATGATACATACATTTGTTCATTCTCTAGTGTAGTATTAACCAACCCCGATGAACAGAAGATCAAAATCATGTCGCTTTCACATTTACATCATCTATCAAATACATCTATTATAGATGCAGTCATGATCATGCTACTAACTGCTCTTCCCGTCCATTACACTGTGAATGCTGCTGCCAGGCTCCTTAACACTGATCATTCATCTTTTTTGTTTTTTATTACAGAAGCCTTTATTGGTTTTCCCTATCAACATCTTTCTTGCCATGTTTTACCTCGTACAAATTTCTCTGATACTCTAATACCCAGGCCAGGTCAACCGCACTGCCCAAACAATTGTAGTAAAAGTTATTACTGGATAAATAAGTTTTAGTGATAATAATACATTCTGAGATAGTCTAATTTTTATGTATCTTTTGTTATATGTGTAAAATGTTCCCTTCAGGAAGAACGCTGTGGAAATGGAGCTGGCAAAATGTAGAATTGATTTGATGTCACTGAACACTCAACTATTAGATGCCATTCAACAAAAACTGAACTTGTCCCAGCAGCTGGAGGCATGGCAGGTAAGAGTCTTATTATGTATCTGCTGTGCTTATTCCTTAATAAATATGTTTGGCCATAAAAGTAGTTTCTTACTGTTATTCAGATCAAGCTAAAAAATTGTAAAACCTAAAGGGCAGATATAAAACCTTCTGAGTTTGGGGCTGGAGGTGAAATATTTGTATAGGAACGTCTTCCCCCAACTTAGGTGGGATCATGAGTGTGTGCATTGTCAGTTGTTTGTTCCTAGGAGGTCTACTAAACTTATGAGACCAGACTCTTGAAAACTTTTTGTCTTGATGACCCTTTGTTAATTATGGAGAGGATCTATTGTAATTGCCCTCTCTACCCCCTCCC
The DNA here is from genome assembly GCF_038048845.1 of Mixophyes fleayi. Classification (NCBI taxonomy): domain Eukaryota; kingdom Metazoa; phylum Chordata; class Amphibia; order Anura; family Limnodynastidae; genus Mixophyes; species Mixophyes fleayi. The sequence continues at coordinate 335,326,020 of NC_134402.1, forward strand.
CAAAGCACAGTGGCAGATGTCATCGTTCCTTGTAAAGTACAGAGAATGCTTCTCCTCCCTCTCATTGGCATAAACGAGCCATTGTCTTTAAATGACAAATGTAAACACAAAAGGAATAAAACAGAATAAAATAGGTAAATGTATATAACTGTAAGCAAGTATAGGTAGTTTTTCATACTGAATATAAAAACATTAATTTGTGGTAATGATAAGCAGACTTCAGCATTGCTGAACTACCTATGCCTTGGTACTGGCTATGTAACACGGGAGACAAGCTTAGCAATGGAATATGGTGATTTATGTATGAACACATTAATGGATATTAGCTTGGCATTATGCAAGACGCTGGTCTACAACAGCTGGGGTGCCCAAACGCTGTCCATATTTACTTCACCATTACCCATTGTCCTGTCTTTCAGTGAAAACCAGATGAGGCAAAACATGCTACTTTAAATTTTATTATTTGGAAATTACTAAACTATTATGTTGCCGTGATATTTTAGTGAAATATGATGAAGGCATTGGATTGTGGCTATCGCTGTACTGTGTGTGAAATACTGTTATCAGTACACTGTTACAGCTACAGTGCTCAGCGGTCTAGTGCTACTTCCAAACCACTAGTTCTTCACTTCTTTCTTGTCTCTGGGCTCTAGTTTGCTTCCTCAGGGCTTTTCACTATCTGGCTCCTTTGGTTTCTGATCTAATGGCCTTTATCAGTTCCTGTACCGACAACTTTAGTCATACACCCCTCCTGCCTTAGAGGTGAGATTTTGTCTCTTAATAGATGTATGTAGCTTCTCCATCACATCAGACACCCATTGATGTCACTAGGTTCACGGATGACCATCCATTCAATTTCACTTGCTTGCTTCATAGTAAGTAATCATTTCACTCTAATTATCATTGTATCTTGTGTTTTACCATACAGATGCATGCACAATATTAATGTATGGTATGTCTGGGTTCACAATACATCCTCACCTCTCATCCAAGACTGCTATTTATTCTGTATATACTGAACATAATCGTGTTTTCCGTAATCATGTCTCAGTGCTACATTAATAATTGGACATCCCATTCAATAAAATCATGGTGCAGAATAAAAAAATACATAATATGAAGGACACATCTACGTATTAAGTTATTTATATAGCGCCTACATTGTATGTAGCACTTTACAGAGAATACATTTCAGCACCTGCCCTAGTATAGCAATCTGTGTTTCACTTTCTACCACACAAACTAGGGTAATTTGACAAAAGCCAATTAACCTACCAGTACTTTTTTGGAGTGTGGGAGAAAACCTAGTAGATCCCTAGTCTGAATTAAACCCCAGTCTTCTAATTTAGTGTGCCTTAACATATAGTTTAATAGAAAGTCCAACCAGAAGTTTAACAGGACCATGCTGAATTTTGGCAAGAAAAGTAGACTATGAACTGTCATACACTTAAAGTGGAATACTTTCTTTTTATAGTCATTTTTGCTGTCCAATTGGTTTGTGGGGGCTGCAAACACCCTGTAAGAATGCTGGTATGGATGGCTAATTATTAAGTTACATTAAAATTATATATATTGATTTACTGTAAATAAAACAAATATTTATTTTTATAGTTTTAAGTAATTGCATGTCTTTAGACACCACCAGTTTGTAAGCTCAAGTGAAATATATAGCTATTAAATCTTACTTACCTGGTCCCATAGTTAAAGCCTTTTAGAAATATTTGTAACTCACTCTTGGAGAGAGCATGTTACTGGAGGTAAAGTCCTCTGTGTAGTAGTTATTGAGCAATATATCTCTTCAACATTGAAATTAACTTATATTAAAATGATTCCCAGACATTCTTGCATTAGAAAAGGTATTTAATGAAAAGTGGTAGTCAATCCCCCACATGCGAGTCCTAGGTGCTACTAGAAGTAACTGTTTTGCCTGGGGTTCCTTTGCTCCTCTTACAACTCCCTGGTTGGGGTTTGAGCAGGAGGACCAATCACAAGCCACAATCAAGATATTGTGGTCTGTGATTGGTCTTAGCACTCACACTCATCCCCCCTCCTCTTTTTGTGTGGCAGCTAATCCATAGAAGACTGGCCTAAGCCTCAGATTGCTGCAGAGAACTTGATCTCTCTACAACACAGCTGTCCATATCTCACGATCCTTCTGACTTTTTGGGTTTTAAGCAGGAGGTGTCTGATAAGTTTAGCAGCAGGCCCTGGCCAAATCAGAAATTGTATTTTTATTTAAGCTATCATTAATTGAAAGCCTTGTTTTACTACCTCCTCATATGGTTAAAACTTGTATTAATTAGGCTTTGTGGCCTAGCTTTGATTTTCATTACTTGGGTCTGAGCAAGTAAACCTTATAAGATTATAACTTCCCTTTGATTGATACTGTTGAGATAAACATTCATCTCAATAACCCCCTTCCTTCACCTTGTTGGGGCGATGTAAAAAAAAGTTGCTCTTACTTTCATCCCATCCCCCTTTCAGATCCTTGCTTTCTGGGTTTATTTGACACTGAAATAGTATTATCTACTCTTGCACAACCTGATGCACAGTGCTGACTTGCCTTGTATCTAGGCAAATTGCTCTAATCTAACATTACAGTTATCAAATGGACCTTTGATTGCTTACCCAACCTTTAAGTCACTATAGACCTGACATTTTCTGTATACTATGAACAGTGTGTTGTGACAATAAAGTTAAAACCTCACATACTTACTCTATCCCTCTCCCTTGCTTTGTTCTTAACAAAGTGTTCGCTCTTGGAAAAGCAGATTGGCTTGTTGTAGTATTTGGTTTATTAAAGGCAAATTGATGGTCAAATAGCTTGTTGATGCAAATATTATTCAAACTTTATCCCCAAATTTATCCTCCACCGTATCTTGTATATCCAAATCTTAAACTTTTGCTTGAGAGATTATATTAAATATCCTTTGAATATTTATGTTCTCAACTTCATATTACAGAGCATATTCTCTTGAGCAGAGTTAGAGGTTACGGCCTTCACAACAATGGGATTTTCATACATGCAGTAAATCCATTTCTCTGAATACATTAGGGGACACTGGACCAACATTATATAGTCTCCAATAAGACATTTGCACTTTAAATAAATACACAGCTGCTCAGCCAAAGCTCCATGCAACGCTGCCCACAAAGCACTCACTAATCCGGTAGTATGTGCCATCACGTTGTAAGGAACAGGTTTCTATGCCTCCGATGTAAACATAGCAAATCACAAAAGTGATCAATCTAGCTCTGATCTGTTTAGACACAGGTCAGCCTTCTTTGTAAGCATCACAGAGAACCAAAAGACCATCAGTTTACCTAAACTGTAGTCATTTCTACATAGATTTTCAATGCCCTAAAACAACATAAAATGAGTGAAGAGGTCCCTCCTCCTCCAAAGGCTGATTCTGGCCCAATGCTGGAATCAGAGTGTCCTAATTTTGTATGCAATTTAGAAACCACTTTATGCTGTAATAATGCTTTTGTGCAGAGAACAGACTTATCCTCAGGAATACAGTCTTTCATGGGTTAAATAAGTGAATGGTGGTCTCAAATGTGTTATACCCTGTAGAAAAGTCTACACCTGCAGTAGAGACTTTTTCTAGAAGAAAACAAGCGCAGAGGTCTGAACGTTTAGGAATTCAGTTTCAATCCATCATCCAAGCCAATTTTTGAATAATTAAGGCAGTTAAAAAGAAGAAGATCCTATCATAATCTTAGGCAAAATAGCTTTTCTGGAGCTCTTTGTGCCTCCCTGATGGTTGATGTATGTTGTCTGACTGGATTTTTATCGGCTTTCCATTAAGTGCTCCCTGAACTAGAGTTTAACACTGACCTTAAATCTAGGACATTGGACGTTTGACCTCTACTAGGACCACAGACCCTAAAACTTGCCCGGAAAGCTGGAGTCCGTCATCAGAATGGTCCAGTTCAACATGGCAAAAAAGACGGCCCTTATTGAGGTTGCCGAGCTTTAACAACCCGAAGAGTGAACACCGCATCCTTGGAGACAGATACATTTGTTGAGTGCTCAGGTGATAGTGAGACTTGTGCCACTTCAAGATTAATTTGATCCAAAACTAATGAAACCATGCAAACTGCACGACTTCATATGTTTAGACTATATTCCCAAGGACCTCCATACAGAAATAGATTTGCATCCATCTGCGAGCTAATAGACACCTTACTAGTCTGTGTAACACATCTGTCTTTTCTCCTGGGAGAAACACCCTCTGCTGTCAGGTATCCTACAGCGTATCCAGAAAAACCAACCTCAAGGTAAGAACCAGATTACTGAAAATTGATAATCCAACCATGGGACGCCAATATCTGTGACTTTTTCTGGTAATGTGCCTGAAGTCAGGAACACTACCTTGATCAACAAATTGTCCAGGTTTGGGATAATCATTACACCCCCCTTTAGATCTCAGCAGTTCGGTAAAATAGTCTTTTTGAATACACGAGCATTCACCAGACCAAAAGGCAGGGCCCAAAACTGGAAATGGTGGGACTAACCACAAATCTGAACAGACATTGGTGGCACTCCCAACCCTGAACTTGCCCTGCTCCATGCAGTTTATTACAGATCTCTACAATTCCATCTTGTAAGGTTCAAATTGAACCAAAAATAGATTTCAGTAGAACTCTAGCCCCATCTGATCTGCTGGCACTTAAGTAGCATTTTACCCGATCCATTAGAAAGCTAGGGGTGAAAAAAATGTCTAAGATGGGCCCAAAGCAGAGCGATGATATATCCCCCGACTGCAAACCTCCAAGAGTTGCTCCGACCATTTTTCCAACACTTTGCCTCTATTTTCCCATCCATACCACACTTAAGAGCTGTGGCATTCAGGGACAGAATAGTAGTAGCCCTAGACAATAGCACTCTAGGAACACTCACTTTAGGTAGATTGATTTTGCCATTTGTCCAAATCCTCTTTAGGCAAAGGTTTGTAATCAGCTACAAAGCAAAATTATCCAATTGCAGAGATTAAGGAAAATAAAGCAACAGTTTCTTTCTTCTTCCTAAACAGAGCATTGTCAGGCTCTGTGGACTCCTTGCTGTCCTGGATGTGTAATGCTTGGCCCTGGGCCTGTACTAAATTATTCACCCTATACTGTCTTGAAAAGTCTCCTTCAAAAATAGAGGAATCTTCCATAATTTATTACCCCATTAGCTCATCCTCTTCTAAGGAATCAGATCCTACTCTAGACTGAACTCGTTCGCGGTCTAGGATTTTTCCAAAAACATCTATAAAGATGACAATAACAATGTCCTACACTGACTTAAACAGGCACTTTACCCAAAGCAGCTTGTGCAGGAAACCCAATAAGGAACCAGGGAAGCCTTGTCCTAACATACTCAGCAGCTGAAGTTTCAGCAAAAGTTGTGGGACGGTTCCCTTTATCTATACCTTGAGGCCACAGCAGCATGAGCTCAGTAATAGGTCAGAGATTTAGCCCAGGCTGGTTTCGCTAGAACAGTGACAAAAAAAAACCACACAGGTGTATGCAACATTCGACCCTCAACCTCACAACCTGCATATAATGGGCCTGATCCATTAAGGAAAGCAAAAAAAAAAAAAAAAGAGTGACTTTGAACCTTGACAAAACCATGTTGCATTGGAGGGAGAGGATGACAGATTTATAATTGGGGTAGAGCATGTAACTAGATCAATTTTAAATGTCAGTGTAAATATAAAGCTATCAAGTATTTGCACCTACATGAAAAAAACAGCCAATATTTTCCTTATGTGCAAAATAATTAAGTCATCTGCACCCCTTGCATTGCACACGGTTTTGCCAAATGTTCAAAGTTACCAATTTGTTTTGCCTTTCTTTACTTAATGAGTCAGGCCCAATGTGTCCATGCCAGACTGTCCACTGGGCAATTTAGCCAGACATTTAAAAAAATTAAATAAAATATATATTTCCTGAAGAACCACCTCCAGTTAGATATGGAGTTCTTCCCTTTATAACATTTAAAAGATAAATAGGAAAAAAATACGGATACAGTTGTACGCAAAGTCAGAAGTGACTACTATATAGGACACAGACACTTATCAGATAGAGGCAAGATACCCCCTGAGCCACTCAGAGAATGCCTTGCCTAGCTCTCGTACTTCCCTGCAACTGTGGACTCTGGGAAATAATGGAGCTGGAAAATGCTTTGGCAATGCTTTATTCCAGAGGTGTCTAAACTCATTTCTCAAGGTCTTTCAACAGGTCCTGTTTTCTGGATTTCTATCTGTAGAAACAGGTATGATAATTACTGACCCAGTCAAATAGATTAATTCACATGTGCACGAGTAAAGAAATCCTGAAAACATGAACTGTTGGTAGCCCTTGACGACTGAGTTTGGAGACCTCTGCTTTATTCAGAGAATCAAAGTCTGCCAATGAGGAGGTGCTATTTTGCCTAGGGGTATGCACCTCCCCCCAGGGCCCAGCACACAAATAATTACCGCCATAAAAGAACAGGCCCCTTCTTGTCAATTGGTAGGCAGCCTGCATCTGACCCGGCCTCTGAAGCAGGCCAGACTAACTGTTGAGACTGACCACGACTGAAAACCTCTCCTAGTAATCAGGAGGAGAGACACGCACCCGGCTGCTCCCCCAGGAACGAAATCTGGCACTGCTGTACCTGCCCGATGACACAGTGAAACACAGGGTCCCCAGTTACCACCTGCCCCGGTAATGAAGAGATCTTCCCACTAGGCTACCTGACCTGTCTCCAGCAACCAACTCAGTGGTAGGAATGAATAGAAAAATAAACTACCAAACAAAGGTGTCAAAGACGGCCTAACAAAAATGCACTCTGCTTTGTGGGCACTGAGTTCCCTGCAAGTTGGGGATATAAGAAGGAAAGGAGCACAAACTGTTCTGTATTTACATAAAGTGTTATGGTCCTATTGGAGGCTCTATAGCCACATCCTCCAGTATCCCCCTGGGATGAATGGAAAAGGAATACAAACAAAACCCTAACTTACTTAGTGTCGTAAAAGACTGCCCTTAATTACAAACAGCAGCGTTTGCAGTATACAGTTGTCCCTTGAATCAAGAACATAAATTTACTGTAAACACAATTGTTAGAGCAAATAGTGCATAATGTTATTTGTGTCATTAAAAAAAAATATGTACCAAACATATTTTAACCTGATTGTACATGCATAGAATATGCAAGCTCAGTCATTGGTTGGTATAGTATTGAGGCAAGGACAGCTGTGTCAAATGGTTATTAAGCAGAAGAGAGCTGAAAGACTTCCATTCTGCTGCCCTATTTTATATAGCAACTAGCACTGAACAGGATAGTTCGGTAATCGTGAGACAGTTAATTCTATAATTTGAACTTTAGTTTTAAAGACTAGGAGGGAGCAAATTAGTTGTTATTAGCTTCTTTTTAAAACACAGTTGAAACTGCCATTATAAATATATTGGTACATATAACACTTTTACTAAGATACTATATCTGGCATCAGCAAGGCAGATTAAATGAATGGAGCACTATTTTTTTTTTTTTTCGTAGATACTGTTCCCAATTAGGGTTCATTCACTGTCATTTTTCTTTGTAATACAATCAAATTACAATTTTGTGCATATCCATAATTCATCATTCTGCAATACATATGTAAAGAATAAGTAGATCACATTTTTTCATACATGTTAAGCCATACTCTTAATATTTTCTTTGCACCTACTGAGTTTAGTGTTAATTTTGTAACCGTTTAGATCTTCATACTATTTGTATGTCCATATTCATTGTCCGTTTAATGTTTATATTCACTTTGTATTAACCTAGATGAATTCTGTTCAATGTAATTTGTCCACTGTACTTTAAAAAGGTTTATACAGTTTTTGTTTTTATAAACAGGATGACATGCACAGAGTCATTGACCAGCAATTGATGGACAAACACCAGAAGGAATGGAGTCAGCCTGCATATTCCTTCTCCACTGGCCACCCAATCAAACATTGTGGCAAAGTTACCACTCTGAATCGCACACAGCGGCCAGGAGAAGAACCTATTGCGCCAGAAGGGAGGCGCCTCTTTTCATTTCTAAAGAAAACAAAGTGTTAGTATTAATTGCTCAACCTTCTCAAGAGTGAAGTTGCTTTATGGATCATGGCAATCATTTAGTAGCAGAGCTGTATAGTGGAAATGCATTCTGATGGCAGTAAGAAAGTGACATTACTAATGATACATAAAGCCATCCTCAGGTGAGCAAATCCTCTGTAAGACTATACTTCTAGTCAGAGGCAAGCAAACATCAGGCCTGTTACAGTGATTAGAAAGTATCCTGTTTAGTACACATGCTAAGCAACTTGAGGTACTTGTATTTATTTTGATTCAATTCAGATGTATTTTGTATTGTGGAAGCATAACATTTTGCTCAGTGGATTTGTATCCACCTTGCACTTTTAGAGCCATCTGTTTCTATTCACTCCATAGCTTCCTTGATAAATTATATCTCACAGGTATTACCAATGTACACAGGTCCTGAGCTGCGCTCATTATAAGGAACAGACTCCCTACCTCTGGTCTTCCAGACAGAGCACAGCACAGAGGAACGGTTCTCCCCCTGTCCTTACAGCTCAAGTACTGAGAAATGCTCTATGTAAATAGAAGAAGCAGAATTTTTATAAGGAATATTACATACAGTTTTGTTTTATAATGTAAACAGATATAAAGAGAATGTCATATTTTAGTACAAAATTATGCTCTTTTTATTGTAAACTCTCAAATAAAATATTTCTATGATTTTCCACGTTCTTTGTGCCTACCTTTGTTGAACACTCGATATCTTCAATACCATCATCTCACTACAGCAATAGTCATTTTTCCACTCAAAACATTTCTATAGACATCGAGACATTTGTTTTTTGTTTTTTTTTAATTCAGGACCCATAGTTCACATTTTATTAGTTTGTTCCTATTTATGAACAAGATGGTACAAAAATTTGGCAGATTTTTTTTCCCATAATATATATTTTTTTTCTTAAATTGACATAATGGTTCTTAGATAGTAACAAATGGCTGCTAACAGTTTAAGATCCATCCAGCCTTCCATTAAAAACAAAATGACTTTTTGGTCGTATGTCCTGCACTGGTCAATGTAATAGATGCCGGTTTTCTTTAGCATGGCTTTAAATATTGTCAAAAAAAACTAAACAGCAGGGAAGCAAATTAACAGCAAGGCCTAGTGAATCTTACCCGAACAGGCAGGACTGAAACCAGACGCAAGCCGAGGTTAAGATGCCAACTGTCCTAAATCTTAAAAATAATTGATCAGTTCATACTCGTGTATTGTGACAGACTGGCGATCGGAAGGCAAAAGCCAAAGCAAAAGGAGGGAGGCAAGGCTGGTTAACGCAATATACAGTATGTACAGACTCTTGTTAATCAGTCCAAGGGGTAGGCACTGCAATTGTCCTTTCCTAGCAGACGCTCCAGAAGAGCAAGGGTGACAAGGGGATGACGAGGATCCACAACACCTTGTTGGCACAGGTATAAAAAAGTGCCAGCGCCTCTCAATAGAAAACCTTGAGAAATTTCTTAAATTAACAGCACAAAACTGAGAAAATGCCCCAACCCCTGAAAGCTGGGCACTGCCCATGGCACAGTTACTCTTCGTCCCAGGAACGAATGTTCAGATTGAGAGCAGCATCTCTGTGCTGTGCCTGCACCTAGCAGCATCTCTTCTTTCTTTTACTGTTTTTGTTTAATTTCACCACGTCATTCTGTTGCTGCTGTTGCTGTTTTGCCAAGTTTTCTTTCTTTGCTCGGAGGACTAGCTCAGTAATGCAATTAAACATCTAAAAAATTAAAAAAGGATGTCAATATTAAAGAGTCACTAACAAACAAAAAATATATACACATGTATGTTCCGAATTCATAAGTTAATTTATTCATTCTGCTCGGTTTCCATACATATTCTGAAGGTAGCCAACTATTTAGACAAAATTATTCTTTTCAAGCAGACGGGCCTTACATTCGTGTTTGGCCCCAAATCAATGAGTAGACAGATTGGAAAATCTGTTTAAACAATGATATAGTGTGCAGCGCCATCTGCCAACAATAATGTATGGAGCCCCTTCATATATTTATTTGAATCCAATAATTGAACAATTAGATCTAACCAAATTGTAACTGCCCCATGTATTGATTTGGCCATTTGGTGGTTACACAGTGTTGGGGATTATAAACCAATTTAGGCAGTCCAGACAGTCTACAGTTCAATTGTTCATTTCAAGATTACTTCTCTTCCTGTAACGCTATCTTCTTCCAAGAAACTAGAACAATCCCAATAATAATTTGGTTCCTGCTTCAGTGGAATATAAATATTATATAAACACGAAAACAAGTACTATGAGGAGAATTCAATGCGGCACGTAGTGTCTCCGGAACATCCACGGAGACACCTCTGCTATCATAATCGCCAGCAATTGAATCTCCCCCTATGTTTAGCAAATGTATTTATGAATAAATACATTTAGGTTGCTGGTCTTTAAACCTAGAAGACTGAAAATGATTCTAGATCAGGGTTTCTCAATCCAGGTACCACAGTGTCTCCCAGGACCATTATTCCCTAGCTGCTCCTCCACAAGGAGGTGCTTATAGAATGTTACAAGGGGCAAAAATAAAGAATTGTGAACTTCAACAAATGTATTTGAAAATCATAACATGCCCGTTTTGTCAACATTATATAGCAAAATATTAATTTGGTGCCCATTCAGTGAAATATTTTTCTTACAGAGCTTTTGTGGCTCTGAAAAATAAAAACTACAAAAGACTGGTTCTTGGACATGCACATGAAAAATCGATAAGAAAAAATAATTGTGATAATTTTAATTTGTCAGTAGGGTAAAGATCTAATAAAAACAATGTCTGGAGACAAATGTAAATGTTGCATTATATCAAAGAATCCTGAAAAAAAACATTTGTATATGGAAACTTAATTCCTTTGTGTTTAAACATTGATCATTCAAGTATATAACCATTATAACAAACCTAAGAAAAGTTTTTCATTCACAAATATCCCTTAAGTAAAATGTATGTACAATTATTTAAAATAAAAAGAGATTTTACCAAAAACCCACATCTTGCTGCCAATATGATAGGATGACTTTATATATATATATATATATATATATATATATATACACACACACACATATACACATATACAAACCTGCATTCTTAAATTCAAAAATGTTTTGAACTGAAAAATATTCTGTGTGCTCCAAGCACCAAATACCTAATATGCAGTTCCAAGGATCTTAATCATCAGAAGTAGACTGATGAAGGGAGTGATATTTCCCAAACATGGCTGCTGTTGAGCTCTTCATAATAGTCAATTGGTTGGAATTGCCCAACTGCAGTAAACTCCATTACATTAGTTTTACTATTAGTTATCAAGCAATCAAATGAGCAAAATTAATACACACCTCCTCAACATTTAGGTTTTCTTTGGCGCTAGTCTCAAACAGCTGTATGTCCATCTGCCCAGCAAACTTATAGGCATCTTCTGTTTCCACCACTTTCCGATCAGGATCATCATTCTTATTTCCCACTTATTAATTGAGGGGAAAAAATAATTAGCGATAATAGAGAACCTGAGATATGTTTGGTATGAGAGACAATGCTCACCTAATATCCGACACACATCATCACAGTTCTGGTTTATTTCATGTAACCATCTCTTTACGTTAACAAAAGACTCTGCACTGGTAACATCATAAACAACAATGACACCGTGTGTTCCTCTGTAATATCTGTAAGAAAAAAAAGTGTGTGGTAAAATGTGTGTAAAACAAATGTAATAAGCCACACAAAGACGTATAATGTAAGCCATACTGAATTCTAGAAGTATATTAAAACAACAAAAGATTTTGGGCCATAATTAAACATTATGATTATGAAAGCACACTACACAACTAAAGACTTGGGGGACTGTGTTCAGATGGACTAGAAGTCACTGCACAGTATGCTGTACACGGTACATCATATGACAGAGCATTTCTATTCACATAATTGGGAACGTTTCATAATAATGCTGCTCTGACAAATATGTAGCATGAAATACTTTGATCTCTCATTCCTTATGTTTCAAGAGGTACCTTCAACCTTAACATGTACAACCCAGGCTTATCCTAAATTTGCACCTGGGCAATCCCCTGGATGCTCTACTCCTTGGCTCAACAAAAGTATTAGGTTGTTGGAAGTTGTGAAGAATGGCTTAAATATCACTAAGCAACATCCAACATAAATTCATATTGCCGGAGTAGAGCGCCTTTATGTACCTCCAGTTGAAATATGTTCTTGTATCCTTCACAAACCCACCTATCACCACCAACCTTACTCCAATTGTGACACTGTGCAATAGCACCATTAACAAAGAGTATGATCTCTGCTCTCTACAACCTTTTGTTATCCTCAAAACAATTCCCTACCCTAAGATTTGGGATTCATTGGGAGACCGCCATGGGCAAGCCCAGGAGGACAACGCTTGGTCCACTATAAGAGAGAGAGAACTTCAAAGTCACCCATCTCCAGCCATGCTAAGAAAAATTCATAGAAAGTGCACTATAGATATTACTTGTTTCCTTCCAGATTACATAAAACTCAGATCCAAGTAATGTGACCAATGTCCCTATCAAAAAGAACCACTGGTCATTTCTCTAGGCCTTCACGATTGATGGCCTGAACAAACAGACATATTAATGTGGCAAAGATGCCCGATTGCTACCCATTGGAAATGTCCTGACACTACCTCCAGGCAATTAGTGCTTAGCAAGAACTGGCACCTGGTCACAATTTCTAAAAAAAAAAAAGCCTACCTTAATAATAACAAAAAACCCCACAAATACTGACAAATGTGGTACCAATGGAATCTCTTTAATAGATCCCCTTCTCTGAATCCCTCTTCCCAAGGACTGTCAAACCCACTGTTCCAACATATTACTCAAGAGAGACAATTAGACTTGTACAGTCCTGTAGTTCCCTCCTACTTATTGGACAGCTGCTGCTAAAAACCACCAGAAGCCCTAACTCTAGAATCACCTTCTCCCATTTTTTAATCTTGCTTTCACTTACCTCACATATCATCCTCTCATCCCTTTCCCCCATAAACTCAATTCCCTTATAAATACCAGAGATCATTAGTACGTATCTTAACTGAGCCACAAAACGTTTTTTTCTTTTCTTTTTTTGTCAGGTTGTTTGGTTTAGAACATAGCATTAAATAACAATAACCATGTCATGACTTGGTTTGCTACTTTAAAATCAAAATAATAATAATAATAATAATAATAATAATAATAATAATAATAAAAAAAAACCAAAAAAAAAAACAGCCCAAGCGTGTGCCACCACGGCATGCAAATCAATTTATTGGTGGCAGCCATACAATTTAACTTTGAAATAACAGATTTAAAGGAGCAGCCCACTGTGTAGTTCGTCCTTCAGTGAGCGTTTATATTCCTCCTGGACATCCAATATTAGCAGTACAGGCTCTTCGACAAGCCATGCCGGCAACTTGCAGAAGAAAACACTGTGGGTGCAGCTAGGCAAGAGATGCAATATTCTCAGCTATCTGGGTATACACTGTATTAGCATGTTATCTAATCCATAGCCGCATACAATGCACACCATTGTCCCAGCTGCTTGAACAGCTAGAATGGGTTCAGTCTGTCAGATCTCACGGAGCTCTCCTTTCATGCATGTTGTCATAACCTTCAGAGTGGAAGCCAAATGGGGATAAAGGGTGAAAAGTGGTGGTATTGGGGGGAAGGGGGGGGGGGGGGGGAGGGCTGTCCAACCGCTTTCAAATACAATGAGCATAACTCCATCACAGACCTCATCCTTTGGAGAGGACATATTGTATTTGTGAGCACGGCCTAATAGAAAGGATGGATGATATAGTAGTGATTGAAATTACTACAGAATAAATCACATAGGGTGGTCCTTGGACTAGAATCACATGATTTATATATTTTATGAAAAAGGAAGGCTGCACCATTTGATTTACATACGATTTTTAAACAAATTATACTTAGTCATATCCCAGGGTTTGATTGGATAATGTGCTTTACGCAACCTTAATGTTTAATTCCTACATAGTGAATCACTGTTAAGTATTTCATGGAGACTGTATATATTGTATAAATTCACAAGGTTGGTTTTTTCTTAAACATAAAAGCAAATCTATAACTTCACCAACTGCATAACAGTCTGGAATCAGCAAAATAAGTTTCATTTATTGAGCAACATGAAACCCACCTCTTGTGTACAATGTAGTTACATTACATCACTTACTATGTAGTAATGGAAGAATCTTTATAGGTGTAACATAACAATTCCACAAGAACGCACAAAATCAGAACATTACTTGAAACTAACTTACGTTGATGTTATGGTCCGGAATCGTTCCTGGCCTGCAGTATCCCAAATCTGCAATTTCACTTTTTCCCCATTAATTTCAACTGTTCTGATTTTAAAATCAACACCAATTGTTGTAATGTAGCTGCCTATAAAGGAAAATAAAGAAATAAGTGGAACTCTGCTGTATGGAATTCTGAAGTAAAGAAAATCTTACGTGTCTAACACTAATCAATGTTTTAATCAAAGAAAGTTTATGGGTTTTTTTTAATTATTATTTTTGGCACTTTGTTTTTATTCTTTTCCATGTTTTTTTCTGTTGTGAAGAAACTATAGGAAGCCAACAATAGACATTTATAAAAACCATGGCACTTAAAAACGTAGCAATTGTTCAGCAGGTAAATATTTGCAAAACTATCCAACAAAAAACAGACAGTAAACGTTCCCTACACATGCACACAAGTGCCATAATAGCATCCGTTTTTAATGTCACAGACACTACTTACCTTTGATAAGTGATGCACCATGTGCCTCAATGAGTGGCCCTGCATCCTTTTACGTTAAACCACGTCCTTTTCCATTCTAGAATGTGTGTGTGAGGGGGTGTTGTGCACCCTGCTGCATAGGTATGGTACTGAACTTAGTGTTAATACAGCAAATTAATTCATCTGCTAAATAGTTTTAGTAATGTTTTGCATGTATTTCTCTGTCTTGTCTGAAATGCCAACTCATTGGGAATTACACTATAACATGGTAAAGTAGCAACTAAGGGGCAGATTCAATTCCCCATTAGTAAATTAATAGATGTGCATTAATACTGTTACTGCGGTAATTTCAACGCCGATTTTTGCTCACAGCTGTGAGCCGCGAGCAAAATTCCACGGTAAAATTACAGTAGTAACTGTAATAATGCTCGCCCTGCGTTGTTCTAAACAACACAGGGAATTGAATCTGTTCCCAAGTGTTGTAACCCATAGTAACCAATCTAACTGGTTGCTTTCAGTCTAAAAAAAAACCTAATGAAACCTGTTTTCTAACTCATGGCTGTCCAAGTAATTACATACAGAGGACCACATATCTAATAACTACATTGTAACTGGACAAGCACTAACTAAAATGTATGTGCTCAATTATACTTACAGATAGAGGAAAAATAAAAATTGAAACACCAATATAGTCACTCAAAAGGCCGTTGGGGCACCACGGCATCCAGTACAGCTTGTATACACTGCGGCATTGAGCTTACTAATGTGTGGAATGGCGTAAGAAGGAAGCCGCACCACTCTTGTATAAGAAAGTCAATTAACCGAGACCTGGTTGATAGTGGTGAAAAACACCACCTAAGACATTCCAGAATACACACAAGAGCTTAATAGGGTTCAGCTCTGGTGACTGAGAAGGTCATAACAGATGGATAATCAGTGTCATGCTCTTTAAACAATTGGTCAACAATACATTATCTGTGGATGGATGCAGTGTCATCCTGGAAGACATCACGCACATTAATGTGCTGAAGATGATCACTCAATATCATTAAGCATTGACCATGCCTTGGTAAGGGAATGAGTGCACCCAAACCATACAAGGAAAATGTACACCATAACATTACAGACCCACCAGAACTGCACTGCTGGAAACAAGCAATCAGTGCTGCAGAGTGGTTTAGGTTGGTACCACACGTGCACTTGTCCGTTTGTCAACAACATGGTAAAAGACGATTTATCTGACCAAATCAACTTCTTCCATTGCTGGGTAGCCAACTGTCTGTGCTATTTGCACTGCACTTAGTAGATGAACAGTTTATGCATTGCAGCCCAACTATGATAGACTGCTCTGTGGAGTTCTTGCCATAGTGCCCATTTTGCTTTGCACTTTGACAAGGTTTGTGATATCTATGCATTAATTCAATGTTGCCCTTTGATTAATTCAAAGTGCAATGGAAAACAGGCTCAGAGAAAAAACGTTATCAGCAAAAAGTAACAGTAGCATGGATTATCACCTTTGACACTGTTGCTTGAAAAATATTAGCAAGTCAAGCCATTTTGATAACTGAAGCTGCCAAACATGCCCCAATAATCAAGCCCTCTTTCAAAGTCACGATAAGCGATCTATAATTATAGGCAGGCATGGCAGTCCATTTGTATATATGAGCTTGTCCATGCCGAAATGCTATTTGCGTAATTAACACATGAGCCACACATGTGTGGAAACCCTTGCTTTCAATATACTAGATATCCCCTCATTTACCCAGGTGGTTCCATTTTTGTTGTTCACCATTTATATGTGCTAAACATAGTTTTAGATTATTCAAAGTTTTAGGATATTCTTATGTGTATCTGTTATGTATTTACCTATTTTGAGATGTTTTGGGATCTGGTCCCACCCTCAGTGACATCTTCCCTATGATGGTCCGTTAGGCCATGTCCCCAATTGATTGTATTCGGGGAGAATTAAAACACCTTAGACTCACATCTATCTGGGAAATATAATGGGTCTGGAGAAAATAAAGCAAACAATGGAATTGTACTAAATGTGAGCTCTGCAAGCAGATTTATGGACACCATCATAAGAACTAGGTAAAGTCCTGTAAATAATAATATTTGTATACAAGCAGCCCTTAATAATTAGATAAAAACAAAAGGAAAATTATATATCAACATACTATGGAGTCTAGTGAGGTTGTCATGGAAGGTGTGGTCATAAATGGAAAGGGGTTTGGATATTCTCAGCTGGCCCACAGCCCACCAGTTGGAAAGCTCTGATCTAAATGCTTTCTTTTGTGGTCTAACACACATGCTATACTTGCACTAATTCATTAAATAAGCCCTACTGAGTAAAGAAGGCGTAAAAACAATAACAACAATTTATGTAACAAGATAGGACCTTGAACAAGCAGAGATTTTTGTTAAGCTGAGTGGAAAAATATAAACCTACTTATTGTACTGACCTCATTATTAAGGTATGTACACACATGCGCTGAGGAAATGGTTGAAAACACACAAAAACAAGCAGTTTAGCCTCATTTAAGTCATGCATTCTCCATGTGCTTCTACTAATACAATCTATCATATTGGTAGTATGCGCTAAGCCATGAGAAGTAGGATGCGCTGCATTAAAAAAATGTAGAACGCAACTGTGTCCTACTTTTAATGCACTTCATGTATTTATTTACATCTGAAAAGCACATTAAAAGCAGTTAGGAGTGAACTAGTAATTTAAGGCACAAAAATGTGGATCCACGATTAGCATATGACCAAAATTGGGAGTCACACATCTTTCTCTTTCAATTAATGTGTATTGTTAAAAAAAAAAAAAAAACCTTTAGAGGAGTTCTCCACGTAAATGTTAGTTTAATCTATTCCTTCTCCTCTCAAAGAAACGTATTACTTATATTAAGAGCAAAACACTAGCCAATATTTACTTTGTTAGAAAGGTACAGTGCTGACCACTACAGCTCCAGGATCCTGGCTATAAGATGGTATTCCCACTGCATTTCATGGAATTCCTGGGTTCCAACTTCATCACGCTCTACTGCCAGCTATTTAAAAGTGAAACTTCACTGCGGCGTTAATTAAAATTTAAACATGTCACAACTTAGCAAAAAAACTGATTATAATGTGTAGCATTTTATAACCTGTCACAAGATCAATATGGTGTATATTTTGTAGCAAAATAAATTAATCTGGAAGGTAGGAGGAATAAGTGAAATAGAAAAAATAATTGGAGAACCCCTTTGTGTTTAAGAGCCGCCAGTATGTGTGAAAAGATGTCTTCTAATTTTTTGTTCCACGTCTAGACAAGATTTGAGTACGATAGTCCCCACAGTATCTCTACAGTAAGGTGGCCTTCAAGGTTCTCCTCTACTTTACAGCACAGCTTTCTATTCTGAAGTGCATATCAGCAAATCTCATTTGTAGCAATCCAAACGGGAAGTATAAAATTGGTGTTAAACAGCATTTAACAACATGTACACCCTCAAAGCACAAGAAACAATACGAAGAGATACTACTGGAGTCTCATTGCCTAAATAGACTCCACATATATGAAAACAATATAATGTAATGGAAATAATTTATTAACATTATTTATGCATGAAATCCTTACATAACCTGCGAAAAAACAGTCTGTTTTGTCTGGAGAGAACCATATTCAGACTACATATCGTAAACAATGGCCGTAATTACCTGAAAAAGTATTATCCGCAAACCTTAGTAGTAAACTACTTTTTCCAACACCTATGAAAAAGAAGAAAGAAAAAAAAAAAAGACATATTAATGTAAGTTCCTCATTGTGTAATACCATTAATAGCTCACACTCTTATTAGGATAATATAAAAAAAAAACTTTTAAAGTGTCACAACATGGCTTAATAGTAGTACAGCTGCATGACTGCCTAATACAAAATGTTACTACCCCTAGCTGATGCCTTGGGAGCTGATACGTGTAGTTGCTCCACACTATACTAATATTTGGCTTCATATAGCAGTCCACTGTTACTCCAGCTAGGGGGGAGGACCATGTTAATTACCCTTTTTTTCAATTGGTGGTAGCGCAGCATTATGGTCAAAAAATTGCCTCTAAAATCCCCATACAGCCTGCCACAGTCCAGTTAAGTCAGTGGTTTGGGAACTGGGGTAAACGACCCTAAATGGGGTAAAAATTAATTTCCTGGGGGTAATGCTGCCGAGTCACTGCCGGCGGCCATGTGGTTTTTTTTTTTCAATCACATGACCGCGCGTGGCTCCCAGCAGTCTCCTCTCATCTTTTGTTCCACTGAATGTTGGGCGGCCCAACATCATTTTCAGTAAGGAGTGGAGAGGAGCAGCGGCAGAAGAAAACAAGACAAGAAGAACAGAGAAAAAGAAAAAAGTGAAAAAGTCAATAGAAAAGTAAAATAACAGAGGCACATAGGGTGAGGGAAGTAAGAGAAGGGGGAACAAAACTATAGAGGCACATAGGGTGAGGGAAGTAAGAGAAGGGGGAACAAAACTATGGAGGCACATAGGGTGAGGGAAGTAAGAGAGGGGGGAACAAAACTATGGAGGCACATAGGGAGAGGGGGGAACAAAACTATGGAGGCACACAAGGTGAGGGAAGTAAGAGAGGGGGGAACAAAACTATGGAGGCACACAAGGTGAGGGAAGTAAGAGAGGGGGGAACAAAACTATGGAGACACATAGGGTGAGGGAAGTAAGAGAGGGGGGAACAAAACTATGGAGGCACACAAGGTGAGGGAAGAGAGGGGGGAACAAAACTATGGAGGCACACAAGGTGAGGGAAGTAAGAGAGGGGGGAACAAAACGATGGAGGCACATAAGGTGAGGGAAGTAAGAGAGGGGGGAACAAAACTATGGAGGCACATAGGGTGAGGGAAGTAAGAGAGGGGGAACAAAACTATGGAGGCACATAGGGAGAGGGGGAACAAAACTATGGAGGCACATAGGGTGAGGGACGTAAGAGAGGGGGAACAAAAGTATGGAATTCTAATAATTAAAAATATATGATTTCCTTCCTTTCAAATCAAGGGGGTAACCTCTGCGTATCTAAATATATTTTGGGGTAAAAGGTAAAACCGTTCCCTGACCCCTGAGTTAAGTGGTATTTAAGGCACAGATTTCCTTTTTGGTGTAACTTTTTGTATACCATACGCTGCCAATCCATTCACATCTAAATGTGAAGTAAAGCTATGATTTGAACAGGTAAGAGCAATCGCCAAAGATCCTTTTTCCACGATTACTTTCACGGTTGTATGCTCGCGGTGAACACACCATGCTTAGGCAATCATATTTACAAAAACATGGCCTGAAAGATTAAGCATTTCTGGAGCATTTTAATATTCAGATTATTAAATTAAACAAATGTGTATTGTAGTTTAACTAAGTCGCACATACGTGCAAATTTTAATACATTGACAAATGTTTACGTTAAAAGGCAATGAAAATAGTTACTTGAAATGGAACTTCTGTCTGAAATCACCTTGTGAAACTTCATATTGAACACAGTCACTGTAACTTGATAGTTACACTGTAAATAAATGACCAAACTTAGCAACAATTGTAAACATGGAAACACATCAGGGCAGGCCACAGCTTGCTTCCATGGTTACAGATGTTGCTAAGGAAGGTCCGTTACTTACAACAGGCCTGGCCAACCTGTGGCTCCCCAGGTGTTGTGAAACTACAATCTCCAGCATGCTTTGTCAGTAGATATCCAGCCAATAGCTGGCAGGGCATTCTGGGACTTGTAATTTCACAACACCTGGGGACCCACAGGTTGACCAAGTCTTATTTACAACACAACTGTCAAATTACAGCAACTGTGTTTTTCTGAGGTGTCACCAGATGATTTCAGGCAAAAGTCTCAGTTCAACTGTACTTATCCCAGGTGAGCTCATTTAAGGAAGTCATAGTGATTGATGCAAATAGATTCCTGGCTCCTAGGTTTGACTTACAGGCCCCTGATCCCTACATTATTTTGTCCTGTCTTATTTTATTGTGTACCTGTCTGCAAATAAAAAAACAACAATTAGTATAGGCTAAGGCCAATTGCCATGTACTGCCTACTGCCATATTTCTGTATATCCCACATTAATACAAATCTCTTTAAGATACAAGATGTCATTCAAAAAATTCAACATTTTACCAATTTATCACTTTGACATAATTAAACATTTACATATGTTGCAATATTCCCTATTAACTGGATATCATCTCAATCATGCAATACACCCCTCATCCATTTCAAATTAATTTATGATAAAATTTGTACCAGATGGTTTAAACTGCAATTAAAAGCCAAAATATGGTATCATTTTTTTAATAAACAGCAATAAAAGTGGGAGTCTACAATGTTCTTATGGTCTTGGCTAATTATTCCTGAAATCTACAGTGGTAATAAGATGACATTTAACAAGGTAGTTCTATTACAATACCTTCCATGTAACTTACTCTATAAGGAAAAAACAAAATTACTAGATCATCCTTATTACTAAACTTCTAATGATAGTATCTATTGGGCAGCTGGTTAGGTAGAGCTGCCGTGAGTGGTTATAAAGAATTCTGTAAAGGTTTTGGCAGCCTACTTTAGGGTTGGTTTGGTATGGTGTTCCACCTGATTTGTAGACTGCAATGTAAAATTACCGGCACCTTGGAACACCATGCTACCTGATTGAGTAATCAAAAAACACTCCTACAAACTCGTTTGAGTTCTTTGTGGTTTATGTCCAATCCCCCAACCCATGCTTCAGTAATTGTCAATTCTCATATCAAGAAGAAATCTCACAAATGGCAGCTGTCCTCAAAACAGGACCACTGCTGTTTCGCTAACTCAGGGGAGAGACATGGTAAAGCAGTGATAGGCAACCCGATACACTTCAGGGGCCGCATGGGCGGCCCTCTGACCTTCAATAGGGCCGCAAACTATGACTTAGTCTTGGTAATAAGTTAAAACAATGCAAAGAGACACATAACTGTAATAACATCAGCGGGCATTTTAAAGATGTGTTACAAGCGATAACAAATGTGACAAAGCAGGAAGGAGCTGGGGGCAGCAGGTGAAGGCTCTGAGGGCGGCATGTGACCCTATGGCCACCAGTTGCACTTTGTTCAAGTCTAATTTACTGAGAAATTCAGTACTTCATAACCTACACATTTTAATAGAAGATAGGCTTGAATACATTTAAAGGACCAATAATCCTAGTATACAAGTTGGCTTAGCATCATGGAAATCTAATGGATGGATGTCCGAGATAAAAACTATTCCTGTCGGTGGAGTTATTTTTCTATACATGACAGACTTCAGTCAGTAATCACATTCAAGTACATTGCTTATTAGTATGGCTTTTATGACAATTATAGAATATATTTTAGGTTTACTAGTTTACGAACCAATGTCAATGTTTTTTGCCATTTGCAACCCCATAATTCTCTCTAAAAAAAGATAAACTTTTCAGCATTAACATACTAAATATGTGTACTTTAGGGAAAACAATGTGTGTATTTTATTTGGCAGGAAGGAATGGGAATTCATTTAATTACAAAACTAATTGAACATTTGTCAAAACAGAAAAATGAAAAACAAAAGCGCGTCTTGATAGAGCAGACTACGTCACTGAAATGGACTAGTGTCCTGTCAGGGCTGCTGTACACTTAAGGAGGAATGAAAAATGTATTAAATATGAAGAAAAACCACAAAGAATTTACTACTTATTATATAAATAGCCATGTACTATAATCCCTTCTCCCATCAGCATGTGATGCCACATTAAATTACCATTGAACATCTACTTCCGGTACTTATTTTGCACGATAACAGTGCAAATAAGTGAGATAATTGACAGTCCAGTGCCACACACTCAGGAGCCCATGACAGCAAATAACTGGACCAGACATGCCTGCTGCATAAGTGTTCTGGGTGGTAATTACTATTATTATTGTTGTTAATTTCAAAAGTGCCACAGTGTTTCATACAGCCAGACAGTGGGGAAGACAAGAATATATATTAAAAAAAGAGGAACATACAAGATAGTCCAAAAGAGCGCAGGCACTGAAAACAAAGGGCAAGAAGGGTCTTGTTTCTGCGAGTTCTTACAATATTGCGGGAAAATAGGAGCCGAGACCTGAGAAGCAAGTAAGCCTCAAAGTGGAGATTGAGACAGTACCAAGGGTGTACCAGTGGAGGGGGGAATAGGGTAGTCTTGAGTAAAGAGGTTTGATTTTCAGAGAGCATTTTAAGATTTTAAACTAGGAAGAGTATGACTCCAGGAGAATTTTAGACACCATAAAATTACTGAACTAGAATGAGAAGTTTCTAATGAACACTTATGTTGGAGAAAGCAGATAACCTATTTAAGTCTTATTCAAATTCCAAGACCCCCCCCTTGGCTTGCCAACGTGACTATTGAATAGCAAAAAAAACTTGACAAAATCTGATCCCTTTTCACTTGGATGAAAACATATGAGCCGCATGCCCTCCCAAGGTCTATGCTGGAAGATACAATAGTGGTCCTGCCTTGCAAGTTTATTAGCTAGTCTAGCTAATAAACTTGCAAGGTAGGACCACTATTGTATCTTCCAGCATAGACCTTGATCATAGATCATGGTTATTGATGGAATTTATTACATTAACCTAAATGGTCTAGCTGCTAGACCATTTAGGTTAATGTAATAAATTCCATCAATAACCATGATCAAACTGGATTTATGGCTCATAAAGGACTGGAAAAAACCTTCAGCAGCTGTTTCCTAAAGTGCAGGTGGCTATCAATGCTTTGGCTCAAGTGTGGCAATTTCTTAAGACACTTACAAATACTTTCATTTAATTTATTGAATGGGATCACTTGTGGGATATTCTTGGTGTAATGGTATAGGCCCAAATTTATTTAGGTGGATCTAATTATTATAGAATAAGGCCCTATTTTGATTGCTCTTTAAATAATCTGGACTGACTAAACGGTCTAAATCTGTGATCTTACCACCAGGTAGTATAGATTCCTTGCTGCTAGCAGGCAACACCCTTGTAGTCAGTGTTAAACAACTTAAATAAGTGTGGGGAATAATGGAAACAGATTTCAGACTTCATTTCTTACACCCGAACTCTCTTACTACAAAATAATGAAGCGAAACTCTGGACCCAAGCCACATTACCTCTCTTAATCGATAAGGTAAAGTAAAGATTTTAAGATGATTTGCTTAATTTATGTATCTTTTACAGGCTAGTCCAATGATAGTGATGTGCTCAAAGCCTTAGAAAAATCAATGACATATCTTCTATGGAAAGACTCCAGTCCAAAGTTTAATCGGAGTAGTTCACAGGCAAATAGATTGAGGTAATCTTGTGTCTACTACCCTTCATCACAACTATTCTCACTAGATCCAGGAAAAACTGGCATCTGTTTGACTAAGAAATGCACTCTGATGACCAAAGCATGCACCCCCCCCACACACACACACCTATGCTTCCATCATCCCTCATGCATTGGATAACAACAACCAGCTCTCCAGTAAGTAGGAACCCTTAGAATTGTCTTAAGGTGGTTAATATACACAGCATTGCACAATGTTGTGCTCATACTGTGCACAGACGCACACTTGGCATTATTGTGAAACCTGGTAAGTATAGTTTATCTACAGTGCGGCGCTCGGCACAGTAACAGAACATTGTGTTATAAGCTGTGCCTACAAAATGTAATCACCTGGAATGGAGGATACAGTGTAGAGGGGAAGGAGTTACATCACAATTTCAATGGTGCCTAGGAACTGATGTGAGGACTAGAACGCAAATGCTTTGATCTGGTTTACTAGGGATGTGATGTGTGTTGACTTTGAAATAAACAAGATAGAGTGCAGTGAGCAACCTCAACCATTGAATGATTTTCCTAGTGAAAAAACACGGCATTCAAAGAAAGACACAGCACAGTCCATGGCCAACTGCAAGATATCAAATATTTTTCAAGGTTTATTTCCACTTATATAGATCTTAAAGACTTCAGGGTCATTCCACATCAGAACACCCAAAAAAACATGAAATGCACACCACCCATCTCAGATTTTTTTGAAACTTTTTTAGTTGAGAGGATGTCAAAACAACTATTTCTGCCAAATATGTCGACTGTCTGACAATTAGTTGATTAAATATTGATTTTTCAATTTATTAAATAATTTACTAATCGCGCCTTCTTTATCCAGTTTATTTGAAGTATCACGGGTGTTTATTAAGGAATCGACACAAAATTTGGACCCCTAAGGTAACTCTTCCTCCCGAATACAAAAATCCAAATCAAATGACTTTATCTGCCTCATGTTTTGCGTTATGGCAAAAACGCATGTTTTTCGAACATAATTAAAAACGCTAGATTCAATTGACATTAGGGATCCCATTTTTTGGGGGGTGTTTAAAAAAGGTATAAATTACTACCACAAAAAAAAATCAGCCGGGTACTCTCTTTCATATTGGAGAAAAAAATAATGAAGTTGATGCTCGATTGCTGTTGTACCACATACAAAATTTACACAAGAAACTATGAAATTTAAAACCTTTAACATAACTTTAGTCCTTAACTGAAGTTGAGTCAACAATCTCATTATTTTTCCCTTGTTTGGAACTTGTTGTAACGGTCTGTAATTTTCCTTAAAGTGTCAGCAGAAAGTGTATACTGCCTTCCAGTACTTCCTTGGATAGTAGGCACTTCCGTTACACAGAGGACGTGAATAAAAGGAACAAAACACTTATCTCTCGAAGGCCAGGACAGCACATTTGTTGATTGGTTTCGTTTCATGAAGTGTATCAGCACATCTTGTTCCTCCTCATTACATTGAATAATATACCCAATGTACCAGATGTTATCATACACTGCTGCTATGTATGTTCCAGGTTGCAGATCACTTTTGTCCACATTTTTTGTGACTGCGGTTATAGTGACACTAACTTTGATACCTCCTGTCTTTATGCCGTTTCTAGACGGCTATGCAGCTTGGTTTTGCGACACGTATAAAACTTTATGCCATGTACATTTTCATTTGCCCGGGTCCAAAGGCGTCAAGATGTGATGGGTTTCCACTGCTTGCAGACTGGTGCATGTGGCTAGAAGTTTAACTGTCCCACCAATGCCATTACATGGACTCTTACCATGAGATGTGGCAAAAGTTTCATTCTGCTTGAATGTTGAAGTCATCCTTATTGAAGCATAAATTAAAAAAGTTTTTGCAGCTCTTGTATTGTGCACTAGCACCATCACTAAAGTAGTAAACATACTCCAGATTTGACAATAGTATCGCTAAGTGTTTCATAACTACCGTAATGAAGGCATGCACAGTTATGGCTACATGGTTACGGGTATCACTAAAAAACAAACAGGCAAACACAGTTTGAAGTGTCATAATCATCTTGCCTAAAATATACAACAAGCTGACGGTCTTTGTTCTGTGGTCCACTTCAGTGACATAACTTTTAAGCTTTTTCTGGCTCCTTTTTGTGAGACAAGAAAGGATTACAGCATGTTTTCTGAAATTCTTCATATCTTAGCAGCAGAAGCTTTTCATGATGGTAGCAGACTGAGGTTTCAGGATCATTGGTTACTACTGCATTTGAATCTTCAGTTCTCAGAATCAAAAGTTCTTTTTCTTCATTTGTAAAGTGGTTCCAGCTATGTAATCCAATGTTTTTGAGCAAATAGTAATATGGCAGTCCGTATTTAAAAGACTACCAAATGAGCAGCTGCCATGATTGACTCTCTCTGTGTCTCCCTCTCTCTTTCTCTAGAAAGTTTCAGTTTTGGTCTCTAAAGGGAATCCACTTCCCATCAGTTTCTGTTTGTTTCATTTCCTGTATGGGAGTTTTATCCCATTGCCTCAGTTTAGTTCACTTTTTTGGTATTGTTTTTAACAATGTGTAAATTATGTATGCTGTACAGCAGTAATCGAGCATCAAATTCATTATTTTTTTTTCCTCCACTATGAAAGAGAGTACCCGGCTGATTTTTTTAAACACCCCCCCCCCCCCCCCCCAAAAAAAATGGGATCATTAATGTCAATGAAATCTAGTGTTTTTAATTATATTCGAAAAACGTGCGTTTTTGCCGTAACGCAAAACACGAGGCAGATAAAGTCATTTGATTTGGATTTTTGTATTCGGGAGGAAGAGTTACCTTAGGGGTCCAAAATTTGTGTAAATTTCTTAATAAAAAACCCGCAATACGTCAAATAAAGTGGATAAAGAAGCCGCGATTAGTTAATTATTTAATAAATTGAAAAATCACAATTGAATCAATTGTCAAACAGTCGAGATATTTGGCAGAAATAGTTGTTTTGACATCCTCTCTTAACTAAAAAAATTTTGGAGAAATCTGAGATGGGTGGTGGACAACCCTGGTTCAACTGACATGGAATGACCCTTCAACGAAACAGTGCTCTGAGCCATCAAATTGTAAAAATAAATAAAACCAGAATACATTCCTTTAATAAGCATCTATTTTAAGAAAGTTGCTCATTGGCCATCTCAAGCATTTTTTTCCCCCAAGCATTATTTTCCACACCTGAATCTTTTGTTTTTTAAGGAAAACAAGCTATATGTATTTTTTAGCATTCTTCTTTAGTAACCCATTTGCATACCGTGATGGGCATTTTAAGACCATATATGAATTGCCAAAGATTGAAATGAGCGCCAAAAATATATGGCTAACTATAGCCTTAAACTTTGGAGTATCCTTGATTAATTAGAGAGTTTTATTTTTAGAAAACAATATATCAAGGCTATTTCATGATAACCCAAGTTATAAAATAGTATCAAAGTTTCCATGAACACATCTACTGAAAATGTAAAATAGTTTTTAACTTCATCAGAGGAAAGGTGTCCCATGGCTAGGATCAGCACCAAATATCTACTAAACAGGTTTCAGTCTAGTTTATTAAAGTAAAAAAAAGGAATTGAATTTTAAACCACCCCCTAAGTCTTTAAAACAAACAGTAATTTTAAAACTCTTTATATGAAGCATCAACTCTACAGTAATAGATGAATATTTTAACCTAACAAATCAATTTTAAAACATCACCCCCTTTGTAGACTGGAATATGGAGCGATATCTCTCAAAATTAGTGGCAGTGTTTGTGTGTGGCGAGTGACCAAATTTTCTGACGGAAATACTCTTCTTCAATTGTCTATTTTTAAACATTGTGAAGTGTAAAAAGGTAAAGGAAGTAAAATAAATAGTATACCAAGGCATTTTTTGTTAAGTGTAATTGAAGTACTGAATAAAATAAGTGAATAGAAATATGGGGCTAGATTTACTAAGCTGCGGGTTTGAAAAAGTGGGGATGTTGCCTATAGCAACCAATCAGATTCTAGTTTTCATTTATTTAGTACCTTCTATAAAATGACAGCTAGAATCTGATTGGTTGCTGTAGGCAACATCCCCACTTTTTCAAACCCGCAGCTTAGTAAATCTAGCCCTAGGAATGCGATATTCTGCAATTATAGCAACATACAATTGACTACTTCCATTTTTCTGACTTGAGAACTCAGAATGGTTCTGAAATTTAGGGAAAGGCAAGTTGTCAACCCATCTGCAACATTTAAAAGGCTGTTTATTATTTAGTTCTACTTTACGAAAAATAATTTATAAAATGATCTGCCTAAAAACTTGCAACTAAGTTTCTGGTGTACTTCTGACTGCTTTCATGCTATGTCACAGGAAAGTATTTGCATTGATATTGAGATTTTTAAATATCCAAATATTGGTACATTGATGGCCATAGTTGTGATTGTGTTTCAAAACAATATAAAATTATATGAAGTGTGGTTAGTGCCTTGCACCACAGTGGACTTAGTCATTTTACTAATACAAAATGATTTCAAGTGATCTTTTTGGTGTATCACTATTTGACTGGACCTCACGATTCAAAATCTGTCTATGAGGTCCTCTGATTGTCAGATATGCAATGTATTCTTTTGGGAAGCACACTTTATAGGGTAACAGAACAATGGTTCACTGACAGTTAAAGTTGCAGGCTAATTACATAATAACCAGCTAATGAAAACATTGTGATCATTGCTTTAGCATACCATTTGTTACAATGTATTATAGTCAAACACAAAATAAATGTAAATTAAAAAACAAAACAAAAAACACAAAAAGTAGAAACTGCAATAAAAGTTTACACTATTAATTACCAATCTTCAGATAATAAATTCTAGATTATCCTAGTGTCTTAAATGTTTTCCATGTAAATCAGATGTACTGGTCCAGGCAAAGGTGCTGATTTAGAAGCGCTGGCCTTGGGTTTCATTGAGCACATTTACAGGGACACGTGCAACTTTGGCCAGTTTTCAATACAGTAATGATCCGGAACAAAGAACGCCTATGGGTCCAATATGGATTAATGAACCGCCACTGACCCAATACTATCCATACACTTTATATTTTTTACCATTATTATAACAGCATCTATTCTGATCCAACACTGACAAAATATTTGATGCTCACTATAAATGCAAACTTGTAGATAAAAAAATATAAATACATACTTTAGGGGGGGCATGAAGGCTGGTGCATAATGTCTTGGGGGTAGAGCACGCAGGCCAATGTGTAGTTCCCTGGAGGGGGGGGGGGGGGTTATGTGGGCAGAGTGCATACAGTGTGTGTGTGGGGGGGGGGGCACTGTTGTGTAATGCCTTGGTTAGGAGGACGCAGGCTGGAGTGCAATTTTCCTTTATTGATCAAGCACAAATATATTATTGGGTACTGTACATGGGGAGGGGGGGGGGGTCATGACAAAAAAATGAATTACATACAATGATATGAGAATGCTTTGGGGGAGGATGAAACCAGAACACACGACGGTTTGCAAATATTCTGTGGATACACAAGATGAAGTGTAATCACTGGCAATGATCATGGCATCTTGGTGAAACAGTTTCAATTGCAGTATTTTTTAATTACAATATTGCTGGCACCTAACTTACAGATAACATCTGTCAAGGCATGACATAAAGGATATTGAACCCTTGTCAAGCATAGGACTCACAATAAAACCAACACATTTAAAACTCATTAAACTCATCTATTAAAGACCTTAAAATTTAAATTTACACTGAACATATAAATAATCCAATACACAAAGAATGGATATAATACAGTGTATAGATAATACAATGTAGATTACAGACAATAATCTTACACCCACAGAAACTGACACAACTAGGAAATTGCCACTGAACCTAAACTGAATGTACCGATCAAACACTCCCCATAGAATGATAGGGCTCCGATGCTGATGCCGCTTTTCCCATAGACCTGGCAGTGACCCCATTCAAACTACAGAGGGAAGGGAGAGGAGGGTTTATATCCGTCACTACAATAGCCGAGGTCACGTTACTAGTACCAGCACCGTTCCCCTCTGTGCTCTATAGAAGAATGGAACACCCAGTACCACCTTCCCGTGGTGCCCAGTAACCAGAGGACCAGGGGCTCGGAGTAGGAGGAAGCCGCACAGCGGTCACTCCCTCCTTCCCGGTACTGACGGCCTCTCCCTACACTACCCATTCTCCCCATCCCAGGAAGCCGCCCTCACCGCTGTCACCAATGATGAGGAGCTTGAAGAGATGGTCATAATCCCGGGCCATGTCGGCGGCCTGTGCAGCTGGTGGGCCGGGTCACCGGGATCCGCGCGTTCCGCTCCGACCGAATCCGCTTCCCGGACAAACAGCCGGAAGTGACAGCGCTACCGCCCGGAGTGCGCCTGCGCAAACCCCGCCCACACGAGCCCCACCTGAGCGCGTAACCCTGGGCGGCCCCCGGCTGTGCGCGCTCCCGAGAACATACCGCAGCCCCTGGGCCGCCATTTTGTGTGTCACTGGCTGCAGCCAGTTCTTTGCGAGTACGGTTCGTGATTATCCAGCCCCGCTCCCAAAACGATATTGTATAGCTCTCTCGTAAACTGGAGTCAGCGTACTCCCACCAGTATCCACGTTCATATGTTCCTCCTTTGCATCTGGTGCATATTTGGAATATTCTATTGTATTCTTAATTTGTAACATCTCCGGTTTTGTATGTTATTACGTGTTTTATTCATCTGTAGTGTTTTGTCAGACTGGTAACGACCGTGCAAATTTTTGCATTTGGCTGTTTCCAATTTGCACACCTGTGACTTGTGTAGTCTTGTACAGAAAAACTCTCTTGTGCCTAAGTTCAATGGCATTAAAACTTTTTTTGTGGAAGGGGGGCTGTGTAGTATACATTTGTGTTATGTTAATTCAATGCCTGTGGTGTAAACTTATTCAAAAGTTAAACATCTTAGCACAAGAACAGTTTCACTTCCCCAGTTATCACTAAGAAGAGCGAGTCCCATTCAGGCAAATAGTAATACTGTTGAAAGTAAATATCTATTTTTTAAAATAGTTTTACATTTAATTTAGCAGCTGAAAAAACTAAATGGCCATGTAGTAACCTTTGTTTTAAGTGTATCTTTGATCTATGTTAACACTTGCTGTGTGTTTGTCCCATGTGCATTCTTGAACTGTTTCACTGTATGAGTCTCCCCCACAACTCCTGGGAGACTTCTCAATGGATATATCTGCCTTTTTGTAAACAAGTTCTACCTTATGTTGTCTTTGTCTCCCACCCTTCAACTTAAAAGCATATCCCACTTGTAGATATTCTTGTATTTTGAAAATATTGGGGCACATTTATCATTTTTTGGCAAAAGTGAGAAATAGTTATCAATCCTTATCGCATGGATAAGGATTGAACTATTTCTCAAATTTATTAAAAACGGGTCACAAACAGCAGTTCCGAAAAACTGCTGTTTCTGTGATAAAAAAAAAAAAAATCACACTTGCCCCACTCTTCGGGACGCGCTGTCTCGGGATCTCCTCCAGGTGTTCCACGTTCTCTTCATTCTTCAATTGCGCATGTGCACAAAGATCCCTGCTCTGTCTCTGCAACTATCCTTGCAGAGAGAGCAGTGATTGACAGGGAGGGATCACATGATTCCTCCACACATGCGCTGTCCAGCTCTGCTCTTCGGAGCAGAGCTGACAGCACTGAGATTTCTCATTTATGATAATGTACGCCAGCTTCAGCTTCAAGACAAGTTCCCGAAAAAAACAATTTTTTGGAACTTGTTAGATTGCAATACTATTGAATGGTGACTGCTCCCCAAAACGAAGCAGAATGCAAAGCCGCAGATATCCAAGATATCTGCTTCGATGCACCTTTAATAAATATGCGTGGGACACTTCGGGGCATGGATTGTATAATAAGTGCACGATAGTGCACCATCGCAATTTGTTGAATATGCCCCATTGTCTTCCTGACCTATTATGGCTTTTGATATATCTTAAAGTTTATATTATATAGGTTTTGTTCTTTCTCTAAGTTGTACATGTTCAGCTATTGAAATCTTCATAATTTTGTGTGCAGTGTTTTGGTTTCCAGTCTTTCATATTTGTTTTCTACTTTCTATCATTTTGGAGATACGGCATAGTTGCCTACTCTCTCGGAATGTTCAGGAGACTCCCGAATTTCTGGGTGTACTCCCGGGAGAGTAAGGGGAGTGGGGCTTAGTGATGCTGATCATTTGTCATTGTGGTTCTGCCCCGTTTTTATTGGTCCAAAATAGTGATGATAGTTTTGGGGGTGGGGCTAATGACGCGCTTCTTCGAGCCCTTCTCCCACACACCCACCTGACCCCCAGACCTCCCGGGAAACAAGTTGCCAATGTTGGCAAGTATGAGATAAGGCCTCCAAATCTGTACACTGTATTCGTGGAGAGGTTTTACCAGTGAACTGAAAAGTGGCACTGTAACAACCCTCTTCCTGTTCCTCTACCTATACAATCCAGTTATTCTGCTGGGTTTTTTTCCACACTGCTTGCTTACAATGAAATCATGTGAAATTACCATGCCTGTACTCTCGCCTTTTATATTATTATAGTTGATTTATAAAGTGCCACAGTGTTCAGCATTGGGAAAAACTGGAAATAAATAAAAACAGGGACATAAAAGGTAGTCAAAACAAACGCAGACATGAAAACAAAGGGCAGGGAGAGTTGCTCATTAGAGAGCTTAAATTGTAATTGAAAGAGGGCACAACTGAAACAAGAGTTGTTCAGAGTGGAGATTGGGACAGTTATGATTGTATAGTAAAGAGATGGGCAGCTTAGTGACTAGCACTTCTGCTTCACAGCAATTGGGTCATGAGTTTGATTTCCGACCATGGCCTTAACTGTGTGGAGTTTGTATGTTCTCGCCATGTTTGTGTGGGTTTCCTCCCACACTCCAAAAACATACTGGTAAGTTATTTGGCCGCTATCAAATTGACCCTAGTCTCTCTGTCTGTGTGTGTATGTTAGTGAATTTAGACTGTGAGCGCCAATGGGGCAGGAACTGATGTGGGTGTGTTCTCTGTAGAATACTGCGGAAATAGTGGTGCTATATAAATAGCTGATGATGATGGGTTTTCATAGAGAATTGAAGGCTGTGGTTGAGTGATCGGGCATGGTAGGAAATCCCATAAATGGGTAATGATGCGTGAGAAGTCTTGTAGGCAATGCAAAGAAATGACTTCTCATTTAAAGAGCTGTGGTGCAAATGACAGTCAGGGTGCCAAACAAAAAACCTAAGTTAATGCAATTACTTAAAGATAGTGTAGATTTAATGCATGTTGATCACGTTCGCATTTTCAGGCAGGCTTATCAAATTCTTCACCCTCTTAACCTGTAACTAAATTATTGATCTAATATGGCGCTACACTAAGGGTGCAGCCTGGTGCATGTAGTGGAGCATCCACTCCTCTCCACAAGAACCTGTTTCTTAGAGAGTATGTTTATAGGCAAGGACAGGTCGAAGGGGATAAGGGATAACCGCAAAATGTCAATATTCCATATATTTGAATACTCGGGTACTATTGCCTTGGAAAATGGCATCCCTTTTACAATGTATAGTCATCTTTCCATCAAGTTAGAAAATAGTATGCCATATTATATGAAGGTTGCCAATCCGTCATAAAACTATTTAGCCAACAAATCTGTCTATTGTGGTCTTTCAGCCAAGTACTTAATTCATGAATAATGCCGGATCTAGTACATGGCCTGAGGGAACTGTATAATAAATTTTAGTTAGAAGAAGCTAATTGCTCCTTTGTTAGCATCCCAGTATTACCACCATTCACATAGACTGGGACATCTTGAGATCTACTATTCCCTCAAAACATTCTGATGGGAAACCCAAAGGAATCTTTGGGCCTCTGATAGTGAAGCAGTGGAATCCAAACTCTGGAAGACCAGTGAGGATATACCAATATTATATATAATTTATTTTTCTACTCTCTCTGACCTGATTTTGTGGCCAACCTCAGGAGGAAGTACAGAAGAGGACATGCATAAGGAAGGGATAATCCCATCCATGGAAATGACAATGCGTCCATTCTCCACCATGCTGCTTGGGAACACAATCTGGGCAAAAAAAATGGGGTTTCAGCATTGGAGGGGATTGCAGAAAGATCTCTGTGGATTTCTTGGAGGGACCTTCCACGGAGGAGCCTCTGCCATGTCGTGAAGCTTGGAGTACCACAACCTCCTCGTTCAGGCTGGAGCCACCAGGTCCCTCAGATGCTCTCCCTTTTTACCTAACTGAGAACCCTGGGTAGCATAACTATTGAAGGGAATAGGTAAAATCACAGGGACTGACATGGCATCTGTTAACTACCCTTGTCCTGGAGCAATAGGTCTCCACCAGGACACCATATCAATGTCTGGTCAACCCCACCTTTCCACCATCTTTTGGAAGATGTCTGGGTGTAGAGACCACTTTCCCAGATGAAGTCTACCAGGTGAGGAAGTCGACTTCCCAGTTGTCTACCTGTGGAATGAACACTGCCACAATGGTCAAAACATGTTGTTCCGCCCAATGCACAATCTGACTGGTCTCCTTAATGGCCTGGGCACATTTGGTGCCACCCTGGTGATTTAGATCTCTACTTTCGAGAAAAACTGAATTAGCTTGAAAGTGGAGACCATCTTGTCTAACACTCTCATACAGAAATGCACAAACACCTGTTTGTGGGTTAAGAGGGACTTTACCTGTCCTATGGCAGGAAAAAGCTCTGAAGTAGAGTGCCGAACAACAACCCCAAGAAGGCCATCTACTAGGAAGGAATCAGATTGGATTTTTTGAGAGTGAATATCCAACAGGGTGATTCTAAGGTCCGTGTTGTCTCCCGGCCAAGGGCCTAAAGCAAGGTCAGAAATGGATGCCATGACTGACATAATCTAAGTAAAGGGTAGGGCCCTGAATTGGAAGCGTTGAGACTGTACAGCAAACCTTAGGAGGCGCTGATGCTCCTCCCAGATGTGAACATGTAAGTAGGCATCCTTGATGTCCAGGGACACCATAAATTATCCTCTTTCCATACTATTACAGAATTATTATTAATATTATCTTTTATTTGTTAGGCGCCACAAGGTATCCGTAGCGCCGTACACAGTACAAACAGTGGACTATACAGGGTGAAACAGTACAGAACAATAAACAAAAATACCAATACTTCAAAAGCTCCACACAGGGTAATACAATAAGCACGGAGTAGAAGAACAGGTGAGGAGACAGGAGGGAAGACGGCCCTGCTCATGTGAGCTTACATCCTAAGGGAGGTTGGACAGAACAGGCACAAGGGGAGCCAAAAGAGAGACGGGAGAAAGATGTTGAATTTGTCCACCCCCAGGTGGATGTTAAGAGATTTTAAGCTGAGGATGGGCCTGAAGGAACTGTCTTGTTTCTGCACCAAGAAAAGATTGGAGTAGAACGCGAAACCTTTTTGGCCTTCTGGAAGAAAACAAGGTCTGGATGACTTACTGCAGGGCCCAATGTTTTACTGGATCCCTGGGAAGACTCTTGGTGAAGAATCGGTTTAATTTTATCTATGATTTACCCCCTTAACACACATCAGTGCTAGAAGTAACTCTCCTGTCCCAAAAATGTATCAGCTTGGGAACTGGGCTTCTAGGTGCCCAAGCCCGCCTGCCCTTCTTGTTCCCGATTGCGGTCCATCTGCTAACTGCTCTGACTACCTCTCCACCACCTTGTTATCCCAAGCCTTGGCTAAATTTGGCATAGTAAATGGTCCTGTGGCAGTGAAAAAGGATTTTAGGGAAACTTAAAGCTTCCCACTCATGCTAGCTTTAAGGTTAGCAGTGTTAGGAATTGGGATGGTGGTGGTTTTTGACAGACGTGCAACAAGAGCATCTACCAAAAGAGGCGATTCCCATTTTGCCATGTTAGCACTAGGAAGTGGATAGGTCTTTAAGTGCATGAAACCTGGAACCTGCGGTTAGTTTAACCCACAGTTCTCACAAAAAAGCTCCTACTGAGGTGACGAAGGAAAAGAAAACCTGTCTCTTTTGTGTTTTGAACAATGAATTGCCCAGGCTCTCGGACTCCTCACTGTCTTGAATATTTAGTATCTGCCAAACAGGTCAGAGGATGGCAACCGTTTCTGACTACCAACTGACTAGGAGAATGTATAACATCCTTCTCCTGAGAGGAGTAACTATCATTTCCCTCATGGCTGGGGTCCAACAGAGAGAAAATAACACTGGAGAACCTGGACTAGCTCCTTTCCAGCTGCCGCAACTGGGTAGATGTAGCAAGCAACTTGTGGGCAAAATCAGCAACCCTGCTATAGGCCATACCAAGGAATGTTTAGCTCAATCAAGCTACCCGTTGGAGAGACTCAACACACTTTATTTATTGGAACCTGCTGTAGGTACTTCATTAATACATCTTTATTTTTGCTCTGAACAGAGTTAATAAGGTACTTCTTCTAACTTGGCTTGGTCAGATGAAAGTAATGACTTTTCTGAGGAAAACAAACCTCCCTCTCATGGTAATGTGCGCGTTTTACAGCTTTAAATTTCTTCATAGAAGCAGGTAGAGATAAAATGCTATTATCAGTTGCAGCTATTGACATAGCTCCATTTTACCACAGAAAATCTGACAGAGTAAGCATGAGAGATCTTGGCAGCTAGTTCTGCTGATCACATGATCCTGCGCTTAGAACCGAGACACATAAAAATTTTTTATGTTTCACATTATTTTTTCACATCATGTTTTTTGGGAGGCTGTCACCATTCACTAGCTGTTGCTAGGTGGCAAGCCCTCCCGAAGAACAAACA
This sequence comes from Mixophyes fleayi, assembly GCF_038048845.1. Taxonomy (NCBI): domain Eukaryota; kingdom Metazoa; phylum Chordata; class Amphibia; order Anura; family Limnodynastidae; genus Mixophyes; species Mixophyes fleayi. The sequence goes on from NC_134402.1 coordinate 335,363,066, forward strand.
TTATTGCAGAGGAAGTATGGAATTGGATGTATGCTTGTAATCAGTGATATAATCCACTCCAGAAACAAGTCATCTTTTAGGACAGCTTTCTCCAGTATGAATCTTTAAGGACTATACTCTAAAATGTATCATTAGGTAAATAAAAAGATTTGAACTATTCAACTGAATTAAATATCACATTGTGCAATGTATTGTATGCCATGCGTAAAAGGATGCAACATCTGAGTAATTTGTACATGAGTGGTGAAGATTTGGCAGGGAGCGCGTGAGGATGAAGGGGAGGTAAAATGTGATAATTAAAAGGTCATTAAAAAAAATATATATTTTCTATATATATATATGCTTGGCACAGTAGTGGACGGAAAGAATTCATTGGCAAGGGTGGGATGTGTACTCAGTTCTTCAAGAATAAATATTTGTCACTAAAATTAATCCACGTAAATTGTATTTTCATTGTTTCATGTGACAGCATCTAGAACATTTTGGAAAGCCTAATTAAAGGAACACTAAGGAGAGCTGTTTAAAAACAGGGAATATTGCAATACTTTGGCGTGATCAGCTCACGCCAAAGTCTTCCCCTTTTGGTGAGTCCTAAACTAAATATAAACATGAATTTCAACATGATTGTTGCTATGATTTTTAACTAAGTTGATTCATACCTGCACACAGCGTTTAAATTAAAAATACATCCCAAGCAATAGCAGGTATTACACACCTAGAGAATCACTGGTACCAGTTGGAATTGGAGGGGAACTACAATAAAAGTTTAGTCATAAAACCCATTTTTAACAAAATAAGACCAAAGTATTGTGCTCTCCAACAAGTATTTAATGAACTGAAAACTGGGGTGCAAGAGGGATGTGGCCACGTTGTGTAAACAAAAGGGAAATGGATCCTTTGCACTCACCAAATACATTATAAATGCTACTTTAGCTAATTGAAGCTGTATTCTGTATTAAAACAGGGAATTTCTTGCATCTCGTAATAGCTTTGCATTGCTTCTTTAGCCCTGTCCAATAGGTACTCGGATTCAGAATGCAACCCTCAGGATATGAAGTGATGAAGAAGCAGTCTTAAGTAGATGGAAGAGCCACACACAATGAAGTCATTTTCATTATGACTAGTTAAAAATTTGTTAAAAAAATATTACTAAAATTAGTTTTGTGCAATTTTGGTACTTGTCAATTATACGGCTACTACCACGGAAGATAAGCCACGCATGAATGCAGGGCCCAATGTTCAGTGTCTTGCACCCCAGCCAAGAGCACAAGTAGTAATATTAGACAAGCTTTTAGTTTAGAGTCCAGCCTCCCACCCGCTCAAGAAGTGGATAAGAAAATCCAAGGCTTAACAACGGTCATTCCATCTCTACAAATCTTACAAGTACAGCGAGAGAGAGGTAGTTGTGTCAAGGTACCTGTAAAAAGAAACATTACAGCAGGAGGAGGCACACAACTGCCATGGTTTTCATGGCACCCATGTAATTAAAGAAAAAAAAACATTTTATTATGAATGTGGTCTTAGCTTTACAACCACCTTTAGAGTTCAACCACATGCACCACAACTGTATGAACTCATTAATCAGACACTGCCGTTTGTGCAACATTGCATAAGACGCCTAGATCCCAAAATAAGTTCATATAATCAACCTGTCACTCCAAAAACACAGAAGAAAACATTTATTGTATGTGCACATGCCAGAATTTATTTTTTCTTCTGGTATTTTAGAGTATAACATTTTTCTCAGTAGCACCCCCTGCATATAATCCTTTTACAACCTGTCCCTTTTTGCAAATAGTTTTCTTTGAACAAGGCTTTGGCCTTAGATGTTAAAACAGTACTGCAAGATAATCGATGTGTCCAACATATAGCATCGGTTGTCACACACTGCAATATTATAACATATGATGGCCCATAACAACCACATTTTTCATAATGATCCTATTTAATTCTATTTATCAGGCATGTTGGTAAATGTGGTCGACCCCTCTATGTCGTCATTTTCTGGCCACTTGGCTCAAGTGCAGAACAGCAATAACTTGCACAATTTGGCCACCCATTTTTATACCCAAATTGAGAGCCATGCCGAAGGAGCAGCTTCTATAAAGTGGAGGATGAATGTAATGTTTACTCACATGTTAAAAACCAGCAATAATTATTACCTGAAACGCTGAATAAAGTGATCAATATAACCATGAAAGAACAGACATAATTTTTTATACATACCCATTTCTATAAATATTTGCAAGAGTTGCCCTTAGAATTTGATAATGTAAAAAAATGAATCTCTCTAGCTGCAAATTCAGGACTTTGTTTATTCTGATCTTTGGATTTACATATGAGTCACAGCACCACCTGCAATCTGACACTCTTTCCTTTTATTTACACTGGACTTCAGTTCCCTAGCCGAGATCTCTTACCACACCCAATTCTTCTTACGTCCATGTGTTAAAGGTTCCTGTATTACCTGCTTATATAAACCCTATTATTCAGTCTATTATTCATGTCCATCGTTCTTGAGCCATTCATGTTTCCACTTTGTATTATTGTGTTACTTCAGAGCTGTAAACCCACCTGCCTTGTAATTGTGCACTAACTGAATGTTTGGATTCCTGGCCTTGCTTTCATTTAACGATTTGTGGCCTTGCCTCTAAGAAGATGACTAAAGCTGGGTATACACTACTGTTTTTTTCAACCAATTATTGTACCAATCACACGATAAATGACTGTTAGGTCCGATATTGGATTAGTGTGTGCACTTCCACTATTAGGTTTTATCGTACCAAAGCACATCGTATAATTTGATTTGTTTTTATAAACAGATTAAAAATCACTATCAATAATGGGCAAATGTGAAAGTGTGTATGCACTCACGACCAGCAGTGTAGACAGATCTCTATAGAGTGTACATAATCATGATCTTTTCAGCAGATAGTTGTGACAGATAAAGAGCACAGATCTGAAGGTAAATCGTGTACGTATGTACACATAAATTTGCATGCTCATCAGGACTTTCAGTCGTTGGTAAAATCATTACAGAAATTAAATCTGCAGTAATTGTATGCAGTGTGTACCCAGCTTAACACTTATTCGACCTGAATATAGTCTATTATCCAGCTATATCACAGTCAAGACATGTGTCCTTACTGTGCAGTGTCAGTTCCTGTTCTAGAAAAGCACCTCAATCCCACAGGTTAATGTTCTGTTCTAAAACCAGCAGCAAGTGTGACAATTTACTTTCAACAAACTTTCTCATGATAGAAGGTATTTTTGCACTTTTGGAAAGGTTGTACAAATTACACAAATTGATATTTCTTTTAATTAAACTTCTGGAAAGCCAATAGTTTCTGTGCACTACACAATAAGTGCATTTTTTGAAACAAAAAAACATTTAATACATATTCAGGTGACACTTTGATGCAGTCATAAGGATTCCCAATCACGTTAGAATAGTTTCATCAATCTGTTCACTGGAGTCTGGCTGAGCAGCGAGCTTCTTTAGAGACCTGCGGTGACTTTCATTTAGCATGTCTATGCTAGCAGTGTCCAGTATCTTTGTCATATTCTAAAAAAAATAAAAATATAAATGCATCTGATGAATAATTCATATGAATAAAGTTTCTCTAGATATTAGATAATCAACCTGTCCTGTAATTTGTATTTTTCACTTTTCATACAATGCCTTTCCCTAAAGGCAATGAGAAACACAGATTTCACTTAATAGAGTTACACTCTACCCATAGGACCACTGAGAAGAAAAGTTTCCTCCTCAACTAGCTTAATCCTTCCTAAAGAGCATGGTTAGTTAAACAAATAGCAGCAAGGAGGGAAAAACATATTCTGAGAACAGAGAAATTTGAAAAAGCAAAAAACATATTGCTATCACACTAGGCCAATGGAGAAATTTGCTGAAACAAAAAACATTCCAGGCAGGGTTAGTGTCTCCCTCCCCAATAGGTAGTAAGAACAGATAAATGAAAATATAGGTTTTTTTTTATCACCATCTGTCTACTGGGCACACACACAGATGTTACTTAAACAGGTTTCCTAATTTAAATTAAAAAGAAACAAATACAGACCCTCTTGTTCTAGTTAGCATTCAGCTGGGGTATCTCTCTTCTCAGATTCCCACTATGAGAAGAAGCCCAATCTGAACAATACTTAATAGTAGTGATCCTAGTTCCAACAGCTCTTCAAATGTGGAAGTTATTCACAGATATTCACTGAAAGGCAAAAACTCCAGTCCAAAGAGCTCTATACTGAAAAAATGTACCTGTCCACATTCCAGGAATAATGGCACGCCTGCCCAGTTTGAAATATCTCCTAATAGTCATGATCATTATAGCCATTCAGAATCCGGTCAAGTTTAGAAAATGGTTAGCCACCAAACTGAACGCTACATGGGGGAGTGGGTTAGGAATGTTTTACAGCATGTGGATGTCAGAACGGGCCCCGACTTCAACTGTACAAGATTGCCCAGTTGCTGGTTCACACAGGATAATACCAGGACATCCATCTTCAGGCTCCCCCAAGCTGCAAAAAATCCTCCAGGTAGAGAGACTACTCTCTAGAATCCAAGGTTTGGAGACTGAGAAACTCTGCCTCACAGTTTTTGACCCCAGGAATTAAACCAGCCGGCTCCCTGTATTGTGCCCTAAACAGAATACAAGAGGCCTCAGTAACCATTTGAGAATGGTGCATTATCCTACAGTGATTGAAGTATGAGTCCACTGTAGAATTGTCACCCTTAATGGTCGACTTCCCAACAGTTTCGGCCATGCAAAAAATTGCCTGGGATTCCAAGACGTTTAACGGATGCCTGGACTCCTCCGGAGAACATTGTTCCTGAATCTGACGGGAGCAATACACTAATTTCCATCCAGAAAAGCTAGTGTTGGTGGTGACAACATGTCAATCTGGAGTTGAGAAATATCAATTTCTGCACAAGTGCTCCAAGTCGATCCATCACTGGAGTGACTGGATAATTTTCAATACCAGACCAAAAGAGGGGGAAAAAATGATTTTCCTGCCAGTGTATTAAGGGTAAGTAAAGACTTCTTAAAGTGAATGTCTGCCACCCATACTTTAAGCCATAAAGCGATTTGTACAGCAGGATCATGCCGTGGAAGCCTCTTTTAACCCCAAGGTCGCAAAGTAAAAAAAAAGAAGAAAACCCCAGAAATTCTATTCCTTCCAGAAGCTGCAAACTCCATATATCCATAAATTAAGCAATCCAGACAGAAGCAAATGGAATGAAATTGCGTCTTTTCAACAGTCCATTTATTGTCACTGGACACATTGTTTAGGAATTCAAAGATCCATTTTCTTCACGAAAAAGGACTACGGAATTAAAAAGCTTCTTAAAGCAAGGGGTTGGGAGGAATAACATTAGTTTACATGCTTTTTTGTAGAAAGGGGAGCGGACTTCTCACTGTCCTTTTTGGCCTGTATCTCCAAGAATGGAGTGCAAGAATTCAACACTAGCTACAGATGACAGCGGTCAGAAAGCTGTTCACAATAAGCTACAAACACAACAATTTCTGTAATCAGCACTCTGCAAAGAACAGAAACCCAGTTAGTCTCCTCACATGCACTACTGCATGGCTTTCATTACTCTGCAATCAGTCCTGAAGGACAAGTAAATCAGAACATTTATTTGGCCTGTTTACAGCCTTTCTAAGTCCCTCAGTTCTACAAACCTTTACAGGAGCAGATTTTTGTTTTGGATTTCTCTGCTATGCTTTGAAGACGACTTGTTCTGTGTGACTGTACTTCACGATTCTACCTTCGCCAATCCTTTGGACTCGGCTTTGTCCCCCCACTATACTACATTCTCCAATCCCTTAATATGGCTTCATCCATCACTATTCTACCTTCTACAATCCTTTGACTATAGCTTCCACCTCACTACCAGTCCTCTCAGGGCTAAGTAGCTTGGCCATATGTGGTGTGACTCTGATTACTACCCCAGCCAAGTGGTTCTTTCCTGGGTCCTACCAGCACTGTGACAAGGATTATGCATCTTTTGCTTAGGTGATTTGGGAAGGAAAGATCCGAAATTGATTAGACCAAGGATATAGCCAAGGGTGGTCTCTGCAAAACTACTGTGCTAGTGCTTGCCGCTGTTTCTGCTGCTAATCCATTAAACTTGGTCAGGGAGACAACAGACTGTCAGCAATTGGTACCTGCAAAATCTAGTTCCAGGCTGAGCAGGACTAAAAACATGGGACCCAATTACATGGCTGAAAGTAGGTCTGTTATTTGGTGTAGAATTATTTGTTTACCACCAAAGCCAAGTACACATAAACTCTGGCTTTAGAACCATTGTCCAGTAAGTCAAACAAAGTCTCCTGTGGAATAAATGGTCCCATCAAAAAAAGGTTCAAATGTAAGTAAAAATATACTGGGAAAGGGAGAGAGGAGGAGGTCCAGATTTCCTGTCTGTCGAGATGCAGCATTGCAATGGTTAAGGGATAAGCTGTCAGGTGTCCGAGACTCAATGACTAGTGTCCTGAGATTACCTGATCTTACTCCCAACAGAAACAGAGTGGTCACTTGGGTCAACTAGGTAACTTTCACAAAGAAATGGACCATCTCCTCAGTCACTGTGAACATCTCTGCCATCTGGCAGGTTAAGGAAGAATGATTGCTGACAATTCTTGGCTCGATAATGCTTCAGTGCCCCATTTTCCCCAAGAGCCTGGGACGACCGCTCTGAGCTACATGGGCACGCAATTCATGCAAAGCCTCTCCTGATTACGAGCAGGAATGAAACTGCACAACATGAGTTAAGGCCCATGTTGGAGACAGCAGTGAAGGATCCCAATGTGGGAATGAGTGGACCAGAGGGACATTCTAAAGCACAGTAAAGGCTTTTTTTCTTCTTTTAAATTACTTGCAAATACCCATTTTTTATAGTACCACCTATATTCTCCGTTTCCCCTTTCTGATACATAAGGTGAAATTCATTTGATACTGTATCTATTATTTGATTGAACCCTTTACATGCATCTTCCTTTGTTGAATAAGTTTAGGCTTTTGAAAATTTGTGTACTGACAAACTTTCATACTTTATGCATAGTGTGATTCTGTAGGTGCAACAGTCCATGAGTTTGGCGATTTAGCTCCATATCATATCATGAAGCTTCATGGCTACTTTTAATGTTTTAACTCATCTTTTTTTTTTTTTTTTACTTTTTATTGTACAAGATAGAATGAACAATAAACAACAGATGCAAATAATAATAGCATTACCAAATAGAATTTAGCTTATCTTTTATCATCACTAAGTCTAGGAAAGTCTAGGGACAGAGTTGAGGGTAACAACTGTATTGAGGACAAGAAACGGTCAGGCAACGAAAGGTACCTGCTGGTATTGACACAGCTCTATCTGGAGGCACAGAGTCTAACGCGCCTCTGATCTTCACCAGGGAGTTTGAATTTTGCCGCGAGAGACGCGCAGGTCACGGTTCTCCAGTAGGGATACCAGTGAAGTAACAGCATATAATGGATAGTCAGGATAAAGAAGTCCAATCAGTGCTGTTAGCGAAGTACACAGGGAGAATCCAAAAGAAAGTTTAGGCAGCCGGAAGTCAAATATCAGAAGGGAGTTACAGAGCCCAAGGTAAAATCCGAATGCAGCGTCAGGAATAGCAGAGTCAGGAACCAGGAAGTCAGACCGAAAGATGCAACATCCAAGGTGCTGGAGCACAGGGGACCTAAAAGTCCAGCACCCTAATGGTGCCAGAGTCATCTTTAAATAGTGGACTAGGAATGTTAATTATTGGCGGAGGTGACGGAAGCAGCTGCCGCCGGGTCACATTGGTGATCTGCGCACAATCATAGGAAGCCTACCAGCAGTCGGAATTGATGAGTCTGGTTGCCGAGCAACCGGATGTCGCTACAGAGAACACGGTGATGGCGCCTGACCAAAACACATTTAGACAAACCCTGAACTTACTTAGGTCTCGAAAATAAGATGAACAACCCATGACTCAGCATGGAGCTAATGCAGCACATAGAGCATCTCGGACACAAAAAGATGGACCCTGACATCAAAGGAGGAATGCAATTATTCCACTAGGACAGAAGTCATCTACCAATTAACTTTGCAGAACCAGAAGGGACTTGAGGAACGTCAGAAGGACTTAACAGAGATGGTCTACATTCTATACCTACTAGAAGTACTTTCCGTTCTCACAGCATTACCATATGTAGGCAATTCAGAAAATGTTTTATCAGAAATATTAAAAAATACATCTACATTAGGGTTAGCTTATTTACTTTGGTCACTGGGGCCTTGGCTTATGATCTTATCCAATAAAAAAGCAAATTGTGGGCCCTAGCTCCTATGTGGCGGACAATTAAAAATAAATTAGGGCTTATTTCTTAACACTTAATTTAGGTTCAACATGAACACAAAACCAAAGCAATCAATGTTCAATTTACTTTCATTATCTTAACTTAATAAACCAGACAGATAAAAGCTAGTGTCTGGGTGGTTGCAATGGTTTAAAGAACATATAAATATATTGCTAATAAACAAGGGGGTAGGGTTTTTGTTGTCAGTGCCAGGCCTGCTGTGGGTACCCAGATGTACATACGCCATAGAACTATTTAATGAGTAAACAAAATCTGGTATTATTGTATTCAATAAAAGGAGCCAAGAATGGCTTGTTTCCAAAATAAATATTTTTCCCTGCAACCTGCCCATTTAAAATGCAAATGATTTGTGCCATTTACAAACATATTTATAGAACTCCATAGCTGAAGATATACTAAAGGGATAAAAACACATTGACTTTACTAGCAATATAAAGCAAAATTCAGGGATCACTTAAATATTAGAATATTAGGCCTATAATTTACGCTTTATGAAGATAAGGTTTATATTTAAATAAAGTGAATTTTTTATCATCATAATTTTATTTATATCCTGACCAATTTGTATAGTACATACCATGGTCTTAGTATTTCAATGTGTGCTCCAACCATTTCAAAATTATTATTATTATTTATCCCACTGACATAAACAACAAAACCCCTTCTGTCACCCAGTCACATCATGCACCTATAATTGGATATTAAACTGTGAATGGTCATTACAGATAATAGCAAACAGTTTAACTACCAATTTACGGTTTGATAAACTTTTTCTGACTTTCACAACATGTCTTTTCATTTTGGATAAACTAGTCTTTTAGGGTTTGTGTCTAAGCCCACATAATATAATTTAATGAGATAGACTAATAAAATCTGATGTCAGTAAAAAATGTACACCAGCCAAAGCTTCTACTCATGCCATGAGTGTCCATACACGAATGGTGATCGCACTCTGGAATAACGGAGCAATTAAAGCATTCTCCTTTGGGCGAGATTCAATTCTACATGATGTGGCGCTGAACATTACCACGATATCGGTCAGCGCACATTGTCGCTTATTACGGTACGGAATCTCTGCTCATTTATCAGCACACCTCCATGCTGTGCGAGGAAAAATTAGATTTCAAGCCACACATCGCCTCGGGATGTCTCCATGGACTGTTCCAGGGGCAATCATGTTGAATTGAATCTCTCCCTATATTTGAAATGAGTAGGCAAAGGCAGACATGTTTTCGGGCTAACGCCTCTGTCAAGCTGACAGTGTTATCAGTACAAAGTTAAATTAAATGATCTGAACAGACATTTTTCCGCAACCTAGAAGACAACATTTTTTTTTCTGGTTTTTTTGGCACAGTTAGGACTAACAGATCTTCTTCTGAGTTATTACAGTTCATCTAGGATTTAGATCATGTTATATATCTTCTGTGTACATATCTTACTTGTTAAACCTATCTGATTTACTGAGATGTTACATTGTTTTTCATCCACACTATACGAATGCTTTAATTGCACCACTATCCTGGAATGATTTTGCTGTCTATATACTGCTAAGTGATTCTAGATTTTTCCCAGATGCCGTTGGCGCTAGGAGAACCCGAGCCAAGTCATGGCAATATGCTATTTACAAGAATTTCAGCTTATTTTGTCTTTATACGTCATCCATATACTACATTGGGTCATGGTAACTGAATTGTGGCAGAAAAGAAATATACCACAATTCAACATTTCAGATATTATATTCCAAGTTTCCCATTAACAGGATACATACCTGAAAGAGGTCATTGCCTAGCCTCATTTTTAAAAGGTTCACTATAGCCTGGTCGCTGTATGCTCGAACACTTGTGTTTTTGTCCTTTGTATTGTCTAAAAGCACTTTGAGAATTGGTTTGATGGTTTGAGGGTCTAGTGGGGGCAAGTGATCTTTGTTTGCCCACCAGATCATCTTTTCTGCTATAAGCTTAATATCACTTGATGGGTTCTGAAGACACTGTTGGAAACATTAAATACATGTGTTAATATACAATCAGAAAAGCAATTTACATAACAAGACAGATGTTTACTTAGTTTTACTTTACAAATAAAGTAACAGCTCTCAATTAAATATTACAAAATACAGGCCAACGACTGCAGTGTCTCAAAAACTGATCATGGTAATGTTTTGTATTCATAATGCATTTTACTGACAGTGTAGATACTTATTTTAATGTCCTTTTTTTTATTCATCACTGTAGCATATTAATATCGGATATAACAGTCAACATAATGTGTTAGCAAATAATATTTTTGTAGGTTTGTTATGGGTAATGAAGTGCTAAACAATAACAAATACTATGATTTTATACTTACGGTAAATATTTTTCTCTTAATACACTGGGGGATACTGGACATTGGGGTAGCCAGGTGCAAGGGCTAAATCTTTTAAAAAATTTTATTTTTAAAAAAAATAAAAATAAAAAATAACTCGTTCCCTTCCCTATCCATAAACAGAGCCTGATGGCGCAGCTATCAGTTACTTTTTAATTAAGCCCCACAGGACAGTGTGAGAGAAACACAAAAAGAAAGAGAGAAGAAAAGCGTATAAGCACGAGTGTCTGGAGTCCCCCAATGTGAGTCCGGGTAGGGAAGCGTGCAGCGCGATGTGTATAACTGCACCAGGTCCACAAAATGTCCACCGACTGCTAAAGCCTGCCAAACACTGTAGATGAAGGGGGAAGTTCTCCGGTCGCCTCCTGTGGAGTGTGATCGTGACCTGTGCTCCCTGCTCTTTGCTTAATGGGAAATTCCGGCAACTCAGTCAGGGCCGGAGGAGGGGCTATTAACTGCTTCATTCCTGCCCGACTTGTGATTCTTTAGTCATGTCCTGACGATATGGCAGGTTAAAAATGTAAGGACCCTTTAGCTCGTTCTGTCTAGGGGCAGAATGCTACATCTGTGCAAGGGGTGAGTGAGCTGGAAAGCTGCTGCTCCCCCTTCGCAGGGACCCAGAGTGAAGGAAGCCGATAGGCTATTCACTCTCCTGGGTCTTTTGAGGTCCCTGCGCTGCACCTGAAAAGGAAAGGAATAAAATAAAAACATGAAACCTAAAACTAACTAAAGTATAGGCAGGAGCCTACACAAAAGTGACTTATCTCCTAGGCACTCAGCAAAAACTGAGGTCTGAGCTGGAGAGGAGGGGCATAGAAGGGGAGTATTGTGAGGATCAAACAAGATTGATAAGTGCTTAGACTCCTAGTCCCACCTACTATAACTGTTAGGCCCGTCTGATCACGTGACCTGAGAGGCGGGGATTTCAAACTTCCCCACTATTTAGTCTTCACTCTGACACTCTCCTGTGTCAGAGCAACAAGTGTACTTAGCGTCTGGCTGCTCCTGATCCCTGTGCTTTCCCTGTGCACTTCTCCCTGTGAACCGACCGGCTTGACTATTTAAACCTGCATCTGCTGAATCCCTGGCAAGACGCACTGACTGACTTTCTGTGTACCGACCCGGCTTGTCTATAACTTTGCATCTGCTGAATCCCTGGCAACACGAACTGGCTGACTTTCTGTGTACCAACCCGGCTTGTCTGATTAACCCTGCATCTGCTGAATACCTGGCAACACACAATGGCTGACCTTCTTTCTGTGTACCGAACCGGCTACAGTTCCTGACTCCTCTCGTGTTTGTCTCCTCGTGCCTCTCTATTAGACAGCAAGGTACGTCTGGCTTCCTACTTCTTACAGTTAAGCTGTTTAATATCCAGCTAGACGAGGCCTTTTACTGTGGTCCCAACACCATTCACCCTACTAGTATCTCTCTACCACGCCGGCTAAAACCATCCCGCCTTGCGGCGGTTCTTGGAGAAGACCGGGGGGTCCGTTAGACTCCGCGCCCTGGGAAGGCCAGTGCCAATACCGGTTGGTAGTTGTCTCCAGTGAGACATAACAATACCCAATGTCTTGCAGTGTCGCCCATTGGTAGGAAAGAGAAATCTTATTTTCTCTGGCATACAACTGGGTGACCTCGGACATTGGGGACTTCTCCAAACTACCCTTATGCTTGGCTCTTATGCTCAGTAGAGGTGGTGCAGAGCACCTTCCTCACAAAACTGTCTTGCTTAGATGCAAACCTACATAATTTGGTAAATGTGTGAACAGAGGACTAGGTGGCAGCGCGACATAGCTGCTCAGCCAAGGTCTCCAGCCCATCCAGTAAGAACAAAAGGAGCCCAGGCACTCAAAAAGAAGAAGTGGGAAACCTCTTCTTCTCGCACCAGGTAATATAATTCCTCCATACTCTGTGCATGGTTTGGATCACACTATCGGGAAACCCCCTTCCTCTCAGAATCATGGCTTCAGAAGCCACACCGTTAAGAGCTAGACGCTGTAAACCTTGGTGAGAATCTACCTGTGGGATTCTAAAGTCTGAGTAGTCTTCTGCACGTTGACCGAAACTGAAGTAAAGCTGGCCACCCTGCTTTTATCATCAGATTGCCCAAATAGGGAATCATTTTTATTCCCCTAGAGCACAGCAGAGAGATGCCATGATCGCCATGATTTTAGTGAAAACTCTTTGGGTCGTGACCAGACCAATGAGAAGAGCCAAAAATCGGTAATCATGGGATTGAACAGCACACCTGGAGAAGATAATGATGTCATTGCAAGCTAGGAACGTAGATAAGCGTCCTTGATATCCAAGGACACTATATACTAGTCCTTTTCCATGCCATTCACTACCAATTTCAGGGACTCCATTATGCATCTGTCCACCTAGAGCTGGATGTTAAGAATATTCAGATTTGTGATGGGCCTGAGCAAACTGTCCGGTTCTTGAACTTGAAGGTTTGAGTAGAATCCCAAATCTTTTTGGTCACCCAGAACCGGAATCACCACTCCTGAAGAAAACAGAAGTTTAATGACTCTCTCGCATAGCGAAACATTTTGTCTTGTGTGCAGGAAGGCCCTGGGGATCTGAGTAGGTCTATAATGCATCCTCGAGCCACAATCCCAATCACCGAGGCATCTGTAATGGACTTTAACCACTGGTCCCGGAAGCCATCAGAACACCCATCATGCTGATGGCTTGTCAGAGGAGCTGGGCATCTAACAGCCCAAGCCTGTCTCCCCCTCTGTAAACTTCCCCTGGGGTCAAAGGCTTGTATTCTGCGGTACTGACTCCTAGATTTCCTTACAGGAACTTCCCATGAAAATTGAAAGGAGCAAAACTTGGAAGCACTCTTTCTTGGTGCATTAACAGCCTGGCTGATAAACATATCGAGCTCAGGCCTAAGTAATACACCACCAGAGAATGGAAGTGACTCTAGTGTGCAGCAAGCCGAGATTGCTGAAGCGGATATCCTAGCTCCAATTAGTCCAGCATCTAGAGCTGCATCTCTCAAATACTCTGTAGCTTCTTGAATACGTTCCATCAAAGGCAACCTTTACACAGCTTTGTTAACCTACAGAGAGGCTAAAATGGGTTGTAAAGAAGCCCCTGCAGCCACAAAAATGCACTTATGCATTAACCTTACGATCAGTGCCATTCTTAATGTTCGCTGCTTTGGAAATGGGAATTGTGTTAAGTCTTGGACAACCTCGCTAGAGAAGCATCCACCTTAGGGGGCACTTTCCATTTAACTGTATCCTCCACAGTAAGAGAATAACAATTTTGCAACTTACAGGACACCTGGAACTTATGGTCTGGTGCGTTCCACATCTCGCCCAGCAAATTTAACTAGGGAGAGGAAGTTCATAAAAAACAAAACAGTTTTCTTTGGATTCCTGTCAATTTGGAAAGTTTCCGAAATATTCAGAACCTCAGTGTCTTGGATGCCCAATACATGGCGCACAGCCCGAATAAGGTCATCCACCATTTGTCGCCTATAGGAATCTTCAAAGTATGAAGTATTCTCTAGATTGAGAGAACCCATCAGAATCTTTCACTATGGGGAACAACACCTCTACATTTGTGAGAGGCAGGAAGAGTTGCAGAATCTTTTCAAAAGAGGAGGAAACTTTGACTAGTCCCTGCATAAATGTTGTGAGATGCATCCATTGAAGCCACTGGCCTCTGGCTGGCTAGGCATGACTAAAGGGGGCACATGCCCACAAGAATCTCTGTGGGCAGCACTGTGGCTTAGTGGTTAGCACATTTGCCTCACAGCACTGGGGTCAGTTCGATTCTCGACCAAGGCCTTAGCTGTGTGGAGTTTGTATGTTATCCCCGTGTTTGCATGGGATTCCTCCGGGTGCTCTGGTTTAGTCCCACTCCAAAAACTTACTAGTAGGTTAATTGGCTGCTACCAAATTGACCCTAGTCTCTCTCTGCCTTGTGTGTGTGTATGTTAGGGAATTTAGACTGTAAGTTCCAATGGGGCAGGGACTGATGTGAGTGTGTTCTCTGTACAGCGCTGCGGAATTAGTGGCGCTATATAAATAGCTGATAATGATCTCCCCTTGAACCCAAGGGAATCTGGAAAGGACTTCTCTCATGAGAATGGGTAAGCTAAAAAATCTGAGCAATTTAACTAGCTAAGGACTTAGCCCAGACTGGTTCTGCCATATCAGTACAAGAGCCTTCTGGTACACACGGCACATGATCCTCAGGCTGGAGGGCCGAGCATAAGACATCTCTGCCTGACTGTCCCAGAAGTACTTAACATGGCATTTATAACATGCCATCCTCACAACCTTAGCTCTGGAAGAACTTCCCTTGTCGGACATAACAGAAAGGCAGAGAATTTAGAACACAATAAACAGAACACAATGAAATAAAGAATTCACCCTCCTCTTCTGAGGTTCTCTCCGAATCACAGAGGGACAAAAGGGGGTTAGCTGACCTGTGTCGCTTTTTCTTGGGTAAAGGTCTTGGCGCCTCCAAGAAGCGGTTTAACTGATCTAGGCCCCTGACCAATGATGTAGACCAAGCCGGTTCTCCGGTAGGAGGGGCTTGGGAGGAGAGTAAGGATGGATCCCCCTTCTGTCCTGAGACGCCGGACTCGGTGATCACTGTGGTCCCACCTAAATTAAGGGGGTCTATTGTTCCAGAGGTTGAAGGGAGTACTGCAGCAACCGCCGGAATCTCTGCCGGCTTAGAAAGCAGTTGTACCAATGTGGTAACACCCTGCATTAGGGCAGCCGCCCATGCTGGTGTTTCTGTCATTGGTGATGCGTTAGTCTGTGCCTGCGCTACCATGGAAAACCCACTGCAGTCAGTACAAAGCGCCTCCAGGTCCTGTTGTTCAATGGGTAATTTAACTTTACATTTGAAGAAAGTATAATACTTTGCACGAGGCAGGGCCGTAACTAGGGCTGTGCGACAGGGGCGACCGCGCAGGGCGCAACCCTGAAGGGGGGCACAATTTAGGAATATTTTAGGTTCATTTGGTTAAAAGTGAGGGCTAGGGGGGCGGCATTTGTCTTTCTCGCCCCAGGCGCTAGAATTCTAAGTTACGGCTCTGGCACGAGGTGCTTTACCCTTGTCAGACATTTTATAAGGAACAGTGTCACAGCAATAAAATGTAATATAGGCAATCACACAAGAAATAGACAGAAGATACTAACTAATCTATGACAGAAGTCAAAAGATAGTATCCTTGTTATGTGTGAAACAAAAGAATATCTATGTAAGTAGTATTCTATCTATTAATCTATTTGCATGATAATAGTGTGCTCTGTATAGGACAGGAATAAAAATAAATAAAAAGTAAAAATAGTTAAATAAAATAATTAGCTTCAATCGCAGTGAAATAGCATGCCAAGGAGGAGGGACAAAGGATCCACATCATGAGGGAGGAAAAAAAGCCTCTCTCCTCAAGGCCCAGCACCAATATGGCTGCTGCCCTGAAGGACAGCTTCCTCAGTCCAAACTAATGCCAAGCAGGGCCTTACTATCATAATAGCCCCTACTTGGTCCCAGGTTAACTAACAGCAACTTTAATTAAAATCTACCTCTGCTGGGTGAGCGTTTACCTACCTTAGGCTGCTGTCCAGTGCAAGGTGGTGCGGTAAATGCTTTTCTGCAATCACCGCACAGGACCCCCAGTCACTATTTGATATAGCAGTGACTGGTTCTCCTGAAGACATCCATCACTGGGAGAAGAGAGGCGGAATCGGATGCACGAGACTGCACCTCTGCTTCTTGCTCCAAAATAGACAGCCATCCATGCTTTTAAAAAAGCCGGCGATGCAGGTGTAGAAATTAAAGAAAAGGCTGCCAGAGCAGCTCTAACTTAGCCTCCACTGAATAGCATTTTAAAAAGGACACTGGCTGCACTTGATGCCCCAATGTTCAGGGTCACCCAATTGGATAAAAAAGAAAAAGACATGGATATACAAAAGGCACTCCTATCCTATTTTAACAATTATTTTAAAATACATTGGTTCATACCTTTATTAGTTATATTTAATTCAAAATTATTTTTACCAGAAGCACATGATTACGCCTTGGTCTATAACAGTTCAAAACTTTTATACTTTGTTTTGCAAAACAAAGTATAAAACTTTGCACCTTGGCCAAACCATGTTTGCATTGGAAGGGGAGATAAATTTAAAATATGGGGACAGATTCAAAGTTGGGGGAAAGGCATGTCCTAGATCAACTTTAAATTTCAGTGTAAAAATAAAGCTAAGTATTTGTGTGCTACATAAACCCTCCAGAGCCTGGCTTCAACAGCCATGCCGTTAAACTGAGCTGAGGTAAATTCTGATGACAAAAAGGACCTTGTAGAAGAAGATCGTCTCGTGCCGGAAGACGATATCCTTGGCCCACCGCCATGGATATGTCTGCGTACCACACTCGACGCGGCCATGAGGGAGCTATTAGAATCACCGGCCGGCTGCCTTGCCTCACTCGTCTGAGTACTCTGGGAAGCATGGGAATTGGGGGGAATAGATAACCCAACCTGAATTCCCATTACATGGACATCACGTTCACCGCTATTGTTAGGGGGTCTCTTGCCCTTGCGCAAAACCTGTGAACCTTCCTGTTGTGTCTGGAGGCCATGAGATCTACATCCGGAAGACCCCACCTCTGAACTAGAGACTGGAATACTTCCGGGTGGAGTGACCACTCCCCTGGCATCATCGCATTGCGACTGAGGTAATCTGCCTCCCAATTTTTTATTCCTGGAATGAACACCGCCGATATAGCTGGAACGTACTGTTCTGCCCAAAGGAATATCTGAGCTGCAACGCGCATTGCAGCTGCACTCCTGGTTCCTCCTTGTCTGTTGACATATGCCACAGCCATTGCATTGTCAGACTGAACTCTGACTGGGTGGCCCTGAAGGAGAGTCTGGGCCCCCCGAAGAGCTAAAAGAATTGCCTTCAACTCCAACGTGTTGATTGATAGGGCTAATTCCTGTATTAACCAGAGCCCCTGGAGCCAGAGGTGCAGGACTACCGCTCCCCAACCTCTCAGGCTGGCGTCTGTTGTGGCTATGATCCATGACCATGGAGCAAAGGACCTGCCCACTGCCATGTGATCCTGAATAAGCCACCACTGGAGCGATTCTCTCGACCTTGGAGACAGTGAGATCCTCTGGAGATCCAAGAGTAGGTGAGATCCTGACAATTTCATCAACAGAGCCCACTGAAAACATCGAGAATGAGCTTGACCGAAGGGAATGGTCTCGAAGAAGGCCACCATCTTTCCTAGCAGCCGCATGCACAAGTGTATTGAGGGGCTGGAAGAGGACAAGACCTGAGTTGTTATACTCCGAATAGAACCGATCTTCTCAGCAGGCAGGAACACCTTTTGCTGGCTGGTGTCCATGATGAGCCCTAGGAAAACCATGCGTTGACACAGAACCATCTGGGATTTCCTTACATTTATCAGCCATCCATGGCAGTCAAGAACCAACAGGGTGAGGGATAAGGGATGACGTAAGCAATCCTCTGAGGAGGATTTGATGAGCAGATCATCCAAATAAGGCACGACCTGAACTCCTTGTAAGTGAAGACACGCTGCCATCACTGACATGATCTTCGAGAAAACCCTCGGCGCTGTGGAGAGGCCGAAGGGGTGGACCCGAAACTGATAGTGGGAGGACCCCACTGTGAATCTTAGGAGAGACTGATGGTCGCTCCAAATGGGAATGTGGAGGTATGAGTCTGCTATGTCTATGGACGCCATAAACTGATCCTTCTCCAAGCTGTTTATCACCGACCTCAAGGATTCCATCCGAAATCTGTCTACCCATAAGTGCACATTGAGGCTCTTTATATTTAAGATGGGTCGAAGAGCCGTCCGGCTTTTTGACCAGAAACAGATTTGAATAAAACCCCTGTCCCTTCTGGTAGTCTGGAACCCTGCAGATGACTCTTTGCGAAAGAAGAGAGGCGACACAATGTATTGCCTGTCTTATTGTTGGATCTCGGGGTAGCGAGGTTATGAAGAAACGATGTGGTACTGGGCCCAGCAGGTCTATCATGTACCCCCTTGATATAATGCCCCGAATCAAAGGATCTTGGGAGGACGCTGCCCACCGTTCCTGAAACAAAGACAGACGTCCCCCCACTGGCGCCCCTTCCTGCAGAATAGAGTGGTCGTCAGGACGCAGGCTTCTCCTGGGTCTTGGAGGCCTGGCGCCTAGCTGCAAACGAGGATCTTCCCCTGACAGAGGAGCCTCGGGCATTTGGATGTCTACCTCTAAAGGACTGTCCTCTAGGCAAGGAGGTGTCTTGAAAGGGCTGACGAAAGGAGCTGACTCGAGGGTTCCAGCTCCTGTTAGAGAATACCGGCAAGGAAGTGCTTTTGCCCCCTGTTGCCTGTGAGATCATAGTATCCAATTCCGGGCCGAACAAACCTGCTGCTGAAAAGGAAATGGTTTCCACGGACTTCTTTGATTCCGCATCTTCTTCCCAGGATTTCAGCCATAACGTCCTTCTTGTTGAAATAGATGCAGCCTGAATAGAGGAGGACACAGATGCTGTGTTCTGGGCCGCCTCATAAAGGTACCCTGATGCCTCTTTCAAATGCAAAACCAGGGGAAGTAAATCAGAGTCCTGTAAGGCCTCTGCCAGTTGGTCTGCCCATGCTTCCATGGCTCTAGCAACCCAAGCTGAAGCAAATGTGGGTCTAAAGGAAGAACCCGCAGCCACAAATATAGATTTCAGCTGGGATTCCACTCTGCGATCATTGGCATCCTGCGGAGTTGCCAAACCTGGGGCTGGTAGTTAAGTGTGTTTGGCCAAATGGGCTACTGGAATATCCACCTTGGGAATACTCTCCCAGCGAGCCACATCTTCCTCCTGCAACGGATACAGGGAAGAGAACCTTCTGGGAACAGAGAATCTTTTCTCAGGCTGTTTCCAGGCTCCCTCTGCAATATCTTTACGTTCTACAGAAGGGGGAAAACGGATAGCCTTCCTTTTGGCCTTCTTAAAGAGACTTCTGTCTCTAGGAGTGGGATCCTCCGGTTCTGGGAGGTCCAAAGCTTGTCTTACCGCTAAAACCAAATCATCAATAAATTGGCTTTTAGTGTTTTCTTCCTGCTCCAAAGGTTGAACCTGGTCAGGATCAGAATTAATTTCCCCCTCCTCTTCTGAAAACCCCTGAGTCTGAAAGGACCATAAGGGTATTAGCGGATCTAGTCCGCTTCCTTTTAGCTGGCGGGATGTTTGGGGATTCAAGTAACTGGTTTAGTTTATCCAAACCCTTTATAAATGCTGCGGACCATGCCGGTTCTGTGGGAACAGGGGCCTGGTCCGTAAGTAATGAGGAAGGTCCTGGTATAGACGTTCCAACAGAATCTGAGGTAGCGGGAAGGTGTACTAGCATTATTAGCCACCGAGGCTGCCACATTAGATAGTAATTGATTGGATTGTAAAACCATCTGTGCTAAAGAGGAAACCGACTGTGTCAGGGAGGCCACCCAGGCCGGTTCCTCCGTCAGTGGGGCTGAAATAAGCTGTGTTTGTACAGTGGGGACCCCTGCTTCGCAGACAGTGCAGAGCGCCAACGGGTCCTTCTGCCCACATGGTAATTTTACCTTACATTTTGAACATGTGAAATATTTTACCATAGGGCCCTTTCCTTTATCTGACATTTTTATAAAGGAAGGCACACCAAATACACAGGCTTAAATTGTAAAATTTAGCTGAGTAAGGAGAGAGAGAGAGAGAGAGAGAGAGAGAGAGAGAGAGAGAGAGAGAGAGAGAGAGAGAGAGAGAGAGAGAGAGAGAGAGCGAGCGAGAGAGTGTAGAGAGAATAGTGGAAAACAAACAAGTAACCAACTAATCTGATATAAAAGTTGTACTTGTAATTTTAAAACACAATATACTATTTTTGGCAAGTAGGAGATCTACAATATAACCCCTACTAGCCCCTCTGTACACGGCAAATACAGTAAAAGCGTGTTTAAATAATATCAGATACTTAGCCCATAGGCCAAACAGGGGAGAAGTCCAACAGCAGTGTCCTGGTGCCTGCTCCCTCTGATCTGTGTCTTTTTTCCCGGGCTTCTCCTTGGCACCAGAAGTCTGGGCAAATCCACTTCTCTCTGGAGGGCAGGGGAGCTATATGTCTTAGTTCCCCCCACCCCCCCCTCTGTTAATGCTGTTTCTTACAGCTTTTTTGCTGGCTGCTGTTCCGTTTTTTCTATTAAATGGAAAAACTATATGTGTGGCAGAGTTGTGGAGACCTCTTTAAAAATTGAGGTCTCCGCAGCGGTTACCCCGATACCCCCTCCTACGTATGAGGGGGGATCTTGGTATGGCCTGCTTCCTCGCTCCTCCGCGGATCCAAAATGGCCGCTGGCATGTATATTCTACGATAACCGGCTTTCTATGCCTGCAGTGGCAGCGCCGGTTATCGAGGAGGCTCCAGGAGTGACAGCGGTCCGGTGAGACCGCTTGTCACTCGCTATTCAGGCACCCATTCTTTCTCCCTGTCAGTGAGAGTCTCAGGCTCTCATCTGACAAGGTAGTGCCTGCGCTGCTGTTCTGGGAGTGTGTTCTCTATAATAGAACACACTCCCATGTCTGCCACCTGTAAAAAAAAAAAAAAAAAAAAAAAAGGAATAAATAAAATAAAATAAAAGCAGAAGCTAAAACGCTGCCCAACTCCATGGGCACCTAAAAAAAACTGAGGAGGAAGAGGCGGGGGGATTGTAGAGGGGAGGGGTCTGTCAGCAGTGCTAAAGTTTAACTAGCTAGGTGCCAACTCCCCGTGCTCCCCTCCCTAACCCATGGTAAGCAGTGTCCCCCAGACTGGATGAAAGAGAAAAGTCAGTATTTAACTTATGGGCAAAATAATAAACCAATATGTACTCCTTGCATTGCAACATGGTTTTTACCAGGAGAAAACTTACTCCTTTGCCATAATTTCCTTAATGAATCAGGCAATGAAGAATATTTTGTAAAAAGCTTGCACATCACATTGTAGTTTCCACACCTACCTTCACAAACAGGGATACCAGTTTAGGTGGAAGGTTTCCACTTTCAGCATCAATATAATGTTTAATGAGGAAACCAATCCCTCTGATTCCACTCACTGCAATGGGAATCTAGAAGATATAATATCATAATCAATTAACATGCTCATTTACAAACTGAAATCTTCTAAAATTGTATGCACACACACACATTATATATCTATCTATCTAATTAGAAAGTGCTTCAAGCTAGGCCAGCTTTCACATTGTGTTTTGCCTTTATTACCAAAGCACATTTAAATAAAAACATGTGGAAGAACCTAAAAGGAAGAAACCACTCTATGACAAATATCATATTCTTACCCTATCAGCCGTAGCGTTGCTGAGGACCATAGCCTCAATGTTATTACTGAACTTTGGGGTGCATAACTTGCTGGATGCCACATTTATAGCAACGGAAAGAGCCATGCTTCGTCCATGCCTAACCATCCAGTCAATTCCAGTAATATCAGCTGTAAATCAAAAATACAAGTTGGCAATCATTAAAAAAATATTCCTGTTCTGTATTGAAATAAGCCAAGTATAAAACATCAATACACCATGTACATTCTTTTACAAGCTCCTTTAAAACAGGCCATATTTTAGGAGACCTCTGATTTATTTCAGGTACATCTTCCTCATGTATTTGTGAAAAGAATGTTACATACATGTAATTGGTTATTCTAATACAGGATAATGGTTATTATAACACTTGATATTAGGATGGTAACAATTATACTAAATATGGAGATTAACACCACACTTAATTTGCTATTGTAAAATTGTTCTGGTTATTCTAAAATTGGATAAATTGATTTGTCCCTTTTAAATCATTCACTCAGAGACAAGTAAAGGTGACATATGTTGAGTTAAGCTCAATCCTACACTAGGCAAAGCCTACTCCCCTGTAACACTCCCTGCATACATCAGGTTTGCCTGCAGCGAAGCAAAGATAGAGAATAATAGCTATTTCATTCAAATTAGAAATAAAAAAGCAGGGAGAGACATTCCTGCATGAGATGGTTTGTGTCCCCTACATGTGTAGGAAAATAGATTTAGATACAGAAGATTATTCAATATCCTGCTTCTGCAAGTAGAGAGAAAGAGTAGGAAATACCAAAGCAACACAGAATGGGAAGTAGGTTTTCCAAAGAGTTTGCTGCTGTTTAGATGCTCTTCCTGACAATAACAATGATCACTGGAGCAGAAATAGTAACCCCATATGACAATGTGTGAAAAAAATGCCATCTTTGCAGACCATTTTGGTTGATGCGAAGCCCAAAGGCAAATTATGGTCAGAATATGTCAAATCATCATAGACAGAGCCACCCACAGCCAAATAGACCTAACAAACTGTATCTTAATCCAGCAGCATATCGCTTATGCATTCTCAGAACCTTACAAAGTAGGACGGCACGCCCACAGAGGAAAGTTCTAGTTGTATGAACGCACACCATTTCAAGAGAATGAAACCCTGATTCCTTTGTTCTGTAAAGTTGAGGGCACAAGGAAGGGGACACTAGTTCACAGTTTATATGCAATCTGGAAAGTATCTGACTGGAAAAGGGAAAAAAAAGTCAAAAAATTGCCCTAGCATGCTTTGCCATTAGATAACTAGCTGATAGCTGGCAAGGCATGCTGGGACTTGTAGTTTCACAACACCTGGAGTGTCACAGGTTAGCCATCACTGCTCTAGCACATGTATACACACAATAAGTTTCACTCTAAGTTTCTGGATGCCAGAACATGAAGAAAAAAATTGGGAAGTTGTGCGGGAGATTCACTAAATGCTAAAAACAAAAATCTCTGAACTGACATCCATTCTCCCCGATATAGTGAGCATTGCGGTTTAGGAAGTCTACATCCTAGTTCTCCACCCCATGGATGTACATTGCTGAATTCGCTGGGAGGTCTGTCCACCAATGTCATTATAGAATCAGACTTAAACACTGATTTTGATGGCTGCAAGGACTCTGATTATTCTAATATGCCACCATCGGCAGGTCCCCCATTCCACCATATATGCTGCAGGATTACTGTTGTGCCCATTGAATTGCATTGAAAATTAAGTTTGCCTAGTGGTTTTCCCAATCCCAGGAACCAGAGTGCACCAGTGATGGAAATTCCCCAACACTGCCTGGCCCGGAGCCTTTTATGTTAGCACCTCCTGGATTCACATGAATCCAAGTTATGCGTGGTCTCCTGGGAGTCCCAGGAGGCAAAGCTAAACACTAGATTTCAGCTTAGTGATGGCACTGGTTCTGAAGTTAGTTTGAGATTGTAGATAAATTTAAAGATCAATAATAAATGTAAAGATAAATTATCCAGTCGTGAAGCCAGGGTGCTGAGAGATGAGCCCCCCTCCCCTTGCTGTGGCAGTACGTGGACAGAGGAGAAACATCTCTATTCTCCTCACCACGGAGTACAATATAAAAATAAGAGCAAGGTCCTAGAGAATTCACATGCAAGATAAGTGAATCAACCTGGACTGGTTAGTGTGTTAGGTTGAGTGGACTGAACAATATTTCAGATAGAAAAATGTAATTACTGTAATAAAACTTCAGAACAGAAATCCATGTTCCAACCTCTTGAAAAAGCCATTGAAAAAAGAAAATGAGGAAGACTGAAGTTTAATCTGCACAAATGTTATAAGGTATAGGAGGAGTCAGTGACCAGAGTGTAGAGATTAACCTACCCATTCATGTCCCTCTATTTGCAGTAGGAGACAAAGGTTGTTACAAAATGGAACACCTGTCTACATAAATACTATTTGGCTACACACCTCACCCAAGCTGTTCTCGCACATGCCCACCCACATACTAGGTTACGAGTGGATGTTTGGATGTTGAAGCAGATTTATGGCACATGTCATCACCCTATGCCTGGTTCTGGCTGGATCCCAAACATCTGCCCCCCTTTGTTTCAACTTTTCCCCACAATTTGGCTTTCACACTCTATCTGAAAATATTGTGTCCGTGCACTCAAACTAGTAGACAATCTCAAGAGAATGTTCCCTTGTGGCACAACCCTTCAATTCATCCAGGTCTTGACCCCAGGGTCTTCTCTGACTGGACTAAACACAAAGTCCTTCAGGCTTTTTCCCTTAGCTCCAAGATCGCCTCCACCTTCCTCCTTCTACCAATACCTTCAGATCCACCATCTCTATAACTGTCAGATCAATCCGCAAACCCCCTATCATCCTTGGAGACATCTTGTAGATGCTCCTCTAGAGGCCTCATTTCCACCTTTTATGCACTGATGCTACATCATGACATACCATCTAAAAAACCTCATAAAAGTTACAATGGGAGGTGGACATTGGCAAGTCTCTGAACCAGAGAAATGGTCTCATATCAGTGAAGCGATTGCCCAAAAAAATCCATTTGCACCCAGATCAAAAGAAAAATCCTATAAGTTTGTATTTAGATTATATTTGCTCCCTTCCAGACTAAAAGCTATCTACTCCTCATCTTCAGACCTTTGCTGGAGAAAATACGGTTACCAAGATACCCTGTCTCACATTTGGTGGAGCTGCCCTAAATTTGAGTCTTTTGGCGTGAAGTGTCAGAACTTAATCACAAGGCCACCCACTTACAAATCCCTCCAAATATCTCCTTCTATTTTCTACCTACTCTACCACCTGGGATCTCTAGGTTGGTCTGGAAACTCGGTGACCATATTCTCACTGTAGCTAGAGGCCTGATCGCCCAGAATTGGAAAAAAACTGATTCTCTCCACCCCCCCCCCCCCCCCCATGATCCTAACTGTAATTTACAATGTTTGGCAGTTGTATAAACATATCTCAAGCATGATATATGATTGTTCCAATAAATTTTTGTCTGTTTGGCATGCCTGGGCCGATTACTTTGATCCTTGAGATCCCCTCCTATCATATACACTAGGGCAAGCGCCTTGAGAACTCAGCATCTGCTTTAATTCCTTCCCCTCATTTTTATTCTCTTTCTCTTCATTCCTTTACTAACATCCTCTTGAATCCCTTCACCCCCCCCTCCCTAGACCATTCGTCCATTGTGCAAAATAGCTTTGCCCCTTTACTTGCACTGTGTTGACTGATTCATTCAGCTCAAACTAAGGCATGACGCTTTAAGGAATACTGTGTACCGTTACTGAATGTTGTACATTTCCCTCCCTTCCTGTGTCCCTTTATTTTATTCTGTTCTTCCTCCCTACCCAAACATTATATAAAATTTCAATAAAATTGCATTTTTTAGATAAAATGGGACACCTAGAGCATACTGGTTAGTGTAGAACTGAGCTTTAACAATAGTCTTATTGTAAAACTGAACATTAATATCACAAGCAAGTAAAACATTTCAGTAGCTATTGGAGTAGACTACAAACCCAGGAGATGCTGCTGTAAAACTACAGAAAGTTCTTCCTCAGGAAGATAAGCACAGAGTTCTCCAAGGCAGCCAGCAGATGCCATACGAGTAGCATCCTAAAAAAAAAAGAAAAGAAAAGGGTGAGAGCAAATTTTGCAGCCCCTAAAAGACAATGACAATATTCAAATCATGATATCCTCAAGTGTAAAAATAAATCACACCTCATCATGTCCTAACATCCCAATCAACATGCTGACGTAGTTTTTCCGTATTGCTGCATCTATCTTTCCTCCACCACCACGAATAATGAATCTTACAGCCTGAAGCATGGTTTCCCTGAAAACAAAACAGTATGTAAACTGGCAGATACCTGTAAAGTGTATTCCCATGCTATGTTTATCACCTAGTCTCAGAGATTAGGTTACCTTACTCCAGAGTCTTCACACAAATTAATAATGTTCAACAGTTCTGTGAAGAGAGGATCTACTTTTGTATGGATAACAATGAGTTTCCCCAGAGCATCGGCAGCCTTGAGACGTACAGCACGATTTGTATCTTGCAGAGCTTTTGTAAATGTAGTTTGAAGTTGTGGAAGGAAAGGTTTTAGTGCAATGCCAACCTGGAAAATAGGAGAAACAATCAAATGTTAAAATAAAATAAGGTACAATGGAATCTTCTATATGCATATTTTGCTGTATAAGTGTTCATAAAATTTGCAAAAAAGAAACAATGCATACTATTTACCTTGGCTAAAAGAAGACTAAGGGTTTCCAGAAGAGCCACCTTGACGCTCCAGCTGAATCGGTCTCCCAAAATACGGATTAAAGGTCCAGTGATGCCAATGACAGAAGGCTGTAAAGCTTGTGCAGAAGTCAGCTTAATCACTAAGCCCAATGCCTTGGTGGCCTCTTCTTTCTGCTCTGGGATGCCAGTGAGAACACCTTCTCTTAACACTGGCAGAATTGATGTTACCCCCTGAAATAAGAATTCAACAAGTCACAAGGGAGAACCCAGCTATATAGCAAATACCAATCTCATGACAGCACAGTGTGCTTTCTTGTACCTTCTTTGGAATACAAAAGCCAGGCACATGCTCTCCTTTGGCATCATTTCCCACCATGCGAATATCTCTATGTAGGTCATCAATCAATGTCAACTGGCTTGCAGCATCCAATTTCTACAGAGAGATTACATGTTGGTTAAATAAACAAATATTAAAGTAATCCTTACATAGTTAACAGAGATTTAGATTAGTGCCACACTCACCTTAGTAATAGCATTTAGGGCATCCCAGCTTTCATTCAAAACTACACTGCTGGTGTCATTGAACAAGCGTAGAAGTCCAGACATCAAGCTCCGGAGATGTGCAGAGTAATCAGCTTTTGTCTTTGCACAATATATATTCAGTATAATAACTGCAGCTTGTCGCATTCCTACATCAGAGCTGCGACTGGCTTCTAGTAAATCTTCAATTACAATTCTCTGACCAGCATCGTCTTCCACAGACAAGATGACAGCTTGGCAGTTTGCCAGTTCCTGTTGGATGAGCACAGTACAGAGAACATAAGCAAAAAAGATAAAAAACAACAAGAAAATTAGAAAAGATATTCACCTGTGAACAAGTGTAATTGGTGATGTGTGTGTTGCCACTAATTTCGGAACTAGCGGCAGACAATAGGACACCCTTGTCTAAATACCAAAAAATACATGCATTAGTCTGGACTGTGCTCAGTCTGACCTCATAAATCAATATTTTACATAGGGACAAGCCAGTAGTGCATAAACTCCTATATGGAAGAGAAAACAGAGAACTTTATTACATAGGGACAGTCTCCATGTGCATTCACAGGAAACCGTATTTTTCCACTAATTTTCTTAATTCAAATATTTTTATTCACTTTTAGAAAAAAATCTTCACAATCATTTAAAAATACAAAAACATAGGAAAAATTTTAATTTCCTTTTCATCACAAAAAACATGGGTTTCTTACTTTACATATTATATCCTATTCATATACGTCATATAACATTATTACATGCGATTTCAAAAATTAAAGTTAGAAACATAGAATTTGACGGCAGATAAGAACCGCTTGGCCCATCTAGTCTGCCCATTGTTTTATTAACCTATGGTAACCTTAAACCTTATTTGATCCCTTATTCTTTAGAAGGATATTCTTATGTCTATCCCAAGCATGTTTAAACTGCTTTACTTTATTAGTCTCTACCACATCTGATGGGAAGCTATTCCACTTATCCACTACCCTTTCTGTGAAGTTGTTTTTCCTCAAATTTCCTCTGAACCTACTTCCCTCCAGATTCAGTTCATGTCCTCGTGTTCTAGTACTACTCTTCCTGTGAAAAATGCTTCCCTCCTGTACCTTGTTAAAACCCTTGATATATTTGAAAGTTTCTATTATGTCCCTCAGTTCCCCTCTCTGCTCCAAACTCTACATATTAAGATCTTTTAGTCTTTCCGGGTAAGTTTTGTGCTGCAGGCCACGACCATTTTAGTAACCCTTCTTTATACAGTTTCTAATGTATTTATATCCTTCTGGAGATATGGCTTCCAGAATTGAACACAGTATTCTAGATGAGGACGTACCAATGCAGTGGCATTACTTCCTTCTTTCTGCTACTGATTCCTCTCCCTATGCTACCAAGCATCTGACTTGCCTTCCTCATTGCTTTGTTGCATTGTTAACCCTGTCTATAAGTCACCTGAAATAGTTACTCCTAGATCGCTTTCCTCCTCAGTAGTTTCCATTATAGTGCCATTAATACTATATTTAGCCTTTGGGTTTTTGAGACCCAAGTTTATGATTTTGCATTTTTTGGCATTAAACTGTAGTTGCCACTCTCTTGACCATTCCTCTAGTATACCTAGATCATCAATCATTTGTTTTACCCCTCCTGCTGTGTCTACCCTGTTGCATGTCTTTGTGTCATCTGCAAAAAGGCACTAAGTTAAGTGATATATCATAATTTATCCAAACACAGAATATAACATCCAAATATGATAGTGCATATAGTTTAACCAGTTATATTTATATAATTTACCTTCATAGTACATCTTGTAATTTTCTTATAACAGAACCATGTGTACACACTTAATTACAACTATTAACTCTAATATATAAATATAGTATTTCAAACATCAATGATATACTAAAATTATAACAAAAATTACAGTGCTCACACTATATAAAACATCTATAATCAAATAGTGCTTAACAATATTTCGCAAAACAATCCTAGTGATCATATAAATATAAATAGATGATGATGATATTGATACCCGCGGGTTCTATCGTCCAGTTCTGTTAACCCCATATTATCCAACACATAAAAGAGCCGGACTACCTATTCCATAAGTCTATTAATCCATAGTGGCCATAGATAGTTTACTACTAAGAGGCTATATCTACTATCCCTTATCCACTTAAAACTTTTAATACTATTATACACCATTACATATTTGGCTTATTTCTTAGTATCTTAGATATTCTTGTGCTCATCTATCCATAAGAGACGGACTCATAGAAACTGTTGCATATGTCGAGTTCAACCACCTATGCCATATATTTTCAAATTTCTTTAACGACTGTCTGCTCGTATACACAAACCGTTCATGTCTAATTGTAGTATTAACCAATTCTATCCAATATTTAATAGTAGGGCTAGTAGGTGCTAACCAAAACCTGCCTATACACACATTAACCACCAAACACAGATATTGTATATACAATTGCGTTGATCTGTTTACTTTATCTACTTCATCCTTCAAGGAAAGCCAAAACAGACTACTGGTCGGTGACCAAAGGAGAATATTAATACTAGTTTTCCGGATAAATTTAAACTACTTTACGCCAGTATTTTTGAATTTGAGGACATATGTCCACTAATTTAGATAAGGTGTCAGTCAACACTGTGAAAAACAGCAACGGCTAATTACCTTAACAGTTAAATGCCCATATAATAAAAGTATTGGGGCAGTGTGCATACATACTCTCCAAACACTGCATATGATAATTTAGGAAGTGAATGCACAAATACTGTGAAAATTGGATTTTTGGTACTTAAGTAAAATTCTTTTCTTCTAATCCATCGGAGACACTGGAACACCATAGGGTATAAATGTGGTGTAAATGGCAAGCTCCTCCGCCTCTATACCTTTAGTGGCTATACTATACAGTTTAATTAACAAAAGAGCCCAACAAATGAAACAACCAATAGAGAAAGAGGAGAAAAGTTCAAGAACACAATCTGAAGCCAAATATGAGGAACAGGAAAACAGAGCAAAAGAAGCAAAAAACAGGGAGGTCATCCATTTAATAGGAGAAAACAATTTTAGTACCAAGAATCCCAATTTCTTTGACATCCTATAGGGGACACTGGAACACCTTGGGGATGTCCCAAAGCTGTTCCCTAAGGGAGAGAAGTTCCCTAACAATGCACAGAACTTTGTGACCAAAAAAAATCTGGAGGCAAAAGTGTTGAATTTCATAAAAGTATGCACGGACGACCACGTGGCATGCCCTGCTTAGCGGAAGCACCCAACAACGCCATCCAGGAAGTACCCACAAATCCATTAAGTCCCCAGCACAACTTGACTCAACAACTTGCACAAGTATAATGGATCACAAACTTAATCCACCTGGTATTATTGTTTATAGGCAGGTCAGCCTCTCATCAGCGCATCATACAGATCAATAGATTTTCTGAACAACACATCTTCTTGGTTCTCTGAATGTAGCTTTGCAAGGCGTGTTCCTGGTCCAGCCCATCTAACGGAGCTGGCTTTGGAGCTATCCTGACAAAAATCCAGAACCACAATTTCTTGGTTCAGGTGGAACCTAAAAACTACTTTCAGTTGGAAAGACTGCTTCGTTATGAGCACTGTCCTATCCTCGTGGAACACCAGGATGGGCGATCTGCAAGACAAGACCCCAAATTCCGAGACCCTGTGAGCTGTAGAGATCGCCAGGGAAAAGGCAGTTTTCCAGGACAAACGTTTTAAATCCACAGACTAGAAAGGCACAAAGGGAAGCTGTTTTAGCACCCTGAGTACTAGACTGAGGTTTCAAGGGACCACCGGAGGGACGAAGGGAAGGTGTGCGTGCAGCACTCCCTGGAGAAAGGTCTGGACCTTAGGCAACATCAGCTTTTTCTTTAAGAACATGGACAAAGCTGACACCTGCATCTTTAAAGGGCAGTGCCTGAGGCCCTGATCCAAACCCCAATGTAAAAAGGAGAGGAGACAGAACAGTCTAAAGGCAGACATAGGTAACCCTTTCTGCTCACACCAGTAAATGTTTGCCTTCCAGGACTATGGTATTTGCTGGTGGAGATGAACTTCCTGGCCCTCAGCATGGTCTGCACCATGCTGTCTGAGAGATCTTTAGCTTTTAGGATAGCAGCTTCTATAGCCACCATGTTAAAGCTAGGGGTGATAAATGTTGATGCAAGAACTGGCCTTGAGAGAATTGGTCTAGTCAGAACCAAAGTCTCCACGGAGGAGCTTATAAACAAGCCAATCAGGTTGGCGTACAAAGAAATACTGGGTCAGTCCGGGGCCACAAGGATAGCGTGAATGCTTTCTCTTTTGATCTTCTTTAGGATCCTCAGGAGTATGGCTACTGGAGGGAAGAGGTAGACTAGAGTTAAGTTCCAAGGAACCACCGCATCGTCTACAAACAACACCCTGAAGTCTTTGGAGCTGGCACCGTAGTCTTTCACCTTGTGGTTTAACAGAGATGCCATTAGATCAACATCCAGCTGTTGTTGATCCACTAGCTTTTGGAAAATCTCTGGGTGGAGTGACCACTCCCCTGGATGAACATCCTGACGGCTGAGGTAGTTCGCTTCGTAGTTGTCCACCCCGGGGATGAACATGTCGATGATAGCATGAAGATGCTTTACGGCCCATCACCTGATAGAAGCCAGTGTTCCTCATAGTCTGGGGGCTCTTGTTGCCTGCTTGGCGTTGTTCAAGTGCACCTTTACAGCTCTACATAGAAGGATGGGCCAGGCGTTGGTCAGCACTTTCATTACTGCCCTCAGCTCCAGTACATTGATCGAGATCTTGGACTCCTCAGGAGTCCACCGACCCTGGAAACACTGTTGGAGGGTGATTTTATTGGCAAATAGTACAATATATATTATCCAAGGAAGCACTCAGGTGAGACAGCCAACATATACAACATCAATATCTTAATTCTAAAAAGAATTTGAGACATAAGACTTTATAAATACTAAAGATTACATTTTTGATTTGATATTTGATACAATTTGGAAATACCCCAATACCTGTGTTTTAAGAGAGGTTATCAAGCACATACAACATTTGAACAGTGGCTGATATTATCTAATAATCTTCTTTCTCTGACCAGTAGGGGGATCCAACTATCCCATTGTAGTTTAGTCCCACCAATACCCGAAAGAGCAACTCTCCATCTGCTTTTCTCATTATCCAAAGCAAGGTACTATGTTCTACTGTTTGGAATGGAGGCAAGCGTTGGGAAGAAGTTTTCTGGGAGATACGAGATGGGAAAGGGATAATCACTAGGAATCCACCATAAGATGGCGTTTTTCTAGTGGACATCCCTTTCTCTATTCATTTTTCTGGCAAAATCTCTAAAGTAATGGTTGTAGGCTGTGATTTTCTTTTACTTGACCTCTGAATCTTTTTCCCCAAAGGACATGGCCATCCAGACCGTAGTTATCCGAAATGTCTACACCATCACATAAAGTAAGCCAGTTTAACATTATTTAACAACAGTACCCACATTCATATGTAAGATTATAGAGAACTGACAATTTATGTAAACCAAGTCAAGACAAAGCCTAGTGCAAGATAAAGGTATTGCTATCTACACTCCCCTAATGGTAGGAAAGAGAAACAGCATTTTCACTGATTTATGTATCTCCTTACCGCTTGCTCATTCTCTGTACCGAGATGTGCTTTTAATGCAGACATGACAGCAGGAAGAATGACGTTCAGATGTCTTGTCAAGGCATCACCCGCCACGGATGAAAGGAATGCCAGGACTCGAGTATTCACAGGTGGGTTTGTCAACTGCAACAGAAAAAAAAAGTGAAAGTCACTCAACATAGCCACGTGGACACGTGTCTGTTGACTGGAACTTCACAGCAGATACATCAGGAAACACACCTTAGGAACAAGGTAAGGAAGAACAACACGACTCTTCACTGCCATAACCTGCTTCAGTCCATCCAAGGCAAACTCCGACATCTCTTCATCGTCCTAGGGGAAGACATTGGACACTAAAGTGACCAGTCTGACTAGTAAAAATAACACTCATATACAACTACCATTGCTAACATCAGTCATCGTAGAGTTTATGGAAAGGGAAATATAACTGCTTACATACTTCAAAGTGAGTTTATTAATATCTACTATATAAAAGTCTAGTGGCGTGTGTCTGTGTGTGGGGGAAAAAAAAACCAAGCTGCAGCGCCACCTGCTGGGCGACGTTATACACTAATATGAGTAATAGGAGTATGACCATCCTATTAGCAAAAGCGCCTTGGCGTGGCGGATGGCTTAAACATACATTTGCAAATGTGTGCAACAAAGACTTTTGCATTTTTATCTACAGTAGAAATGGCAGATCTGTTGCTGGCTATAGCAGTGTGCTGGGGGAAAAAATGTTGTGTGTATGTTCCTTGCAGGATAACCCCACCCTTTCAAGCACCTGTTATGGCCTATAAATTGATTTGAGCAGCTTCCACTTTTGTATTTGTCTGAGAGGCATGTTGGTGTCAGTAGCTGAGAGGGGGTACTGGCACTGAATTGCTGTTTGGAGGCTTCTGGGGTACCTCTTTGGTAAGTTGGCTCTCAATTTAAAAACACATATGTATGGCCCAAATATATGGGACTCTCATTGTTTAGAGTAGGACCATCCTATTAGCAAAAGCGCCTTGGCGTGGCGGATGGCTTAAACATACATTTGCAAATGTGTGCAACAAAGACTTTTGCATTTTTATCTACAGTAGAAATGGCAGATCTGTTGCTGGCTATAGCAGTGTGCTGGGGGAAAAAATGTTGTGTGTATGTTCCTTGCAGGATAACCCCACCCTTTCAAGCACCTGTTATGGCCTATAAATTGATTTGAGCAGCTTCCACTTTTGTAGACGTTATACACTGACCTATTAAATTCTTAGTGTGTGTGGGGGAAAAAACTCAGAAAGGGCTGAAATTTGCTCCAGCGCCACCTGCTGGGTGGAGTTATACACTGACCTACTAAATTCTTAGTGTGTGTGTAAAATAAAAACTCAGAAAGGGCGGAAGTTTGGTATACTAAGATGTTTTTAATTTGTTAATTTAATTTGTTAATTGTTAAAAGTGTTTATAAAGATTTAAAAAAAATATATATATATTTCTTGAAGGAGGAGTGACAGTTGGGAGTGGTTGGTGGTTGCCGGGGGTGACATTGGGGAGTGGTTGGTGGTTGCCGGGGGTGACAGAGCGAGAGGAGTGTGATACTCAGGACCACTGAGAGAGATCCCTGTGTCTGGATAGACATCTGGATAGATGTGGCGATAAAGATGAAGGATGAGGTGATGGAGAAAAATGATGAGGTGGTGACATGTGGACAAAAGCACGTTAAAAAAGGGCCCTTGCGTCAGGAAGTAACGCTCTTCCCCTGAGGAGGCCTGGGCTATGGCCCAAATGCATGACAAGAACCTTTTTAACACCTTAAGTTGCTTGATTTGACTAGAATGCATGAGTATCATGCACGGGTAAACTTGTATATATATATATATATATATATTTATAGATAGATATAGATATGTGGCCAATATTCTTGACATGATTGTCAGTCATTTGCCTCATTTTAATTCTAATTACCAGTTGCTCCAGTAAATATGGCAAAATATCCTCCAGAGCTTGATGGCCAATGGTAGAGTGCAGCTGCTCAAAGGTTTTGGCTGCAGCTTCTCTGACCTCCTCAAGGGGATCACACAACGCTTTCCTCACAGTCGGAACCAGGGATTCAGAGAAAAACATCACCTGTAAGATACAAACATTTCACACATGGGAGATACAAAATGTGTTTTTTAGTGGGGAAAACACAAAAGAGATGCAAAATTAATAATGGAGAACACGCAATGAAAAAGAGTTGTGCTATAGTTTTGTATCACTCACCGCGTCTCTACTTGTTGATTTCATGATCTCACTTAAGCCAATACACACACCCTGTCTTTCGTCACTCTTATCAGACCGTAGACTAGCCTCCAAAATTGGTATGATCTCAGGAAGGATTTTCTCCCCAAGTTTCCGGACTAGATCTCCAAGTGTTCTGGCAGCAATCTAAGAAAATAACAAAATCGGATTCAGCACATTACACCTTTATACACCATTTTACAGCAAAGACAAAAACACATGTAAAACTTCTTACCGTTCTCTTGTCTGCACAAGTGCTAGCTAGAAATCCCAGCAGTAACGTAAAGAGAGTTGGCAAAATTTCTCTAAGTGTGCGCGGTGTGTTTGAAACAACAATTTTCCACACGTGAAGAGAAGCCTGACGCACAACTAGCTGCGTATCTGACCGGCCCATGTACAATCCAGCTAAAACACGGTTTCTCCTTTCTGCTCCAAGGGCAGAAATGATGGCCTGAAAAAGAAAATGCAATAGGGTGACTGGAAAAACAGAATGACAAACTTTCTATATTTATAGAAAACAAACAGCATACTGGTTGAGAACTAAGTTTACTATGACTGGTAACAAATATTCAACATTCAAAGCCATGCTATACCTGCAAAGAACATTTATTAAATAAAGGAAATATTTTTATGGTAGTTTACCTTGGTGGACTGAACAGTCCCAAAGTTATCATCTTCAGAGGCAGTCTCTGTAGTCATCTTTCCAGTCACTCCAGATATATGAAACAACAGGTCACCAAGAAGCTGAACAGAGCTAAACCTAGATATCAAAGGAGCAGATATTACAGTTCCAAAAAGAACATAACATTAAACTCAGTTCATTGATAATTTAGTGTGCCGAAAAAGTTATTTTACCTTATTCTCCAAAGATCATCAAATAGGCCCTGCTCCAGCTGTGGCAGGAGGAGTGCAATTGCTGTCTCTGCATACATAGTGATTACTCTTTGACCGGCACGTAGTGCTGTGTCTCGTACAAATTCATTTTCATCTGCCAGGGCCTGCAATAAGAAATATTTTTTAGACTGGTCTTATTGTGTTTTTATAATAAAAAAAAAGGGGGGGGGGATTAAGGTAGATTCAGTTACCATTTAAACATTTCTCAGAGGTACGGACGAACACAGACAGTGGGGTATTATTCCACCGCTTAGGAAGAAAGGCACTGAAAGAAAACAGACTCCTCTCCACTAATGCTCAGCTTTACACTAGTCCAGCAAAGAGACCAGTACAATGAGACGAGCAAAATGGAAAGTATCTTCCTGCTGAAGGCCTCCTCCAGCAAGGCTTCAAGTGTCCCCCCTGATGGTTCAGGTAAGTCACCAAAATATGGTCATTTGTAATATAACAGCCTGAAATTAAATGAATGATTCCAGATCAGAGCCAGGTAAATGGACCTCATCTCTAGAATTCTGATGGATAAATGAACTCCTGAGATCACAATCCCTGGGCCCGATGCTAAAGGAGAACTGAAGGCTGGCATCCATAGTGACCACCAGATAGACAACAACTGAGAAGGGTCTCCCAAGCAGATGGGAAAGGTCCATATGCCAACAAAAAGATGAGACAAATCATTCCACATTAATACCCTTGTAGAACAAAACACCACAGAGTACTACTGAGGCTTGTCTTTGGTAGATGTGCTACTTGACACTTCAATAAAGCGTAAAATATTTGTATTTTTGAAAAACAAGAAAAACACAAACTCACTTCTAATACAATGCACTATAAAAAATGGGGAGGAGCAGGATAGTTATAGGGGATAGGAGTTTTCTTTCAGTGCCCTGCCACTTAGGGGTTAGAATGTAACATGACTTCTGTGTTCCACTACTGCAGAGGAAGATACAGTTCTACTCAGAGATGAAGAAAATGTGTCTGCAGTCCTAATTTTTACAAGATATAACATAATAATGCTATTAAAGTCAAAATGATATATGCTTTTAGCCTAAAATGTAATTAAAAAAAAAAAAATGTTATAAGCATAAACAAATGTCATATAATTACTCATATAATTTAGTTATAGTATATAGAACATACTTTACCTTTAGAATACAGGGTATGATGGGTCCAACATAAGGTGTTAATTTGTCACCGAATGTGATTGGCAGATAAATGAACATCATAATGTAACCATCACGAACATGGGGCGCAATGTCCACTTTGCTGGCTGTTGCTACAATGTCTGGCATCAGCTTTTCCAGTTTCTCAACACCTAAACCAGCCATGACTTCTGAGAGACCTGTGTTTTTAAAAGAGAGAAAAAATTAGATAAATCTTAGTATTGCACACATCAATCAAATGGACCATAAAAATAAATTATAAACAATTCTTACCTTGAGCAGCACCAGAGCGATCCACAGAGCTGTAGTCGGATGCTAATGTGTCCATTAACCAAGGTAGCAAATCCTGGAAGCAGGACTCCCCTGTTCCCTTTACCATTGCACCCAATGCCTTAGCAGACACAGTGCGAACCTACACAAAACAAAAGAATGCAAACCAAAAACAGATCATCATCATTAAGGTTTTATTGAAAATACCACTTTTTCCGGACCATTAATTCATGAGGACCAGATATCCTAAGAGACTTACTTCAGGAACAGGGTCTATTAGAGAGGCCTTAAGTCCAGGAATGACACTTGGGAGGTAGGGAGCCAGGTCCTGAAAGAAATAATTTTAAATGACAATCATTTCCTGACTACATAAAGGTGTTTTAACCTTATTCCACAAATGTATGTTAAATCACTTGTATTATTTAGCACAGCGAGCAGAATTATAGTTATTTTAGTTATTTCACACACACACACATATATACACAATATATATATATATATATATATATATATATACACAATATATATATATATATATATATATATATATATATATATATATATATATATATATATATATATATATATATATATATATATATACACATACACACACACACACACACACACACACACTTGTTTTTTTAGCACACCTTTATTCTTCTGGGAGAGAGCCCATTGTGCTACTGGGCCCCACAACAGTTATGCACATCCATCTCAATGTTACTCAATGTTAAAAAGTATGACATTTTATTTGAATACATTTTTTAACTATACAAGTTCAGTTTTGTTGGTTATACTATAGAAGTAAACAATGCCACTACCTTCTGGTCCGTGAGGGAGTACATATTTCCAATAATCTGCGCTGCCATTTTTCTAGTATCTGTAGATCGGTCCTGGAACGCCCTCTGTACAATGGGCATAATCAAGGCTAAAGATGGAGCATCAATAAAATGCACAAACTTTGTATCCAGCAATGTTTGCAGGCACTTCTGTGTCATTCTTGAGGGATCCGTAAGAGCATCCAGCAATATCGGACAGATAGCTAAAAAAAAACACAACACATTTTCCATACAGAACTTATTGCAACTCCTCAGATATGGCAGGGAAAGATCATATTCTAAAAAAAGAACTTCGACTCACCCAGGATCTCTGGATTGCGGATTACTGAGCCAATCTGACGCAATGCTTGTTGGCCAGCTTTCTGCACTTTTACATGGGAGTCTGTAAGCACTTCAGTGAGTTTGGGCACAATATTTGGGAGACAAGATGACAACTGTTTTGGAGCACAGTACGCCATGGCTCCCAACAACTCCACAGATCCTAAAAGCATACAAAAAAAAATTAAGCAAAACCAAATCATCATCCGGACTCCATGATTCATAAATTTGACATATAAAATGAACATAACATTCAATGTGGCAGATGGTCTTGGAAGTACCACATGTTCTGGCCCAGTTACAATTAGCAGACAAAGACATATATACACACACACACACACACACACACAATTACCAGCTTTGGTTCTCCATGATTCTTCCTCAAGAGCCAACAGAAGTGACGGCAATACAAGCTTTACACCGTGGGCACTGAGATTGCTCATAACTGCCTTGGCACATTCATCTGCTGCCTAAAATAATAAAATAAAGCAATGTTCAAGATAATATTCATTCACTATATATCACACATTTA
Source organism: Mixophyes fleayi (assembly GCF_038048845.1). NCBI lineage: Eukaryota > Metazoa > Chordata > Amphibia > Anura > Limnodynastidae > Mixophyes > Mixophyes fleayi. The sequence continues at coordinate 335,402,390 of NC_134402.1, forward strand.
CCTGTAAGGTCAGCACTTACCTCTCGTACATACTGGTTTCCATCACCAAAGCACAGCAAGAGATGAGGCAAGACATGAACCACATAAGGCTCAAATAACTTCCCAAGCATATTACAGAGCATTTCAAAGGCAAAAAGGGCACCTGGAAAAAAATATTGTCAGTATTGTACACTCGGTCTGCATTGAGATGTGGTAAATATTCCGGGCATTGTTTCTTACCCTCCCTGCGTCGGAAATTCTTTTTATCTTGAATAGCGTCAGTTAGTGTGGTCATCATTTCTTGCTGTTTCAGGGAAAGAATTCCTAATCCCTTCACTAGTCCTGCAAGTCCATAGGCAGCACCCTTACGCTCTGCATATTTATCAGACTCTAGAAGAAGGGCCATAAGTTTCTGGATCATCCCACCAGCATCATCTTTAATAGCTGGCACCAGAGGGGGAAGGCAGCTGGCTACAGATTCCTGAACCTTTGAAAGAGTAGGAGAGTGGCAGGACATGAAATGATGGTTAAGCCAAGTACACATTCATACAACTCTATGTAAAGCTTGTTGATGATGGAATACCTGTTGTGATGGAGTAGAGAGGGCTGCTATTAGTTTGGCAACGATTGGTTTAACTTTAGGATCATTTTTGTCCAAGTGCTTTGCCAATGAGCCCATAAGAATGACGACACTTTGCCTAACAGCATCATAACTAGCATTGTTTGGGGCATTTTTCAAGAACTCTTCAAACACTGGCAATAAAGGGCCAACACTGTCCTAAAAAGCAACAATGACATTTTTGAAACAGAAAGCCAAGGAATAAATGCATTAGCAGATATTGTGCACAGAATAAAACCATACAAAACCATAGCAGCACAAGCATCATACGTATATGCTTATTCCAGTCTGAAAAATCTGCCTCACCTTTCCATGTGTGTTGAGTGCAGACAATGCAGCATCCAGCATACATTTTCTGACATCAGCATGACGGTCATTAAGAGCATCGGGGACAAAGAACTGGAAGAGTGGCTTAACTTGGGAACTGTCCAGATACTGAGCCAGTTGGTTGAGAGCCAGAGCTACTCCACATCTAAGACAAAAGAAAGTTTTTGCAACTAAACAAATGTAAGGATTTTTAATAACATGACCAGAATAGCACACGTGCTTAACCCATTCAGCTATTGGTCTGTTTAGTTTAAAAAAAACAGCAGATGTCATATCAGTTGTTCTAAGATTTTTATATACCTGCAAAACACAAATATCATGAATTTCACAATGTACTAAAGATTCACTACCTTGCTTCAAACTGGTCAGGAGGAGACTCTGAAATTACCCGTCCCAAAGCATCAAGAATGGGTGGAGGTCTCTAAAACAAAAAACATATTCAATGATTAATAAACAAAATACAGTGTGTTTCAACGTCTACTCACTGGGTACGGTACTAGTTTCCTTTACTACAATGGGAGGGCAACATAGTCTTTGGAGTTAAAGACACACTCCTGGCTGCCTGCTCTGTGCAAACAAATGCACTTTTTCCCACAGAAATGGGAAACATAGATCATAAAATCCGACTTTATTCTGACATTTACTTCCCTGTAGAGAAACAAATAATGATAGATAAAAACTGCAGTTAGTCCCTTTAAGAATGTTAGAGTTCACCTATCTTTAAAGTCACCAAAATTTAATTGTGACCGAGTAGGGCCCCCCAGTACCACCTCCTGGGGTAGATGGTGTTTATAGCAGCCAAGAGATATCACACAAGTCCAAAGGTTTCATGAAACCGTCTCAGCCAGTTTTATTCAGTAAGAAAAACAAAAGAAAACTCCAAAATAAACATCTTGCCGTCCGGCTCTAATGAAACATGGTCACTCCTAACAAACTAGACAAAACAAAAATAAGTTTTTAACACAGTAACTTACAGGCAGATATCAGGCTCTCTCTCACAGAGACTCTGCAGCCCCTGTCCCCAGGCTTTGAGAGACTGAGCTGAGCCGCAGCTTTTAACCAGCACCGCTCAGGTGCAACTCCTGATAACCAGCAGGATCACTGGTAACCTGGAAGATCTGATTAACAGGCTTAATGGCTGGAGCCCACCCTCTCTCTCTATCCATAAACCCCAGAACCCTTATCTGACTTTTCAACAAGCCTATAGCCATTCAGTAGCTCGTAGTCACTACAGACTAAACCATCTACTGGGGTTTTAAAACCAGTAGGCTAGCAACCTTGGTGAAATAGAAGGATTTTTTACTCCCGTTAAATCGATTTCTCTGATTCCATCTTGGGGATACTGCTACCATGGGGTTGTATGTGAGAGAGCTTGGAGTTGGCCCTTAACAAGTTAATTATTTTGTTTAATACTTGCTGACGGAACTCCTCCCCTCTACAACCCTCTGTAGCATCAGTGCAATACAAAAGCCCCAAGGAAGGGAAGACTGAGAAAGACCAATTAGCAGAAGAACAAAAGGGAGGGAATGCAGTGTCCCACTGATGGAATCAGAGAAACAGATTTAACGTGAGTATAAAAAAAACTGTCTTTTCTCTTTGCTACCATTGGGTGACACTGTGAGACATTGGGGTATAGTAGATGGGACTAGGAGTCTAGGCACTTATCAACTTGTTTGTTCCACACACTCCTCCCTGACTATGCCCAACCTCTCCAGCTCAGACCTCAGTTTTTTATAAGTGCCTAGGAGTTTGCTCCTGCCTATACTTGTGTTAGTTTTAGTTTTTTTTTCATGTTTTTATTTTAATTCCCTTTCAGGTGCAGCACGGGACTCGATCCAAAGACCCAGAGGAGTGAATAAGACTGCAGCTCTATTTACTCTGGGTCCCGGCGCAGTAAGCAGCAGCGTCCTCTCTCTTGCCTTGCACCTCTGCCGGCAGTCATCCCCTAGAAACAAGCAAAGGGGCCATAACTTTTAAGTCTGCCATTAGGCAGCAGATATTATGGGCACCATAATATTTATATCGGTCATATAGAGGCCGGCGGCCATATTATAATAAGGTGGGCGTGAAGCTGTAACAGCCTCTCCTCCCCGCCAGCCCTACATGCCAGCAGGTTTCCCCCGCCCCTAGACAACGAGCAGCGGGGTAACAGACAACAATCGCACTCATTAGGAGGCGATGCAGTTGTCATGTAAACTCCACGCAGCCTGGGCACATAGATCGTGGCGGGTGTCACAGCCAACAGCCATATTAAATTTATGGGCTGATTGGCGATACACGGAGGTGGTCATATTAGGGGAATATCTGAAGAAAAAACTTCCTCCCCTCCCCAACAGCTTCCTGGCGCAGAAGGTGGCCATCTTTAGACACTGGGACACACAGACACATCCAGTGCACACTACCTAACTCTGTCTCTCATCAGTTGGCATTTTTGTATCGGTTTTATTATATTTTACTATTACACACAGATGCCAAAGGTAATTCTAAATGTGGAGATAAAGACCATCTACCATACTTGATGGTTAAAAAACCCAGACCGCATTCTCACATATTCTGATCAATCTATTATACAGTTAAAGGAAAAAAATTAGTGTGCCTTAACCCATTATTATCTCTAATACATTTTAAACCCCAAATTGTGTTGCAACTTAACTTATGTAATTTGTTTTTATTAATCACCAATAGAGATACTTAAAATCCTGCAATAATCCTTACATATAGCTTCTCATGATATAGCTCAACCAATTTCTTCATGACCTCAGTGGCTTGATTCCGATATTCTGAAACTGCATGAGAAAGTGCCTCAGCTCCTGCATGTCTTACTGCTTCTTCATGATAAATAACATCTTTAATGAGTAAGGAACAGAGATCTGGCTGCAGTTCCAGGCCCAGCGATTCCCAAAATCTATAAAAAAAAAACAAAAACAAAAAACAAGACAAAACTCCAGTGAAAGTATTAAGTGATAAGGAAAGAAAAATTGAAACCATGCCATTAAAGCATTTCCACCAAAGCATGTAAGTTTGCAGAGCTAAATGCAGAGGAGCAATAGCCTGTTCCCGCCAATGGGAGAAGTTCAGTAGAGTGACGGCAGTTTTTTTCCCCCAAGTACAGAGAAGGAATACTGGTGCACGCAGCTCTGTCTACCAGTGCATAAAACAAGATTCTATTTAGAGGAGTCAATTATTAAAATTGATATATGTGTTGGGAGGAAGCATATTTAGAGGTGTTCCTTGCTGTCTGGAAGGGGGCACAGCCATTTCAATTCTGATAAAGAACAGAATTTTACGCCAGCTCTGAGCTGGCAGAGGTCGGGCATCATCCTATAAACATTTTGTGCATTTCAGCAGTAAAAAGCTCATTTCTAGGCTCACGTTTCCCATGTAAACAAACAGCTTCAAAATAAACAAAGGGACCAAATGTAATAAAGACAGTCTAGGGGATAAATGTATTAATTTGCAATTCTAGCAAATCGCTGATATTCGGTGACTTTGCTAGGCAAACTTAAAACAGCAATGAGAATTAAAGGTATGTTTTGCCTTTAAACACAGACGTTTTAAATTTGCCAGGCAAATTCACTGAATATTGGTGATTTGCTAGAATCGCAGATTAATACATTTACCCCTGGATGTCTGCTCACTTTCATCATTTTATATCCAGAAGAAATATGAATAAAGAATCACTAAACTGTGATTGAAAGTATATTACATGTATAGGTGGAAGAAGCAATTTCTCTGTAGCTTGCTAATAAATCTAAAAGGCCTGATTGAGAATTATAATATACACACACATTACATGCACTTACATAACAAGCCCAAGATCTAGACAGAGGAATAGCAAAATAACTCCACAGTAATGACCATAGATATAGGAACATATGAAGTATACACTAGTAGGAATAAACACTGAAAAGGTAATCTCTACCCCCAGAAAGCATGTGCTGATGCCAGTTTGATAGGCCAACTAAGGCCAGAATGTCAATTTTTAAAATGAAATGTCTACAAGCAGAGAAACCTACGTTATCCAGAAGAAATACCATCCTGTAAGAAAATAACTCCTATTGTCGTTCCTGTTTGTGTCATATAAGCTATCAAGTAACATTGTATTGGGAAATTCCTTCCAGAAGTGGAATACCCAAAACACATGCTCAGATAGCATGGATACATTCACACAAATATAGAATATTCTGCGCTTGAACCTAAATAATGAAAATGTCCTGATGTATGAGGATTAAAAACTTTATCGAGAATGGATACTTAATAGATTAACAACATTAGTGTGGAAAACATTGATAGTGAAATTAACACGTCATGGGAATAACAATACTTTGTTGGGCAATTAATACATGTAGTGGAATAACCAATGACAATAAAACCTAAGCGAAAACAAGACTAAGAAACACAACTAAAAAACAAGTCTAAAATCAGAATTCTGTGAACATAGAACTGTGCAGTGATGCACTGATGTCAAAAAAGTTGATACGATCCAGTAGGGGGATCAGGGGCAGTCCTTATGGTAAAAAATGTCCAGCGTGCTAGATAATATCCCAGTATGGGTAATATCCAAATATATTGTAGCAGCATACTTGGGTTTGAAGATATTCCCGGCTGGTCGCGAGAGTGTCCGGTTCCATCCAAGTATTGTACAGATGATGAACGGAGATTCCTAGCGATGAATGTGGATTACCTAATGTGAAAGGTCAGTAAAGTTGTAGTAGTCTGTTTTACCGAGTCGGGTGGTGGCGTGCAAGCCGATGTTGGAGCGCACGCTTCCTGGATGTCCAAACCGGATATGGCAGATGATTGGCCAACACTGCCTTGAGAAAGTCACCTAGGTGACGAAACGCGTTGGCCAATCATCTAGCACGCTGGACATTTTTTACCATAAGGACTGCCCCTGATTCCCCTACTGGATCGTATCAACTTTTTTGACATCAGTGCATCACTGCACAGTTCTATGTTCACAGAATTCTGATTTTAGACTTGTTTTTAGTCGTGTTTCTTAGTCTTGTTTTCGTTTAGGTTTTATTGTCATTGGTTATTCCACTGCATGTATTAATTGCCCAACAAAGTATTGTTATTCCCATGACATGTGTTAATTTCGCTATCAATGTTTTCCACACTAATGTTGTTAATCTATTAAGTATCCATTCTCGATAAAGTTTTTAATCCTCATACATCAGGACATTTTCATTATTTAGGTTCAAGAGCAGAATATTCTATATTTGTGTGTATGCTTTCAGGTTGGACTTTCCTCATATTCCGCAGCTGAACTTAACTTTATCCGTAGTGCGCTCTCCCCTCTTTATACCAGCATGGATACATTAACTGTGGAGCACATTCATGTGAGCAGCATTAGTAATTCTGTCAGGTTCATCACAACGAGGTAGAAAATGTAGGGCAGAATAAAACTACACTACCAGAGTCTTAAGTCACAGGTCTGCAGCCAATAGTTATACTTTCCTATTGATAGTGGTAAACACAAAGGAAGGATAAGAGAATAGTAGAAAACAACCTCCAAAAAAGGAGGAGGAAAGTCCGACATCCAGAGGTGACAAAGGTGAATATGCGCTGGACCTGGACAGTTCAGCCTAAGATAGCAATACCTAACATTCACCATACCTGCAGATAAGACATCTGGAGAAGCTGTAAGCAATCTTTACTACAATATTACCTTACCATCATAAAGCTGATGGGAAAGGCTGTGACAGTCAAAAAGGGGACAATGTCAATGTTTCAGCCCCAAATTTCCTGCAAATCCTGCTTAGGACCTCAGCAACACACTATACACTATGCTGGTAGTTTAATTGGTTGCTGACAAAATTAACCCTAGTCTGTGTGTGAGTGATAGGGAGTTTAGACTGTACGCTCCAATGGAGCAGGGACTGATGTGAATGAGAAATATTCTCTGTACAGCGTTACGTAATTGGTGGTGCTATATAAATAAGTGATGTTGATGATAATGATAAATGCTATGAATAAAGTAAGTGTTGCCGTGAATTACTGCAGAAGAAGCCATGAGTGCTAAGTATATACATTAGACTGCCAGTCTCTTGTACCCTTAAACGTCAACTAGACACACTAAGGGGAGCTGTGCTGAACAAATAAATAAAATACAGTGTCAATCATGAATCTCTCCTTTGATAAAAACACAGATAGGACAAAGGACAGGCTCAAAATATTCCCCCCCCCCTCCCCAGAGTGTCCTGTATCCTATAGGTGAAACTTACAACCATCAGCATTCCCCTTAGAAGGAAAAAGTAGTACTGGCTTAAATTAAGAATTTGCTTTGTCATTCATAAGTAAGCAGATGTACAGTCAACAATGTTTCAAGTACCTCACCTTTCAGCTTGTGCTTTTATTTCAGCCTCAACATCAAACTTCACCACCCAGAGCCTGTGCAACAAGGCCAGTCCATTCTTATCGTCTGTGTCTGGTGTTGGCAATACCATTTTAAGTTCCATTAGTCCCTAAAAACATAACGTGTTTCCGAATATGACAAACAAAACTCCAATAGGGTTGTGAACATGAAATGAATAAATACATTTCAGAAAGTTAGACAGTAGTCTGACAACAGTAGATAAAATATATGGCGGACTGAAGTCTGACTTAAACACAACTCACCCGCAGAGCAGCATCACGCACGTTTGAGCAGGAAGACTGCAAGGCTTGAAGTAAAACATCAATTTCCTCCTGCTCTGCGTATGTGCATCCTTTTCCTCCTCCACTGCTTGTGCATAGTGATGTGAGAGCATTAGAAGCAAGGACCTGTGGATTAAAATACATATAGACTAAATCACAAAGACTTGACCCAAGCTGTCTACAAAAAACCCCCAAAAAAAAATAACAAAAAAAAAAGAAACTAGTGAAAACTTATTAACAAGCAAACTCTTAAATAAGATATGACTGTACACACTTACTTGTAATCTTGGGGTGGATGTTCCAATCACCCTAGTTAACAAAAGTAACATATCTGTGCGTGGCAGAAACTCTGGACCATTCTAAAAGGAAAAAATAATTACTATCAAGTAATTTTAACCCAATGGGTGTAAAGTAGTTTGTCGTGAATACCATACTAACCTCATCAATAAGTTCAATTTGACTCTCAAAAGATCTTAACTGGGAATGGACAGTGATAATCTGTAATGTTTGAACTAGAAGTTCTTCGCTGTCTTCACTGTTATTGCAAGTTTCCATTAGAACCATTTTCAGAAGAGGGAAAACAAAGGAGAATGCTGGTGCCGGTAAAGGAGACGCCCCTGTATATCACAAAACACACACATATCGGACAGTCACATTAAAGGCGCTGTAACCTCAAACACTTTCTTCATTTAATTCTGCTTAGCAACTAGGAATGTACTGTATATGATAGACACTGCTTCATACTTTATCCCTGTGCTGGCTACCAGAAAAGACAGGAGAGTTGTACCTGAAACCACTTTGCCTGCTCTCTTTTATATTTTCAGTCCCACAATCCCACATGGTTGCTCAGAAAGGAGAAAAGGGGATTATGGTGAAAAGAACAGAAACTAGGCAATCTCTATAAAATGGAGAGTTCTGCAAGCAGACATACCAGCACCAACATAGAAACTAGTCCAATAACAAGAATGTTTTTACACATTCATCCCTTAATAATAACAATTGACAAACTGTATGTATATGGGTAAAAGCACAAAAGCATTGCAAAAGTGAGAAGATATGCGCCATCCCTGTACAGAGCGTATTTTAACCACATATTTTTATAAATGTTCAGCAAAACGTATTGCTATTATGCCTGCCTGGAGGGAAAAGGCATTGAGATAGTGTAACAGAATCAGACTCAATGTTTCTTGAGTGATACGACTGGAGAGACTGCAGGTTGCGCTGTTCCTTAATGTGTTACTGTTTTGTCACCCTGTCTGTTGTACAAAGAATGTTCTAGTTTTGTTCTCATGTTGATTTTTCATGCACAATGTGTTATGTCTGTAAAAGGTTGATCACTACACTGTTTAATACAAAAGTTATTCCACAAAGAACTTCCCAGTGGGTGCCTACTGACTGACTGAAATAAATTCCTTTCTCCAAGTCTGTAGAGGTCCTAGAAGGTGGGTTATAGTTTAACCCTAACCAGTAGGGCACTGGAAAAACAGCCGCCCTTCTTTTACCTATAACCTCACAGTTACTCCTCAGTATACAAAGTGCCCAGTAAGGAGACAAGAAAAGGAGTAGAGCAGAACAAGGGGTTGATCTGTGTCCACCTAAAGGGATTTAATTGTTACTATGGCCAAAGCTAGCGTCCGAAGACGTAATCTCATTGAACTGGTAAAATTTAGTAAATGTGTGTACCGAGGACCAGATGGCCGCTCGGCATAGCTGCTCCACCGAGACCCCATTTCGCACGGACCAAGAAGCTCCCACTGACCGGGTGGAATGGGCAGTAATGCGACTGGGCACAGATCGGTTCGAAGTGATGTAAGCATACTTAATAGTTGAAATAAGCCATCTGGAAATGCTCTGCTTAGAAGCAGGCCATCCACGTTTATGAGGATCATATAGTACAAACAGAGAATCTGAACATCTAATGAATGCAGTTCGATGAACATATATGTGTAATGCCCTGACTGCATTCAAAAGTTCTGCTGGTTATCTCTGGAAGGAGTAGAAGGATACCACCTTACGTTGAAAATATGGAACAATACGGAAGACCGCCCTAACATCATGGAAAACCAGATATGGTTCCCAGCATGAAAGAGCCCCAAGTTCTGATATTCTGAGACGATTGCCAGCAGAAAAACCATCCGGGCACCACTAGAATTACTGGCAGACCTCCCTGCCTGAGAACACGTGGAAGAACTGGAATTGGGGGAAATAAGTATCCCAGCCTGAAATCCCAGCGCATTGTCATGACATCTACATCCACCGCCAGGGGTCCCTTGCCCTTGAGCAGAACCTGGGAACGTGACTGTTGTGTCTCAATGCCATTAGGTCCAGACCCGGAAGACCCCACCTGCGAACAAGCATTTGGAAGACCTCCGGATGGAGAGACCATTCTCCTGGCAAAACTTTGAAAATGAATACTGCCGAAAGCGAGGGAACAAATACGAACGCCCATTTCAGGATCTGAGCAGCCACCTGCATTGCCCTGGCACTTTTGGTTCCCCCCTGCTTGTTGACGTATGCCACTGCTGTGGCACTGTCGAATTGGAGGCGAACTGGAAATCCCTGAAGAAGAGCCTGAGCCCCCCTCAGTTCCATTAACATGGTCTTCAACTCCAGAATGTTTATTGGAAGTGCAGCTTCTGCTTGTGACCAGAGACCCTGAAAGCGAAGAAGAAGGGTCACTGCCCACCAGCCCTGAAAACTGGCATCCGTCGTGACAATTATCCAGGAAACTGGAGCAAACGAGACGACCGCGAATCAAATGGTCCCAAATTCTCCACCAGTGAAGGGACGACCGGTTCTCCTGAGACAGACAGACTGGCTGGGAGTCCAATCTGAGGTGAGACCCTGACCACTCTGATAAAAGATCCCACTGAAACCAACTGGAGTGTGGAATCTTCTGTAAGGGATAGTCTTGAATGTCGAGACTATCTTCCTTAGAAGCTTCATGCATAGGAGCATGGAGGGACTGCATTGAGATAACACCCAGGTAGTCAAAATCTGAATAGATCGGGTTTTGTCCTCCGGAAGGAACCCCTTCTGTTCTCTGGTGTCCATGATGAGACCCAAGAATGTCATCCTTTGGTAAGGGATTAACTGGGACTTGTTTAGATTTAAGATCCATCCGTGAGACTCTTAACACCCTGATTGTGAGATCCAGATGTTGACTCAAGAGATGAGCGGATGCCGCCTTGAAGAGAAGATCGTCCAGATAGGGCACTATTCTGATCACCCTGGAACGAAGACAACTGGCCATCACTGACATGACCTTTGTGAAAACTCTTGGCGCTGACGAGAGCCCAAATGGGAGTGCCCTGAACTGGTAGTGGGAGGCTCCTATCATGAAACAAAGTAGGGACTGATGTCCCTCCCATATTGGAATGTCGAATCCCGAATATATATGGACGCCAGGAATTCTTCCGGTTTCAGGTCATTTATTACAGACCGAAGAGATTCCATGCAAAATCTTTCCACCGGTAGGTGTAAATTTAGGGACTTTAGATTGAGAAATGAGCGGAAGGAACCATCCGGTTTTGATAATAGGTTTTAGTAGAATCCCTGGCGACTTTGCACTTCCGAAACTGCACAAATGACCCTCTGCGAAAAGAACAGAATCTAACATTGCTTGTCTCCTTATGGCATCTAACGGTAAGAAGGTGGGAAAGAACCAATGCGGGGCCTGACCCACTAGCCTGATCATGTAGACCCTTGTCATAATCCCCTGAATCCATAGAACTGGAAAGGACGCTATCCACTGTTCTCTGAATAACTGCAGATGCCCTCCCACTCCCGGAGCCGCGAGGAGTGGAGGATTCGAGTCAGACTGCAGGTTTTTCCTATAGCTTGGAAGCAACACACCTTGCTGAGAAAGAGGAAGAAGACCTTCCTTTTTGCGAATGCCCTCTGGAGTCAAAGGATCTGCCCCTGCTCGCCTGACCTCTATTTGACGAGTTCCCTCGAATGGGCTGGCGAAAGTAACTAAACTCGGGTACCCGAGACTTTGGTACATTTACTTGAAGGAACTGGGCCCCTGCCTCACAATCTACGCAGAGAGCTCCCGGGTCCTGCTGTACATTTGGCAACTTTAACTTGCATTTTGAGCAAGCAAAGTATTTTGCTTTTGGTGCTTCCCCTTGATCAGACATTATAAAAGGAATAACAGTCACAGAATAGAATATACAGAGACAGTTAGCAATTATACAACACAAGAAACAAGGTTATGAAAGATACTATCTAATCTCGATCATTTAAAAGATGTATCTTGGAATATGTTGTATGATATTGTATTGTGTCCCAGCCAACTGTGAGATGCAGCGATTCTCTCTAGAATATGCTGCTATCCAACAATGAATATCAAATATCAATACTGTATTAGTAAAAATATATCTATAATAGTACTTATCCTTCCTAGACTAGTACAAGTCTGCAGCAGGAGAGGAGTCTCGGTCAGCAGTGAAGCAGAAGCTGGGAGTGTACTGTGTACTTTTCCCGGGCAGGTCTTAGGAGATAGCATAGCACCCTCTTCTGTGGGGGGAGAGGGCAGGGAGCTCTCTGAACCAGCTGCATTCCTCTGCTTCAGCTGTCTGTCTCTTAGCCCTAAGGTGCGCCACTTCCATAATGTAAGTGCACCACTGGGTCTGCTGCCGTACATCGATAGTTGATGTAGTCATTTTCCTAAATTCCCCCCCCCCCCTTCTGAGAGGGGAACTTGGTCATAAGACAGTGGCCGCCATCGCTCCAAATCACGGTGATCTATACCCGCAGGTAGCGCCGGTCATTAGATGCCACTAGGTGTGACAACGGCTAATGAGCCGTCTGTCACACTCTCGATATCCACGTTGAGAGTGAGAGCCTGTCGGACCTGAGGAAAAATTACTTCACAGAAAGGGTAATGGATAAGTGGAATAGCCTCCCATCAGAGGTGGTAGAGGCAAATACAGTAGAGTAATTTAAACATGCTTGGGATAGATATAAGAATATCCTTACAAAGAATAAAGGATCAAATGAAATAAGGTTTGAGGTTACCATAGGTTAAAAATTGGACAGACTAGATGGGCCAAGTGGTTCTTATCTGCTGTCAAATTCTATGTTTCTATATTTAGGAAATATGATTTGTTACCTGGGTCTTCCTTGGGCTTGGTGACTGTATAAGAATGTAAGAGGTTTACTGCTCTCTTCACAGCTACTGGCAACTCTTCCTGACACCATGCGGCATCTAGGTTACACTCTGGTTTCAACAAGCGTAGACTTATGTGGGCAACCAATTTTCCTAGGGAAAAGAGAGCAGTCAAATATCACAGTCATTTTTTAGAGAGATGTAAAGGAAAGATTTATCACAAGGATATTCTAATTATTGTTAATTGAAAAGTTAGTCACACAGGGAAATTTAAATGATGTTTACCAAATGTTTTCAAATGGGTTGGCATGACAGTGTCAGCAAAGTGCACAAAAGGGGCATGGATCCGAGGAGCAGCTAATGGAGACCTGAGTAAAGGCAGAAAGCTGCTGGTCAATGCTGGGATGTGCTGAGAAAGACCATAAGGCCTTTGCTGTAGGATACTGTCCAGAAGTCTAATAGTGTTTTCCAGATCAACATCCAACTAAATGAAAAGAAAGAGGAACAAGCATGTTAAGGTACCATAATAACAGTTGAAATGGTTATGTTTTGATTAGAGAGGAATTCATCTCTATTCAATGTGGTTATGTATGTAAAAGGTGTTTCATAAGCCTAAAAAATCAAAAACATTTATATTCTAGACACACAACTCATATGTATATAATTTATATTGATGGGCCACTAACTGTAACATAGAAGTGCAAGCCTTGTATACAAATGTCAGCATACGTTTTGTGTTTAGTGGCACTAGAAATTAATGACATCCTATAAATTATTCTAAAATGTAGTCATCCTGCCCCCTTACCTCCAATAGTCTCTTGCGGATCTGACTCTCTTTTTCAGCCTGCGCCTGCAGCATTTCTTTTTGTTTGCTTGTTAACTGAAGCTCCTCCTTTATGCCCTTTTTTTTCTTTATCTCCTGCAACAAATAGACAAATTACACATGGAGTATTCCTTTCATTTAGTGCAATAGTAGGATTATTGTTCTCAGCATTATGCTCTTATTTTAGCAAGTAATGAAAGTGCGATTGTGTGAGATTTCCCAATTTTAGAAAGCAGGATACTACAAAAGATACTGTGTTGTGTACATTTGTATATCTGTAACATACAGCAAAGCTTTACTCATGAACTAGCAAAACTGACCCATTGTTGACTTTTGTTAAATTGTTAAAAATGTTAAGCATTTAAACAAGGAATGAAGTGCTTTTACTAAAAAGTGTGTTTTCACCATTGTATGTGCGTACGTACGTACGCACACATGCACGCACGCACGTACGCACGCACGCACGTACGTACGTACGCACACACACAATCACACAGACACATTCTATATATTTAAGAGAACAGGATTTATTACACTTTAATTAAATTCTGTCCATTGGGGGCACTGGAACACTGGGGTTCAGGATCAGCTGGAGTTTGGACATTTTAAATTTCACGCTAAAAGTCTAAACTCCTCCCCCTCTATATACCCCCACAGCCTGCTAGGGGTTATTTTCTATCCAAGCCCCAAAGGACAGTAGGAGAAACTAAACAAGAGAGAGAGAGAAAAAAAACAGAGTTCTCCACCCATAGACAACTGTTAAAACTACAAAACAGAACAAGGTGGACAAGAGCATATAGGGATAGACATCCAGTGTCCTCCAATGGACTCAATAGAAAAGGATTTAATGTAAGTCTAAAAATCCTGTTTTGCTTCCATCCTATGGGGAACACTAAAAACACTGGGGAGTTCCCAAAGCTGCCCCTATTGGAGAGTACGCTCAGAAGTTGTGGTGCACGGCACCTTCTGTCAAAACTGGCATCTTTTGGTTCAATTTGTAAAATTTTGTGAACATGCAGCACAAAGACCTGATGGCTGTTTGACATCGCTGCTCAGCCGAAGTCTTGTGCCAAGCTGCGCATGCAGCACTCACCAAACTGGTAGAATTTGCAGTCACATTTTCAGGAACAGCCTGGACTACTTCAATGTAAGATAGATGAATTATCCAAGTAATACACTTGGCAATGGTCTGCTTGGACGCTGGTCAATCATTTTTATGTTCATCATAGAGAAATATCATCTGTCCAGCACACTTCATGGGTCCTATGAATATAGCTCCTCAACGACAACGTCCAGAGACAGAAGACGACCTTCTATTTCCAGAGATCTACCACGGTCTAAGGCTGGATTTACAATATCTGTAACTTGATCTGGTCTGGACTTGATGGACCTATCATAATCGGCAGCAGCAAATATTTATATAGCACCACTGATTCCGCAGCGCTATACAGAGAACTCACTCACATCAGTCCCTGCCCCCATTGGAGCTTACAGTCTTAATTCCCTAACATACAAACACAGACCAAGAGAGACTAAGGTCAATTTAAGAGCAGCCAATTAACACACTAGTATGTTTTTGGAGTGTGGGAGGAAACCGGAGCACCCCGAGGAAAGCCACGCAAACACAGGGAGAACATACAAACGCCACACAGATAAGGCCATGGTTGGGAATTGAACTCATAACCCCAAGTGCTGTGAGGCAAAAGTGCTAACCACTAATACACCGTGCTGACCCATTGCCATGGCGACAACGTCCATCTGCCACTACCTTCTAAGTCACTCCGGTGCTCCTAGATTCACCTGAACAGGCATTTTTTTTACCTTTTTTTGGACCAGCGGAAACATTGCAACTGGAGGGAACAAGTAAATCAGATGAAAGTTTCAAGGAACAGACATGGTGTCTACCATACATTTCCAGGCGAAGGGACCATTTCACAGGGTGTAGGGCATGCCTGAGAAAGTCTACTCTGGACCAAGTAAGACACTCCCTGAGAAAGGTAGGGACTCAAGAGTCCTTCTTTTAGACTCTGCATCCGCCTCGCAGGCACTAGCCCAGAGGACATGGTGTGCAGAGGTAGAGGAGACTGAAATCCTAGGTCCAATTAGCCTCATACCCCAGGTATTCAGATGCTTTGCAGATGTGCTCAACCAAAGTTAACAAATCTGATCAGTGCCTACATGACTGCAAAGCCTACACCAGTTGTTCTGACCACTTCTCAACTGTCCTATTGACCCAAGTCGAAGATAAGATGCCACAATGTATATAAACTTAAGAGTGGCATCGATCTTCCTATCCATGTTGTCCTTGGGGGCTGCAGCATTCGGAATGGTGGTGGTCTTAAATGTGCTATGGGAGTATCCAATTTAGGTGGCGTGTGACATTTTCCCATATCCTCACAGGGGAGAGGATAAAGGGATTGCAACCTAGTTTGCTTCTTTGGAGACAAATACATTAAATACGTAGAATTCTGCAAAATTATAGATGGAAGACCAGGTTGCCGCCCAACACAACTGCTCCTCCATGCTCCACCGCCCAGGAAGCTTTCACCAATCTGGTAGAATCAGTTGTAATGTTCTCAGGGACTGGCTTCCCTGCAGAAACATAGGCCTTCCAAATCCAAACCACTCACACACTACTTTCCAGCAGATAAAGAGGATAGAACGGGAGTAGAAGGAGAGCTAGTGGTTGTGCTGCTGTCTCTTTTGAGACAACAGCACAAGCACTAGCTCTCCTTCTCCTCCCGTGGACTTCCCTCAGTGATGGATAGGATAGAGATAGTATTACTCCTTCAGCCTCCCATGACAGGAAGCCCATACACTGATTCAGACACAAGTTACAGCCCCTAATTATGTGGAGACTTGGGTCACACACTGAAGACATTCACAAGAAATTATGGAACTGGTGAAAGGGGCTTATAAATAATACTGCAGTAAAAGGAGCAGGCTTACGACTGGAAAAGGGAGCTTATTTTCCATTGTTTGCATGGATATGGTTACATTTTAAGAACTGAAGGTGTGCTGCTTTCAATTCTGCAGTAAGAAAAGAGTTAAAGACGGGGAATGTGCAGTGAGAGAAAAAAAATCAACTGGCAGAAAACTTTTTTGCTAGCCTCACAGTGCCTTATATTCTGATCAATGCTAAATCTCTTCACACAGGTGGGGCAAATGGTAAGGACATTGTGTAAACAGAGTCATGGTGACAGGGAGAAGGTCTAACATGCAGCAAGGTTCAAGTTTCAGTGTGTATACAGAGGTATGTCTGGATGTAAAGTGTGTGTTTTGATTGGGTGTGGGCGAGTCAGCAGGTGACAAATGTCCATGGACAAGGCAAATTTGCCAGAATAAATCTCCTGGATCTACAACCTTGTTTTAATATAAATATAAAAAGGACTGTCTGCAGCTCTACTCAATTCAACAGAGAGGAGACCGATATTATTAATTTCAATATTAAAAATACATATTAAAAAATTATATCAGAAATGTACCTCTTTCAGTTCTAATTCAATGATCTGCTCCTTGAATGAATAAGCCTTATTCTCCCTCTTCATGTTAGCCTTTTTTAAACTATCCTGTTGAGCACTAGCAACAAAAGATAAACAAAGAAATAGATGAAAAAACAAATGAAAATTCATACATAAAAGGTAGCAGCTACATTGAGATAGTGCAGCCATTAAAAAAAATCCTGATAATTGAAACTGCCAAACAAAACTACAAAAAGGTTCAACATAAATACATGGATATTCCATTCACATCATGGTACACCAAGTGATATTACAAGAAAAATATATGTCCCATTGACACTCACCTTTGTAAGATAGATTTGTCATAAAGTTCCCCCTCAGGGGTTTGCATGATGGCATATTCCTCTCTGGTAACCTGACATAGGACTGGATTCTGCAGGGATTCAGTGATAATTCCCATCAATCTAGGAAGAACTCTGTCAGGAGAAATACGAGCCAGTGTACCTGCAGCATTCAGAACAGCCTGGAAAAAAAAGATGTTTTCATTAGCAAGGCAAAGAAAGGCTGAATACTATTACAAAATTAAGTCATTAAAGAATTGTTCAGGATGGTAGAAAGGCTGCCGACGCTTCCATTTTCTAAAAAGCTAATTTAGAGCATGGCTCTGATACCTCAGCATTTTGAATTTTCTCAACCAAAAGTACTGCCCTACAGACTCTGCTGTTAGAAGAGATTCGCTAGATTTCTTCTGAGCAGCTAAATTATTTTCGGACCCATTTTTCTCATCCCTATTTTTACCTTTTCTCACCTAATAAGAAATCCATCAGCAACTCCTCCAAAAGATTAACAGGAGGGGCGCTTGCTTTTCAAAGGCCCTCAACCACTTTTGACAACTCTGCATGGAATAAACTATGGATCTAACCTAAGCGTGTTCCAGGTCAAAAGCTATGCCCATTGAACTGCACATGTATATATACTGAAAGAGGGATCAGACTCTCGAGCTCCAGTATCTGCTGAGGCGTTTCTCCTCCAAGACTACAGGGCAAGGAAAACAGAAAGGAACTTTGCTGTCTGCAAGCAGTTAGGTGTGACAACAGTGAACCACAAGATTGCTGGTGTAAAAGCCTTGTGCTTAGGAATGGGTTCTGAGTCTCTGATATATTCACTCAGGAAGATGTCCCAATGTGCTAAGCTGAGTTACCTGGTTAAGAACAGGTGTATAATGAAGAAAAAAGGCTGTGTCCTTGTCAACAGGCTGCTGAGTAAAGCTGAATTGTGAGCGTCTGATGGAGCAACAATATGATGGCATCATGGTCTGCAGTTCAGAAAAGCTGCTGAAGTGACGACTGCTAATAGAAGGTCCATGCTGCTGCTCAACTGACCTACCAATGTCACAGGTACAGTACCATTGGTCCTGCAATCTCTAACATAATTTTCCATGGGAATGGAAGTGCAACAGCTGCACCCAGCCCATTACTTAAGATAATTTCTGCAATACTTACAAAAGAGGTTTATAAACAATAGAAAGGCCTTATTTTTATTACACTATCAAAATAATGTCAAATAGCTGATTTACTTGCTCTTTAGGTTTGATGTACACTCACCTGGTTTCGAGTAGCATTAGAAGTGATTCTAGGTAAAAATTCTTCAAAGTACTTGTTTATAAACTCAGCAGCATCGATCTTCATCTTGTACAAAAGGTCTACCCATAGGTCCCTGTATGCAGATGCTGTTTTTAGAAAAGGAAAAAAAGACAAATGTCAGACTGAGCAGTGATTAAGTTCATTTTCACATTTCACAGAAAAGGGCGAATAAAAAAAGTGTTGCAAATTGTGACCAAAACAAATTAAACTTGAAAAGAGAAATGTAACAAACGTACAAAAGATATTTATTAATTTCAGATGTAATAAAAAAACTGGATTATTATATTTACATTTAAACCTTTTCCCTGAATCCTTTCGGGGACAGTAGAGTCATGGAGATACAAAACGTATTTCAAGACATTGGCACTTTAAATACAATCAAACCTATTAAGCTCCTCCCTTCTCTGTAACCCATTCTGCAGGGAACTCACATATCTGTAACCAATTGAACAGAACAAACAAGAGAAAGAAGCAACAACACCACTGACAAGAATGGAAACTATGGTAAACTTTTAACAGGAGAAAAGCATAAAAAGGGTGGGCTTCCAGAGATGTCCAAAGGATCGATAGCGAAGGAGTTAACGCAAGTATAAAAATCCTGCTCTCTCAATCATCTAACTGGGGACACTGGCACAAGAGGAACGTCCAAAACCTTCCCCTTCGGGTACAAATGTTCATAGAGTTGCGGTGTGCAGAATCTTCTGACCAAAACTGGTGTACTTGGATACAAAAACATTGAACCTGTAAAACTTATAAATGTATGTACGGAGGATCATGGGCCACATGACACAGCTGCTCAGCTAAAAGGTCCAAGTTGCAGAATCCAAGAAGTGCTCACTGATATGGTAGAATGAGCCTTCGTATTAAAGAACAGCGTCCCCGCACTAATGCAAGTGTGACGAATCACAAAAATTATTCATCTGGCTAGTCTGTTTGGCCTCTAGCAAACCTCTTTTAGAAGCATTGTAGCAGACCAGAAGATCATCAGTCTTTATAGTGTTCTTCTGACATATCATTAAACCCTGACAACTTTCAATAAGTGAAGAGACCCTTCTTCCACCAAGCACTGGTTCTGACTAAAAACTGAAATCAAAATGTTCTGATTTAAGTGGAATTTAGAAATCACCTTAGGCTGAAAAGATGGTCTCATACAGACAATGGCCCTATCCTTATGAAAAAAACAGATGGAGAGATCTGTAATTCAGAGCCTCTTTCGAGCCAAGGGTATGGCCAGAATGAAATCATTCTTTAGTCTGAGATTTATTTAGTGGTTCAAAGGAAGCTTTTTGTAAGGCCTTCAACTCTAAATTCAAATTGGAGACTAAAGGAGGACTGAATGCTGTTCTCAAATTAATCATACCTTATAAAAAAAAGTGCAGGCCTCTTCCGTAAGAAAACAGAGTGCATAGATCTAAACCGTTAAAAAATTCAGTTTCAAACTATTTCCAAGCCATTCTTTAAGAACAGTAGAAGACAGACCAACTGGAAAGAAAAAAAAATAAAACTTCCTATTCTCACATAAAGAAACATATGTCTTACATACCCTATGATGAGTTTTTTCAGAGACAGGCTTTCTGGCCCTAAGCATGGTTTCAATCACCCTTCAACCACCACACAGTTAAAGCCAGTTGCACGAATCCAAGATGGTAAAACGTTTCCGGAGTTAACAGATTCTTTCTTTGGGAGAGATGTCTTGATGGACCCACTGACATCCTGAGAATGTCTGTGTACCAAGACCGTCTTCTTCAATCCAGTGCCACCAACTGCACCCAAATGTGCCGCAGCATCTCCACCAGTGAGAACAGATAAATCAGATGAAAATCTCATGAGACAATCATGGCCTCTACAAGAAATGCCTATGGATCCCTGGTCTTTGAACATAACAGCTCACCATTATGATTCAGCTGAGACGCCATTATGGTGTTGTCTGGCTTATTCCATCTGTTCAAACACTGCTCAAAGAAGCATTGCCTGAGACACCCTGGATGCAGGGCCTACCTTCTGAGATTATTAGTCTCTCAGCTTTCCATCCCTGGTATGAACACTGTTTTAACTTTCGGACATTTATCGGAAGCCTGGCCTCTGCTGGGGACCACAGACCTCTGTCGGTTACCACAGGCCTTGAAACCGGCAATGAAGAATGACAGTACTCCAGCCCTGAAGACTGACATCTGTAATCATAATTGTCCAGTTCCATATGGTAATAGGCGGTCCCTGTTGAGGATGTCGAGTCTCAACCACCAAGCTATGTGTCTATACATAGTGATCTGTTGTGAGTCCAGATTAAAATGAGACTTGTAACATTTCAAGATGAGTTCTATATGGAACGTGCTTGAATGGACTTCAAATGTCAAGAATCCCCAAGGCCTTCATGCAGAACAGAAATGACATCTATCTGAGATCCAATAGACACTGTACTAGTTTTTTATAATGAGTCTCCTGGAAGAAACACCCTCTATTGTCAGGTGTCTAACAACAGATTCATAAAGTCCAGCCTCTGGGTAGGAAGCAGGATGAATTTCTGATTATTGATAATCCAACAATGGGACTCCTATACCTGTGCAGATTCTGATGCAGAATTTTGGGCTTCCCTTGATGAAGCTTATGTTGTCCAAGTAAAGAATGGTCACTAGCCCCATGGACCTCAGGAGCGTGGCAATAAAATCCAGTCTAAATACCCGAGGAGATGTTGCCAGGCGAAAGGGCAGGGCCTAAAGCTAAAAATGGTTGGACTAAAACGCAAATCTGAGAAGGCAATCATGCCCCTCACAGATTACAACATGTAAATAAGCATCCTTGATGTCATTGGACACCCTGAACTTATCTCATTGAATTTCTTCTTGAACTTGTCCACCTGAAAATAGGAATTGAGGGTTTTGGAGGCTTAATTCGGGTCAAAAGATATCATTTGGTTTCTGGACCAAAAATAAGTTTGAGTAAAAAAACCTCTTCCCCTCTGCTCTGCTAGCACTGGGATGATTACCCCTACTATGAGCAACATGTGAAGAGCCTGTCATGTACAAAAGTTGTCTGAGGGCTTGGCTGCGGGCTTCTTAGCAGGCCAGGCCTGTTTTACTCTATGCTGTCCTCTACCTGCAACATGAAAGAACTGAAATCTATATCCCCAACACTTTTGGAAAAATTACAACAGAAAAGAACTCTTCAAGGACAGCACCTAGCTAAACATCTTATCCAGCTCTGGACCAAACAAGACTTTGTCCAAAAAAGGCAAGAACTCCAGAATCATCTTAGACTTTGAATCAGATCACCGCCAGGAGGTAACCAAGGTACAGCTCTGACACTTCTGGGACCTAGGCAATGAGAGTTCGCCAGAATCCTTTCTAAGTAAGAGGAAACTTTAATGAACCCCTACACCAAGTTAGCCAGGGATTGCACCCAAACTGGCTAATTTATTGGCATCACTCAGGGTCCAGATGATTCCGGCATGAGCTCAGAAAAAGACTGAGCCAGGCATATGGCCCAGGCTGGTTCTGCCAGATCAGTGGCGAAACCTTCAGGCACCTGCAACAGTCGGCAATAAATCTTGCAGGCAACCAAGTAAGTCACTTGCCTAGTTTGCGCTCCTGTGTGCAATCTGGCACTGCTGTACCTGATGGTGTGGTGGCAGCTCAGGATCCACGATCACTGTAGTAGTAAGAGTGAAGGAGATCACTCCGGATGCAGCGGGAGGACGTACCCAGAACAGCACATACTCAACCAGCTACAGATTGCAGACAGCTCGGCAAGGCTGTCAGCTCCAGGTGACCATCATATCGGTAGATTCAAAAAAGAGATCGCATCAGAAAAAAAACGTCAAAATAGCTATAGCAGAAAATTTAAAATAGGTAAAAAAATAAATAAGTAAACAGTCTGCAGAAGCAGATCCCACCCTGCCCACTCAAAAACAAACAAACAAAATAACAATGTACCATGTCCTGTGGGCACTCTAATAAAACAGAGTTCACTGCAGAATGGAGATACAGAGGAGTAAGGCGGGATTTTATTTACAGTGCCAATATAGTGAAGGCTCTGTATGCTGATGGTACTAGTTTATCCCCAATTGGATAAACTAGAAGTACATACATATAACACACACAAAAATAATAAAAACAAAATAACTACATGCACCCCACCAGTAGAGAAATACCTGTCTCCATACACAAATTAAACTATTACATTTTTGTTTATTTTGATTTAAGGATATAGCACCATCATAGCAGCACTTTACAATTAGACACAAAATTGTAATCAACAATTTCTTATTGCTTTGTGGAACAAAAAGCTTTGCATTTTATTACTAGTATACACTCTAGCTTTACTTTCCAATTACTTTCCAAAAACATATCGTTTGGCTAATTGTTTACTTATTCTACAGTACTTTTGTTAGCTTTTGCTTACCAACTAATGGATGGTTTGCTAATATCAGAAGCTCCTGGGCCAGATTTTCTGCTTCCACAACGTCTGTCTCCAACCCTGGCACACACGTGAGGACATAAATTGCGTCTCGCAGGACCCTTGGAGATGCATGGTACTTTCCTGGCTCTGTCACCTCCTCGGAGTCCATTACCGAAGTATCACTTGACATCAACTAGATTAAGTAAAGGATAAATATAAGCTGTAGAGACACCTAGACAGTGTATCAGAAAGCAAGCTTTATAAGGGTTTGAAACTTTAGAACATA
Source organism: Mixophyes fleayi (assembly GCF_038048845.1). Classification (NCBI taxonomy): domain Eukaryota; kingdom Metazoa; phylum Chordata; class Amphibia; order Anura; family Limnodynastidae; genus Mixophyes; species Mixophyes fleayi. The sequence continues at coordinate 335,425,675 of NC_134402.1, forward strand.
CTAACCTTGTTTGAATTTAGCACAGCTTTGAGTTCTGACAAAAGGCCATGCAACAGCTTGGTGCCACCAAGGGACCCCAGTAGCTTCTTGATGGTCTGCTGACAATGCTTACGTACTTTCCATGATCGACTCAGCAGGATAGTGATCAAAGCATGATAGTATGGCCTGAAAGCAAAACAAAAACAACCACAATGTTTTTATGCATCTCAGGTGCACAGAAATGGTCAAAAAAGAAATACAAATCAGAAACTTACTGAGCTCTGTTGTCTGGAAGCCTGTGTATGTGGTCAAGTAAGAGCCTCTCACTTAACTGAAGAAGTGTACAAAGGCCTAATTGAGATAAAATAAAAAAATCAATAATGCATGATCATTTTGGTAATGAACAAGCCCAAATGCATATATAAAGAACAGTACGATCAGAACAAATTGGGCAAATAGGACATCAAGAAATCAATTGCATTCGTAGACCAGCAATACGAGTAACTTAAATATTATTTAATAATGGAACCAACTAAAGAAAAATGTTTTTAAGTACTGTTTAAATGATCATTTATGTTGCCAATATAGAGTGAAAGTGTCCATTTTGTGGTCTGAATGGATATTCATGAGACTGCAGTTTATCACCTAGCTAGTAACTGGAGGCCCAATGAAAATTGGTCATGAAACGCTTACATGTCACTAGTTCCTAGTGAAAGGAAACACTGCATACTCCTGAATTTTGTTCAGAGCACAAAATGGTAGCCTCCGCTATATGATGGCAACAAGAGGTCTGCATTTTAAAAAAGCTAAATATAATTTGCTGTTAGAAGCATAGACAAAGGATACTCAGTTTAATGTTATTGTAAAAAAAATTGCTGCAATACCATTAGAGAGCACAGTTAAATGTGCAAAACAAAAAAATTAGACAAATATGAATAAGACAGATGCAAGCAAAGTGATAACAAATTTAAGAAACACTTCATCAATTAGAAAATGGGAGCTTTTAACTACCTTTAATCATTTTCTCTGAATCCATTGGGGGACACTGGAACACTGGTGTAGAGTGACAGGAGTGTGGGCACCCTGAAAACCTCAAGCTCCTCCTCCTTTCTATACCCCTGGGAATCTCAGTATTTTTATAACAAAGCCCCAAAGCACAGTATCAGGAGTACAGAACATAAGTCAGAGGAGAGATTAAAGTTCTCCAAGGAGAACAACAATCAGGTCTTCAAAAGCCACACCTTTGAAGCCAGCCAAGGTAAACTCTGATGAAGGAAGAAGCCCTGACTTAACAGATCTGGTCTTAGAGGCAGGTGCCACGCTGGGCCCTCTGACATGCTTAAAATGTATGTGTACCAAAACCTTCTGGGCTAAACCGATGCTACTAGAATCACCCAAACACCCTCTCCCTGAGGGAACAGGTAGATCAGATGGAAATTTCAGGGAACCGACATGGTTCCTTGCTCTGGAGCAGAAGAGCGCTACCTTGTGGTTCAAGCGAGATGCCCTTATTCTGGTTGCCCTCACCTGACCACAGTCTGCATGAAAACTTCTGGATGAATGGAACAGTCCACGAGGTGAATTGTCTGTCTACTGAGAAAATCTGCTAACAGGGACTTCACCTGTACCTGTAGGGAGAGGATTTTGTCCTCTGGTATGAACACGCTGTGTTGACAGGTGTCAAATAGAAGCCACAGGAAAATCATCCCATGAAAAGGCATCAGGTTGGATTTCCTGAAGTTGATGATCCAACGCGAGCTTCTAAAGTCTGCTGATCAGGACTAACTCCCCCGGCTTTGCTTCAGGCTCATGTTTGGGAAATGGACCAAATTGTTCAGGTAAGGAATGACTGTCATTCTCAAAATCTGAAGTAAGACAGTCATTACTGCCATGACCTTTGTGAAAACCCTTGTCACTGTAGCCTGGCCAAAGGCAAGGGGCCAAAACTGATAGTGATGAAATTGCACTGTAAATCTGAGAAAACAGTGGTGTCCCTCCCAGATTGGAACACGCAAGTACTCATCCTTGATGATAAGTGGACATCTATCATTTTTCCTGTACCATACTACTGATGCCCAACATCAATGGTTCCAGCTTGAACCTGTTTACCCACAACTGAACGTTTATCTATTTCAGGTTCAGATTAGGTTTAAAGGAAACGGACGATTTCTGGACCGGGAAGAGATTTGAGTAAAAACCCAGGACGGGAATAGCTACTTCTGCAGAACTAAGGGACTGATTGGCTTAGATTGGAGCAAACTAGTTTGCTCTGTCTCCGTGAAGACCGGTGGCGATAAAGCGACTTGGGCAGGGACTTCAGGAGATCGGAGATGTATCCCTGACTTACGATGCATCTCATCCAAGCATCAGTGTTGGGACACAAATCACTGTTCCCGGAAGAGAAGCTGATGGGCTCCCAATACAGGTACTCCCAGTGGGCAGCCTGCCTAATATGCTGTGAGTCAAAGGTCTTAGTAGCTACCCAAGCTTGTCTACCTCTTCTCTGCACACTTACCTTCCCATAGGGATAAAAAGGAATGAAACTTAGGGCCCTTCTGTCTAGAGCATTTGGCAGTGAGAAAGGAACTATTTCCCCCTGTGAACTGGGAAATTCTTTTATCCAGTTTGAGACTAAACAGGACCTCCCCAAGTGTATGGAAGAGACTCCAGGATCCTCCAAGACACCGTGTCCACCTCCCAACTCCTATGCCAGAGGACACAGCATGCAGACATTGCAGAGGAAATTCTAGCCTCATTAAGCCCTATATTAATGGTGGCTTCCCCCAGATATTAAGAGGTCTCACACATATGCTCTATCAGAGTTAGAAATCTAGTTTTGATCAGATTCCAGACCTTCTGCTAACTGCTCCAAACAACTCTCCCCCGCCTTATTGACCAAAGCCGAAGCTAAGCTGGTTCTAAGGGATGCCCCTGCCACAGTGTAAGCTGTCTTAAGAGTAGCCTTAATTTTCCTATCCGTGCTATCCCACAAGGTAGCAGTGTTTGTAATTGTAACGATGGCGGTCTTGGTTAAAAGAGTTATGAGAGTATCCACTTTATGGACTGGGATTATACCGTATCCTTGCTAAGGACAGGACAAAGGGACTGCAATCTGTGTGAGACCTGCAATCTGCGATCAGGCTTAGCCCACTCTTCATGAAGCACGTCCTCTAACTGATCCGACTAGGGAATGCACACAGTCCGTTTCTTTTTCCTCTTGAACAACGAGCTGCCTGGATTCTTCGCAGTCCTTAAACTGGAGACTCTGCCTGACAGCACAAACTAAATCCACTTCCCGATTTCTGTAGGAATGCTCTCATGGTCTGAGTCTTCAAGCCACCTCACCTTCTTCCTGGGAAGAAAACTCTGAATCAGACTTTTCCAGAGTCTAGTTGTCGAAAGTTGATGTTTTAGTGGCCCAGCTACGGTGGCAGTTGTCAGAATTCTCTCCAAAGAAGAGGATACTAGACCTAAGCCCTGTACTGAACTTGCCAGGCCCTGACCCTAAGCCATCTTATCAGGCACTGTAAAAGGCAGAACCAAATGATCCTGGGTGAAACTTTCTGGGAACAAAAATAACACTCCTCGACCCTGCCATGGGAGAGGTAGAGTAGGGAGTGTTACTCCATAGGAAATACCACAAGTTGTGTGACATCTGTAAAAGCCTGGGCCAGAGACTTGGCTAGGCTGGCTCCAACATCTCAAACGGTGCACTCAAAGGTGAGCGCAACTACTGGTGTTTTATGGTGGGCCTGACTATCTAGAAAGCCACACCAGAAAGGGGATGCTGAAGAGAGCACTGATGGATGGCTACCGTATAAAGTACAGCTCCTTAGCCTGGTGTGATTTACTGCCCATTATTAATGCTAAGGAGAAACATTCTATTGTGTCAAGTGCATATTTCTATGAGGCGATCTGGATTTTCAATTTGAATTGTTCAAATCAGCTTATATTATAGCAACTAAAAGGTAAACATGAGCAGCCCTTGAATACCAGGTAAAGGAAATCATGCTAGGAGGTAAGGGACTTCAATGCAGTGACTGCTACAATGTACTAAATTACTTGGGCTATTACAAATGCATAAATCATAGTACCAAGCAGTAGAAACTTATCAACATCAGACGCACAATGACATGACATTACAGCAACAATACCAAAATTCTCATTCACTTACAATCTTCACTTGCAGAGGAAAGAAACTTGTCAGAGGTGAAAAGCAGTTTCTTCTCATCAGACAGTAATTGCCAAAAGTTATTCAGTTTGCTTTCTGTTTGAAAAAAGGGGCAAAGTCAGTCTATAATTTTAAACATGAAATATTATAAAATTCTTACATGACCATTAGTAGACTTTAAATGTAATTAAGTCAAATATCTAAAGTATTATTGGAATCCTTAGCTGCTTTGGAATCTTACCAATTTGAGTTTCGGTGACTGAAATCCTGCATATAAGAACAGCAGCAGCCAAAGCTTCTGTTAAGTAGGATATTTGTGAGGTTTGTGATGCCGCCTTATCCACAGTTTGGATCAAAAGTGGTAAAAGTTCCATAGCTTGCACCAATGTATCATCTGAGGATACAAAATAAAATTCATAGTTTGAAGCAATGCTTTCATTTCAAAACTTAACAAATTTTCTTTGAATATAAACAGTGCTTTATAGAAGAGTGAAAGAAAGAAAAAAGTGTCAATTTATGGGTTAGTTTAGAGGTTCTCAAATTGTGGCCACAAATCTGAAGAAAACATTAATTACTTTAACTAACCTTTGAAAGATACCAGCATACACTGGAAATATGAATGTCTCACTCCAGAAGTGCTTGTTTTGAGAGAAGTTGCTTTCTGAAACCATTCTATCAGCTTCTTGGGGACCTCTGTAGTGAACTTTTGACACCATTGAGTAAGTACCGAAACAGCATGAATTAGAGTTCCTTCATGAACTGAAAAAAACAAAATAAAACAGAAACTAAATTGAAAAATCAGAAATCAATCGCCATATCTGACTTTACAAAGAAGTGGTGCAAAAGCAGCTCCAGACACAAAATGTGGAGGTCTGATTGTTTCTGACAGAGATGCTGAATCATGCGCTCTTTCCATGGACAATTGAGCCCATCTACCAGTGAGTTGGTAATTACTGAGATTTTAGCTATATTTAAACACACAAGTCTCTGTTAAACCTTTAGGAAATATATATGGTTCACAAACGATGTCTAACACCATATGCTAGTCATCTGTGAAGCATTGCTTACTGGAGCACATTGCGCCTAATAATTAACAACATACATTTAATTGAAGCTCATCTCAATACGGTATATTTTATTGGTACAACTGGAAGACTGTTGTGAATGAGCAGATAATAAGTTTTGGGGCTTAGTGATCCTTTAATAAACAGATTACTACAGCTGAGAGTTGGAACTGTTCTGAAAACCATCCTATCATCGTGAAACACAAGATATGGTTCCCGACATGAGAGCCCCCAGCTCAGAAACTCTATGAGTTGACTCAATAGCTAGTAGAAACGCAACTTTCCATGTTAAGAACTGTAACTCCGAAGTCTGCAATGGTTCAAAGGGAGGTCCTTGAAGCATATCAAGGACCAGATTAAACTCCCAGGGTGCCGTGGGCGGAACATATGGAGGTTGGATATGCAAGACTCCCTGTAGGAAAGTCTTGACGTCTTGTATGTCTACCAGGTGAAGGTGAAAAGCAACCAAAAGGGCTGAGATCTGTACTTTTAAGGGCCCCAAGCGAAGGCTCCCATCCAGGCCATTCTGGAGAAAAGAAATTAACCTTGAAAGTCAGAATAAAGCAGTGTGGCAGGTTCTGCTCTCACACCATCTAATGTAGGTACGCCAGATGCTGTGGTAAATGCGAGCAGATACTGGCTTGCTAGCAAGAAGGAGAGTGTCCACTACTCATGGAGAGAACCATCTGGACCTCCAAACGTTGGCTTCAACAGCCATGCCGTTAAATTCAGCCGAGGTAAGTCTTCATGTTGGACTGGTCCTTGTAGAAGGTCTTCTCGAAGTGGTAACCGAAAACCTTGATCTACCGTCATTAACAGGATTTCTGCATACCAGACTCTCCACGGCCAAACTGGAGCCAACAGTACTACTGGGAGTCCGCCCTGCTTGACTTTTTGAAGGAGGTGGGGAATCATGAAATTGGGAGGACACAGTTACCCAAATGGGAGGACACAGGTACCCTAACCTGAAGTCCCAGGGCATTGTCATTACATCGAAAGCCACCACCAAGGGGTACCTTGCCCTTGAGAGGGACCTTTTGGTTGTGATGCGATGCCATTAGGTCTCTGTCCGGGGTCCACCATTGAACAACCAGAGACAGAAAGACCTCCGGATGAAGAGACCATTCCCCCAGCAGAACTGCTTGCCGGCTTAGACAGTCTGGGATGCCTGGAATGAAGACTGCAGAGATGGAGGGAACGTAGTTCTCGGCCCAGGTCAAGACCTGAGCCGCCACCTCCATCGCTCCTGCACTCCGGGTGTCCCCCTGTCTGTTGACATAAGACACTGTCGTGGCAATGTCGGACTGCAGACGGACCAGTTGGCCCTGCAGGATGAACTGTGCGCTCTGTAAGGCCTTTAACATGGCTTTCAGTTACAGTATGTTGATGGGGAGAGAGGTCTACTGAGCGGACCAGAGTCCCTGAAGTCTCAAATGAAGGGCCACAGCCCCCCATCCCTGTAGGCTGGTGTCTGTGGATACTAAGATGCAAGACCATGGGGCAACGGACCAGCCAACTAGCAAATTGTCCTGGACTACTCACCATCTGAGGGATTGTGTCACCTCTGATGACAAGCGTATCAATTGGCGTTCTAACTATTGATGGAATCCTGACCACTTCTTTAAGAGGTCCCATTGGAAGCAGTGAAAGTGAAGTCGACCGTAAGGGAGAGTCTCGAAGGTCGACAACATTTTTCCTAGTAGGCTCATGCATATGAGGACCGACGGTCTGCGACAGGTCAAAACTCAAGTCGTAGTGTCCCGCAGGGATCGTATTTCGTCCTCTGGAAGAAATGTCTTCTATTTGTTGGTATCCATTATCAGTCCCAGAAAAAGAGGATTTATGTACTTACGTTAAATCCGTTTCTCTGATTCCGTCTGGGGGACACTGCTTACCATGGGGTTGTGGAGGGAGCTTGGGGAGTTGGCACCTAACTAGTTAACTTTAGTACTGCCGACAGACCCCTCCCCTCTACAATCCCCCTGCCCCCTCTTGTTCAGTTAATTAAAAAGCCCAAGGAGAAAAGGCCAGTCAAACAAGAGCACACAGAAGAAAAGCAGAAGGGAGGGATCGCAGTGTCCCCCAGGCGGAATCAGAGAAACGGATTTAACGTAAGTACATAAATCCTCTTTTCTCTTTCATCCAGTCTGGGGGACACTGCTTACCATGGGGACGTTCTAAAGCAGCCTCTTAAGGGTGGGACTACTCTGAAAACCCCGCTCGTAAAGCATTACGAGCGAAATTTGCATCCGCGGATGCAAATACATTAAACTGGTAAAATTTTGTAAAGGTGTGGACAGAGGACCAGGTGGCTGCCCTGCAAAGCTGGTCTGCAGAAGCCCCATTTCTCGCTGCCCCTACCGATCTGGTGGAATGGGCCGTAAGTCTCTCCGGCACAGGACGGTTAGTCTTTATGTAAGCTTGCTTGATGGTTGACGTAATCCATCTTGCAATGGACTGTTTTGAGGCTGGCCAGCCTCTCTTATTAGCATCATAAAGGACAAACAGAGAATCAGTACGCCTAATCTGAGAAGTTCTTTTGACATAAATGCGGAGAGCCCTAACCACATCTAACTTTTCCATAGACTGTTTACCCGAATGGGAAGAAGATGAGAAGACCGGAACTACAATTTCCTGGTTAAGATGGAAAGCCGAAACTACTTTTGAAACGAAGGTAGGGAGGGTTCTTAACACCGCTCTATCCTCGTGGAACAGCAGGTATGGTTCCCGACAAGACAGAGCTCCTAATTCCGAAACCCTACGTGCAGAGGCAATAGCCAAAAGAAAAAGGACCTTCCAGGTCAACCACTTCAAATCTGCCACAAGTAACGGCTCAAAAGGAGGCCCTTTAAGCATATCCAGAACCAGGTTGAGATCCCATGGTGCTGTAGGGGGAACATAGGGAGGCTGAATATGCAAGACTCCCTGGAGGAAAGTCCTAATATCTGGTAAATCCGCTAATTTCAGGTGAAAAAATACTGAAAGTGCCGATACCTGGACTTTTAGAGAACCTAACCGAAGCCCTGCTTCCAGGCCATCCTGAAGGAAAGCCAACAAGCGAGGGAGACGAAAGGAGGACAAGTGACATGTCCTATTCTCGCACCATTTGATGTAGGCTCTCCAAATCCGGTGATAGATGCGAGCTGAAACTGGCTTTCTGGCTCGCATCAGTGTTCACTACGCTGGAGGAAAAACCTCTAGCCCTCCAGAGGCTGGCTTCAACAGCCATGCCGTTAAACTGAGCTGAGGTAAATTCTGGTGACGGAAGGGACCTTGCAGAAGAAGGTCGTCTCGAGACGGAAGACGGAAACCCTGTCCTTCCGCCATAGAGATATGTCCGCGTACCAGACTCGGCGCGGCCAGGAGGGAGCTATTAGAATTACTGGTAGACCGCCCTGCCTTACTCGTCTGAGTACGCGAGGAAGCATGGGAATGGGAGGAAACAGGTATCCCAACCTGAACTCCCATGACATCGTCATAACGTCCACTGCCACCGCTAAGGGGTCTCTTGCCCTTGCGCAAAACCTGTGAACCTTTCTGTTGTGTCTGGAGGCCATGAGATCTATGTCCGGAAGACCCCACCTCTGAACCAGAGACTGGAAAACTTCCGGATGGAGTGACCACTCCCCCGGCATCATCTGGTTTCGACTTAGGTAGTCCGCCTCCCAATTTCTTATTCCTAGAATGAATACTGCCGATATTGCTGGAACATATTGTTCTGCCCAAACCAAAATTTGAGCTGCAATATTCATTGCAGCTGAACTCCTGGTTCCCCCTTGCCTGTTGAAATATGCCACGGCCGTGGCATTGTCGGACTGAACTCTGACTGGGTGGCCCTGGAGAAGGGATTGGTCCCCCCGGAGGACCAAAAGAATAGCCTTCAACTCCAGCACGTTTATTGATAGGGGTGATTCCTGAACTGACCAAAGTCCCTGGAGCCGGAGGTGCAGGATTACCGCCCCCCAACCTTTCAGGCTGGCGTCCGTCGTGGCTATGATCCATGCCCATGGAGCGAAGGATCTGCCCACTGTCATGTGATTCTGAATCAGCCACCACTGAAGCGATTCTCTCGTCTCTGGAGATAGAGAGATCCTCTGGAAATCCAAACGTGGGTGGGATCCTGACCATTTCGTTAATAGATCCCACTGAAAACATAGAGAATGGGCTCGACCGAAGGGGATGGTCTCGAATGAGGCCACCATCTTTCCCAGTAGCCGCATGCACAAGTGCATTGAGGGGCTGGGAGAAGACAAGACTTGAGTTGTTATACTCCGAATTGAGCTGATTTTCTCGACAGGCAGGAACACCTTCTGCTGGCTGGTGTCCATAATGAGCCCTAGGAAAACCATGCGTTGACACCTAACCATCTGGGATTTCTTTAAATTTATTAGCCATCCATGGCCCTTGAGAACCGCCAAGGTGAGGGATAAGTGATGACGTAAGCAATTCTCTGTGGAGGATTTGATGAGCAGGTCGTCCAAATAAGGCACGACCTGAATTCCCTGAAGGTGAAGACATGCTGCCATAACTGACATGATCTTCGTGAAAACCCTCGGAGCTGTTGAGAGGCCGAAGGGGAGGGCCCGAAACTGATAGTGGGTGGATCTCACTGAGAATCTTAGGAGAGACTGATGGTGGATCCAAATGGGAATGTGGAGGTATGCGTCTTTTATGTCTATGGACGCCATAAACTGACCCTTCTCTAAGCCGTTTACCACCGACCTTAGGGATTCCATCCGAAATTTGTCCACCCTTGTGGTCGAAAGGAGCCGTCCGGCTTCCTGACCAAAAACAGGTTTGAATAAAACCCCTGACCTTTCTGGTAATCTGGGACCCTGTAGATAACTCTGTGAGAAAGAAGAGAGGCGACACAATCCTGTATCGCCTGCCTTCTTGATGGATCTCGGGGTAGCGGAGTTAGGAAGAAACGATGTGGGGCTGGTCCTGTACCCCTCGATACGATACACCAAATCCAAGGATCTTGGGAGGACGCTGCCCACTGTTCCTGAAACAAAGACAGACGTCCCCCCTACTGGCGCCCCCTCCGGAACAGAGTGGTCGTCAGGACGCAGGCTTCTCCTGGGTCTTGGGAGGCCTGGTGCCTAGCTGCAAATGAGGATTTCCCCCTGGCAGAGGAGCATCGAGAACTGGGCTGTCTGCCTCTAAAGGACTGTCCTCTAGGTAAGGAGGTTCCCCGAAAGGGCTGATGAAAAGAGCTGACCCGAGGGTTCCGGCTCCTGCTAGGGAATACTGGCAAGGAAGTGCTTTTGCCTCCGGTTGCCTGAGAGATCAGGGTATCCAATTCCAGGCCGAACAAACCTGCTGCTGAAAAGGGATGGTTTCCACTGACTTTTTTGATTCCGCATCTCCTTCCCAGGATTTCAGCCATAACGTTCTTCTAGCTGAGATAGAGGCAGCCTGAATAGAAGAGGATACAGCCGCTGTGTTCTGGGCCGCCTCATAAAGGTACCCAGATGCCTCCTTCAAATGCAAAGCCAGAGGAAGTAACTCAGAGTCCTGTAATGCCTCTGCCAGCTGGTCTGCCCATGCTTCCATGGCTCTAGCAACCCAAGCTGAAGCAAATGTGGGCCTAAAGGAAGAACCTGCAGCCGCAAATATAGATTTCAGCTGGGATTCCACTCTGCGGTCATTGACATAGTGCAGAGATGCAGAACCTGGGGCTGGGAGTAAAGTGTGTTTGGCCAATCGGGGTATTGGAATATCCACTTTGGGAATACTCTCCCAGCGAACCACATCCTCTTTCTGCAATGGGTACAGGGAAGAGAACCTTTTGGGAACAGTGAACCTTTTATCAGGATGCTTCCAAGCTCCTTCAGCAATATCCTTAAGTTCTACGGAAGGGGGAAAAAGGATAGCCTTTCTTTTGGCCTTCTTTAAAAAAAGGTTTCTGTCTCTAGGAGTAGGATCCTCCGGTTCTGGGAGGTCCAACGCTTGTCTAACTGCTAAAACCAAATCTTTAATCAATTGGCTTTTAGAGCTTTCTTCCTGTCCCAAACGAAAGAACCTGGTTAGGATCAGAATTAACTTCCCCCTCTTCCTCTGAAAACTCCTCAGAATCTGAAAGGACCATAAGGGTATTATCAGATCTGGGCCGCTTTCTTCTATTAGGCGGAATGTTTGGGGATTCAAGCAACTGGTTCAGTTTATCCAAACCCTTTATAAATGCTGCGGACCATGGCGGCTCTGTAGGGACAGTGGCTTGGTCCGTCTGTAATGAGGAAGGTCCTGGTATAGACGTTCCGCTAGAACCAGAGGAAGCAGGGAGGCCCAACGGTGTACTAGGATTATTAGCCACCGAAGTTGCCACACTAGACCACAATTGATTGGATTGAAAAACCATCTGTGCTAAAGAGGAAACCGACTGTGTCAGGGAGGCCACCTAGGCCGGTTCCTCCGATGGAGGGGCTGAAACCTGTTGGGTTTGCGCAGGGGGGACCCCCACTTCACAAACAGAGCAGAGCGCCGACGGGTCCTTCTGCCCACAAGGTAATTTTACATGACATTTTGAACATGTGAAATATTTTGCCATAGAGCCCTTTCCCTTATCTGACATTTCTTAATAAAGGAAGGCACACCAAACACACAGACTTAAATTGAAAAAAAATTCTGAGTAGAGAGAGAGATATAAATGTGTGGAGAGAAAAGAGTAAACTACAAGAATCAACTAATCTACATATAAAAGTTGTACTTGTAATATATTAAAACACAAAATAATACTTAAGCAGGTAGGAGAACTATAACATAAACTACTAGCCCACTTGTACACAGCAATATAGAAAATGTGTTTAAATAAATCAGATACTCAGCCCATAGGCCAAACAGGGGAGAAGTCCAACAGCAGTATCCTGGTGCCTGCTCCCTCAGATCTGTTCTCTCTTCCCGGGCTTCTCCTTGGCGCCAGAAGACTGGGAAAAACCATCTCTCTCTCTGGAAGGAGGGGGAGCTCTATGTGTTAACTCCCCCCCTTCAGTAATGCTGCTTCTGCAGCGACTCTGTGGCCAAATAGAAAAATAAAAAGTATTCTGTGGCAGAGTAGTGGAGACCTCCATGGGAGGTCTCCGCAGCGGAAGATACCTGATGCCCCCTCCTATGCATGGGGGGGGATCCAGGTATAGCCCCCTTCTTTTTGTCTGCAGCGACTCTGTGGCCCCTTCCGAATCCAAGATGGCCGCCGCCATATGAAACATCCGATAACCGGCGCTCTATGCCTGCAGTGGCAGCGCCGGTTATCGGGGAGGCTCCAGGAGTGACAGCGGTCCGTGAGAAGGAGCCATCTGGCCTTCAGACCAAAAAGAGGTTGGAAATCTTGTCCCCTTTGTTGTTCCGGAACCTTTGTGGGTCGCAGGGTGCGCTGGTCGTGAAAAACCGACAACGGGCTGGGCCTGATAGGTCCATTATGTAACCTCTTCGCATAATCCCGCAAATCCAACTGTCTTCCGAGGACTCTGCCCACTGCTCTTTGAACAGAAGCAGACGCCCCCCCACTACAGCCGCCGTACAAAGGGAGGGGAAGGGAACAATCAAGCTGCAGGTTTATACAGGAGTTTGGAAGAAGGACGGCTCGTGGAGGAGGAAGACCTACCTCGTGCGAGTGTCCTCTAGTACCAGATGGTATGGACCTGTGTGTCTGTCCCTGACCAGATGAGCTACCCCGAAATGGCTGTCTAAATGAGCCAAACCTGGGTGTCCTAGGCTTTGGGACATTGACTGGTAGGAAATTACTTCTGCCTCCTGTGGCCTGGGAAATAATGCTGTCCAATTCAGGCCCAAATAACACTCCACCTGAATAAGGGAGAGACTACAAAGATTTCTTTGATTCGGTGTCTGCATCCCAGGACCTCTACCATTGGGTCCTCCTGGCCGCAACGGAAACAGAGAAGGAAATGCAAGCTGCGTTTTGGGCAGCTTCATAAACGTATCCTGAAGCCTCCTTGAGGTGAAGGGCCAGGGGAAGCAAGTCTGAATCTTGCAGACCTGTTGCCACCTCTGGTCAGTCCATGTTTCCATAGCCCTTGCAACTCATGCTGATGAAAACATGGGTCTGAATGAAGTACCTGCTGCCATGTACATGAACTTTAATAAAGCCTCCATCTTACGGTAAGTAGGATCCTGGAGGGAGGCTGTCCCTGGAACAGGGAGTGTGGTGTGGCGAGCTAAGCGTGCCACTTGGCGTATCAACCCTTGAGACCTGTTCCCAACCTCCTGCAGTGGGTATAGAGGAAGGTACCTTTGTGGAATAACAAACCTGCGATCAGGTTGTTTCCAGGGTGCTTCTGAGATCTCTTTCAACTCCACAGATGGAGGAAAACGGATCACCCACCTTCTGACCTTTTTAAAGAGACTGCGATCTGTAGCTCTAGTCTCCTCTAGGTCTAGAAGTCCAAGTGCCTGCCGCACTGCTACCACCAGGTCATCAATCCCTTGTTATCTGGGAGATTCCTCTAGGTCTGTAATGTGTTCGGAATCAGAATTCTCCAAAATCTCGCCCTCCTCTTCTGAGGATCTCTCCGAATCAGAGAGGGATAGAAGCGGCAACGTCAAACCCCGCAGGCTAAGTGTTGAAACACTTAACCAAACATTGTCGCTTTAATTGAAAAGGAATCGCACTGACGCTAAAATCTCTTGACGGACAGATCAGTAGTCGGACTCATTTGCGGTCAGCATCCTGCGCCAATTGGACATCTGCAACTTCGGTATACAGATAAGTCTGCTTTTCTTTACATTGTTTTTTTACAGATTCGTCTTTTATTTGGAGGACTTCTCGGTGTCGGAATATTTCGCACCAAGAATGCGTACCCCACCCAATCTATTATCCTAGCTCTCCCCATCCCGCACTTGCTCCATCTTAACACCAAGATGCATGTAATGGCGATTTACTGCTTCTTCCTAAGCAGTAATCGACACTTATCATCAGTGTAGCCGCTAAAAGTAAAGACCAAGTACCCCCCCCTCCTTTTCTGAGGAGGGTACTTGGTATAGTCCAGAAAATGGCAGCCTCCAGCGCTAGCGATTACCGGCGCTCTCTACCTCTCGTGGCAGCACCGGTAGTCAAGTAACGATCGGTGTGACAGCGGCTTAAATAAGCCACTTTACAGCACCGAGAAGAAGCTGGAAAAAATTGTTTTTTTTAAAAAAAAAACTCTGCTGTCAGTGAGAGCCGTCCAACTCTCTGTCTGACAGCTGCTTCTTTTCCTAAACGAGTGTGCTCTGTGTGTAGGACGGAGGACACCTCTGTAGGGAATAAAAATTTAAATTTAAGTTAAATAAAGTATATTAAGTAAAAAAAAAATGACTACCTAGCATAAGTGAGCCCAACTCCTTTGGGCACTCAATTAAAACTGAAGAGGTTACAGGGGGATTGCAGAGGGGAGGGGTTTGACAGCAGGATACATTAACAAAGTTAACTAGCTAAGTGCCAAACTACACTCCCCTCACACAACCCCTTGCTAGCAGTGTCCCACAGATAGGATGGAAGAGAAATACACATAAGGTGTCGTGAAAAAAGTAAAGGGCAGCTGCTACAAGTAATAGATATAATGACATATTCACAGATGTGAGGGGAACAACAAAGTATATGTCTGGAGAATGAACCAAATGCACACATAGCCAAATTAAGCCAACACGTATAATTTTGGAATGTGAGAAGGAACCGGAGCACCCATTGTAAACTCTCACAAACACAGATAGAACATACAAATGACACACACACACTAATGAAAAACTACACACACACACACACACACACACACACACACTAATGAAAAACTAAACTCAGTGCCCTTGAGCTAGATGTGCATCCAAACACAAGCATGACAGGTGCTATATGTATTACGCAACCGGGCTATCTGGTTGTTATTGGTTATGATGAAGTAACCTCTAACTAGATCCAGTGCAAAATATATTAAATTCAAATTTGAATGTAGCAGAAATGCCATAACAATAGAGAAATGTACAATGAGGAACACAACAAGAAATTAAATTTTTCAACGAAACAGGAAAAACTGTGTAAACTCCAAGATAGTATAAAATCAGGGTCTATATAAGATATTTTGCTTAAGTAGGACATACTGGTGAGGGGGTGAACTATAAGTTTTATTATATTAGATCCATCCTTTATCTATGTTTCATCCGATACAATAAAGGCATTTCAACACAAAAAAATTAATCTATTACAAATCAAATTATGGCTGCTCCACCACATGAAAAGGGAGCTAAAGAAATGCTCTTACCTTCTTGCTGAAGAAAAGGAATGAACAGTTCTAAAATTGTCCTACTCAACTCCTGACTTGAAGTGCCGAAAACAACATGGTGACTTAAGCTGCCAATACCTTTAAAAAAAACAAAAAAAAAATCCTTCACTGGTTGGACATGTTGATTTGCTGTTATTCCTGTGCATACAGCAGAACGACAAACATATTTATAAGTTTCCACCAGATGAGTAACAAAATATGATTATCACAGGGAGCATTGCACCTTAACACTAACAGAAGTGATTGCAAAGGTAGCAGACATCATTAGGATTGATACTTGTAAGGAGTGAGCATAGCAATTCAACATTTACTTAACTCCAACATGTACCATATTGAGTGTTTGTATATCCACTAACTTTAAGTATATGTTCTGTGGAACAGTTATTCTAGGAGCTATTGATGAACAATAAACATTACTTGTCTTCAAGAACCTGTTCTATTTCTCCAAGATGCATATACCTGCTGTATTTCTGTGACCTACAGATGTATCCTGAGCCAACGCTCTGCCGCTACTGAGGAGTCCTGATCCAGAGCAAGTAGTCAGGAGGACCTAGCCACTGTCACCACCTGCAGGAGCTACACACATCAGCCAAAAGTAAGCAGCTTCAGGTGCTGGTGAATGTGGCAGCACAACTAGGGGCACCACAATGGCATTCACTAACTTTTAGTCGGTGAGTGACTGGTGACTAAGTAGCACCAGCAGGAGTGGTCAGTAACTGCAGGTTAATGCCAGTAAGAGAAACCCCAATACATATCTGTAAACCAAACCCCAACAGGGTGCCAGCATAAGACCATTCTGTCGCAGTTAATGTCTTAACCCTTTTGGCCTTGTGAAACTCATTAGGAATTAATAGAAGATTGATAGCTAATTCAGAGCAATAGAGTAAAAAGACATCTTTACCTGAGAGAACACTCATCTTCTGAGCCACAGCTGTGAGTTTTCCTTCTGAACCTGCAAATTACAGTTGATAAATAAAAACCATTTCAGGTAGACAAACCAGATCAAGAAAGACATATTGTTTTCTCACCTCCCAGGATAGCAAACAAATGTTTTCCCAGAGCCTCCACAGCAGTTGAGTCACTGCACTGATGGGCCAGGTTCTGCAAAGCAATTACTGCTCCATCCATTAGTTGGGGGTTGTTAGACTTCAACTGCCCTAAAAAAATGAATGACCACTATGAAAATAACAGGATAGTACAAACCTAAACACCAAGCCATGCAAATTGGACAAAAAGTAGTTAAATGCGTTTACCCTAGGTTCCAAATAAAGATTTTAAAAAATGTACAATAATACATACCGGCCAAGCTTTTCCCAAGGTCAAGTGCATACTGGCTCAGGTCAAGTGTCACAGATGCAAATAGGGAAAAAATGGCTGAAAGGAAAATAAATATGCAAAATCGATTAATTTCTCAACCAATTATAGTGCGTCTGATGTCTCAACCAATTTCTTCAAATTGAATTATAGAAGTGCTTACTTTCAATCACATTTTCAGGGCTACGTAGAAGAGACTTTTGCAACACTGGTAACACTTGGTCTTTAAACTCAGCATGAGACAGATGTTGAAGCAATGGGGCACAACTTTCCTGCAATCAAAACATTAAAACATAAAACAATTATACTCTAAGATGCTTACATTACCATAAAACAGCCAATAGGAAGATGCCTTACCAGTATGTACTTAGGGGGTTTCACTTTACTCATGAGAACCGTTTTCACATAGAAATCTAGAAGATTACTCTGTAGAAGTAAGGGACAGAATGTTGGATAGTAAATCATAGAAAGTATAGTGGCACATCAATCATTCAATGTCTATTTCAAAGAAAAGTGCTTTAAGCTCCTCAAACTTACCCTGTACTTATTAAGAATGTCCATTTCATTCTGCTTCAAACAGAAATGTACAGAGAGTCCAAGAATGCCAGCAAAATTTTGGTTGGGCTCAAGACTTAAAACAATGTCTAGATACTTTGCCACAAGATGAGGATTCTGGGGGTGGGGAAAAAGCAAGTTAACATAGTAAGATTGTTAGTATATGAACAGAATATATGTCCATGAACAGAATATGAAGCCATCACACACCTCCTTCCATAATTTGTTCAACTTCTTTGAAGATCCTATTACAGCATGTCTGTGTGAGCCTCCTAATATCTCCATCAACAGAAATGACTGACACTCCACCTATCAAAGAAGAGTACTACTCATGAAACAGCAATGACATTTAGTCCGCACAAAAAAAAAAAAAATCACCCGTAAAAGGAAAATATGCCACGGGTAAGCTACTATGACATTACGGAACATTTCTAGATACAACTGAAAAGAGATCTATCCGCCTTTGATAAGTACGGTTTACTTACCCTTGACTCTGAAACACAACATATTATCCGTCGTTTAGGAGAGTGAAAACACACCACACATTGCATATGACAATTTGTGACATTATATATTGATTTTTGTATTAATGTGTCCCTATTTACAGGGAGCACATGCATGTCAAGATGGGGACATTCACAGGGATATCATCTGTGTCTACAAAGAGCATTTGATGCGGGTAACCACATTCACACAAACAACCATGTAATGACAATATTCAAACTCACTCAATGTCATGATTAATTGGAGCGATAGAAAGGCTTGCATAAGCTGCATTTTAGAAGAAAAAAACAAAAGGTCTAGATAAAGTACATGGCTCTTAAGTGTGTGTCCCGCAACCTTTCAAAAGTAGGCGCATTCTCCAGTGGTATTTCCAAAATGTAGACTGTGACCATAATGTTATGTTTGCGCTAGGCTGGAAAAAAACATTTCTACATAAAAAAGGCTTTTTACACTTTTGTAAATGAGTGGTGTTATACATTGCCTATTAAGATTTCAAAATAAGTCACAGGAGATGTACGTCAAATACATACCAGTTTTTTCCATGTCTCCCCTTGCTGTTTGTCTGGGGTGGAAAACACAACCCTGACAATGACACAAGTCCATGACAAGGCTAATGTCGCTGCCGAGCCACTGCTCTTGCTGCAAAACATATAACAAATAAAATGAATGTCTGAAAGCCATAAGAATGAAGTAATACTGAGACCAGTCCAGTACTCTCCTGAAATTACCTGGGCTCTACATTCCTGTTTCCCACCCCAAATGTTTGGAGAGATTGCAGAAGATTCTTAGCAGTTACATCTGGCTGGGATTCCAGCAGCTGCTGGACAACTGACTGCAGAGCTCGACGGGATGCTGCATCTCTGTAAAATGACAAAACAATTATGTCACTGTAAGGTGGACAGCATTTCATCCAACCGGACTTTCTCAAGGGAATACGTGTTCATTCTGTTTTAATCTGTTTTTATATGACTTATTAAATTATTCTGGTATACATTACTTCTCTCATACTATATTCCTACCATTTGCCATATTCAATTAGTCAATTGAGGACCCTACTACTATTTGTTGTGGCTGAAGGGGAAGGTGGTGTTTGGCTACTAGGGGGTGTTGTGTTCAGCAGGGCTGCTGCTCTCCCATTCTCCAGGAGCCAAATTTGTCTTGGAGACAGCACCAGACCCCAGGGACAAACATCATGGAATTAATTTGGGTGGGAGATTTAAAGTTAATATCTGCCAGTCTTAGAGCACGTCTTGAAAGGGAGGGGCTGAGACCCCACTCACTTGCTCTGGTTCAGGGTAAACACACACACACCACCACGGAGTACAATTTAAAAAATAAAAGGATGGTCCAGACTAATCCACCTGTTAAATTTGACTGTTTAAAGGAAAAAAGATTGATTTACACCGGTCAGCATGTTTTATATATAAAAATACATGTAAGGCGTGTATGTAAAGTGTTTATTACTACTGTTCAGTGTTGTGCAACATCTCTTGTAAGACGTGTATGAGAAACAAACATTTTTCACTGTAAATACTCTGCTTTGTTCCTGTAACCAACAGTTTAGAGCTAACATTGCAATCCATCTCCTGTCTGTCCTGCATTGAGCCAAACATGCAGTCCGCTACCCAGGAGTCATGATCAAAAGTTAACGAACGGGAGATATTCGCATAAGTGACCAGCAAATAGGTGCTGCAGCAGCTCTACACACTACCCAGGAGAGTGTGCTTCCAGGTATGGGCGAAGGACCTCTGTGGTGGCAACAATACAGTGCTCAATTGAAAATGGTCGATAGTAAATATCTGGTTTGGCCAAGTGGCACCAATAGACATGGTCAGCGGTAGTAGGTCACAGATGACAGCAAAACCCCATAACCCTGTCAAAGCCCACTGGTTCACTTACCGATATCTATGTAATGTTAGGCAGAATAACTTGCAGAGTCCTTTAACAGCAACCTCTGGCAGATCTGTAAGAGTAGAAAAAAGACAACACTTCAATATACAGCATTTTACTAAACTATGTCACCATTTTCAAAATTAAATAACAGCAACAATGCAGCAACAGTAACAATGCAATCCAGTAATTTATTGTACAGATAAAACTTGACTGGAATACTTGGGAGATCGTGGCTGGATGTCAGGACCAGGAGACACAAGTCTCCGATTAGCATAAAAACAAAAATAAAAACAGAATTGGACTGCTACTCAGCCCAAACGCAGCCCATTCACCGGGCACTAAACTGAGGCTTACAGAAAGTGGGGTATAGAGGGGGAGGAGCTAGGGCTTAGTAAACAGAAATTTAAAGTGCCAGTTTACCCTGTTCCTACTCTATACCTCCAATGTCCCCGGTGTCCCACAAAGGAAGATAGAGAAACATGTTTTTACTAACCCCACACATTGAGTTAAACCCACCTTTTGCAGAAATACATAATTTCAGATCAGTAAGGATATCTCTGCGTTCCTTCACACTTGCTGTGGTGACTTTAGTTGCAAACTTTCTTAGTGTGTCCTGCACCTGTGTAAGTTGAAAGAAGAATTATGAGTTGGATAAAGAAATAACAAACAAAGGGTATAAGTCGGATAGAGGTACAGTAAAAAACAACAGAAACAAAAAAAACAAAAAAAAAAACTCTTGAATAAAGCCCATGCCCCCGTGACTGTAAGGCAACAATGCTAACAACTGTGCTCAATCAGTCTTCAGCACACAGGTTTTATATAAAGAAAGCATAATAAATCAAACTACACACGAAAAGATATACTTTTTCATTCATGTATTAATCAAAATTATTTAACATTAAATGTCTTTGTTGGAAAAAGTATGTGAACCTATGCTTTCAGTAACCCCATTAAGCAACATTGACTTCAAACGTTTACTATAATTGACCAGTCCACATCGGCTTGGAGAAATTTTAGCCCATTCCTCCTAACAGGAATGTTTCAACTCATGGATATTGGTGGGCTGTCTTGCATGAACAGCCCACTTCAGGCCCTGCCACAAACATGAGAATTCTTCTACTTCAATTTGTTGTTTTTTTTTAGACTTTACAGGTCTTTTTGTAACCCTTTCCAGCTTGAAATCTGCTTGGATCAGAGCTGTGACATGTTCAGAAACTTGTGTGGTGAAAACCAGTCTTTGGTACTGAAGACTCACGTTTATATTTTTAAAAATAGAGCAATGTTTGTTCCAAATTTTAAAGCACTGCTGAGAATGTGTCACTATATAAATAAATGTAAATAAACATTGACATATATCAGCAGAAATTTGAAGATAGTTATAATATTCATAAATATCATAAGTTACTTGGATCAATTAAGTACTATTCTCATGCAAATTGGTGAATTTTCACAACAGAAGAGAAATAGCTCGAACAAGGATTGGGTTTTTGGCATTTTAGGGAAGGGGTGTATTTTTAACCCTTAGGGGAAGATTCAATTTTCCGCCTTGTTCTTCAGAAAAATCAGCCTGCGCAAAATTACCGTTATTACAGTAATAGCTGTGCATTATTACCGTTACTACGGTAATTTCTCCGCTTATTTTTCCTTCAGCTCTGTGAGCCGCGAGCAAAAATCTGCATTGAAATTGCGCGGGCCACATTGTTATTTTCAAATCTACCCCTTAGGGGCGTATTCAATTGTTAGCGTTAACGCTAACAAACGAGCGCTCAAAAAATGTTACCGTTAATACGGTAATTACTCGCGGAATCTGAAATTCCGCGAGTAAACTACTGTATTATCGGTTTTCGCGCGCAATATTACCGTATAAACGGTAATATTTTTTGAGCGCTCGTTTTTCAGCGTTAACGCCGACAATTGAATACGCCCCCTAATGTCCTAAGCAGCATTTTTGGCCTTACAAAGTCAAATAGACTAAAAACGCCCTTTAGAACAATTTACCAAACCTCTTCTCAAGTACCCCCAAAAGTTCAAAATATGATAATTACCAATTCAATTGGCTCAGTTCACTTGTTTTCGAGTAAAAATATTCTCAAATGATCTATTTGGGAGGCATAGGAATTTAAATTTGCAATAACCACTTGCAGTAAAGTAAAGGGATGTCATGTCATCACCACAGGACTTTATTTAATGTGGCACATAAGGCAAACCCGTTGGCAAAAAAAAAAAAAAGTCATTAGAGGAAGTCACATACTTGACTTTCTCAAATATTTGCTATTAACCAAAATGCGGTTTTAACTACCAAATATAATTATAATCTCGCATTTCACTCAGGCTTCTAACCCCAAACACCTCAATAGTACATTCAGATCTCTTCCCAGCCCCCCACCCCCCCAGACCATCAACACTTCCAAAGATCTTGCTTCCTACTTTAAGGATGATATTCAATACGATATTGTATTACCTTCCACAAGCAAAAACAGCCAATTCCTTTAGGTACAAGCTCCTACGGGCTTCAGCATCACCTCTATGGGAAAGATACCCAAATGTATCTATTCTCTCTGCATCTTTTACCATCTTTGCTGAATAAGACGTTGTGTAACCTGGTATGCATTAAACAGAGCAGAGTCTATACAGAAGAGATGGTGCTGTGCATATTTTGTTCTCTGATTGATCGCAATGCATGCATGCAGGAAGTTTTCCTTTGTGTATAAGCTCAGCATCAATCCGCGGATAGCATACGTTGGATTTGACATTTCTTTGGAGGTCCCACCGAGATGGTCAGCATCCACTGACCCACGGAACAATCGTCGGATCAGAGAGGAACACATATGCATAAATCCATGTGGTCAGTAATTTTCTGCTCTGCCTCTGTGTGTCTCTACTGTCCTGCCTGGTCTGTGTGTCGCTGTGCCTCGACCATAAAAGCCAAATCAGAGGAAAACTTTAATATTTGTTTTGTTTAAGGTATGTTTTGCATATTATCTGTTGTTCTTTGAAAACTTGATGGTCAAAGTTTAATGTCATTGCATAGGAATCCATAAGATACACAACTTGATAAGGAACTTGATTCTTTGGGACCCAGGTACGGGTCCAGATTGTATTAATTGTTGTTTCAGGTCATAAGGTATTTAGACCAGGGGAAATAACAATAGTTATAACTAAAAGTCATAAGGTATTTTGACAAAATCATAAGGTAATTTGATCATGGGTAATAACAATAGTACAGAATCTGATGTTTCTAGGAACACTTATGGACATAATGGAATAAATCCATGGCAAGGAATTTTGTGTGGGAATGGGTGAATTATTTAAGAAGTTTGGTTTGACCAAAAATGGTAGTTTTGATCCAATTAAGATACAACACATGATAAAGAGTATGTCAAAATATATTGATAAACATAACTTCAGAGAAAAATGTGAAACGTAGCTGTAAACCATGGAGAAATTGATTTATGAACATGAATGTGCAGAAATGGCAGATGTAAGAGAAGGAATTGACATGTGTGGCTGGAGTAACTAGAGTATTGCAAGTGGTAATGTGACAATATCAAAAGGGGTATTGAGCTCAAACCCCAAGAGATTGTTCGAGGTGGCACAGGGAAGTTAAGAGATCTGTAAAATCAAAATATATGTGGAGATGTAAATGTAAGAGTGGAGTGGAGTGGAGACAACACATTGAAGCATATATTTACATAGTTTAATGCTGGGACTTGTAGTTTCAAAATTGTAGGCTGGAGGATATCATTTATTTTTTCTTCCTCTATAAGTGAGGGAGTGAGTATTGTTTTGTTTTTCTTTTGTTTTAAGGTCAAAAAAGTTGTACATTTATAAATGTAATGCCTGTAAGCTTTTGAAGAGATGCAAAAAGATTTAAACTTCGTGGTCCGTCACTGCACAAATAAACGGACGGACAAGACTGCAAATAATGTTTAAATAGTGTCAGGAAAAAACACTGACCTCCAGCTGGCTGGGGTCCAAAAAGACGTTTCTGTTTTTGAAGTAGAGAAAAATAATTATCTCTGTGAAATAGAGTAAGGTGGAAGTGAGCTTTTACATGTAGATATTACAAGCAGTTTTAATCTATGTGAAAATGGCGCTGATGAATGTTTCTCAGAAATTAGGGGGGTTTGTTATGCCCATAAAGAAATGTTACAAGATAAAATCCCGTCTGTGAGCGATACTTGTTCAAGTGAATACATTTATACTTTCGATAGGGAAAACACAGAATCTGAAAATATACGTGAATGTTTGGTAATTGGGAGATTCTGTTGAGAAAATGCTGAGTGATTTGCAGGCACAATGCGAGGTGTCCAACGAGAGTACTCTGATTTGGAGAGAGACAGTTTTGCTTTTAAAATAGCTGAATGTCTGGAACCTTATGAAAGGACTGTGTGTTATGGAATGATTGAAATACAGGAAGAGACATAAGAGTCATTCAAGGGGACTGTGCTAGATGATGATGACATAGGAGTGGCTTTGAACACGTGCCCAGGTCACATCACTCTGACATCCCCTGTTTGTGAGATTAGGGACTGCCCCTTTGAGGAAATCATTTTTTCATGACATGAAACGCATAGCACCACAGTTAAGCTACACAGAGAAACACGTAAATAAGTGTTTAATGAGCAGCCACTTACTGTACAAAATGTTCACTGGTTACCTGATGGTTTACAAGAGAGTGAGAGAAACACGGTGATAGGGGGTGGACACACACTGATTGGCAAATTGTTTAATACCAGAGCTGGAAAAGTAGTGAAGTCAGCAGCAGAAAAAGGATTGAAGAACAAAAATGTAAATTAATGACAGTTACTGTAATCCCTAGTGAACAAATGTTAATCTCTATGCAAAACATTTGTTCTTCACAGAACTTCTCCAGCTGGCAAGCAGGGAGGATGTGAACCTGCCCACACAGGTTTGTGGCACAGTAATGATGGTAAGCTTTTAGCACCAAAAAAAAACAAAACGTTTGTAGCCTGTTTTGGCACAGTTTAGCCATGGTTTAACAAGACTGCTATAGCTCAATTAATCATGGCCGATTGGTATGCTCCGATATTCTTTACACTAGCTGCAAATTTCTGCTAGCTGTTTGCAGGCACATCTTGGACGCACCGTTCTCACAGAACCAACACACTTCTCAGCTAAAGAGAGAGACCCTTTAGGTAATCCAGATTGCATTTATCCAACTCTCAATGAGTAGAAGGATGCAATATGTTTTGGTTTGTGTAGTCCACAGCAGGGCCAGTTTGTATTTTTTTTTCTGAATAGGGAGGGGATCGCGGAAGGGGGGGTGTCGTGATTTTTGAAACAGGAGTCGCGGGGGGGGGAGGTGACGCAATTTTTGCACAGGGGTCTCGGGAGGGGGGTGCCGCGATTTTTGCACAGGGGTCGCGGGGGGTGCCGCGATTTTTTCGGGAGGGGGGTGTGCCACAATTCTTGCACAGGGGGTCGGTTTTCACGAGTGTGGGAAAGCCAGGGGGAATGGGGTGATAGAAAAGGGGTTAGAGCCAGAAGGCAAGGGGGTGCTGGAAGAGGAGTGACAGCCAGGAGGGAAGGGGGTGCAGATTGAGGGATGATAGCCAGGAGGGAAGGGGGTGCTGGAAGAAGGTGGAGCAAGGAGGGAAGGGGGTGCTGTAAGAGGGATAAGAGAGCCAGGGGGGGAAGGGGGTGCCGGAAGAGTGGTGAGAGAGCCAGGGGGGAAGGGGGTGCTGGAAGAGGGGTGAGTGAGCCAGGGGGGAAGGTGGGCTGGAAGAGGGGTGAGTGAGCCAGGGGGAAGGGGGTGCAAGAAGAGGGGTGAGAGCCAGGGGGGAAGGGGGTAAAGTGAGAGGGACAAAGAAGAAGATGGTGCAAGGGCATAGGTAAAAGAAAGTGTAAAGGGAGAGACATCTTAAGAATGGGAATATCAAGGAAGCAGCCATCATAAAACACAAGTAGTAATGAAGAATAGGAATGCACAGAGGGGGCAAGTGTTAAAAGAAAATAAAAAATCAAGCCTTCATACTCCATTCACTCATATCTTCCATACCCCCACTTCTAAATTTTCACTTTGACCACTGCCCTCGGCCCGTGCTCCCGACTGGCAGTGTGAGCTGACAGCTGCAGATCCCTTCTCGCCCAGTAGGAGAACAGAACACAGGATGCCATAATCAGGTAAGTTCATATATTTTCTCGTGTGCAATGTGTTTTTAACCATCCTTCGATGAACTGGGGGCACTACTGTGTATCCAATTAAGTTTAAAACACTATGCATTGCTCACTATTGCGCTGTAATTTTCTTGCATATTTATCTGTACAGAGACTTTTAATTAAGAGGAAAAAGCACTGCTTGTCATAAATGTTGTCTGTGATTATGTCAATATATCTATTTTTGTTTGCATTGTAAATGGTATATTAAGTTGCTCCTGGGACTCACACTCTCAGTATCTGATATACTGTACCAATTTTTATTTGTGAATGAGTTTTTTGTCTGGGCATAATATGATTTGGGGGCACTACTGTATGGTATATGATTTGTGGGCACTACTGCATGGCCAAATATGAATTGATGGTAATATTATATGGCATAATATGATCTGGGGGCACTACGGTGTGGTATAATATGAACTGGGCGCACTACGGCGTGGCATAATATGAACTGGGCACACTACAGGGTGGCATAATATGAACTGGGTGCACTACGGTGTGGCATAATATGAACATCTGCCAAAGGCAAGTCTCTCATTGTTGAATATGACGGGGGCCCAAAGAAGTTGCTGTACTGGGTCCCAAAATTCCTCTGGTCAGCCCTGCCTGTGAGTCAAGGGGGTAGATGTCTCCAGGTAAATAATCTAAATGTTTCCTATCTAATCAAACTGATGGATCACATCCAATTATCTCTCACCCACCTCCTCTACCCCCCTTAATTAATACACTGTGTTATTTAAAATGAATAGAAAAGACGCATATCCAGTTACTGTAGTATAAAAAATATTTTTCTCTGACATTTTTCTGTAGATGGAAATACTTTTAATGCGGCCGTGTGGGTTCAAATGATCATTCAATAGTTATGTTTTTTCTGATATATTTATTAGAGTTTTATTTCATGTGGAATGATTCATAAAAATTCTGCCATTACTATTTAATTGAGGGAAAAGGGTACCTGTTAACTATATGTGGTAAGTATTCTGGTGTTGCTATTTTGTGGGAGATTTGAAAAAAGCAAAACATTGGTTTCCTACAGTGGCGCCTGTATAATTGGTGTTATTGCTGTAGTATGGGGTGGCGTGGTGGTGGCATTGTTATAGTGTGTTTGGGGCTTAGTATTGCTAATAAGTATGATAGGGTATTGCTGTAATGTGGGGGATGATGCTGGTTTGCTGTAATGTGGGGGATGATGCTGGTTTGCTGTAATGTGGGGGATGATGCTGGTTGCTGTAATGTGGGTGGGTATCAATGTAGTAGGAGTGTTGTGTGGGGGGTTATTTATAGCTGTAATTTGGGTACTAATAATATATTGTCATGGTATTTATTGATGTAATATGGGTGCCAACAATATAATGTTGAGGGATATTAGGAGAAATAAATACCCCCCCCCCCCCCACACACACTCATACTACATCATGTTGTACAGCACCAGCAATGCACACTGCGCCAGCATCAGTGTGCAACAATATAGTGCATGGAGCCCACAACACGTGGGCCTGTGTGCTTTAAATGCCAGGGCTGATTTTAAGTCTCAGTCCGGCCCTGGTCCACAGCCACAACAAACATAAGTAAACACTAGAAAGATTTAAGTGATATAGATTCCGCTGAGTACGACTATTGTGTTTTAGAAAAAAGACTTTATGAGCTATTATCCGCGCTCCTGCATTGGCACTTCTGGACAATAGCAAGTCGTTTACATTCTCCCCTGAGCAGTAACAAATGTTTAACCAATTTAAAGCTCATGTAACCTCAGCGCCAGCACTGGCTTTGCCAGATTTTAACAAGTCTTTTAATCTGTTTTTTAATGAAACACAGGGACATGCTCACACAAGCACATGGAGGGAAAGAAAGTCCCTTCGCATACTACTCTATGCAGTTAGACCCTGTAATCAGGGCAGCACCAACGTGCATTAAATCAGTAGCCACGGCTGCACTACTGATGGAAAAAAAAAGCCCCCATGGTGTTGGGGCATGAACATATTATACAGGTACCACATTCAGTAACAGAAATTTTCAACCAGGCACAGACAAAACACTTGTTCTAGCCAGGCTCACTATATATGAGGTAGCTTTGCTTAACCCCTCTAAAGGTCAAATTAAAAAGGTGCACAACTTTGAATCCCAATTGCCACTGTTTTCAAAAGAGGGGAAAGAAGGGTTGATTAATGGTATAAACACTGATCAGGCATGTGGTGAAAATGACAGTCAGTCACAGCAGCAGCAAAACACAGAAAATACATAAGCTTTTTTTTCTTCTCCCGAATGCTGATTTAAAATGGTTTGTAGATGGTTCCCGATATTATGTTGATGGCACACCATACACAGGTTGTGCAGAACTCATTAGGTCCCTGTTTGCTGCTCTTCAACTGCCTAAGCAACTAGCGGTGATAAAGGTACAGGCACACACTAGGGAACAAACCTCAGAAGCCAAAATTAATGCCCTAGCAGATGCCGCTGCAAAGCAAGCTGCTGTAATGCCACTGAACCTTGTGAGCATAAATGTTGTGACCCTATCCCCAATCCTAGACTTAAGAGACACTCATAAAATTTCAAGAACAAGCCCCAAATGTTGTAAAACAGGCCTGGAAAAGGCTGGGGGCAGAGGAACAAGGAAATGAATGGCGGCTGCAGGAATGTTATTGTTTGCTAAAAGCATTGTACGCACTGATGCCACAAGCCCTACATGGAGAGTCCCATGTGTCCAAGGACACCATGTTAAAGACCTGGAAAGAAACTGGGTGGCTCCTGGATTTGCACAAGCATATGTATCTCGATGTGTGATATGTGCTTTACACAATCCTGGTAAGACTGTAAAAGTCCTATCCAAAAGTACCCCACTGACTCTGTACCCTTTCCAAATGCTGCAGACTGACTTCAGACAGTTGCCAAAAATAGCTGGCTATGAGTATGTCCTCGTGTGCATTGACCTATTTTGTCACTGAGTGGAGGTGTGGCCTTCTAGAACAGCAACCAACAAAGCAATGGCAAAGAAAAAAATTCAAAGTAGTATGTCGATATGGGGTTCCAGAAGTGATTGAGAGTGACAGAGGTACCCATTTTATGGGAAGGAACTACAGCAGGTACCAGAAGAAGTGGGTACCACGCCAGCACTACACACCCCCAGAGTAGTGGGTGGGTAGAAAGGCTGAACGGTACATTCAAATTAAAAAACTAATGGCATAAATAGGAAACAATTCACTAACATCCATCGCAAAGCGTTCTCTTCCATTCCAGATCCAAAACAGGATCCTGACACTCATCTGTAGGAACCTGGATATTGGGTTGTTATAAAAAAAACATTTGAGAAAAGCTCTTGAACCCAGGTTTGAAGGAACATACCAGATCTTATTGATGACTCCCACAGCAGTGAAGGTGCAAGGAAGAGACACCTGGATACATGCTTCGCACTGCAAGATCTTTAGACAAGGGGAGTCTGAGTAAAATGTATAGGTACAGGTTACTTAAAGGTCCAAGGAACACCAGAGAGTGGTGTTCAATGATATTAGCGGGAGGTATATTCATTGCAAGTTATTTTCTTTTGTTGTGGGCTGTAGGTACTTATCAGTCTATAAAAGTATGCCAGGTCTGGAAAAAACAGACTCACGCCAATAGTAGTGTAGAGATTGTTATACATAATGAGAAAAATTCCAATATGAAAGTTCAACTCAAACACATAAAGGACAGAGCAACCCATGACTGTAGGTGTTTACCCCCAACACAGAAAAGTATTTGTGAGTATTGTGGACACCCTCCTGAAGACCTAAAGGTGTATCAGATGGTGCCAGAGCCCCACTAACAAAGAGCACAGTGTTGAATCTTTTTCTTTAATAAGGCAGATGACCCAGAGGAAATAATTGATGAACACTTACAAGAAATAAAAGACATGAAACATAAATTTTTAAAAGGAGCACACTGGAGATGCTTATCTAGAAGGATGGTTTATATGACTGAACCTGACCAATTGGTTCAAGGGTATAGGAGTATGGATATCAGATCCAATACATTTTGTATTTCAAGGACTGTTACTAATCCTTATTGTGTATATATATGCACTAATAAAACTGATGATGTAGCTTATCAACAAGAGTATTAAAGCTAAGTGTTTCTCTTCTAGAAAAATTAAAGCTACCACACCTTAACTGCCGTACTAAACACCCCGCTAAAGTAATGCCAAGCACCACTTCCATTTGTGAACAAGGCAGATTCCAAGAACCTCTTTCATGGAGTCCGCATGAATATTACCGATGATGGAACCTACCCAAATGAAGATATACAGCACAATGGACAATCCCTCCTATTGTGAAATAAGTGACATATAACCCTTGCAGAGCGCACTGTGTATTTTCTCCTTCCCTTTCCATATTCCTTTCCCATAAAATCCATAGTTAGGTTAGATTCTATTTGGTACGGCCACTAGACTTGAATGAATCTATAAGATTCCATTGTATAAAACCTTTAGGGAATTGTATTGTGAAGTAGGGTCTACACAGGAGCCAAATATGACTACAGGCAGGGTATAGTTTAGAGCTTCTAGATTAAAAGGTGAATCAAAAGTAGGGAATGACAATGTATTTTATATGAAATGTTGTGTACCTTTTAGAATGCTTCACATTTTAATATGCTCAGGGATATATGTATATATTTTAGAATTTGTAAGAAGTTTTGCAAAAGATGTTAGAAGCAGAAGTAAAGATGGCATTTGTGGAAGTAGCCGATTACAAAGAACGTGCTTGGAAAATTGCACCATAAGGCTAGAACAAGTACAACCACAGGCTTGTCAGGAAACTGAGCTTGTGACACATTAACTGTATTTGCACATCAACAAGTTCTTCAGAAGTACTATAAAAATGTGTAACCTGGTATGCATTAAACAGAGCAGATTCTATACAAAAGAGTTGGTGCTGTGTATATTCTGTTCTCCGATCAATCGTAATGCATGCAGGAAGATTTCCTTTGATTGTGTATAAGCTCAGCATCAATCCACAAATAGCATACGTTGGATTTGACAATATCTTTCTGCCAATTTATCTTGAATGTCTTTGAGCCAAATCGAACTAAATCTTTAAAAAAAAATTGCTATTAATCTTTCTACCAGTCAATATAGGCTACTTACCAGGCAACATCTGTAACAGGCCTATCAAAATCCTCCCATTCTCGGTTACAGGATTTTTTCCGGGCTGCACCCACTTTGTGGAATTCCCTCCCACGCACAATAAGACTTTCCTCTAGTCTTCAAACGTTCACTGAAAACCCACCTCTTCAGACAAGGTTATGATATTCCTCAACCACTATCTTAATTTCCATAGATTACCCTATTACCATCCTCTACACTGCTTACGCAAGACAACAACCCTCTGACCAACACTGCCACACACACAGCCCACTCAATACTTGTGATTTGGGGTGTATCTAAGTTTTGTTATTAAATTATGTTTTATATTATAGCCTTGGATGTCTATGTTTAATTCATCAATTGTTATTGTATCAATCGATATACACTCCTGTGAGGCTCCCTCCAGCTTTTCTATTTATGCTGCATTTCTTTGGGGATGTAACACCATGCGGGTGGTGACACTTTGTAGTGTGAAGGTAATTGCAGCGCCAGGTATCAGTTTGTGGTTTTGTGTTTTTTAACACAACAATAAACCCTAACAGTTGTGTAAGATGAGCATGTTGCCTAGATGTCAGCAGTATATGCACAAGACACTGCAAAAACTTTAACTCATGCCCCTACCACATTATTGCTAGTCCCTTCTTACTGGCCTTCCCCTAGAATCAGTTTTGAACACAGAGGCTATAATGATTTTTCTTTCTGTACAGTCTACTGCTTTGTCAGTACCTTACACTGATTGCCAATATTTTGTGGAATCCAATATACTTCAACTTGAATTAATTTATCACTTTTCCCAAAAAGACTCAAAGCAAAATTTGCAAAACAATTGCAAAATTAAAACAAGATACAAAAATAACTATATAAACCAATAACAAGATAATGGAGAGAGCTGGTCATTGGGTATGACAATTACTGGTGCATAAATCAAATGCTTGAGTAAATGGTTAAGTCCTTAGGCTGTTTTCAAAGAGTTCTAAAGAGGAAGCCTCTCAGACTGTGCAAGGCAGCATGTTTCAAACAGTAGGAGCCACAAAGCTAAAAGCAGGGGTATCAAATGAAGTAGAAGATATTCTACATACTGTTTTAAATAGAAGAGAATATAGATACTGTTTGCAGTCCTTCATTTGCAGATCGAATTGAGGGACTGGGGGTATAGAGAATAAGAATCTGCTTCAAGTATCTAGGACCCCGATTATATAGAGATGTGAATGTCAATAAGCCAATCTTCATATAGACCACAATCTTACAAGCAGCCAGTGCAGAGATCTGAAAACAGGTGTTGGGTGGCAGGAATGTGTTAATAATCTGGTTGATGCATTCTATATTGCACTCATTTTTCTGGGAGAACCAGGTAGTGCATTGCAGAACCCCATGCATAAGGACATAATTGCATGTATCAGTGTAGGAAGTTCCTGTCTGGAAACTCAAATGCTAGGTCCTAGCTATGTTCCTCCAATGAAAGAATGAAGAAAGACATCACCATGGGTGACACCTAGGGCTAGATTTACTAAACTGCGAGTTTGAAAAAGTGGGGATGTTGCCTATAGCAACCAATCAGATTGTAGCTTTCATTTATTTAGTCCCTTCTACAAAATGACAGCTCGAATTGGTTGCTATAGGCAACATCCCCACTTTTTCAAACCCGCAGCTTAGTAAATCTAGCCCCTAATGTTTAAGTGGCAAGTCACAAGCAACACACAGATTCAGCACATGATCTTAGTTTGACCACATTGAGGACTGATATTGTGTTCTTAATACCCTGGGGAAAGTGGAAACCTTGAGCATTATCTGCATTGCAATGGTAATCCAGGCCCTGTTATCTGATTATTTCATCCAATTGTAGCTTTTATACCCCAAATAGCATTGGAGATTAGATAGAACCCTTTGGAATGCCACATGACATGGGCACTGGTGCAGAGGAGTATACACCTGAAGATCTGCCCATGAGAAAATATTTAAAACAACTAAAAATTGTCAGAGAAACTCTTCAAGTGCTCTATTAGAAATTCATGACCCACAGAATTAAATACTGCATAGATGTCAAGGAGAACGGAGACCAAAGAAATGACACCTCTGACTATTGCCATCAGAAGTTAATTTAGCAATGGCACCAGGGCTCAGTACTAGGTCATCTTTTGAATCTTGATTGGAATGGAACAAAAATATAATAGATTGACCGAAGGATTTCTAATTGGGTTACAACCATTTTTTCAATAACTGGTCTGTAGTCAGTCATGCATTGTAGGTATGAGGAAGGGTTTTCATTAAAAGACTTCTGACAATGGCTACCTTTAATGGTTCAGGAAATATACATGTCTACAAAAAGTATTAAACTATTTTGGTAAATATAAGACCAATTACATCATACAGTCTATTAGGTGGTTTGTTGGGGCTGGGTCAATGTTTTCCACATCCGGGTGGTGGGAGCTAAAGTCTAAATAAGCAATATTTGATGGCACAATTGGGACCCCAGTGCAGACAATGGTTACTTCATCAGCAAAAATTTCAATCTAATAACACCTGGACTGGAAAATGGCTGTGGACATTCTGCCCCCCCAAAATCAACATTGGTACATTCATATAGTTCCCTTAAGCACTTTGTCACACAGCAATTTGGCTGGACAAATATGCACTCCAGTGTCCTTCCCAGCACCTATTTCCTGGATGCTCCACTTGGCTTCTTTTACTTGCCACCCAGCTCTTAGAGCCCAACAGAGTCCTTTTATAATAGAATAAACCACTGTTTATCCTGTTAGAACAGGCACTATGTGGGCACTACAGCCAGTAGTATGTGTCAGAACACTGACCACCAGTCTGACCAGTCCTGGCAGATGTGAGCAATAACCTCCACATTTTTCAATTTTATTGCAATGTATTACAATTGCCCCCATCCAGATACTTCTTAATTAACCTTCTGTATCAAAACCTATTTCCTTATAGATGTAATTATGCAAGCCTGGACTTTGTTATTACCCAGTTTTATAACTGTGTTTGTTCTCAATTGCAAAACACTGTGGACTGTGTTGGCAGTATATCAGTAAATGTTAAGAAAGCGATTTCTAAAATTATATATTATATAATTGAATCCAAAACAAACAAAAAAAAAAATTATTTTTTAAACAAACCAGAGACTTATAGCAGCATTCCCAGTATCTGGTTACATCTTCATTAACTTATTGATAAACCCCTTACAATGGAAATGCACACTGAAACAGTTTTTCCACTGGCTCCTGTTTCTATAAAAATTCGTTTTCACATGCTGCCTATGTGGATATAACCATAGGATGAAACTGAAAGCACTGAGCTTCCACCTTATTATTATTATTTCTCTTGCACACACCCATGTTAGAGACCAATTTAGAATGGTGAACAATACCATTTCTGGCACTATACTGAAGAAACAGAAGGCCCATGATAACCTGTTTCAGCACGCAGTTCATTACCAAATTACCAATGAATGTTGCTTTAAATGGTTTATTAAATGTGTACACTTTACTAGCGCATCCAAGCATGTTTTACTAAATATGGTCTATGTTGCTTTATAAATTAATCGATTATAAGTTTGCAGAAAAACATAGACTACGAGAATGGCACGTTATGTAGTACATGATGAATTGTCATATAAAAGTTGGTCAACAATACAGCATTTACAGTAACAACTATTTAAAACCCATCCGAGCATGGTCTGTACCTCGCCATTCACCAGCGAGACGTTTATGTTATAAGGCAGACTAGAAACTGACTAGTAGAACCACGACGAGTGGAGAGCCGGGTGCTTCATGTCTGTGCCTTTGGCCATAGCTCGCGCGATCACTGCATCACTCTCAGGCACTGGGATTCTGAATCACAGCTCCGTATGGCTGCACGCCTATGGCCATCACCGACAACAGACCGCCATCACCGACAACAGACCACCATACCGCTGTTCTATCGCCCTACCTGTATAACCGGGTACACCCTCACACTAACTGCACTGTACCATACGTTACACGTGTATAAATACACACACCAATCATCTACACCGGCGCCGCACTCACCTGCGTGTCCGTCGCCATCTTACCGGCTTTGACACAGGAAGCACTAGTGACGTACTTCCGCCTACTAGTTCCAGGCTGCTTAGGTTGTCGCTGCCAGCCGGGAACGTCACTTCCGGTACAGTCGTCTATACTTGTATCAATGATGTTGCATTTTAGTATATGGTCTGCAGCCATATATTGCATGTGTATACTGAGGAGCCTCGGGTATACGGATGTTATAGTCAGTTTTCTTAAATCTGCTTTCGGTTTTAGCTTCAAGTTTTTGCTAATTGCTGGATGCACAATAGTTTCTAATTATAAAGTCATCGTTAGTGATTGATTTTCCTTTAAACCAGTTTTTGGTAATATGTGTATCTCCATCTCATTGTAAACGTGTCCTGGTTGGGCATGCTGGGACCTGCAGTTAGTGTAATTCATCAGTATAGTTTGGCCTTGTGGATGAATCTCCAGCGTTTATTTTCTTATTTTTATTTTCTTATTTTTGTGGTAGAATTTTTTTTTTTTGGCCATTAAACATGGCATGGTGTACACTGCTTGTGGCTCGCATAATTCACAGCTGGGGCTAGCCAGATGAAGAACCACCATAATAAACTTGCAAGAAGAGTCAAGGCATGGTGTGAATTCCTACAGGAGTGTGTGTATTCAAGGATGGTTGGAGACAACAGGCCTGATATATTAAGGAATTTAAATTAAGAAGTTTCTTATTTAAGTCTCCTGGACAAAACCATGTTACAATGCAAGGGGTGAAAATTAGTATTCTGTTTTGCACATAAGTTAAATACTGACTGTTTTTTCATGTAGCACACAAATATCAACTTTAAATTTCAGTGTACAAATAAGCTATCAAGTTATTTGTGTTACATGAAAAAACAGTCAGTATTTAAATTATGTGCAAAACAGAATACTAATTTTCACCCCTTGCATTGTAACATGGTTTTGTCCAGGAGACTTAAATAAGAATCTTCTTAATTTAAGTTCCTTAACGAATCAGGCCCAACATGTTTCATGCAGTCGTTTTTACTTCGGCTCTAGTTTGTCTCACAACTCCAACTGAAAATGGGTAATTGTAGATGGGATGTGAACAGAAGGGTCAAGAAGCAGCCAAAATCTCTGTGATATCACAGGAATTGGTACTTAATTATTGCCCTCCGCTCACCCACTCATCTATTTATAAGAAATATAAATGAAACCATAATTGCTACATATTTCATAGGTCACTTAGCTAAAGAAGGCTCAGACAAATTGAAATCTATGTTTTTATTAACGCCTCTAGGAAAAAGGTTGCCTAATTTATCAATCCATTTCACCTTGTTATGGATTATTATTAGGATTATTAACAATTATTCATTATTTCGTGAAAATGGATTTGCAATTCAAGTTGTGACTTTTGTTTAGACAGGTTTTGATTATTATAGATTACGCCACACAGACATTTGAGGAGTTATACATTTTAATTTTCACAGGAGTGGAATTGTCTACAATGTTATATCCATATAGGGATGTTGGGTAATACCAGCTTAAATGATCTAATTAAAACAGACATGATAAACACAGAAATGTGCATTTTTTACTAGTTGCTAAAGTAATGACTTGAACACCCTTAAAATCAGTCCACTACTTGTGGGCCTATTTATCATATCTTCCCCCGAGCTGGAGAAAATGAATATATTTTTTATGGCTGTTTATCATATTGAAGCAAGAGCACTGCCTATCCCGGTGAATTGTATCTCCTGCACAAATAGCTTTCACTGCAGCCATAATGCCGGCTGGAAGTTATCACTATCTTTGTAAACTCAGACTCAAGTCATCTTTATACCTTTGAAAGGTGACAGAAATATTTTACCATCCTGATGCATTGTTGCCCCCACTGGCAGTGCAAAGCTCAGGGCCGTCTTTCCCATTGGGCACAATGGGCAGGTGCCCGGGGGCCCTGCAGCCCAGGGGGGCCCTTTGGAGGCAACACAAAAAAAAAAAAACCTGGAAAAAAAAAAAAAAGCAGACAATACTTACCTTGCGGTCAGCTGGCAATCCGGCTCCCTCCATGGTCTCCTCCGTGCGGCGCTTAACGTCATCACGCCCACCCGACATCCATTGCGGAGCGCGATGGAGGAGGAGACCATGGAGGGAGCCGGATCAACAGCTGACCGCAAGATATGTATTGTCTTTTTTTTTTCCAGGTTTTTTGTTTTTTTTTGCTGCCTCCGATGGGCCCCCCTGGGCTGCAGGGCCCATATATATAATAATTATTTTTTTTAATATATATATGTGCCCGGGGGCCCAAGATGTTGTTGAGATGGCCCTGGCAAAGCTGATCATGTATTAAAAGATTATAAAACAGCGTTACACAGCATTAGAATCAGGTAACAGTCTACTACACATACATTCAGTAGCCACATTAGTTACACCTGCTCGTTAATGCAAATACAAAAGCAACTCAGTTCAGTGAAGCATGCAGACATGGTCAAGAGATTCAGTTGTGTTCAGACTAAACACCAGAATGAGGTAAGAAATGTGATCTAAGTGACTTTGACAGTGGAATGATTGTTGGTGCCAGACAGGAAAGTTAGAGAATCTCAGAAACTGCTGATTTCTTTGAATTTTCACACACAAGCTTCTAGCATTTACAGAGAATGATGTTCAAAACAAAAAAATCCAGTGAATGGCAGTTCTGCGGACAAAAATACCTTGCTAATGAAAGAAGTCAATGGAGAATGGCCAGACTGGTTCAAGCTGACAGGAAGGCAACAGCAACTTAAATAACTACCTTACAACAATGGTATGCAGAAGAGCAGCTCAGACACAGCACATTGAACATTGAAGTAGATGGGCTACAGTAACAGAAGACCACACTAGTGTCCACTCCAGTCCGCTGAGAACAGGAAATTGAGGCTACAGAGAGCACAGGCTCACCAATACAGTAAGTTTAGGGTTGGAAAAACATCGCTTGGACTGACAAATATTGATTTGTGCTGCAACATGCAGATGATTGGGTCAGAATTGTGCATAAAAAAAATATGCACTCATGGATCCTTCATGCCTTGTGTCAGCACTACAGGCTGGTGTTGATGGTGTACGGAATGTTTTCACGGCACACATTAGGCTCCTTCATGCCAATTGAGGATTGTTTAAATGTCACAGCCTAAGTATTGTTGTTGACCATGTGCATCCCTTACAGGCCACAGTCTACCCATCTTCTAATGGCTACTTTCAGCTGGATAACGTATAATGTCACAAAGCACACGTCATCTCCAGCTCATTCCACAAACATGACAATGAGTTCAGTGTACTCCAATGGCCTTCACAATCGCCAGATCTCATTCCAATAGAGCACCGTTGGGATGTCATGGATCCACAGCATGAATGTCCAGCCGACAAATCTACAGCAACTGCAGATTGCCATGTCAACATGGACCAGAATCTCTAACGAATGTTTCCAGCACCTTGTTGAATTCATGTCACAAAGAATTCAGGTTGTTTTGGGGACAAAAGGGGTCTACGTAGTACTAGTATGGTCAACCTAATAAAGTGGCCACTGCGTGCATGAGTCAACACTGAACGGGTCCACTTCCATCACCAGCATGGAGATAAAAAAAACTATGGGAAGTAGGGTTGTTCTCTGTCGAAATGGAAGTGTTCCGTTACTGTCTGTTAGTTTCACCAGCACGGACAAGTAGTCATGTCCAAAAGTTTTCAGCTGCAAATTTCAGAGGTCTTCAAAAAAAAGGGTCAACACTGCAAATATTGACTCATTGCATAAACTTTATTATTTTTTATTATTAATTTTTATTTATAGGGCGCCACTAGGTATCCGTAGCGCCGTACAGGGACAGACAGAAACACGATACAGGGAGAGACAGCACGGTACAGTTAACAAAAAGCACAGTAACTCAGAAGCTCAATGTACAGCTAGATGAGAGGTGAGAGCCCCCAGCGGGGTAGAGAGGGGGGTAAAAGGGCAGCAGGACCTCACGGAAGAGACATGGAGCTGGAGAGCAGAGTTAAGGTGGTGGAGAACAGAAGGAGAGGAGGCCCTGCTCGAAGGAGCATACAATCTAAGGGGAGGGTAGGACGGACAGAGACGCGATGGTGGGAGGAGGGAATGGGGAGAATGGAGGCAGAGACGGAGAGGGGGGAGAGGAGAATGAAAAGGAGGGAGGTAAGAGGGGGACAGAAGTGGGAGGAGGGTAGGGGAGACTGGGATTAGGTCAATTAGGTGGGGGACTGGAGGGCTTTAAGGAAGAGGTGGGTTTTTAAGGCCCGTTTGAAGCTGGACAAGTTGGGGGAAGTTCTGATGGAGCGGGGGAGCTGGTTCCAGTGGAGGGGGGCAGCGCGGGAGAAGTCTTGGATGCGAGCATGGGAGGAGGTAA
This sequence comes from Mixophyes fleayi, assembly GCF_038048845.1. Taxonomy (NCBI): domain Eukaryota; kingdom Metazoa; phylum Chordata; class Amphibia; order Anura; family Limnodynastidae; genus Mixophyes; species Mixophyes fleayi. The sequence continues at coordinate 335,465,123 of NC_134402.1, forward strand.
TCAGGGGGGAAGAGAGGCGGCGGTCGTTAGCCGAACGCAGAGGGCGGGATGGAGATTAGGTTGGAGATGTAGGGAGCAGTGGAGTTGGAGAGGGCCTTGAAAGTAAGAGTGAGGAGCTTGAACACGATTCTGTAGGGGATGGGGAGCCAGTGGAGGGATTGGTAGAGGGGGGAGACAGAAGAGGAGCGGCGAGAAAGGAAAATGAGCTAAGCGGCAGCATTGAGTACGGAGCGAAGTATTAAGCGAAACTTAATGTAATTGTCAATAAAAGCCTTTGACACTTATGAAATGCTTGTAATTTTACTTCAGTATACCATAGCAACATCTGACAAAAAGGTCTAAAAACACTGAAGCAGCAAACTTTGTGAAAACCAAGACTTGTGTCATTTTCAAAATTTTGGCCATGACTATTGGGAAGAGTGCAAGGCTGTGTGCTGGTAACCAAACCCCTAGCTAGTAAAGCTGGCAGTTGACACCTTACTGGAGGCTTGTAGCCATGTTAGTAAGTGATCATACCTTTGGTAATTCCCCTGTACCAAGAAGCAGGCTAATATGAAAGAATTACTTGGCATGGTTGTAGGAGGAACCCAGCACTTTCTTGTCAATGAGAACACTGAGTCCATGTAACATGCAGTCTTTATCCTGTGGAAGGCTACTGGAACCCAGAAGAGTACATTTCACCTTTTCTGGTTCAAAATCACAGGGGAACTAGATATCGGGTTCCCAGGTCTTGGGGTATTGTCTAGTCATTCACCACACACTTGTCTCCGGGCTGCAGTTTGATGTGTAGGTCGTCTACTGGATCAGTGGATACACAATGGTTGAAAGGAACCCACAGTTCCCAAATAGTCACAATAATTAGTGATCAGGATTTCACTATATTATAAAGTAGGTGAGATTTGGGGGGTCCTCTGAGTGCAATAGTTCATTAACGTCATGCACTGATGCAGGTATGTGTTCATTTATATGGTTTATGCTATCCACAGATGGTGTTACTTTGATATAAAAATAGTGTGAAACGTTAACCTTTTTGTCCCTTGTTCAAATTGATTGCTTTTAACATCTCCAGAGAACTGCATTGGGGTCAGCAATACTAGTAGAAAAACTGATTTCTCCAATCTTAACACTTTAATTGAGTGAAGTGCTAACAGAGCCCATCTCTAGTTTAGGCTTAGCAATACTTAATAGAACACATTTTTAGACCTTTTAAAAAGAAATTATAGGTTTATTACCAAATCATACCATGTAGATTGGATTTTATATATAAATAAAACTATATAATCTAATAGTATACTATTTGTCTAAGCCTAGGTTCCCTTGCTCTGGTGTTCACCATACACACAGCTGAGCTGGTGGATGACCACAGACTTGCTCATCCAGGCTCTTTCCAGAACTAGAAGATTCAGCTGAGGGAAAAAATGGAAGAATATTAACGGTTGCCAGTAGCTAGCTTGACATTTCAAATTACTGGATTAATCTTTCATATGTCCACCTTCCACTGTCTCTCCTCATTCCAACCAAACCAGCACAGAAATGCCAATTGAGACTTTAATATTGGTGCCTGATAATGCTTCCGCTTTACAGTAGCCACACTCTCCGCACCACCAGCTACAATTGTTTTTCCTCAGTTGTATCACACATCTTTTAGACCATTAAAGGATTTGGCCCGGCCATGTTTTACAAGTGTTTCATTTTATCATTAATCTTTGTTAAGAGGGTACCACAAATGGGTTTCAGCACCGTACAGAGGCAAGCATCAAAATAGTACTTAGTATTACATGATAAAACAGTAAAAAATACAAAACAACACAGCTTAAATAGGCAATAGGGTGCAAGGGTATATTGAGAGCAAGCACAAGTGTGGGTACCATTAAAGGATCGGAGTCACTGATAGAGGTGCAATAACAATGGATTAGTAGAATCAAGGGCATAGTGCCCAAGGTGCAGGTGCAAAATGTAGCTGGTAAGTAAAAATAATGAAATAGGATGCAAAGGAGGGACAAGAGCCCTGCTTATGAGAGCTTACAAACTAAAGGGAGAGAAGACTAACTGTTGACACGAGACGAGTCTAGTGTAAGGGGACCAAGAAATTAGAATGGTGAAGTGGAGAATGAGGTGTACATCGTAACGGATTGATTAAACTGTGGAGAAGTCATTTTTAATGAAAAGGTGGGTTTTCAAGTAGCATTTGACCTTTTGCAGGCTAGGGGATAGTTTGATAGAAATCTTGGCTGTATGAGTATGATGTGATGTGATTAAGGAGGGAGATGAGGAGACTGTCATTGGCTGACTTGAGAGAATCATTGTATGTTACCTGTATCATGATCTACTCAATGTATAAAGCTACATAAATATTCTGGCATTTTATCAAGGATAATATTTGTACCTTTGTCATTAAGTCAGAATGCTAGGAGTACTTTCTTCTTTAATTAGAACCACACAATTTAGTTTGATTCTTACACATGCTCCAATAAAGTAAATAAAAACCAGCAAAAATATATTCTTTATCAAATGATCAGTATAAAGAGGTGCATCTGTGGTTACTATGATTTAGGACCACAGGGCAAAGGACCTGCCTACCGCCAGGTGATCCTGAACCAACCACCACCGTAGAGACACCCTCGCTTTGGGAGATAAGCGGATCGTCTGGCGCTCCAAATAAAGATGGGAACCTGACCACTTCGTTAAGAGGTTCCACTGGAAGCAGCAGGAATGGAAACGACTGTAAGGAATTGTCTCGAAGGTCGACACTATCTTCCCTAAGAGACACATGCATAAGTGAATGGTTGGACTGTGAGTGACCAGGACCTGTGTAGTTACTACCTGTAATGACCTGGCCTTGTCCTCCAGGATAAACACCCTTTGTACTCTGGTGTCCATGAGGAGCCCCAGGAAGGTCATCCGCTGGCAGGGAATCAATTGTGATTTCTTTAGATTAACCATCCATGGTTCTCCAGGATCCTGATGGTAAGCAGCTGGTGCTGTTGCAATAGATACGCTGATGCGACCTTGATGAGGTGGTCATCTAAGTATGGTATTATTTTGACCCCTCTGGAACGAAAACATTCCACCATCAATGGCATGATTTTTGTGAACACTCTGGTTGCTGTGGAAAGGCCGAAGGGGAGTGCCTGGAATTGATAGTGAGCTAATCCTACCATAAATCCAAGAAGTCCCTCCCAAATGGGGACGTGAAGGCAAGCATCCTTTATATCTATTGACGCTAAAAATTCATCTGCCTCCAGTCAATTGATTACTGATCAGAGGGACTCCATGTGAAACTTGTCCACCCTTAGGTGTAAATTTAACATTTTTAAATTTAAAATGGGTCGGAATGATCCATCCGGCTGCTAGACAAGAAACAGGCTTGAATAGAACCCCTATCTTTTCTGGTTGTCTGGTACCGTGCAAATGACTCCTGCAGAAAGAATAGAAGAGAAAAAGCCGCATTGCTTGTCTCCTTTCTGGATCACAGGGTAAAGATGATGTTGCAAAGAAGCGAGGAGGGACTGGACCTGACAAGTCTATCATATACCCTCTCATCATGATTCCACAAATCCAAAGGTCTTGTGAAGACCCTATCCACTGTTCTCTGAACAGACTCAATCTGCTGCCACAGGAGGGGGTGGATGACAGTGAGGATGCTGGTTTATTCGTAACTTTTGCGGACTGCAGTCTTGTAGAGAGGAAGGACCTATCTCTTTAAGAGTGTCCACTGCTACCAGTCGGCCTACCTCTACTCGTCTGACCCCTAGCAAAGGAGTCCCCCCGAAAGGGCTGCCTAAAAGAACCAAATTGAGCTTTTGTCTTAGAAACGTTTACTGGCAGAAGTACTTTTGCCACCCGTGACCTGGCAAATAATATTGTCTAATTCGGGCCCAAACAACACTGCAACATTTCAAGAGATTTTTTAGATTCTATATCTGCGTCCCAGGACCTCAGCCATAGAGTCCTTCTGGCTGCCACCGCCGAAGCCGATATGGCGGACGAAAGAGGCTGCATTTTGGGCCGCCTCATGTAAGTATCCACAGGTTTCCTTTAGATGCAAGGCAAGGGGAAGCAATTCTGAATCCTGCAGTCCCTTGGCCAACTGTTCTGCCCATGCTTCAATCACTCTGGCAACCCACACCGATAAAAATATGTGTCTGAAAGAGGTGCCTGCCGCTACATAGATTGATTTTAAATTACCCTCAACCTTGTGGTCACTGGCATCCTCCAGGGCTGCTGTTCCCGGAACCAAAAGCGTACTGTGGCGAGCTATTCGAGCTACCGGAGTGTCAACCTTTGGTATCTGTTCCCAGCAGGCCAGGTCCTCTTCCTGTAACGGGTACAGACCTGCCAAAGCCACTTCAGATGTTCCGGCCGTCACTGGCATCCCTACTGTCACAGGGAGGGCAGATTCTACTAAAGCGGCTGGGAGAACAGCAGAAACCGCTGTTAACGCCGTAGGCTTAGTAAGTAGTTGGACCAGTGTAGTAACCAAATGCCCATGCCCATGCTTCCGGTACTGGTAGTACATTAGACTGGGCCTGTGTAGTGTGTCCCTCTGCATCACCATCAGTACAAAGTGCCCCTGGGTCCTTTTGTCCAATTGGCAACTTAACCATACGTTTCGAACAAGTGAAATATTTTGTAAGTGGTGCTTTCCCTTTATCAGACATATTTATTTATTTTTTTAAAAGGAAAACACACTGAAGCAATAGACATTCAGTCACCCAAGATGTAGCTTGAAGTAAATACAAGTATAGCAACTAATCTATAACCGTAAAAGTTGATCTTGTAACAAGCAAGTTGGCTAATAGAATACAAAGGGGCATATTCAATTGACGGCGGGATCGCTGAAAATCCCGCGCTCGAAAAATATTACCGTTAATACGGTAATATCTCGCGGCTCCCTGAAATCCAGCAAATAAATTACCGTATTAATGGTATTTACGCACAGGATTACCGTATTAACAGTAATATTTTTCGAGCGCGAGATTTTCAGTGATCCCGCCGTCAATTGAATACCCCCCAAAGTGTTTTTAAAACTACTTGCACACATTGACTAAAATATCCCTCTAATATGAATAGAAAGGTATACAATAATGGTACTTTGCCTTCCAGCCAAGCACAATATGCAGGAGTCAGTCAGCAGTGGAGTGTGCCGTCTTCCCAGGTAATTCTCTTGGGGCGCAGATGGGGGAGACCAAGTATGTAATAGAGGTGGGGGGAGCCCAATATGCCTTAGCTCTGCCCCCCCGTTTCCTGCTCCTGAAATCGGTGGCTGCTTCTCTTTTTATTCTAACAGGTCACCGCATTTTAGACCTCCGTTCTCCTCTACTTAAGATCCTGCAGCTTAAAAACCAAGATTTCCCCAGCTTTCTCTGAAGGGGGAACTTGGTATGCCTCGGTGCTCTATGCTGTGAAGGCAGCGCTAGTTTGTCGGGAGGCTGTCAGCACTGCCAGCGAGAGCCGTCTGGCACTTACAAGACAGTAGTACCGCTGCCTAATGGGAGTGTGCTTTCTATCTCTAGAGTACACTCCTCAGATAAAAATGCAAAAGTAAAAATACTTCCTTAAAAAATAAATATAAAAGTAAATTAAAGTATCAAAAAAAAAAACTATAGCACAAAAAGCAAGTACAACTTCCTTGGGCACTTAATCTAAACTGAGGAGCTACAGGGGGGGTTGCAGAGGGGAAGGGTCTGTCAGCATTGATACATTAAACAAGTTAACTAGCTAAGTGCCAACTCCATGGTCCCTTCTTACAACCCATGGTAGCAGTGTCCCCCAGATTAAAAAAAAAAAAAAATGTTCTTTTTCATTTTAACACTTTGTAATCATTTTACTATAAATTAGCAAAAAAAGGAGGTGAGAAGTAGATTGTCCAAACCCTTTCCACACATATTCACTGGGAGGCATCTCACCATGCAGTGAGCACATTTCTATCATAGCCAACAAATATTTATTATGGAAATCAATATTCTCTACGGTATTTAGAAAGTTGGACAGTATCTCTAGATTGTGAGGAATGTTATGAACCATTGGGAGGTGGACGTAGTCTCACCAGTCATCCAGAAGTTGAACAGTTATGAAAAAGGTTAAGGATTAGGAAAGTCACATGAAGATTTTAAATATTCTTACCTGCATCTGCAATAGAAGAATCTAATGAGGCAGTAGGATCATATTTAAAATTCCTATAAATGGTTAGTGTAATTTAGTGGTTATTTCTGGAAATAATTTGATTATAGGAGACTTGTACAATAATTGCGGCTGATTGAAATTGTTTTTCCTTAGACAGTAGCTTTTATTCCATCCACTATGCTTCTCCTGTACCAGCCCTAACCACCACTGCACCGGGGAATCTCAATGACAAAAATATACAGAAGTTTCTTGGCACAGTGTTTACATAGAACTTCTTAAACAATCTAGCATGTAAACATTTACCCGTCACAGCCCAGAGCATGAATATGAGCTGCATTTACCCATCACACAAATGAAACAAAAGCAGGGGTCCAAGGTGAATGTAAGTTTATTTGAAGCATTAGACCAATAACAGGCTTAGTCAAAGAGACCAAATCCCATATCGTCATCAGATTCCTCAGACTCTTCTGGCTTTTCCTCCTTCTGCGGGGCAGCAACACTGGGTGCGGAAGCAGCCTCCACAACCGGAGCAGCGACAGCAAAGGCTGATGGATCTGCCAGGAAAGCCTTGACCTGCAATAAGCAGCTTAGAGTGAACACACAGAAAATCTAGGACAACTGTGTAAACATCGGGTGATTTTTAAAATAAAAGTGCAAAATTAAAGGTATGCATCAAACTGCAAACTATGGTACCAAACTATCATTTATAGTAAGATAACATCGGCAAAGAATCATAACTCAGGTAGTTCAGCTTCAGAATTAGGTTTTGTGTTTTTATTTAGTACATTTAAATTCAGAATAGGTTGACATAAAACAGAGCTGAAACAAGACCCTGCTGTTCAAAACCTATCAATTTTACCTTCACATGATTTCTATCCCTCAGATGGCTGGAGAAACTCAATTTGGTAAAATAACTACAAATACAGCAATACCAAGCATCTTCCTGGCAAAGCAGTGTAATAAGGGGGTAAAGGTCCATGCAGTCACACTTTCCATTCATTCTTCTGTAGTTTCATAAGATTTGGAGCTCTAAAGTGTTAAACTATAGTTACCCCTACAGTTAACCTGTTTACATGCTTTGTACTTCGTGGACAGTCATGTTACTGTAAGCCATTCTGTAAGACTACCCTTCCTACACAATACCATGGGGTTCAGTTTAGTGATCATTTTCAATGTGCTCAAGAAAATTCCTTAATTGTCATCTTAAATGGCCTGGTTTCCTCAATTTCTTTTTATATTATTAAGGTCTTAAAAGTTACTACTTTCCCCTGCCTGATCATCTACCCAAATCAAGTTACTTCACTCACACGGCTATTCTTTATAAAGTATCTTACCTTGTCTGCCAATGGGAAGCTGTAGTCTGTTTCCACTGCAAGAGCTAGAACCCGCTTGTACCCATTGATGATTGAGTGAGGCACAGAGGCAATGGTGGGATAACCAATCTGAAGACAAACACTGGCCACATTGCGAACCCCCTAAGAAACAAACATTCGAAATATGAGGTTATAACTTGTCTCCTTTTCCTGCCCAGCTGTGAATACTGTACACAAACACCACACTTGCATTGGTAACATACCTCCAAAAAGCGAGTTCGCAGAGCATCTTCTGTGATATCTAAAACCTCTGGGCTATAAATGCTGCCATTGTCATAGACTTGTTGGATGATCAAACCAAATGAGAATGGAGAAATGTTCAGCATGTTCAGGAGGGTGGCTTCACTGGCACCTACTTTATCTCCAGTTTTAATCAGCTGTACATCGCTCTAAGAAGAAAAAATAAAAATCAGCAAGACTCTAAAATGAATTCATGCACTAGCTACGAGAATTTGAAGCTACTCAAAGGTATAAACAAAAAAACAAAAACATTTTACAAAATTGGCATTGATGTAGAAGCTATTCACTATCGCCTACCAAAATTTCAATAGTTCCTCTGGAGATTTTAGTGGTGATTCCCAAAGCCTGGAAGAAGGATGTCTTCTCAGGGCCCAAACCAGTATTCTGAGCGGGCACTGTGACATCACAAGGTGCAATAGCACCTGCACGAGCAGAAGCGGGCACCTAAAAAAGATAATTGACAGAATTAGTTTTTAATTATTTCAACATTGAACTAAGTGCACCATTGCTGTAGATGCTTTAGTATCACCACTGATTGATCGCATGAATACAGTATAACTGCACTGGCCAGTTTTATCATGATTCTGAGGAGGCTGGTCTTTAATTACCAACATTTTCCACTATACATTTTATAGTAGTACCCTTAGCAATGCAGTGTAAGATAGATGCCAAATTTTTCCCTGTAAAAATAGTGGCAATATAAAGCAGTCAGGTATCAGACTTTGGCTTTTCTTAGAATATGTTATCACATTGAGGGGTAATTATACCTTAACCAACAACCACAGCACATTTATACTCACCTTATTGGCCAACAACATGTCTCGAACTTCTGTGAGATCCTCCTTAGTGAAAACAAAACCCACATTTCCCTTGATGTGAGGCAGAAGCCTGCCAAAAAAAATATAAAAATTAAATTAAGGCTTGACCACATCAAAAATACAAACCAACCTCACAAAACATCACTCACTTCTCCAGAGCAGAGTTATTTTCCAAATGTCCACGGATAGCTTTACGCATCATGGTGTTCTTCCCCATCAGCACGACAGCCTTCCCTCGCAGGGACATACGGATCTGTTGCATTTGCTTTGAGCCAACATTGTCCGCCCCCACGATAAAACATTTTGGGTAATCATCCAACAATTGCTATAACAAAATAAAGGCATAAGCAATTGTGTGAAATGCAATAATCATTCAAGTTGGATTTTAATACAATAAATTGCAAGGTACAAGACAAGTGCGTCAACAGATATGTCAATAACAGAGGTGTTCTAGTGAGAGGAGAAATACTATCTTTAAGGAAGATGGTTAATTGTCAAACTGACCAACACTGGATAACAAGGAAGCAGCAAACAAAACTAGTTTTTGAATAAAATTAGAAACTTACAATGATTTTCAGAAAATAGTTGGACTTCCACGTAGCCCTGTCTTCCCTGGGCATCTTGTCAGTGCTTCCAAGGATTGCCACAAAAAGGGTTTAAAGACTTGATGATCCTGTGTAACAAAGACAGTACAAAAATTAATTACTAGTCTAACACATACGCCAAGACATCAGTTTGATAATCTAATGCAGCATTTGCTATGGATGAGCAAACACCCACTAAAGTGAGGCCTCTGTTTAAATTATAGATTAAAGGCTTGAGTTCCTGAATAAAACAAATGAAAAACTTAAGTGTGCCCTAAATATATCTCCACCATGTTCTTGTAGCCCTCTACAGCAGGCTTTCACGTTCAGGCCATGATTTGGATGATCAATACATAATTTCCCTGCACTCTGGCAAAGGTATACAGCCTAAGTTTCTTATACAGAAGAAGTGGCAAGAAGCGAACTTTTTTTTTTTTTTTCTTTTCAATTCACAGGTTTAGAGTGCATGTAATCGTCTACAAGAGCTACAGTTCTGTAAATTACAGGCACCTACAGTCCCAAAAGGTATGTTAGGCTCTAATCTCACTTTGGGTACAAGTTATAAAACACATCAAAACCATAAAGGCATTAGCTCGGTAAAGATATTTATATGTACCTTTAATCACTTCAATTGGCAGAAGAATGGAGTCAGTTCACACAGCTATATTTAAGACTGACTATGAATACTAGTAATTATAGCAGCTGTAGGATGTGCAAATATATGGCCACAACATTATTAACGAGCCACAGACGAGTTTATTAAAAAGAAATACCAATCGGCATTCTGCCCTCTCACATAAGTAGTGGCCACTTCAAAAAGTATTGGCTGCTGAAGCTCACGTTGCAGTAGCGTGGCTTCTTCTCATAAACAACCATGTGCTGAAAGAACGTACACCGGGATTATCCATCATACACATGGATTCTACTATTACAGGAGTAGCCCAGCACTAGTGTGTTAGATATCGGTAAACATTTACATCGGATGGTGTACTGGACCGGAGGCCTGACAGCCGCTTGTCGGCCATTACTATTAGGCCGCACATACCTCACACAAGGACTCCGGGAGGTAAAAGAGATCGCGCATCGGGACCAGCGATTTTATATTACACGATGGTAGCCAACCAACAAGCAGGACAGCTACGGAAACGCCACGGATTGGTTATATTTTGTTGACAATCCGCATTCTATTGGATAAGCAAGCTGTCAATTAACTAGGGATTCTGAAGAAACATGCGTTACTTCAATCAGGCAGCTTTTCCTTTCAGAAACGAACAGCGCCTCTAGTGGAGCGGCTGTAGCATCACTTCTACTTCTACCTTTATTTTAGAATTCGAAAATGTAAAATTTGTAGTCCTGGCGAACTGAGCATCCGAACAAACTATTGCATTGCTGGACACTGACAGTCGGGTCAATGAAATGTTGAAGCACACTTGCTACGATCACATATTTTAGCAAACCATCCCATCCCTTCCTTAATACATTAATATATAACAGATTGTATGCCCCAACATATTTTTTTATAATTGGATAACAATCATATTTTACAACCTAAACTAATTGGATGTGGCCAGCTATAGATTGTGAACACACCACTTGCAATGGATCGGTTGTCTGTCAATCCCGCACTGTAATTAGCCACACAGTAAAAGCACAACTTTTCAGGGAGGGGGGTAGAGGCTGTTAGCTAGTGAGGATTTTTACAAGTGTAATAACTAATTTAGTTAGTATAGTAAAATATATACAAGAGATGAACAGGAGGGGAACCTTTTACCTGCAAACACTACTACATGAGGACAACATTCCACAATCTGCCTGAGCTCTGATATCCTCCACCACTTGCATTGACAACTGCCTGGACACTCCCTGCTGATCTGTTTCTTACACTTATTTTGGCTGGTGCAGTTTTAATAGCACTTGCTGATTCCACTAATGCTGATTGTTTTCCCACCTTTAAACCACACTGTTGCCCCACTTAGCTTGTATTTTTAACTGGCTTCCTCCTCTTGTCCTGTGAACTTATTTAACCAGCATAGTGCACTTTGTATGATATGCTTTATGTTATACTATTGTCTTCCAATCATGCCTAATGTCACTGTCTAATCTAACTGTTTCTCTAACCACACCCATCTGATTTCTCTGCTGTCCTTACTGCTTCCTATTCCCTGGCTCAAGCTTTACATATTTTCCTCCTCTTTTCTCTCCTTCTACCGCTTCACTCACCTTTCCTTCTCTCACCACTTCCTCACTTCACTTGTTAGCCCTTACCATCCTTGATTTCTGGATTACTTTCAACTGTCTATTCCACACCTTCTCTAGCTTTATCATGATTTGCTCCTCTCTCACTTGTGTCATCTGCCTCTATCTTTCTGCTTCCCTTGCCCAACCTTTCCATATTCTTCCCCCTCCCTATTTCACTCCTCTCTTGTGTGCCCCTGATCTGACTCGCTGCCCCCTACACCATCTTTCCCTCTCTCCACCTTTTCCCCACTCACATAGAGATGAGCGGGCTCGGATTCCGCTAATCCGAGCCCACCCCAACAGTGCGGATCCGAACGGGATCCGAGCACTGTTCGGATATTTCCGGCGGGCAAAAAAATGAAAATAGAGGCTCTGTCGTCCAAGTCTCGCGTCGAATCTCGCGAGGGGTGGGAGGGAGGGCCCAGAACAATTCCATCTTGTACCTCTTTTTTTGGCATTATGTGCTCAAGCTACCTTGGTGCAACCTTTTGGCCTAAAAAAAATATTGTGAGGTGTTCAGAATAGACTGGAAATTAGTGGAAATGATTGTTATTGAATGTTATTGAGGTTAATAATAGCGTAGGAGTGAAAAAAAAAACCACAAAACTGTTTTTTAGCACTTATGGTTTTTTCAAAATAAATCCGAATCCAAAACCTTAAATCCGAACCAAAACCTTTCGTCAGGTGTTTTGCGAAACAAATCCGAACCCAAAACCTCAAGCAAATCCGAATCCAAAACACAAAACACGAGACACCAAAAGTGGCCGGTGCACATCCCTTCACTCACACCCTTTCCCTCTTGTCCCATTCGCTGCTCTTCTCTCAGCGTCCGTCTGCTCCTACCTACCACCTCCCTCTCTTTTCCCCCAGGTAATCTATTCCCTCACGTCACTCCTACCTTCTGCCTCTCCCTTCCATAAACCCCCTTATCTGCCCCATCTCCATTCCTCCCCCACCTCTTGCTCCCCTGCCCCTCATCTCCTGTCTGCTGACAAATCACCTCTTATTTCTGCTTCTTGTCCAATTCCTACCCTCTCTCCCTGTCATGCCCCTCGCTCTATATCATACTCACCCTTGCAGTCGAGCAACCCCAACAATCTCCTCTAACTTGTGATCTCTGGTATGCCGGGTCAGTTTGTAACAAATTGACCTCTATCCATGATCTCATTATCTCTAGATCCTTCAACCTGCTTGCCATCACTGAAACCTGGCTATCCCCTGATGACACTACAGGAGACACTACTTCTCCTGCTGCTCTCTCTTTGCCACCTGGCTCCCTCATTTTCTCTCCTCTGACCTTCCCTCCCTCATCTTGGGGGACTTTAATATCCCTATAGACAATCCCTCAGACCCTGTTGCTTCCAAACTTCTCTCCCTCTCCTCCTCCCTTGGTCTCTCTCAATGAACCTCCTCTCCCTCCACCGCAGTGGCCACTCCCTAGATCTGTTTTTTTTCACACCTCAGTACTGTCTCTGACCTCATTAATTCACCTTTTCCTCTTTCAGACCACCATTTCCTCTCTTTTAGCATCTCTCCTTCTCTCACAGTCCCTATCCCGCAAGGTTACTCTCACCAGGCGTAATCTTGACACAATTGATCCTACCACTTTCTCCTCCTCCTTTAGCTTGCTCCTCTCTCCCATCACCAGTCTTTCTTGCCCCGATGAGGCTGTCTCCTTTTTTTTTTAAAAAAAAACCTCTTTATTTGAAGAGGAAACAACAGGAACAGTACAGATAACATTTTGGACAAGAAAAATCTTAATAATCAAGGTGTTTCCTCTGATTTTTATACTTTTATATCGGTGGGGGAAAGAGAAGGGAAGGGAGGGTGGGGGGTAGAAAGGCACAAATATTGTCAACAATATAGCTAATAAACCAATAGGCACGCAAACTTGGAACATTGCTAGGAAAAGCTAGGACACACAGTTACAATGACTGCACGAAAGAGGGGTAGCATACAGACATTACTCACCCTCCGCGCACCAAATCCAGACTGGGGGGTCCGGAGGCGGCCCAAGAGCTATGTTCCATCTGCAGGAGGAGGAGCCGTACTGGAAAGGCTGCTACGGCTTTCTAGAAAGTACCACAGGGCCCACACCTTATCAAAGTTATATGATTTATCATGAAGGTAGCACGTTATACTTTCCATGCTTGCGACATTTCCCTTTGTACGACCGTAACTCCTGCATAGTGGGAGCCCTAGGGTCTTTCCAGTGCTTTGCTATTAGGGATTTAGCGGCTGCCAGAAAATGGGAGATAAGCTTGTTAGAGGGCGCGCTCTCATCAGGTATAGGGCGAGAGAGAAGGAATGACCTTACTTATCTGTTGTTCTGACACAGAGTTTATGAGTGTAAGAACCATGTTCCAGAAAGGAACTATGCGAGGGCAGGTCCACCATATGTGTAACATCGTACCTCTCTGGCCACATTCCCGCCAGCAGCTCGGAGTGGCCGTAGGAAACATTCGAGACAACTTATCAGGAGTATAGTACCACCTATAGTACACTTTATAGGCAGTTTCCTTAATTAATGTAGAGATCAAGCTCTTGGCAATCCCCTCCCTGACCTCCTCCCAGCATAAGTCGTCTGGGGGAGGACCCAAGTCATTTTCCCATTCCCGCTCATGTCGGCCTGGAGTATCGAAGGTATAATCTATGAGCCAATTATAGATCTGGGAGATCATCCCCTTAGTGAGAGGTGAATGTAAACACATGTACTCGAAGGAGGTCGGGACCCGAAGAGCCTCCTGGGGGGGCAAAGACATGGCGAAGTGTCGAACCTGGAAGTACTCAAAAAAGAGCGCACGAAACGGTTCAGAATTATGATAAAGTTCTGACATAGAAGCCCAAGTTTGATTAACCACCAAGTCCAAGACCACCCGTAATCCCGCCTTTATCCAGTGTTTAAATTGCTGGGTTGAGTTGCCAGGAGGGAAGTGTGGGTTGCCCCAAAGGGGAGTCAGAGGTGAAATAGGGGAGAACAATTTATATTTGACCCGGCATGAGTCCCAGAGGGATAAGCAGAATTTAAGAGATTGAAGAGAGGAAGCTGCTGGTGGCCTATCTATATTAGCCAAACCCCAGAGTGATGCCATGGAGGGGACCCCAACATAGTGGGTCTCCAGGTCCACCCAGGCTATGGACTGATAAGGCACATAAGTTACCGCCACCTGGGTCAAGTGGGATGCCAAATAATAAAATTTAATGTCTGGAAATCCCCTGCCTCCCCGGGCCCTGGGCTTCTTAAGCACTGCTATCGAAATTCTAGGGGGCTTGGCACGCCATATGAACTTTAGAAAGGAGGAATGCAAATCCCTAAACACAGAGTCAGGAACCCTCACTGGAAGAGTCTGGAAAAGATACAGAAGCTTAGGGACCAAGTTCATCTTAATAGCAATAATCCTCCCCAGCCACGATATGATATAGCTCTTCCAAGTCTCCAAGTCCTGTTTGATTTTTGACAGAAGGGGGGGAAATTTTCCCGATACAATCTCTCATAGGACGAGGTGATATAAACTCCAAGATATTTGATCTTATTTACCTGCCAGCGCAGTGCAAAATTAGTCTGTAAACTGGACCTAAGGGAAGGGGAAGCATGGAGGAGCATGGCCTCAGATTTAACAAAACTAATTTTATAGCCAGACAGGAGGCCATATTCATCTATAAGTTTATATAGGGCTGGTAAAGACTCCTGAGGATTTGTCAGAGAAAGAAGTATGTCATCCGCGAAGAGAGATACCTTGAATTCCCACGGTCCCACTGTCACACCTGAGATTGACGTCGACTGTCTGATCATCGCCGCCAAGGGTTCTATCACTAGAGCAAAAATTAAGGGCGAAAGGGGGCAGCCCTGCCTCGTCCCGTTGGAGAGGGAAAGAGGGTCGAGGCTGTCTCCTTTTACAATCACACTCTTACCACTGAACTTGACTCTGTCACCCCAGCTGTCACCATCAAGCTTCGTCGGTCCACGCTGCAAACGTGGCACACTAAACTTACCCGCTATCTTCAAAAATGCTCTTGCATTGCAGAACGGCTCTAAAGTCACGCACTGATACTGACTTCCTCCACTTCAAGTTCATTCTTGCCTCTTACAGTTTGGCCCTATCGCTCTCTAAACAATCCTTCTTTAAAGCTATCATTTCTTCCACATCCTCCAAACCCCGTCAGCTTTTTGCCACCTTCAACTCCTCCCCCATGCTCTCTGCTGTCGACTTTGCTACCCACTTCACCTCCAAGATTGAGTCTATATGCCATGACATCTCCCAGCAGTCCCTTCTTACCCCACCCTCCCCTGCGACTGCTATCTCCTTTCTCCCCTCCCCTCTTGTTAGCTTACCCTCCTTCTCTTCCTTCACTCCGGTACCTGCAGATGAAGTCCATATCCTTTTCTCTTCCTCTCCCCCTTCCACTTGCCCACTGGACCCAATCCCCTCCCACCTCCTCCGCTCCCTCTTTCTTGAAGCCTGTTCCCACCTCCTCAACCTATCCCTCTCCTCTGGAATCTCCCCCTCCTCATTTGAACATGCTTTTGTCTCCCCCATACTCAAGAAACCGTCCCTTGATCCCGCCTCTCTCTCTCTAATTAACGGCCTATTTCGCTTCTTCCTTTTGCCTCCAAACTCCTTGAACGGGTTGTCTACAACCGTCTCACCTCCTTTCTCTCATCACTCACTCCTTGACCTGCTCCAATCCGGTTTTCGCCCCCCTCCAATCCACTGAAACTGCCCTCACTAAGGTCACTATTTTTTCTCTCCCGCCGCTCTATCTCGGCTGTCTCCCTCCAACAGTCACTACATTGGCTCCCCATGGCCTACAGAATTAAATTTAAACTTCTCACCCTCACCTTTAAAGCTCTTAATCAATCCTCCCCTCCCTACAACTCCAATCTCATCTCTACCTACACTCCTAGCCACCCCCTCCGCTTTGCCTCTGACTGCCGCCTCACTGCTTCACTAATCACCTCTTCTCACTCCCATCTCCAGGACTTTGCCCGGGCTGCTCCCCAGCTGTGGAACGATCTTCCACATTTCATTAGGTTAGCATCTACTCTCAAAGGCATCAAGCATCCCCTTAGGACTCATTTCTTTATTCAAGTCCATCAGTCCTCCTCCTAACTCTCTCCCCCAGTTAGTACCACCCTATTTGTGTCTCCCCTTTCCTTTAGGATGTAAGCTCTCAGGAGCAGGGCCCTCTTTCCTTGTGTGCTCCTTTTACTATTCCATCACCCTCTGTACCTCTTGGCCTGCTGCCCTAGCCCTATTTTCTTAAGCTTCGGCCTACTTCTCGCTGATTTCTACCATCACTTTCACTCATTGTCCCAGTAATAATTTGATTTGCATTACCATGTTACATGTGTCTGTGTATATATTTTTGTTCTTTCTGTATCATGTGTCATGGCTCACTGTTTTTGGTATGTTATGTACAGCTCTGCGGACCCTTTGTGGCGCCTTATAAATTAAAGATTATAATATATATATATATATATATATATATATATATATATATATATATGCTCTTAATCTGCTCAGTTGGATCCCCTATGGCTTTTTACCAAAACCTCCAATCAAATGAATAAGCCACACTAATCTTGATCACAATTTGGGAATCACCCTTGAAAATAGGAACCACTGGGATTGATGACACTTCTTGAATGAGGAATTCAGGGCAACCTCCCACAGGCAGCTTTATTCCTGTGTAAAAGTGTGCCAGTAGTAGGAGGAACCACCTAATAACTAACTTCGAAATGGGTCCTACTTTGATAGTAGCAGGTGGTACAGAATCTTGTCTCGGTATTTACAAGGGCTTCTCAAGAACCACTAGTTGACCCTAGTCAAACACCACTAATCAACAGCTGAGTAACAGGATAGATACTGAAATACACTTTTCTTGGAAGTCAAAGGTTTTATTTATCTTGGTGACAGTTAGTTCTATATACAATTCACTTTACAATGCTAATTATTGTACATTTACTAAAATACCAGCAAGCCTGAACCAACTACTTAATTTTTTTTTGTTGGGCTGGATCTCAAATCTAAAAACAGCTATGTTACCAAGGATATTATATTGATTTGGGGTACTGTTAGTGTGGGTCCTGAAAACTGACAGATTGCAGAGAAAAGTTCTATACTTTATTTCGATTAATAGCTTTTACAGGATTAGAAGTACTACGTTACTTAAACCAGCACTTCTCAAACTCAGTCCTCAGGACCCCTAACAGTGCATGTTTTCCAGGTGACAAAGGAAATAATTATACCACCTGAGGAACTGTTACAATGTGTCAGTCAGTAATGAATACACCTGTGCTAAAACAAGGAGATATGAAAAACGTGCACTGTTATGGTGTCCTGCAGACCAGGTTTAAGAAACACTGACTTCTCTCTATATTATAAACTTTCTCAGGTTACCTGGTTGCGTTTATGGCATGTCCTAAATCATAAGCGGGGAAATCGCTTCCGCTACCAGGGCCGTGCTGCCTCCGGCCGTACACTACATGCAGTTCTGGGAGCACTACATGCGACCGGGGCGCATAATGTGCCTGCCTGTCTGATGACATGGAACTGTACATAGTGTACGCCCACAGACAGCCTACATCTGATCAAAGAACAAAAAAAAGGGGGGTGGGGACTAAACCCCCTATAAAAAAAAAAAGAAAAAAAGATCTAGCTCCGCCCCTGTTAACATCCTCCTTGTATTTTGCCCCCAAGATCAAACAAAGCTTCATTAAGATGTTTATGGTGCATATAAATAATGTTCAGATTTCCATTAGTTATTTAAATAGGTTAAATGCATATCCACTAGGGGAATTTTGGAATGGTCAGACCCATTATGTAGCTTTCTTGATGTTCGACAACAGTTCCTTAGCTCTCAAAAAAAATTGCCTTGGAGGGAATTTTCTCTTCTGACTTAACGCGAGATAAGTCCTTCATATATGCTCTAGCTAATCAGTATTCCCATACCGGGGACCAGGTCTCTAAGAAATAAAAAAAAAATGTAATTTGAAATAAACTTCACCCGATTTATGGAAGTGAGACAATTCAACAAACAGGTGGAATGCAGCACTAGTGTGTTTAATTGCTAAAAGTAACTATAAAAAAAAAATCCAAAAAGATTTTCACAGTTCTATTGTGTAACTAAAGTTCACCGTGATTTTTTAAAAAAATTCTTTCCTTCAGAAAAAGTCCTCCATTTTTGAATCCAGTGTCACATATGAAAAGATAACAAAAAAATATAGTGTAACAAGTCTATTATTGGATTTAAAATCTATATGGCTCATTATGCATAAATGTGCAATCTTAAATCTTTAATGTAATTGACTGCTTTTGTGATAAATTTACTCTTTAAATGTATATTTAAACAAGGTACCTTTGTTTCTTTATCCAACATGTACCTATTACCATAAAAAACAGAAGAATGAAAATGCTTATAAAAACATAATAATGTTTTATTACCAGTGCAATCGCTGGATAAAAATCACACAGACAATACAGAATTCCTTCAGAGCATCCAATAGGGTTACAGGTGGGTTCTTACTAGAGATGGGCGGGCTCGATTCCCCAAGATCCGAATCCATCCGAATTTCGCCTATCCGAGTACCGAGCCGAGCACGCTCGGTACTCTCTCGCCCGTTCGGTATCAAAATCGAGGCAAAACATCATTGTGACGTATTCATATTTCTGAGCTCGGTTCTCGCGAAAAGCATAAATACCAGCCTCCACAGCAATCCATCGCCTTTTGACAGAGGGAGAGAGCAGGGTTAGGTCACAGGCTATATAAGCGCAGGGACAGAGCAATAATTGTACAGATTATTGTTTCAATTCTTTTCTATACAATTCTAATATTAATACCAATTGTATTAGCAATTGTTAGAGCAGTAAGAGAGGAGAATAGAGGAGGCTTTTTTTTTTTTCAATTTTTGGCACTCCAAGTGCTTTTGGGGTGTCCCATATTCCCCAGTATTTTACATTAATTTTTCTGGCTGTCAAAAGTCATATTTGTCAGCAGTATCTAAAACAATATTTTGCACTCCAAGTGCTTTTGGGGTGTCCCATATTCCCCAGTGTTTTACAGTAATTTTTCTGGCTGTCAAAAAAAGTCATATTTATCAGCAGTATCTATCTAATACAATTGTTGGCACTACAAGTGCTTTGGGCTCATTAAAATGGATTAAAAGCAGTCCACATATGAGCAGAATCAGCAACCAGGTTCTGTCACCAATCCTGATGGTAGTGTTCCCAGTACGTCATCTGGGAAAGGCGATGTAAAAGTACGTAGTCTTTTTAAATCAGGGGAAAAAAAACACACACCCCAAAAATTTTTAACGTGTTGAAGCGAAAAAGAAGTTTAACTGCCGATAAAAAAAAAATTGCCAACATGCCATTCTACACACGCAGTGGCAAAGAAAGAATGAGGCCTTCGCCTTTATCTATTAGTGGCAGATCAAAAAATGTTACCGAGCCTTCTTCTTGTACGGTCACTCGTGACCAAGCAAGACCAAGTAATTTGGAGTCTAAAAGTGGTGCACAACTACTGTTACGCGTGAAAGCCGAGCTGCAAGAAAACAGTAAGGTATTAGAGGATAATGTATGCTCAGAATCAGAAATGACACCAATCCCTGTGGAGAGTCCATCCACCAGTGATATGTCTAATCGTGAGCATTCTGATAATGTACCCATCATCATCATCATTTATTTATATAGCGCCACTAATTCCGCAGCGCTGTACAGAGAACTCACTCACATCAGTCCCTGCCCCATTGGAGCTTACAGTCTAAATTCCCTAATATATACACACACTCACACAAAGACAGACAGAGAGGGAGACAGACAGAGACTAGGGTCAATTTTTGATTGCAGCCATTGTGTGACCTTGCCCATAACTGTAACCAATCCTACTTTTAACATGCAAAGGATGGTGGAGGGCCTAGCAGGGATTAAACTGTATTTTTCCTAATTTGCACTAATAAGGTTTGGGTGTAATAAACACCCAAAGATGAGTGCTCAATTGCTAAGAGTCATTGATGGAGAGGAAGACAAGCAGGCTACTGCTTTATACAGGTAACACCCAAAGAGAAGAGCTCCATTGCTAATTGTAATTGCTGAAATAGAAATAATAGGGCTGACAGTCTTGGTCTAAATCTGCAGTTACATTTTATTGTACCATAGCTCACTCAGAAACAGGAGAGGTGGCAGGGTTCAATGCTAATCTTCCTCAAAGAATACTAATTCATCCCACCATCATAGAAGTTTGTGTACTATGATGTAATTGCTGATAATGGCCTTCCAAATGGAATTAGTAGTTAATTTTAGGGCAGAGCTGTCACGATTTTTGGGCAATTCTTTTACAGCAGAGCAAATATCAAAATGTTGTGCGGAATCATCTGCATCACCACTAGGTATCTTGGGAAAGCAATTTTTTGTACAACAAGCAGTTGCCAGAGAAACTGAAGGAAGAGACGTCCAAACAAGATGTTCATAGGTCTTCGATCCTTGCGAGTATTTAGTCTACAATTAAAATATAGTTAGCACATTTACTTTGTTTTATTTCACACGTTAAATTTCTGTAGCTCCTTGTCAAAATGTATTAGTAAGGCAATCACTTGACTCAAGCTAACAGAAATTGGCCCTAAAAAAACTCTCTCTCTTCTCTTCTCTCCTTCTCTCTCTCTCTCACTAAAATAAATGAGGCCTCTGTGTCTTACAATGGAACACAAATCAAAAAATAGGTCACACTAGGCAGCTGGATCTGTTCAATCACGTGTAGCCTTTAATCTTGCCCAGTCTTAGTACCAGATACATAAGTAGGGTGCTAGCGAGTGCTGTTCAGAGATTGCGGAGGAGCTAGTGTTCTGTAAACGGTAGAAAGTCTCCGGACTTCACATGCAACACATCTAAAGCTGGGTACACACTACAGAAATTGCGGCCAACTTTTTATGCCGAGCGATTTTACATGCGATCGATTGTCCGATCGCTCGGTCCATGGACTGCATACACACTAGCCTTGTTTAGGACGATAAAGGGAAGAGCAGATGTCCCTTTAGCGACTTTTTACAGCCATGCTGTTGTGAACAATGACTAATTTTGTACTCACTGATGTGGATCGGTCGGAAGTTTATACACACTACACAGCGGAAATGAGATTGGAATGAAAATATTAATCGGTACGACCAACCAAATGAGGCGATAATCGTCCATTTGGGCAGACTTTCGACCATCGTGTCACTGCACACACTGGCCCGACTTTTGAACGAGCGGTCGTATGTCGGCTGTTTGAGCCGATTATTGGACGAAAACAGTGTAGTGTGTACCCAGCTTAACTCTAATGTCTGCTGCCATCATTTCCATCCACTCAAAGGAAATTTAAGCTAATGTGGTTTGCTAGGATATAGCACATGAGAAGAATACAAATGTTTAATTTAAAATAGGAAAACTACAGAGAAAACCGTCCCAATATAAATAGCTTTCCATATGTTGCTGCTTACTCTGACGCCCTCCTGTGTGCAAGAAAGAAATTATCTTAAATATGTACAGAGCTTTTCAGGAGATGGGTGCAGTTTGCCTTGGTCTACCAGTCTTTTCACATCAAAATGTAACACAATTCAAGTAGGTTTTCTTCATCACCCCATTAACTGTTCTACAGGCTACTAATGTCAGATACTTTACTCTCCTTGCTGGACTATAATGTCTAATATTAATCACTGTACTTAATATTGGTATAATCTTTGATCTGCTACTCCCATTTTAATGTATATCCTGCTGTCTGCATTTTACCTGAACTAAAATGTATTCTTCCTTATTTCGGTCAGATCTAACCGCACTATTGTACTCTTACTGTGTATCTGAAAATATATATTATATACACAGTTTACACACACTTACTCAATGGTGTTCATAAAGAAATTGTATCACTTTTCCACCAGAACCTGTAAAAAGGGGCCAACATCACTAAACCAGTGAGGCACCACGGTGTCATATATAAATAGTAATAATAATACACCTATGTAATGGAGTTCTGTTCCTTTATTTATATAACACTAACATACTAGGCAGCACTTTATTTAGAACGATCTTAATCATTCATATAAGTCCATGTACTGTGGATCTTACAGTCTAAATTATCTACCACTTAAATACACACATACAAACCCAACAGAGACAGTGGCTTGGTCAGAATGGAATCCACGGCCAGCTAGTCACGGTGCCACCAGTTATCTTTCAGACTAGACAGACCTAATATAAATTATAGCAGAGAATTCAATGTTCCTTCATCTACATACTGTACAAGCCATACTGATCCCCTCAGTGGTATGCCCTTCAGTTTCCTAACCTGTTTACTGGGATTTCCAGTGATCCTTAATGACATTTCCAACTTCAGCTGGGATTAGCCTTCCTCCTTTGGAAAAACAGTAATTTACTTAAAAGGTTAACTGATTGTATAGTTATACTTTGGTTTCTTATCCTTCAATTTGTTCCACTTACCTTCCCCCGGGCACTCACATCCATATAAAGAGAAGATGGACTTACTTGTCTGGGAAGGTGTTATTACAGAATTGCCTTAGGGATTCACCTTACAAACAGTAACCTGCCATTACTGACCATTCAAACTGGCAAAACTTGCCACAATACACCTGCCAATCGATTCAAATGTGCACCACTATAGGATTTCCAGTTGTAGAATAGGGGCTGCCACCACCAGGCATCTTCACCAGCACCTGGGACCACTTCGTTTGGGGTGGAGTGTGTAGTGATTGCAGCACTTCTTAGCTGGCGACTGTGGCTTGTTCCATCTGACTACTTATCAAGAATGACGGGTTGAGTGGCAGGTCTGTAGATCACAATAATTCAGAAGGTACACACCTCTCACAGGAACAGAGCAGGAACTTTCAGAATATTAGTAGTATTTTTTTACTCAATAATAGCTCTTAAATGAGTGGTTACACAAAAGTAGTGGTGATACAGACCTGTTGTCCTTTTTCTACATTTTTTTTTTTATACAGGTTGGCAGGTGGTAATCCAGGCCCCTGTACCTTTAACCCCACACATGCATCTTACATCTCCAGTCACTGCTCCTGTAGGAGACACACCTCAACTAATGACAATTTGAAATTAATCAGGTCATGGGTGGGTCAGTCTATTATTCTCCAGCAATATATAAAATGGTATAGTTTTCATAATTCTCAAAAAAAAAAATGTATAACTGATGCCCAAAGAATACAATAGTGAAAATAGGTTCGATATGATAAAATTATTCCAGAAGACCAAATTTGTAGTGTATATGTGCTCACAGATGAGATGAAAAGATTTAAACGCAAGCTTTTACCACCTACACCAGGCCTGTCCAACCTGCGGCCCTCCAGGTGTTGTGAAACTACAAGCCCCAGCATGCTTTGCATGTTGATAGCTGGAAGGGCATGTTGGGACTTGTAGTTTCACAACATCTGGAGGGCCGCAGGTTGGACAGGCCTGACCTACACCTTTACATAATAAGGCAGCAGCTTTGGATTTCCTTGACGATTTGTATAGGTACAAGACATTTTCTACCTCAGGTTGGATTCTCATTATGCCCTACCCACCACATTCTCATCTTATTTTGACACACAAAACCTCTTTCAACTTCGGAGGTTCCCTGAAAGCTTGCACCACCCCTGCAAGAATTCATATAATATCTAGACTCAAAATGGGACTAATTTTACAAATATCAATTGCCACGAACATGATCCTATACTTCTTTGGGACATATCTAAAGCAGTAGTCAGTAGGGACATACCGGTAATTGCATATAATAATGTTCAGCGGTGCAGACAACATTGTTTTAAAGTCAAGGAAGTATCCTACATTATTTCTCAAAAAAGCATCCCACAGCAGGCTCTAACAAACAGAGAAACTGATAACTAACTTATCAAGAGTTTTCTTAGGACATCTCTCCGTCAGCATCCTTAAGCAAAGTACCCACTAACACCCTGAGCCTGATGCAGTCTCTAATAAAATATTTCAGGACGCAGTCACCTTACATCTGGGTCCTTCACAAAGAGGGGAAAGGTCCACCCCACCCATCCTCATATCGACCAATATCTCCCCTCAGTTAAGATATAAAAAAATACTTCTGAAAATAACAGCGGTTAGTTATTCTGCATTTTCTTACTTGTTACACCAGGGCCAACTTAGATTTGCGAAAAGAAGTTTGGGAATAAAAAATATTAAAGTGATAACATTGGTGTCCCAAGCTCAACCAAATGATGCTAGCAGTGCATTACTACTTATATACACTGAAAGATTTTGACAAGGTCTGCTGGCAAAGCATCAAATTTGGCACACTTTATAATATTCTCAGCCTGAATATTTAACTCACCTAAAGCTAAAAGCTTCGTTTTGATTGATCCCGCAAACCAATTGCAAATGCACTCAAACAATATTCCTTACTCAGGGAACCAACAACAAACTGAGCATAAACTATCCATTGTTGCAGATTACATATTACCACATCTTTGATTACCAGTTCTCTTTTCCAGAGTCATTTTTTCAGGGTATAAAATTAACATGTTTCAGTTAGAACGGACAGCAGATCACCCGTGGATGGCCACAATACAGTAGATTTGGTATCTTCTGAGCCTCAAACCTATAAAATACCTTGGTATTTAAGTTACCAGCGACCTTACACAGTTGTACCATAAGAACATTATACCCACCCTGCAAAACAAAATGTGCACCTACAATCATGGAAATCTCACCATTAACCTGCAGGGCAGAGAAATACAATTAAAAAACTGTAAAATTACTATGGAACAAACACTGCAAAGTAACACAATTAGGAGGCAGAGAAATACAATTAAAAAACTGTAAAATTACTATGGAACAAACACTGCAAAGTAACACAATTAGGAGGCCTTGATCTCCTTGACGTTAACTTTTCAATCTGGCCTCTATATCAAGTGTCATTACAGATTAGGTCACTGATTGCAACATGCAAGTGGGAAACCCTTTTCCCTTTACACAGAAAATATAATTGTTCTAGTGTGTGTCCAACCTTTCAGCACTTTTAAGACACTTGAGCAGCTTGGAAATGGACAAAATAAATTAAACCATACTATAACCTCTCTCTGGAATCTAGGAGTTTATTGACATTACTAAACTACAGGTCTCCAGGTCCTATGGGTTTTAACTCACTATTAAAAATTTTCATGTACAGGGTTCCTAAAATATGTTCAATTTCTGCATCATTCGAGGTCCATCAAAGAGCATAAATTCCATGTAAATGAATACATAGAGAAAATATACATAATCTCTACTTTCAGGAAAACTGACACCTGTATTGCTCTACATTCCAAAGATTTAACTAGATAACTATCCTATTTTACATAATTTTATAGATACAGCACACAAAGAGATGGAAGCTGTATACGACACAAAGAGTTCCTAGATGGTTGGCTTAATTTAGCAAATTATCATGAATTTGCAGGGAGCAACATTGTAAACTACTTCAGAGAGGCTCACTTTGCTTTTACTGCGCCATATCAGCAGAACAAATGTCTGAATGGTGAATCATGTCAGGCCATGTTAACCCAGTGTTTCGTTCTGTAATACAATGAAAGTTCGGGACATCAGATTCATACAGATCAATTGCTATTCATTATGTGCAGACTTTCAGCTCCATCCTCAGCAACAATGTCTTATACTCTATATCAGGCCTGTCCAACCTGCGGCCCTCCAGATGTTGTGAAACTACAAGTCCCAGCATGCCCTTCCAGCTATCAACAGGTTGTCTACTAGCAAAGCATGCTGGGGCTTGAAGTTTCACAACACCTGGAGGGCCGCAGGTTGGACAGGCCTGCTCTATATGTTTTAACATCTGTGAGATAAACAACCTGTTGTGCTGGATTAAAGATCCTCCTCACCACAATTTTACAATAATTATTTATACACCAAACAGCCCCATTAATACCACTGACAAATTATGTGAACATTGATAATCTTGATACAATGGCACCTGTCAAAGGGTTGAATATATTAAGCAGCAGTTAGTTCATAGTTGCCTACTATCCTGGAATGTTCGGGAGACTCACGAATTCCCAGGAGAGCAGGCAAACCTCCCAGTTCCTGGCACACCATTAGTTTAGTGGTGGGAGGCAGGGCTTAAAATGCAACGTGTCATTGTGGCCCCACCCCCTGCTGTAATTGGCTAAAACTGTGTGATGTCATTTAGGGGACTAGGCCAATGACACTATTCCTGAAGATTGACTTTGACAAGGGCCAAATTGTGATGGCTAGACAACTGGGATGGCACCTGGATGCACTATGGAAAGAAGAGAAGCTAGTGGAGGCATTGTGATGCCCTGAATAATGTTCTGCTGGATAACCTTGGGTCCTGCTATTCATGAGGATGTTACTTTGACATGTGCCACCTACCAAAGCATTGTTGCAACACCAAGTACATCCTTTATGGCAAAGGTATTCTCTGATGGCAGTGGGCTCCCTTCAGCAGGATAATGCACCCTACCATTTTGCAAAAATTGTTCAGGAATTGTTTGAGGAACATAAGAGTTCAATCCGAACAAGCATCTGTGGGATATTCTGGAAAAACAAGCCACGAAGGCCCCGCCTTGTACCTTACAGGACTTAAAGGATGTACTGCTAATGTCTTGATGCCAGATATGACAGGACACCTTAAGAGATTGTGTGGAGTCCATGCCTCAAGGGGACAGAGCTGATTTGGAGGCATGAGGGGGACCTACACAATATTAGTCAGGTGGTATTAATGTTGTGGCTGACCAGTGTATAGTTTGTGCAGATCTGCACTCCCACAGGATTGATCCCAGCAAAAGAGGTCTTCCAATTCATGGGGTGGCTGATCAAATGGCTAGCAGATGCCTGATGCATTCATATATCTGTAGGAGTATAGCATCTATATGTGCTAATGTGTTTTAATATGTAAAACCAGACAACCCCCCACCCCTCTAACTGCTCCTCCTGATATCTTTTTGTTCCCCTTGCCCTCACAGTATTCTTTGTTTCTTGTTATTTATCAAATGGATTTATCAGCCATTTGTAAAAGCAATACACGTTTGGAATAAAAATAAAAATAAAAGAATCCAAACCAAATTGTAAATTTTATTGCCATCTTTCAAAAAAGCAAAACGTTACATAAAGCAGTGTGAAGGGGGGAAAGCATTGCTAAAAAAAATCAAAGAAAAGAAAAGGGTGGTTGTATTTATGAACCCAATAATTGTTGATATGCAGAGTGGAAACCTGGTTTATAAACTACAACAGTAACTGCAATGTGCAGTAAAACATGTTCGCTTTATACAATGTAACTCAATCAATTCAGGAAATGTGACAGGAAACTTCTAGAAGCACTGAACTCCCAGAGACAGCAGCCCTGTTTGGCCCTGTTCATTTTTGCTTTAGATGAAATGTTTCACTACAAGCTTTGAATGTGAGGTAATAGAAAATATAGTCTATTTATTTGAAATGGTACAACAAGGATGCTGTCCCAGGAACCCATACTGAAAGAGAACACATCCTACTTGAGAATTTATTTAAGATCTGTGACATTTCTTGAAAACCTTTCCTGAGGTGAATTTACAAGTATGCCATAGACTGTGCACAAACTACTCTGGGAATGTTCAAACCTGCAGTGTTTGGTGCCCATTACAATGCACCAAAACTGTGCCTCCCCCCCCCTCCCCCCCAAAACACATTCCAAAGGGATTATTCCTACACTCCAAATCTTCAAAACGGTGTGCTAATGATTCTACATGAAAAATGCATTAAAACTGGATGAAAACCCCATTGGTGTGCATTTCTCTATTCTATAATCAAGGTCATTAATGGCATATTTAAAATAAGACATTCATTTGAAATACATGGATAGTTCAAAGCATCATATAGACATTTTAGTCAATATATTTGTATTTTATTAATACAAAAAAATAAAATAAAAAAAAATTGGATGGTGTCAGGACATTCTAGGATCATACCAAGTAAAAGCATTGCCCACAGTAACCAATCCAGCATTCTCTTTGGCATTTCAAACAATCATAGTTTTAATATGAGCAGTTCGTGCTGATGTGTGTTTATTTTTAAAAGTTCAGCTAACACTGAAGCTTGAAGATTTCTGTACAATCACCACAGAGTTGTTGCACTATGCCCCCACAATAAAATGCACCTTTACAGAATAAAAAGTGTTAGGCATCTTTACTCTGAAGAAAAATGATCAAGTATGCACGATTTACATCACTTAGAATTTTGGCATGATTTATATTTGACTGAAGATGCTTCATTTTGAAATACTGTTTTTTTAATTAACACATAACCAAAACTGTTAATCTAGTAATTCCACACAAAATACTGAAATGTTAATAGCCAAGTTTAGTTAAAGCAAAAAAATCCAGTCCTACTGGATTTATTTTGTGTATATTTGTTATATATAGGCATATACTTTATTTAAAAAAAAGCCGATTTTAAATTTTGTCAATAAATTGAATTAAACAGTGTAAGAAATCTCACTCTTTTTATTGAGGAAAGAGGGTAATTTGTGATTAGAAATCCCCCAAAAAATAAAAAACAACAAACCTGAAGCGAGATCAGCTGCTCAGCATTCAGGTGACAAGTTACCAGTAACTGTCAGTATAAAATGTTATTGCTGTTATTCCCAAATCAGGCCTTTTATAACACAGCTTAACCAATATAAACCAGAGCTGCCAATCTCATTCAAGTGAGGATATGAGGAGAGCCAGATTGTTTTCTAAACAAGGGAACCTACAGCAGACTCCTTTTTAAGCCATTTGACAAACAGTCCTCTCACACACACAACCCTTCATGTTCTGCATAGAAGATTGTCTCTTTGTTTTTCTAAAGTGCTGCATAGCACACAACACAAACTGAACATGCCATGTAGTCATTGATATTATACAAACCTAGGGAACAGGGGGATCATGGTTTCTACTCATGAGCAGCTTTTTGCTGCCCACTGTGAAATGCGAAGGGGCCTCCTTGAACCAAGAATTTAAGTGACCAACAGTCAAAGATGAGCACCTTACAAGACAATGAAGTAGTAGAGGTGAAAGCAATATATGAATTATCTCTACATTTTATGCTCCATCCCCATCAATGTCCAGATATTTATTAACCACCCTGGATGCCCACAAGAGCTGCTCATACCCTCATGAGTGAAATGTTTGAATACAGTGCAATGCTCTCTAACAGAAGAGCTTGACAAAGCAGTTCTGGCAATATGGCTTGTCATTCTGCTCCTTGAAGGTTCCTTTGTTGAGCTGCTTGAGGCAGAAGGCACAGACAAAGTGCTCTGGGTGAAACTTCTTCCCCATAGCGGTGATACAACGGCCAGTGATAGGCTTCTGGCACCCGGAACAAAGCGAACCGCGACGCTCATGGTAATGCACCTCACAGTATGGCTGCCCATCATGCTCAAAGAAGCTCCCATTGATAAATGGAGTAAAACATTCCTGAAAGCAAAACAAATATTTTTTAATATAATGAAAAAGACAATTAGTTCCTTTAATGAGTTTGTGGCCGCAGGGGAAAATCAAAATTTAAACATGTAGCAGAAGTGCATCATTTTAAAGATTGCATGAGGCACTGCAGCAGGGGAAGAGAACAGGGCTAATGGCAGGGCATACATTTGTTTTGCAAGGCCAACACCAACCATGAAGACACCAAGTAATGGATGCATTCTGTAGAGAGTGTGTTGTGAGATTTATGGTACACAGCAAGTATATGAAGGAGTTAAAGAACCAATGTGAAATGGATGAGATTTAAAGTGCTGAACAACATAGGACTGAGGGTGAGATGCGAGATCACTGCAGAGCTATGTCTACAACTGCACAATGATGGAAAGAAAGTTGAGCAATGGAATAAATAAAAAAAATACACATTAGGGGGGATACATATGAAAACTGCTACAAAAGGGAAAACTTGGGAGAAGCCCACAAGCAACTACATTTTGCCTTTCATTTTTTTTTAACACTGTCAGAATGACAGAACTGCATTCGTTTTAATAATCAGCGGTTTTCTTTCTAGTTTACATAAATGCTTCCTCATGTGAAAGAAAAAAAAGAAGTTGGAGAGAAAACAAGAGGTAAGGGCACAGCAACCATGGGAATACATAGAGATTCATACCCTGCAGACAAAGCACTCCGGGTGCCATAGGGTGTTCAGAGCAGAGATGTAATTCTCCAGGATGGCATGGGTGCAGCCACCACACTTAGGAGCAAACATGTCAAAGTAATCCTTACGGCAATAGGCCTTCCCATCCCTCTCATGGAAACCTGGAAAACAAAGGCAAATGTGAGCATTTAAATACACAGTTTGCTTCCCAGAAGGACATGCTGAAATTGTCGAGCATAAACCCTGTAATAAAGACAAACAATGAATTTTTAAGCACACATTATAACAAAGTTTCAATTTCTCTATATAATGTTAGTCTTTATCTACAAAACACCCTCTTAGCACATAAATGCATTACCTTCAGGCCCAAAGAATGCTCCGCACTGCGCACAGAAGAAGTGTTCAGGATGCCATGTCCTGTCTAAAGCGGTCACAACTTTCTAAAAGAGCAAAAGGAAAAATGCAGATAAGCTAAAGTGCATAGATGCAAGATTATGAATGTACACTGTTCCACTAGAAGTATGAGCACTCACATCCAGTATAGGTCCATTACAGTAAAAACAGCGAGGAGAGAACAGATTGTGGTAATCCTTTTCACAGTATGGCTGCCCATCTCGTTCAAAGAAATTGCGTGAGCCAATTTCCTCCTGGCAATGCGTGCACACAAAGTGTTCAGGATGCCAAGTCTTTCCCATGGCTGTGACAACCTGAATGAGAGTAAACGTTAGCAGCTTATCTTGTATTTACACCAAGTACCTTACCCTAAGACCAGAACATGATAATCACCTGACCAGCAATTGGTTTCTTGCAAGCACCACAAACACCCTTAGCCACCGTTGCCACTCCTAACTTGTTAAGGTCAGACTGTAGACTGCCCAGCATGTTATCCAGCTGACTGCCTGGTTTGGGAGCACTGGGAGGAGGCGAGCTGTTCACGGGCTTCCCTTGGGCCATAAACTGTAAGGGAAAAAGAACAAGCTCTTAGTTAGAATACAATATTTTTATATTGCAATACAATACCCTGGATAAACATGTTAATATTTTGAGAGTCAGACCAAGTAAGTACCAAAGGTGTGTCATTGGATGTAGTCAGGGGCATAGAGGAGCCATTACTGTAATCACAACCCGGCATGAAATCCTTGTCTTCTTGGGGAGGCCAAGTAGGGAAGGCCGGAAGGAAAGAAACGAGTGACTAGAGACCAATATAAAGAGAGAAAACTGGTCACCAAGTCACTGGACAATATGCTGATTCAGCATGCAAATAAACACACCACAAGAGCAGACTGTTGGATCACATGCACCATCTGTCCCCAATTGGTATCAAACCGTGTGTTTACACGACTACCGACACATGAAAACAAAATTAAAACCAAATCAACTCATAACATTGCACTATTCCAAAAGTCACAACTGTTAAAATCTGCACACAGAAAAAAGAACCTGCCTTGTCAGATAGAGAAGGGATCGGTGGTGGACGAGCAGCAAATGCTGCAGCACTAGTAGAGGCAAAAGGAGAGATCATCTGCAAGAAGATGCAAAATTGACTTATTGTAAAAGCCACGAAAAAGGAAAAACACAACCACAAAAAAAAAAAAAAATTCTAAAAAGCAAACACTGAAAAACTCATGAAGGCAACTTCAAGATGGAGATCCTACAAAAAAACCCCTCAAACGTCTCAATCAACAAATACATCCCACCAGAACGTCACACATAATTATGCCATAGTGACAGACTGCTCCAAATCCAGCCATGCTTTGCTGCTTTTTAAAGAAGCAATTAGGAGAACAGTCAGTATTTAATGAGTTCCATGCCTGAATTGGTGGAAAGAGTGGATTACTGTCCGTCTGGCAGGCCACAGAGACGCAGGACTTCGGAGCAGGCAGGGCTCTGGTGGGAGCAGAGGTGAAGATCCATGGGACATGGGGCTCATCCTGACAAAGGGTTATAGATTCTTCCAGAGGAGGAAATGGTCTGGACAGATCCTGGTAATCATCACTATATCTTTTCCAAGAAGATGGCGGCTGAGGGGGAAGTGTACTTAATGTAGGATTATGCAGAGGCGGCAGATTGGGGGGCAATGGAGGGGCTGGAGGTGGAAGGAAAGAAGCAGCAGTGGTAGTAGAGGAGAAGGGAGAAGAAAAAGGAGGAGGGAAATTAGGGGGTTGTGCTGGGGATGTAGATTTAGACACAAGTCTGATTGTCTGCAATGTTCGGGGAGAAGTAGTGACAGATAAAGTTTTTCTCATTAGCTGTGGAGAGTCTGGAGGTATAATTATCTAAATAAGAAACACAGGAGTAAAAGAAAACAAGAAATCCAAATCAATAAAAGGGATTGCATGTGTGTGTGTGTATATATGTATACATATATTTTATATACACACAATTTTTATTTTTCGTTTTGTTATAACTGCAGTATACATCTGTCGTAAATGTCATTTTTTTGTACTTAAACAGGCAAATAAGTCGGTCCTATATATAACAGATTTCTGGGAAATGTAACTCATACGGTAGCCCTTTCGAGTCAATGCTATACCCAGTGTGTTTACAGCATTTTATAAGCTTGTGCCTTGCCAAGACTCGTATGATAGTATTCAAATCTTACAGTGATTTAAATACAAGACTGAGATTTTGAGTAAAATATGATTAAAAAAAAAAACAACATTAACTATGCACAAGATAATTTAAAAAAGGAGATATATAAAGAGGTGTGAAAAAAAGCCTGCCATTTATTCATTTCGAGTCCCCAATATACTTCAAAACGCATGGTCAAGTTGCTCATCAGTGCGTTTCGCGTACTCTTGGCAGTTGTATTAAAAACACAGTAACACATCTCCCTATAATAGGCCTTACATAAATACTTAAACAGAGTATAACAAAAGTAACATGTCTTTTGCACAGGTCCTATATCCATTTACTATTTAAGAAAAAATAATCCAAGCCTCCATATCATAATTCAAAGCATAAGCATTATAAATATATATAACTTCAGAGACTTTCACAAATCCTCCAAAAATTCCATGCAATACATTGTCCAGGCAGACTCTCCCTTTCCTCTAACTACCTTCTCTATCCTCTGTTCAGACAACCGCTCATTTTTAGTTGGCTGAGAAGTAATGATCACGCCCTCTGTCAGCCAATTATCCTCTGGGGTCTTGAAAGTCTCCTGCTTATCAATGCCAAACCGCCCATGTAGCTCTTCAATTAAACGATCTTGCGATGGACTCTTGTTGTATATAGCAGGTCCAAACTTCCGACGAGGAGAGAGGTCGCGAGACATCGGGTGCACATTAGGACTCTCTTTAGTTCTTTTAATCACAGATTTCATCTGAACAAACAACACAATGTTACTCAAAAACAGCACACAAAGTGCACTATTAAACCACCATGTTACGCTCCAACACCACCAACACACGCAGGAGCAGTACCAAGTGTTGCCACGTCGTACACACCAGGTATTAGAAAACACAGCAGGATCATATATTTCTCCATGCACCTATAGTAATGGATACTTCAGTCATGCATATTGTTCCATGCACAGGACAAGTTCCACACACAACATGCTTGCCTGACGTAAGGCAGACACCCGTTCCCGTGCTGGTGTCTCTGGATACACAATTTGGTGTGATTCCTGTGTCAGGGAAGTGTCTGTAGTCTTTGGGTCAAGCTGACATCCAAATGTTGAATGTTGTCCAAAGTCTCCATCTGAGGTACTGCTGCTGAGTTGCTCACCCAAAGGTTCCGTAAACTTATGATAAAGTCCATTATCTGCACTCCTCGTGGAGACTGAGCACTGAAGATGGGCGCTTTCTGATGAGAGATCTTTATTTATAATCATGTTCTCATGTGGTTTCCATAAAGCAGAGGTCATTGTTTCAAGAGGAGTCTGCACATCATGAGCACCATCAGACTGGACAACAAGCTCCGATTGCATGTATTGTACAGGACAAACATCAAGTTCTTTCTGCTTAACTTGAGACTTTTTGTGAAAGCTTGGCAGATAAATGTCCTTTCTCAGACTGTAAGCATTGAAAGGGCAGGTTACTCGCTGATCTTTATTAGCCACATCTATCTCTACTTCATGGTTGGGCAGCACAGTTCCTTTCCTAAGAGAGGATGTTAAGGTAGGGCGTTCCTCCTCATCAATATGCAGGAGAACTGTGGGATTAATGCGTGTGAGAGCATCAGACCCATTCACCTGCTTTGCATACAGAGAAGTAGTGCATAAAGTGCTTGGAGGAGATGTAGGGCTATTTTTATGCAAATCAGTAATAGGTCCAGATAAAGTATGGCGACAAGTCTGCATTAGAAGCAAAAAGAAAAAGCCAAAGAAACACAAAAGTTACACAATACAAATGTCAGTACAACAATGTTTTACATATTCTTAATAGTCACTTACTAGGTTTCTTAGAAAATAAGATAAACCAACAGATATCAAAATATTCATGCCTTAACTAGAGGAAAAAACAAACATTCATTTAATAGCCAGAACGGAAACATAAGAAACTGGAAGGACTGCGAATGAAGTCTAACAATGCTACTGGCGATTACCAACCAGTGTTGGCACTAATTTTAGCATCACAAAAAGCAAATGTGAATATTTAAAAAAATATATAAAAGATAACCTGAAAAGCATGTCACATCAGAAAAGGCTGAAAAGTGAATGTGAAAAGATTGTCTTGTTTTATGCTCGATATGTGGGTAGACATTTCTGTGAATAACAACGACAAAAAATTGTCCTCGGTTTCATTCCTTCACCTCTTCTCCCCCTTCCCTCCTCTGCCCTCTAAGTAAATGGTACTTCTGTTTGCAGTACTAAAATCAAACTGGGCAGATACTGGAGGGGGTGATGACTTTTTAGCAGACAACCTATAGAGAAGACGGTCTTCTCTGCAATGACAAAGGCAATAGTGGTGCTTTAAAAGGGCCATTAGTATCTGGCACCATCACAGAATATACTAAAAGCTTTTGTTATGAACTTTAGTATAAATAGTATTTTTTTTATCCATTACATAAATCATAAGGGGAAACAATGCAATAAAAAAGCTGAGTATTTTGATCATTTGCATAATCAAATATAGTTGATTATTGATGTACAGTTTCAGGTATTAAAAAAAAAAAAAAAAAAAGTCAAAATAAAATCCCATTGAGGTTTGTAATTAAGTTTTTATCCCAGTAACTACCCTGCATCAGAGGAAGCAGGTTATGTTTGGACAGGTGAACCAACATATATTTTACAATGCGTATCTGTCCTAGTAATAGCTGTTTAATCCGGTATTTAACCCAATCTTCTCAATTACCTTTCTCAGCTTTGCTGGTGGAGTTGGATTAGCTGAAAAATAGGGCAAAGCTTATAGCACTCTAACAATTTTACACGATCAATGTAACAGTGAGCTTTAATGCTGAATTGAGCCAACTGAAAAGCTCTCATTTAAATCCAAAATCGCTAAGCAATTTGTGAAAAATATGAATGTTCATTAAAAATATATTCAAAATATCTGCAACATCACCCGGTAACAAAATATTGTGCCCCTTAGCAGAAAGAAGTTACTACTTATTTAATTGGTCTGAATTTAGTTTGCTGTATTTAATTTGCATGTCTTGTGGATGAAAGTAATAGCTGTCTTTTGCAGTCAGTTCAGTTAGTAGATATTTAAAAGCAGCATATTTACACTGAACTCATGAAAGAAGCGGTAGTTTCTAAAGATTCACATGTCCGTAAGAGAAAGAACAAATGGTCTTAAATATATAGGATTTCTTATGTATGAGCAGGATGTCTGCTACATTTATGGACATAAAAAATATATGGTGACATTTCCCTTTTAAAAAAGTTCCCCCACTGAGCCTGAATACGAACAAGTTCTGTCACAATATTGAAGCATTTACAGGAATATTACACAACATATACCACATGTTACGTGCCTTTCTGATGTAGGTTTCCTTTAAAGGAAGCAGTCAAAACAAAATAAAATATATAAAACTTGTTTTTTTTTAGAATGTTGCACATGGTGGAGGACTAGTAAGCATCTCCACGCTATAAAAAGATTCTCTAAGCAGAACTAAAAAAGCAGAAATGGGTGATTGGGGAAGGACAAGCAACCTCTGCTTGTGCGAATACTTCTGTTAGTCACATCAATGACCACGCACCTCATGTGTGAATCATATCACTGAGCCCACTGAGGATCTAACCTTCCCTTCTACTACTTACATTATTTTCAGAATAAGACTTATCGTATTAAACATCAAAGTGTGTAGTGGATTTCTCCTCACTATGGGGCCTATTTTTCCTGTAAATCCCACGAAAACATCAGTTTTCGGGAAATAGCTGCAAAACTACCCTGCAAATTTATTATTGGTGCATAGCAGCAGATATCAGATATCTGCTGCTTCGCATTTTTTTTTTCCGAAATACATAGCAGTCTCCATAGATGTCTATGGGGACTGCTATGTACCGCAATTTAGCAACTTTTAAAAAAACTTTTACACATGTGGTAATGTACACCAGCTCAGGCTGGCGTACATTACCGTTTCTGGTCGTTTTCAGCACTGTGAAGCTCTGCTCCGAAGCGCAGAGCTTTACAGCGTATGTGCAGCCCTGAAACATGACCCAGGTCCTTCGGGTTAGTGCTGTTTGGATGCCTGTGAGCATGCCCGAGTTATCAATCAGCGCATGTGCACAGGATTTGAAAGGAGGAACGAAGAAGCCACGCAGGATCACATTACGAAGATGGAGTGGTAAGCAAGTTTTTTTTTCCCCCCCACCGGAACAGTAGTTTATCGGAAGTGCTGTTCCTGTGTAGGTTTTTTCATAAATATGAGAAATAGTTCAATCCTTATCAATGCGATAAGGATTGAAAACGGTTTTTCCTTTGCGGTCCTTGTTAAATATGCCCCAAAGTACTTTATCAGGCTGTGAATATCCATCCACTAACAATATTGAGACAGGAGATTCCTTAAGTTAGTGTGGCCTTTTTATCTGAAATACTGATTAGAGAATGCATAGTTCACCAGTCCAAAATACAGGGAACACAAAATGCTGCTCCTTAGACTGGCATGTCCAGCACACATGGGCAAGTTTCTTATGCCCACCAAGAGTAGAGGGTTGATGATTAAATGGGTTATACATTCAGTGTCTTGGAAGAAACAGTATTATACTAAAAAAGAATAAATCACACAACTGTAGAAGTCATGTTTTTCAGCATGTTGAAACTTTGGAAGCTAATAGAATGAGTAGATTAACATAAAAGGAGGCAGGTAAATAACTAGTCATACGATAATCCTTGAAAATGGAGACTTCCAGTGTCGCTGCTTCCAGTGCAAGCAATCGCAAGGTATTGCCAGCAATAATACAGGCCTTGCATCATAATGTGCATAAAGTACACAAAAGCTTTGAAGATAAATAACCATGTCATGCTTTAAGGTTTGCAACACCTTAAATAAGGTTTCAATTTCATAGCAGCACAGTAGAAAAACGGACAGTTCCATCTAGTGGTGCTATTTCAATAGATCAGTTGCCTAAGAAATGACAAAAAGGGGGCGTGGCCTGAGAGCCTTCTTCAGCAGACGTGAATTAGATCTGCTCCTGCTATTACACCGGGAATTTCCAGGAAAAGTTGGGATATCCTCTCCCTAACCTGCGCTAGCAGCCTGGACACAGCCACAGGACCCCCGGCAGATCGCAACAAACTTTTTCCTGCTAACAAGAGACCCGTAATTCGGCAACTTTCATATTGAGGCCTAACCCACGCCTTATCGTGGGAACCTCCCGCTGACAGCAACAAGACGGAGTTCACAGACCCCTCAACTAAGCAGGACCCTACCACTAATTGAGCCTCACACTGCCGGCGCTACTCAGAAGTCAAGGCATCGGGACAAGCTGATATGCATTCTCCCTATGTTACGTGTTCTATGGACAATCCTGCAATGGTGATGTTAATCTTTTTATGATTATTTTGCTTTGATAGCTTACCAAACCTACATTGCTCTTTCACAATTGTTTACTACTGTTATATATATTTGTCCTGAAAATAGTAAAAATAGTATTCCCATACATGTTAATGTTTTACATACTGCTTTAAATTGCAATTGTTGAAGCCCCTGCACATCTACACCCACTACCCGAACCTAATTTTCGTTAGAACTCCCCCATCCCTCCCTCATCCATACCCTCTTGTTGCTGAAACCTGTAGCAACACCTCCAAATCTACCCAAAGTCGAGCAACCATAGGCCGGATATGCCATGACAGGCCTTCTCCTTCCCTCCTTGATTGGTTGCAGACTGCTTAAATTCTCTTCTATGGCTCACTTTTCACCCTTCCCAATCTTCTTCACGCGACTTCTTGCTATTTTGTTAAATCTTGGTCCTACCACGGTCCACAGACTCGGAGAGGCCCCTCAACAACACGTCCTAGACTCCCCCCTCTTAACATGTCTCTCCAATTACTGTTAATGTCAAAGGGCTAAACACACCAGACACGCTCCACACTTATGGCCGCACTAAAAAAGTCACACGCAGATATAGTCTCTCCCAGAAACCCACCTTGCCCAACCACACGTGACATTCCAGGAAAAGTCTTTCTGCAAACGTTTTTTGCTCCAGCCACATCCGAACATCGGAGAGTGGCTGTTCCTGTACGACCACCTGTTTCATTGATGGTGCGCTGCTCGACTGGAAATCTAGAAGGCCGATTCCTCATTTTGGTAGGTACACTAGGCCAACTCCCAGTCACTCTAGTTTGTTGCTACGTCCCCAACAGTGCTCAGATCCCCTTTTTCCAGAATCTATTTAGTCTTGTAAATAAACATGCCGAAGGCCACTTGCTTATGGGAGGCGACTTTAATATGATTATAGACCCAACAAGTTAACCCGTGCATGATACTCATGCATTCTAGTCAAATCAAGCTACTTAAGGTGTTAAAAAGGTTCTTGTCATGTATTTGGGCCATAGCCCAGGCCTCCTCAGGGGAAGAGCGTTACTTCCCGACGTAAGCACCCTTTTTTAACGTGGTTTTGTCCACATGTCACCACCTCATCATTCTTCTCCATCACCTCATCCTTCATTTTCATCGCCACATCTATCCAGATGTCTATCCAGACACAGGGATCTCTCTCAGTGGTCCTGAGTATCACACTCCTCTCGCTCTGTCACCCCCGGCAACCACCAACCACTCCCCACTGTCACCCCCGGCAACCACCAACCACTCCCAACTGTCACTTCTCCTTCAAGAAATATATATATATATTTTTTTTTTTTTTAAATCTTTAAAAACACTTTTAACAATTAACAAATTAAATTAAAAACATTTTAGTATACCAAATTTCAGCCCTTTCTGATTTTTTTTCCCACACACACTAAGAGTTTAGTAGGTCAGTGTATAACTCCGCCCAGCAGGTGGCGCTGCAGCTTGGTTTTATTTTTTACACACACACAGACAGACAGACTAACACACGCCACTAAGCATTTATATTATAGATACTGGATAGATCACCAACGACCATGGCCTCACCACAATCTCAAACACATACTGCCCGGCAGGCTAATCGATTTGCTTTATTACACAACTAGCATTCTCTCCTAGACGCCTGGCAGGTGGTCAATGGCACTGATAGAGGTACACTTTCTATTCTTATCCACATAACATATACATCCGAATAGATTATTTTCTGATAGACGCCAGATTAGTCACCAAACTCCTTGCAGTTGGGGTCCACCCGTTTACCTGGACAGACCACAAGGGAGTATCTCTCCAGCTAGTTATAGTATAGTAAATCTCACGAAACGAAGCCCAACCTGGCAATAAGACGACACCCTTTTGCTCAACCCCACAACATGCCTAGAAATAACAAGACGCTTACCAAATTCTTTGCCCTAAATGAGACCCACGACATATCACCGTCAACGGTCTGGGAGGCGCATTAGATCAGTCACACCTGCGGGAACTGACGATAGTGAGGGGCCAGCTCAACGCGGTCTTGTCCAAAATAACAGCCCGTAATCTTAAATGGACCGAACTACGCAATTTCATCTATTAAAAATTCTCAAGGGAAACCAACATAAAACCCAAACTCGATACTAAAATAATTCTAAGCATATTATTCATCACTATATGATTTGAACGCTTGAGACCCGCCACCTCCCCCGACCTAGACGAAAGAATAAGCGCTTATCTACACTCCTGCCACCTTCCACAGCTATCTGACACAGAGATCCAATTCCTCAGCTCTGATAGAACAGAAGAAGAAACTATTACAGCCATGCCGTAGCATGAAGGTATCCTCTCTGCTGCGGGCCCGGATGGCCTTCCAGCCAAATATTACAAAAAGTAACCACCTGGTTTAACTGTATCTTTGACGGGACACCCTTTAATCCGGCCCACAACGCAAGCCTGAATCATGGTCATTCCGAAAGAGGGCAAAGTAGTAGCAATCACCCCATATAATTACTAAACGTAGACCTGAAAATATACGCCAAAGTCCTTACGAATAGGGTAAACTCTGAACTCCCGAAATTAGTACATCCCGACCAGGTCGGATTTATCCCAGGCTGGCAGGCCGCGGATAATACCAGGCGGACCATAGACCTCATCCAACATATTAACGAATGTGAACAACCCTCCCTTCTCATGACTTTGGATGCCGAGAAGGCATTTGACCGTGTTGGCTGGCCTTTCATGATGAAAACTCTTACAGCCTTTGGTTTCAAAGACAGCTTTCTCAAAGGGGTTTCAGCCTTGTACGTTAACCCTACTGCTTCTGTCCAGGTGAACGGGTGTTCCTCTCCTTCCTTTCCTATCCGATATGGGACCCAACAGGGCTTTCCCCTTTCCCCCCTCTTATTTGCATTAGTTATAGAACCCTTAGCCATGAAAATACGCCTTAACCCCAACATCACCGCTATACATCTGCCCTCTAGCACCCATAAGACTACACTTTATGCAGACGATATACTTCCTATAATCACGAACCCTCTAATCTCGCTACCCAACTTATTTCAAAAACTCGACACCTTCTCTATAGTATCAAATTTTAAAATCAACACAGCTAAGACAGATATCCTGGATCTCAATATTCCACCTAAAGCTAAAACAGCTCCTAGAGCTGAACTTTCCTTTTCACTGGAATTACGACCACATCAGATACCTGGGTATAGCACTCACCAGAAAAGTGTAAAATCTCTATCGAGCTAACTATCCCCCGTTTATAGCTTGTATTAAAAAATACATGATATTTAAGGACAAGCTCATAATATCCTGGGTGGGGCGGATTACATCAGTGAAACTGAATTTGCTCCCTAGGCTGCTATACCCTTTTCACATTCTTTGAATCAGAGTTCCCCCCCCCTCAACCTTAAAAATGTTACAAACCTCTATAATGCGATTCATCTGGTCAAACAAGAGACCCAGGATCTCTGCTTGCATCTTGCAACGCTCCCCTATGGCAGGTGGCCTCGGCATCCTTAACCTCTGCAATTATTAATATGCGGCACGTCTAGCCAAATGTGTGCAATGGCATTCCCCACCTGGAACCAGGGTCTGGGGCGATATACAAACAGATCTTCTAGGTGGCTCAACGATCTGCTCTGTTCTTTGGCTTCCAACTGCTCAACGCCCAATCCCTGTTCGAACCCATCCAGTAATAGCCCTCTCCCCCTCAATTTGGACACGGTGTAATAGAATGGAATCTCTCTCTACCACCCCCTCGATCCTGAAACCCCTCCGGTCTAACCCAGCCTTCACGCCTGGATTCTCACGCTCCATGTACACAAAGTGGACAGGTGAGGGCAAATTATTACTGCTAAACCATATTACCAGGACTCCAACATTCTCTCAGTTCTCGGACTTGGCGGACCGGTGTGGGTTTACGATGGGACAGTTCTGTAAATATTGGTAGATTAGACATTACCACCAAAAGGTCAAAGCCCAGCTATCATCTAGGTCACCCACTGTGTGTGAGAATTTGTGTCTCTCCAGACCATCCTCAAAAGGTCTCATCTCCACGCTATACAATGCCTTACTGCCCATCACCACAGATGTGAAGGACCGATTCCAGACACAGTGGGACACTGACTTGGGAACGTCACTAGACCACAAAGAGTGGTCGGACATTTACAAGTGGACAGCGCGTTGTTTTATAAATGTCTGCATTAAGGAAAATGCTAAACACTGTATTTATGGTACTAAGTCCCCTCTAGACTACACATTATATATCCACAAACAAGCACTACTTGCTGGAGAAATTGTGGCCATACTGGAACCTTTATGCATACTTGGTGGGACTGTCCCAAAATATGCCCGTACAGCACATCAGTTCTTACACTAACCTCGGCATTCCTTGATGCCCCTGTCCCCTCTGACCTTAAGCACGTACTACTGCCCCTACACCTCTCCCAGACCTCCACACACACAGACATATAATTAGCACAGTAACCTGTCAAATAGCTGGCTCCTGGAGAAATCCAACACCCCAAACACTTCAAATGGTCTGCGGTCGAGTTTGACATACCTACCAGATGGAGCACATCACCAGTGTACTGAGGGGTCCCTCCGTGTCCTTCTATAAAGTTTGGTCTCCACGGGCCTCATACCACAACCAACCTCTGCTCCAATTTTAACAGGAACCGGACCTTTGTTGAAACTACCAGATTAGACTACTTCCTATTTAACACGTGAACTCACTTCCCCTTCCTGCAGTCCCTCCCAACTCTTTCTTACCTCCCTCCTTTAGCCCTGTACCATACCCCTTTTTCTCCACTGTCTTGTACCCCCCCTCCCCGTTTGAATTGTCAAAAACAACGTCTTTATGGTACTAGATTAATACACAGTTAAATTCCTATTGTAAAAGCACTGTGAGAGTGTTATAGATCCTCTTATTTGCATGTGTGTATACTGTGTCACTAATGTACCATTCAAGAATTTTTGTAACACTGTTTAAGATAA
The DNA here is from genome assembly GCF_038048845.1 of Mixophyes fleayi. Lineage (NCBI taxonomy): Eukaryota > Metazoa > Chordata > Amphibia > Anura > Limnodynastidae > Mixophyes > Mixophyes fleayi. Next base: position 335,508,550 of record NC_134402.1, read on the forward strand.
GATGTTATTAATAAAACGTATTTAAAAAAATTAAAAAAAAGGTGCCAAGGTGAAATATCTGGCTGTATAATATACCTTAAAATCAGAGAGTGAGGCCATGAGTTCATCCAGTTCACGAGTGGCAGAAGAGGCTGAGATTCTGGTCTGCTGCTGGCTGGCAGTGACCCTCTGGGGGTTGCTGATCTCCCCTTGAGGCACAGTGATTGATGGGCTGCAAGAGAGAAGCAAAGCTAATATTAAACTACAAGAAGACGTAACAGGGAGGATAGTATTGTGACAGGAAACATAAAAAGTAAACATGCTTACACTGGGCTGGGTACAGAGCTCTCAAGTTCATCCAGGAGACTCTCTACACTTGGACGGACATCCTCTATTCCCCTTGCACCATTACGTTTAGGTTTTTCCTTCAAAGACTGCGTAATCTTCATACCAGAATTGTCTGAGACATTGGTGAGAGCGGCAGGAGCCACAGGTTGCGAGATGCTTCTGCACAAATCATCTAAGGAAGAATCAACATGACTTACGGCCTGAATCAAAGCACTTCTTAACCAGAAGCAACTTACATGTAGACATGAAAATAAAATATCCATAAACAGATAACTGTAAGAAATAAGAGGAAACACTAAAAAGTGTCCCAATAAGGAAATTAACCAACACAAGCTGTCAGAAAAACTTCAATTCTACAAGTGTTTGGGTTTCTCTTTGAGGGATGTAACATTATTCTTCCATGACATTCTATTGGTTGATGTTTTGTTGATAGAAGTCAATGTACAGGACCAGAATCTACTATACATGTTTATCTGTGTTGAGATCTAGTAACTGGCACAGCCATGACTTTTAGTTTACAAGGTTATTATGCTAACCAAAACAATAATTAGTCCCCAAAATAACAGACCTGCATGGCATGGTCATGTATGACCCTAAGAGAGTGGATGCCAATTCCTTATTCCTTTTGGCTGCCACCTATACAGGGGACATGTTCATAAAAGAGATCACGACTGGCATGTGAACCGCTGCACCACTGAGTATAAGTACCTCACCTGCAGATACGCTACTTGATGGGGTTTGCTGCACAGCATTTAGTTCCAGGAGCAGACGGTCAAGCTCTGACAGATTGCTGCCCAGAGACGAACTCATGACAGTGGGAGATGGCTCTGCGGATCGCTGCTTGTTGGGAAAACTGTCCCAAGATAAATAAAAAATATCAGATGAGTGGCGGAACCGAAAGTAATAGTGTAATAGCAGATGAATATTGTATATTCTGCTTACCTGTATACATGCTCTTCATCGCCAGCAGAGGGGGATCCCACACTCTCACTCGGAAGAGAAGTGTAGAGGGGACTCTGACCATGAGAAGAAGGATGTTAGACAGAAGTTTATATAAGGTTAGGAGTTACAACAGCATTCAATACATGCATATTATAAAGGGAGGTGTAAACCAGTCCCTTCTAATCAGTATCTTACCTTCTTATATACACTTGACATGAACAAATATCATTTAAGTATAAAGCAGTATGTGCCCTGCACATGTGTTACCATGTATAATATACAATCTATGTGGTACTGTAAAAGGTATATTATCAACGTGTGGAAAATGTTTAAATGATCAATAGATCTAACATTGGTGGTCCAATGGTGATCGGGGAGCATCCAGCAGCATTTTTACAATACTAGGTTTGATTAAATCAATTCGCTTGTTAACCAGAGGGTCCCTCATTCCTGGTGGTCCAGTGGAAGGGCAGCAGCTGCAGCCCTTGGACAGAGCAGCGGTGCCCTTGGACAGCCAGTAGCTGCAAAGCACCACCGCACTAGAGCCCTGAGAGCTTCAAAAGTGAAACCAGGTAGACTGCTGCCCAGGATCTGGCTACCTTTGCAGCCAGTTTAGGTTAGGAGGAAGTGCTAAACCTAGAGCAGGCATCCCACATGCACGAAAACTAGAAAAGGGCAACAAAGCTCCATGTAAAAAGTACGTGTACATCCAGTACCTTCACGTGGGTGCCGTGTTTAACAGCTCTTTTCTGACAATTGAGGAGCAATAAGCATCACTATTTGTAAAAATACTGCTCAGTTTCTGCAAGATGCAGATGTACAAGATGTGACATACAGAAGAGCCATCACCATATTTTTACTGTTCTGTAGTGGTCAATATGCTGCCCACTAACTAGCAGTCCTGATCCAAAGTAAGCAGTCAGGAGGAACCAGCCACAGTCAGCAAGCAGCAAATAGGTGCTGCAGTAGTTACATACAGCACCTAGAAGTAAGTGGTCCCAGATGCCAGTGAGGGAGCCTGGTGTACAATTGGGTGCACATTTGACACTTCGGGGGGAATTCAATGCCCCCCCCGGAAAAACGCTGCATTAAACGTATTACTGTGAACACGGTAAATTCAACCCGGATTTCTGCTTGCGTCTAACAGTAATAAAGCACACTATTACCGCAGGCAGGAATGGTAATAGTGCGCAGGTCGTGTTACTTTCGGCAGTAACGCAGCCAATTGAATTCCTCCCTTCTAGTCAGTTAATGTCTGGTAGCCAAGCAGCACCAGTAGTTAGTAGCGACAGGTTTACCCCTAGACGGATCTGTAAAACTAACCCAACGACAATGTAAGCGGTCATAGTATTTACCTGCTGCTGGGAAAATTTATTGGAGCTGTTGGTCCAGGAATCCAGGGAGTCAGTAACTGTGCCATTGAGAGACTCACTAGTATGTGCAGGTGGCACGGAAATTTCCTGATACGTATGACACCCACTGGGAAAGGAATACGGAGTCTCTTCTGATAAAAATACAGGGCGCTTGGAAATATGAGATGTGGTGGATTCCAGGTCAGCAAGTAATGCGTCTGCAGTACAGAAAAAACAGAGAGTGAGTGAATTGCAGCTAAATGACATATAAAGGTTACTTACATCAGTCAAACTATTTTTGCATTTCTTTAACATAGAAATCACCAATTATTGAAATTAAAGACCATTAAAGTAATAATTTGTTGACAAATCACAATTAAACCAATATTGGTTTATATTTTAAGACTGTCCCAACCCTTTATAGTTAATAAAATATCACATTCACTACAAGGATGTCTTTACAGATGTTCAAGGTAAGGGTTAAACTATAGCGATAATAAAGTAAAAAATGATCACATAGGCAAATACCATTTTGTAATGTCATGCACCTGTTTTTGTAAATAGATTAGCCCAAGATGGCAGTTTCTGCAAGTGGTGCACAAGGCTGCATCTTCTGAGTGCAGGTACAGGCGTGCCTGGCTTAAAGCAGGACAGGAGAACTGAAACTTTGTATTGCTCCCAGATGCAAAGGTAGATTTGTTTGCAGGAAAAAATTTAAATGAATGCAGGAGATTGAGAGGGTGCATATGGGGGAGGAGATACTGGTTTAGCGTATGGCCACAAACCTCTTTTCACTCCACAAAAGGACTTTCTCTACAGGCACTTTAGAGGTGCCAAAGACTGCAAGATATCCAATCCATTCAATGGGACAACCTTCATATGATATCCCCACAAGTATCCATGTAATAAACCGATTAACAAATATGATCAAGACATATGTAATAAAGACGTTCCCAATAAACCCCTCACTCATGCTTGAGTAAAGAAATAAATAAGGATTCACCAAGATGCATTACAAGGGGTGAATAGTAAATCAAGGGGGAGACATTAAAGCGGAGGTCCTAATGTGACAGAAGGATAGACTTTGAAGTGACTTTCACCTGGACTAACAATCCTGCAGAAGTGGACAGTGATTTTACTGAAGGTGGTTCCCAAAAGTGTGATGTGGAAGCGCACATATAAATGCAGTAGGCAGCCAGAGAGGTACACATGCACTTAATGAAATGTGCTGGGAGTCCCCATATGTTGCAGTTAATAAATAACCTCTAGTGTCTGTAATCAGTTATATGAGACTGCTCAGCACCTTTGTAACTGTGGGTCCCTTATGGTACCAGCGATATTTGCTTACTGACCGACATACTCAAACAATAGTCACAGTTTCAGAATCAAAGCTTGTAGTACAGGGGATGTAGTGTTACAAAAATGCAGACAAAATGGTGATGATGACATACAGTCACACGCGATAATTGTTTGCATCATCGCTATCTTAGCCATAGCCTAAATATTCTGGCTTGACAGGGGTCGACATTAGAAACAAAAGCAGCATGGTGGCATAGTGTTTAGCATTGCTGCCTCTCAGAACTGGTGTTCTGCGTCCATTTCTGACCAAAGTCCTATCTGTGTGGAGTTTGCATGTGCTTCCTCCAGGTGCTCTGATTTCCTCCCAAAGTCCAAAAAGTTACTGGTAGGATAAATGGCTTCTGACAAATAATGGACCTGTGTGTGTGGTAAGGAATTTAGAATTTAAGCTGTACCAGGGCAGGGATGTGTGTGATTTTCTACATTTTCTCTGTACAGTGCTACATAATATGACTGGTGCTATATAAACAATAATAAAAGGTATAAGTACATACTAGAAGTATTTTCAGCTTCTGAACACTAAAGAAATTTGATGAATAGGAAGGAACCTATGAGAAATAACTAATATGTACAGAATTGTAGGACAGTCGTTCAAAATTATTGAATTAGGGTCACATTTTCTCATTTTACATTATTTCTAGAAGACTGATTTATATCAAAGTGAGGAAAGCTAAAACAAAAAAGTGCCATATTTTATCCAATACTTAAGTCCTAAATAGCAAATTCTGCATCCGTGCCTCTAAGATTACATCTGCAGAAAGGTAAATGGGTGCACTAGATAAACAGGATGGAAGCTGCTCAGCAAACAGTCAGACATTTCTCAGTGTGAGTCAATTCAGCCATTTCCGGATTGTCAGTCATATGCTATATCCCACACACACAGGAGTTATGATCATAAAAAGACACAGTACAGAGGACAAAAGGTCAGCAGCTGGATACACACCCAGAAAACTCCTGGCTGCTCTCACTTCCAGAGTGAGGCATAAAAGGAAAGCAGATAAGAGTGTGGTCAGACGTGGCGCAGCCACAAGCAATACACCGCAATGATGCTTCATTCGTTAGATTCTGAATGAAAGGTCAAGACTGTGTTAGGGTCACAACTACCAAAGTTAGCGAAATGCGTTACAATCTGGTCAGTTATTCCAATCACTTTCTAATTGTTAAAGAGTAGTTAAATTGTTTTTTGTAAAACATGCAAAATAGGCACAAATGGTCCATTTTATATATACCACCACTATCAGAACTCTAATTGTTGATTTTTTACTATTTAGCAGAGTATCTAACTGATACTTTCATCATCAGTATTTGCAAAAAAATAGGCCTTTTTTATCTATTTTTCACATTAAAGTTAAGATGCTTAAACAATTTAAACAAGTTGGTGAGTCAATTCAATATCCGTAAAAAATACTAATAAGTAATACTCGGTGGGTGATGAGTTAAGTTTGTATACTGTAATTATCTGATCAACATTGAACAGACCTATAACTGCATGTGCACGTTTCACTTTTATGTACAGGTATGTTGCAGTCCTTTCACAAACAAGAAAAGCTGATGTATATATGGCAAACTTGATTAATTAACAAACAATTCTCTCCAGGAGAGAGCATTAACATAAACTAAACACAGGATCTATATTTTCACCTATGAAATGTGCCAAAACTCATACCTGCTTAAAGTACCAAACACAATGCAGATTCATGGACAGAGTATTTAAAAAAGGACCAAATAACCTATAAATTCGTTACATAAAAAAACTACTACTACTAACATTAATACAAAAATATACAAGGTCTCAGGAGCTTATGAGTAATATATTTCAAATAAGGATTTAATTGGAGAGGGAGAGCTTTTATTGCTCTTCACTCCTGACATCCTGGCTGTAACCCACCTGACAATACAAGGAACATTTTACTGCCTAGAATGACTGATAACAGAGGACAGCAGTTTGCAGTTTTCTGTAGCAAATACTTCAAAAACTACATAACATGGATATGATCCTGGGTCACAGGGATCATACATAAAACCAACTGATAAATCAATGGGATGCCCACACAATGGAGCACACTTTTTTTGCAAGCAAATATTTATTACATATGCCCATTAAAAGAGTGGTCTAGCCTTAATGATCTATGATCCCTATGTTGATTCACAATAAACTCTACGACACAGCATTCGAAAAATAAGGCTGAAAAATAGTTTGACGAAAATCTGAAAGACTAAGAAATCAGAACTACAAATGACTTGAATTCCAAACAGAATATATTCAATTTTATGCATACACACACAATTATACAGTAAACAGGTAAAGATTTACATGTAGTATAGGTAATATAAACAGATATAGGTATAAGGTAGTTACTGTTTCTACCTATATAAAAGCAAAATAGTCAAAGTGTTGTACATCTAGAAATAGTTTGAGGTAAGGTTTACTATGTTTTTAAATTTAAAATGACAATAGTTTAACTTATAGAAAGACATACACCAAATACAATTCACTGAATACTTGGTTAAGATGGTGGGGGAAAGGCATATAATTGGTTATTAGGTGGTTAAGCAGAAGTACAGCCATTTCCGTTACATATTACTCACCCTTACTCACAGGGCAGATGCTATGAAGAAGCCAGCCAGCTAGCGTCTTTTAACAATCAATATCTTGTGGGGCTCTCAAGCATGGGACTATTCATTTACCAGAAACCGTTTTACAATACAAATAATGTTTTAGTACTAAGTTCAAAACAGTAGGGACCAAAAATCAAACTATTAAATAACTATTAAATGAGATAGTTTGCCAAGTTAACAGTATGTTAACAGGCAAGGAGAGGAATTTCAAAAGAAAAGAGAAAAAAACAACAAAAAAACCCACAGAAGGCGGACACAGTACGATCACATTCCACAGTGATTTCTGCAATGCTGCCCCCAGGGCCTGTTCCTATCACAGGAGGGAAATGGAAGGTTTGCCAAGTACAGTCTCAAGGAATCCCGACATTCCCTGCATGCTGGCACTTGCTGCACCTCCGCAACATCAGCAATGCATAGAGAACCTCACATCTACAGAAAGGACACTGCCCACAGATGAGAAAACGACAACATAGTGTTTAATAACCGATGTATAATAATTCAGACACCTTCTTGCACACAGATATCCTATTGTAAAGCGATCCATATACAAAAAAATAATTAAGTGGTTAAAGGGAACAAGAAAGTCAAAGGAGAGTACAGGACAATATAACTTAGAAAAACTCCACAGCTTATATTATGGACATGAAAGCAGCAAGGGTGTGCTGACCTTTCACACATGGGGTCTTCATGTTGGCTTATTTTTTTGAATAAATAATAGCAAATGTAAAATCTACTATGAGAGATCCTAATTATACAATTTTAGGGCTTAGACAGAACTAGATGATTGCTAATTATACAATAATATACAGAAACAGATTTTAATGAGGGCGTGCTTCATTTTTCACATTACTGCATATATATGTATATTGATGTGTGTATGTATATTGATGTGTGTGTATATATATATATATATATATATATATATATATATATATATATATATATACACACACACACACACACACAGTGGTCAAAGTGCAAATTTACAAGTGTGGAAAATGTAAGTGAATGAGATTTGATAGTTTTACAATGAATGAGAAGTGGCGGTATGGCCATATACCAGCCCACTTGCACCACTGTGTGTGTTATAATATATATCAATCTGGAACCCGCATAAATGCAGCTGGACGGCTTATAATTTGAATACCAGTGCTAATAGCACTGTAAAGCTTAAATGTAGAACAGAAATGTCAGCGGAGTGTGCCTTATTTAAAATGTTTAACGTACAGATTTTAACTCACCCTGGTGGTTCAGTGTGAATCTGGCGATACTGAATGCAGAGAACAGGTGAAGGCAGTGCTGGAAGCCCTAACGGTATCCCCATGAACCCTGCAGGAGCGAGTGTATGAGTAGGGCTCTGCTGCAACACCCTTATCCAAGTGGGGGCCAGAGAGCAGCAGCACTGCATTCTAATTCTTTTGGTGTGCTGCCACCTGTATGCCTCAAGGAGCAGAAGGAAGTGTGCTGCCCTAAGGCCTCATACCATACCTGTGGAGCAGATTTATGGGTATATTTACTAAACATCGGGTTTGAAAAAGTGGAGATGTTGCCTATAGCAACCAATCATATTGTAGTTATTTATTTACTACATTCTACAAAATGACAGCTAGAATCTGATTGGTTACCATAGGCAACATCTCTACTGTTTCAAACCTACAGTTTAGTAAATATACCTCCTAGTCTTGGAGAGGATGCCAGACCCCAGAGCACATCTCCTGGGAGATTTATAGATAAAGCCTCCAGTCGCAGTTATCCATGCCATAATACAGAGGGAGCTGAACCAACCCTCATCCTGGTAGTGCATGGTCAGAGGGGAAAAAACCTCACCCCCATCCCAGAGTGCAATTTTAATAGTGTGATTAAGGTTCAGGCTGATTCACAAACAAGATAAGTGAATAAACCAGGACTGATTTAAATGATAAGATGCGTGAAGACAAATTTATAAAATGGGCAGCAAAGCCTGATGTAAACAGTTCATCTATGTGTATCAATACTTTTTAGCTGTGTTTAACAGCTTCTTTACACACTATTACTGGTCAATACACTGCTATTCTTAAAGCATAAATCCACTTAAATCATGTGACCTACAGACAAGAGCTACCACTGCGAACCGTCCCCGTGGCATTCAAGTCTTGAACCCCGAGTCGACGCTCCCCCTGCTACCCTGATCCAAAGAAAGTCAGTCAGGCGGAACCAATCACAACAGAGGTGCAACTGGTGCAGCGACACACATCACTCAGAAGTAAGCAGCTCCAGTGAAGGAGCCTGGTTATGGCAGTAACTTATCTCCTACAACATTGGGCACCAAGGTGATGCATAACCGACTCTTATAGTCGGCAAGTGTCTGGTTGCAGAGCAGCACCGGTAGGTGTGGTCACTAATGGCATGTTACTGACGGTAAGAGGAACCCCAAAACAAATCTGTAAAACCATTTTCCCTGACAAGGTGACTCAGTAAGCACATCCTGTCACACTATTACCATAGGAACCCAAATCCTTGTATAATAAATTGAACTATATTAATATATAAACCTTGGTCTTATGTACATATAAACATAAGTTATTTTTGAGTCTCTAAAATGATCATAAGTTCCACAATAGAAAACAGACAAAAGTGCATTTGAAAGTTGGTGAAGTTATGGAAAAAGACAGACAATGCCTAGGGTAGTAGTCTTATCAATCTCCAAAGGACCAACTGCATCTGCTGCTGTTCATAAATGTAAGTAAATCACAAACTGCAAACAGCTGTACAAAGCAGGCATATCCATCCATGAAAAGTGAAACAGAGTCCCCAGTGTCTTCATATCCAGTACTCATTACACACCACTTCGAGCTGTAATCCAATCCCGTGTAACCTCATATACTCATACAGTGAGTAACTGCACAGGAATGGCAGAGACTATATGCTGCATATAATATAAAGGACAAACTGAGATCAAACACCATATCTCTTCCTGCACCGAGTCTCAGAATTATCAATCCTTATGTGGACACCAAGAGCACAAGTCACTACAAACTAATCAGCAACTCAATCACAAGATTCCTGAGTGTAATCAGCTTCTACTGATTCTTGGACACTTGCTGCAGTGACCTACAGTAACTTTCCAACAGAATAAACACAATAAATAGGTATATAACGCACTTAAAAATGCAGCGGAGCGCAACTATGTAGGCTGGGAAAGAAATGTATGTTATGAATAAAGTCAGTAACTGGATAGTGACAAATAAGTTATTTGCCTTTTCATTCTTTGTAAATTACTAGCAGAAAAAAACTTGACAATACATTATTTACCAGTGTTTTATTTGTAAACATAATTTTGATTGTTCTTCAGAAATATGAGCAAGCGAGTATCCATCTATATAATAGCGGACAAAGGTCAGACCCCAGCTTACTAATTGAAGTAATTTATCTATGCAATTACATAAAGAATGAGTGACATGATATTACCCATTCACAACAGAGAATGAAAGCACAGTACATACGCCATGTGGTATTTGTACATTATTATGAATACTTTACAGCAATCAGTTTCTCTGCTGTAATGAGGAAGGTAAGTAGGTTGCCCCAATTTGTAGCATGGAGTAGAATGCAAGACAGTGACCACAGCAAAAGCAATTGCTTGAGGTTCAACATCTGGGCAAACATTTGAAAATGAAAGGAAACAAAATTCAGCTTTGTAAGGAAGCAGGCCCTTCCTCCCACACCCATCTATCAACAGCAAGGATCCCTTCCCCCTACAATTCCACCTCCAAACTATGTCTTGCAACACCAACACACACCTTATTACTCAAATGCCAGCTCAAAATCTAGAGAGGAAGGGGTGATATAGAGGACCATGCAGGTCTAAATAAATTGCATTCTCTTACAAAAACATTTAAAAGATTTGGAAACGTTTTACAGGGAGTGAATGATTTGTGATTTGACCAAGTACTGTTTTTTATCAGAACTTCAAACATGATGAATATTACAACCCTTTATTTACTCATCTTACAGTCTCCAAACAATTCCCAAAATGATAAGAACGCTACCTGGAGATCTGTTGCATTTGTGAAAACAGTGTTCACGTTTTTACCAGCACTACAGGATGTGAAAATGATAAAGTTTCTATAGCAAATGTTTGCAGTCATGTCGAGACCACAGAAATGCTTGCCACCATTACCCAGACACTGAGGTGTTTTGGATTAATAATGAGTGAGGAGAGGTGGAGTAATGCCTTTTAAAACAGTATAGTATAAGGTTTACGCTAAAGATACACCACAGACTGCCAGCAAATTTCACCCCTCTAAATATATCTCTATAATACAGCTGTAATCTTGCTCATTTATAACTGAAGATAAACGACAACATTAACCAGAACAGAATGAATTATGGCAAATGAATTGACAAGCTATTAAGCAGGTAAACGCAACAGACACCAGTAGTTATCGCACCTTTACTCACACAGTCAAATTATTTACAGCCTAAGTATGCTGCGGAAACCTTGTGGTCCTTTCAATTAAAAATAATGTGGTAGTAAGGTAGGAGACAGCTCAGCAGAATATATTCAATAATTACTGTACAAATATTTACATAGCAACATTATGTATTACCGACAAGTAAATATTTTCAGGCAGTCAAACATTACTGGGTTGGGCTCCTATGCTTTTTACTTTCCCCAGGACATGTTTTTTCTTTCTGAAAAATGCATCTGCGCTGGAATTTCATGCTCCCAATACACCTGGATTAATATGCCTAGTCAGGATTTCTTCTTATGATTTTCCCAAGTTTGGTGTCACAATTGTGTTTAAGATGCATTTCTAATACAGTTAAATGCATGTAAAGGGTTGTGAAAGTTAACTTCTTTGAACCCTATTTGCAATTTACCTGTGTTTACTTGCATTCTGCTGCAGGGCATTGTTAAATATTTAATGTTTACACTTTCATTTCAGTGCGTTGACATGCATCAACGCTGATGAAAACATTCATCTCAAAGGGAGCGCGCATTGGAAAGGTAATGGAAAGTGGTTAAGCAACATTTCGGTGTGTTTGGCATGAACAAGATAAGTTTCCTGCCTTGTCACAGATGTGTCGAAGAAATGCAACTTGAATGCATTGGTAAACGTATCTAAGCGCATATTATATTAAATTTATATCACTTTAAACATGCAATTATAGAAACACTAGAGCGTGCATAACCTAAGTGACAACATGAACGGACAGAATATTATTTATATAAAGCCACCATATTCAGTAGCGCTTTACAACTGGGAACAAACAGTAATAAAACAAGCCTGGGTATTACATACAGACATAGAGGTAAGCTTCTATCACATGGGTGTCCAGCTCGTGCAAAAATGTTAAAAAACACAGAGCTCTCTCCATTTAGAGCATATAATAAGGCTGGCCTTTATTGAATAAGAAATTGAGAGCAGAAAATATATTTCTATACTGAATATACAACAGTATTTTGCTTTTGGTCACCAATTACTGACCTAGCAATTTAGAGAAAAAAACAAGAGAGAGCAAACAACAACTGACATGGGGATAATCTGTATCTAAGATAGTCAACTATTTTCTACACAATAATTACATTTTTAGTACCTAATGAGAAACAAATACTATACACCACAATATTACACAAAAGGGGCAAAGACGGAGTCACCTCAAACTACCATAAACATGGTAAGCACGGCTGCATATCCTGCCAAGACTAAAAGCCAACATACACTTTATTTAAAACAAACCCTGAACGGCAAGCCAAGAAACACACAAGCCAACCCTTGAAATAACAACAAGAGAAGCCAATCCCTTCTCCGATTGCAGTCGACAATCTCTATGCCCAGGGCACCATTTAAAACTGTAAACCTTTACCACTGGACAAACTACACGTGCATTTTCTTCACTATAAACAAGATATGTGGGAAATTGAGACCGTAAACAGATTAAAAATATCAATCAGGGAATCTGATATGTCACTCAAGAGTACGCATCAGAAATTTCCAGCATATATAAAATATATTCTCCTGTTTGTAAAGTCTCTCAAATAGGGCAGACAAATATCCCTTCACTGTGTCACTACTTGTCATTCAATCCCATTACTAACAGACTTGTGATCCCTGTAGTAACTCAATTCTGTCACATACAGGATGTGCAGAGACCTTTTAAAGCTGCAACATACACCAAGTATGTGTCATATGGAACTTCCAAAAGACAAATTGAATAGTCCATTTCACAGCAAGGAGAATGATCCACTATGCTCACACAAGCGGGACATTTCTGGGCCTGGCTTGGTTTTAGACAAATATGCTAATATTCTAGAATTGAAATGCAGTGCTTAAACATTAAAAACGACTTCTGGACTGTTATAAAGTTAAGGAACAACCACCAAAACGTGAACATATACATATGCAGCTTGCTGGCAATACATTTAGAAAGAAACATGACAATTAAAGCATATGGCAGTGATGCTATTTATCCACATTGTGCTACACGCTCAACTAGTCCCATGTGTCTATGCACAAACAGTGCAGCATCAGAAGAACGTTAACACAGAATATGTGAGTTTGGGGAACATATTGATACATACAACACCACTCACGGACTATAGCAAGGCACCCTTATCTTCCAAATCACAGGCAGTCTATACCCAGTGCATCTCAGGACCGCATTCCCCAAAGCAAGCTACAGACCTGCATGCAGTGTGAAAGCATTGCTCCTTCAACGGAGCAAATGAAGAGTGACACTTGTAAGTTTATCCCAGGCTCCAGGCCACAGTAGCAATTGCACCACACACATGACATTCATAGGACTGTGTGATGCGCTATACTACTACTGAACTAAGCGACCAAAAAGGAGGAACTCGGCTGCAACGAGTCCTTACAGAACTGCCTGCACAGACAGACACAACCATCACGGAGAGAAACAGATAGGTGACCACCGTCCCAAGAGCCCATCGCTCACCCAGGTCGTCCATGTTGCCGCTCAGCCGGAGCGGTCCCCGGGAGTCGGACACAACTTTCTGACTTCAATGCAGGAACGCGCCTCCGCCTCCTGCGCGCGCGTGCCCGAACCCCCGCCGAGCCACACCTCACCAATACGTGCGCGTACCCGCCTTCACACTCAGCTTCAACCACTTCCATCTACGTAGGAGGGCTCGCGGCTCGGGAGGGAGCATACTTAGCTGCGCGTTCCCGAGCTTCTCCCGCTACATCAAGACTGGTATGGGCAACCTGTGGCTGCTCTGTAGCAATGGCACTACAGGGCATCAGCAGGCTGTAATTGCCATTGGATAACAATCATGAGGGACTACTGCCAGGGAACCACACAGATTAGTCTTGTGTCAGATTGTGTATAGTTATCAATATTTAGCAATTATTTCCATGGACAAGTTGCTGATGGGCACATGTAAGCGTAAGTATAGTCTAAGTATAACTCCATTCCCAACATGACATGTCATTCATGTTCTCTGGACATGGTTATGATATAATTTTGCTATATTTTAAATTGTCACTCTAAATAAACCGTCTTTGCCTGTATTGTGGGGAGTCCGGTCATTTGCTATCGACCTGTCCTAAAAGGCAGGGAAACTCCACCTCCTAGGCGATAAGAGGGAGGTCGTCCTAGGATCCAGTCTCCATACTCCATGTTTTCTCAAGGATACCAACTTCTTGATGCCAGTTACCTTTAAGTCTACGGATGTCTCTTTGGAGTGTTCCTCTTTTGTGGATTCTATATCCACAAAAGGAACTTCATATACGCCACTCTTGTGTCCAAACTCCATATACCCTTTCATCTGTTGCCTCAACCGTTGGTACTCACTGCTGTGAATTGCGTATCACTAGTCCAGTCCGGTTGCAGGTAGGGGTTCTTCATCACGAGTGGATCAAGTTCCTGGTCATTCCTCAATCCGTCAATTTGATCATCTTGGGTTTGCCCTGGCTGAGAACTCACTCTCCTCAGTTTGATTGGCATCGTGCCCAGGTATCCTCGGGTGCTTTTTGCTCTAATAGATTTCTCTCTAAGGTGTATCCACCCACCTGCCTTGTCTCTCGCTCTCCTCTCAGCCTACACTTCTGGAACCTTTGATTTCCTTGATGTATTCAGCAAATCAGCCGCAGAGAGTCTGCCTCCGTATCATATTTGGGACTGTCCCATCGAGTTCGTTCCTGGTAAGACCATTCCTAAGGGTAGGGTATATCCGCTATCTTTACCAGAGACCGGAGCCATGTCCCAGTACATTTCTGAAAATCTCCAGCGAGGCTTTATCCGAAAATCCTCCTCTCCCGCGGGGGCCGGATTCTTTTTCGTCAAGAAGAAGGTCGGTTCCTTAAGACTCTGCATTGATTACCGTCACCTCAGCGCAATAATGATCAAGAATCGCTATCCGCTTCCCCTTATTACAGAATTGTTTGACCGCATCCAGGGGGCCAAGATCTTCTCCAAACTTGAACTCAGAGGAGCCTACAATCTGGTACGCATTCGAAAAGTGGATGAGTGGAAGACAGCCTTCAGCACTCGAGATGGGCACTATTAGTATTTAGTGATGCCCTTTGGGCTCTGTAACGCCCCCGCTGTTTGCCAGGAGTTCGTCAACGAGATCTTCTTTATCAGTCTGTGATCGTCTATCTGAATGACATCCTGGTATTCTCACCTGACTTGCGCTCTCAACGCAGCCATGTTAGGACCGCTCTCTCCTGACTCCGGAAACACTCCCTGTATTGTAAACTTGACAAATGCCCAAATGAACGTTCCCAAGTGCCCTTCCTCGACTACCTTGTTTTGGGCACCTGTCTCCAAATGGACCCTTTAAAGGTGGAAGCAATCCTCAACTGGCCACAACCATGTGGTCTTAAAGCTACTCAGCGGTTCATCGGATTTGCCAACTATTACCGCCAGTTTATTAAAGGATTCTCATCTATCATTGGTCCTATTACGGCCTTAACTCGCAAAGTAGCTTGCTATAAGCCATGGCCTCAGGATGTGGTTGCTGCCTTCAAAACCCTTAAGGAGGCTTTAATTTCTGCTCTGCTCCCATTCTCAAACAACCTGATCAGGGGAGACCCTTCTTTCTCGAGGTGGACGCCTCCTCCGTGGGAATAGGGGCTGTTCTGTCCCAAAAGTCTTCTTCTGGTTCCTTTGAGACACGTGGATTCCTCTCTAAAAAATTCTCCAGTTGTGAAAGTAACTATGGGATTGGGGACAAGGAGCTCCTAGCTATCAAGATGGCACTAGAAGAGTGGCGTTACCTTCTTGAGGGGGCCCTTCATCCCATGACAGTGATGACCGACCAAAAGAACCTAACCTATCTCCAGGAGGCACAGTGCCTCAATCTTCGCCAGGCTCGCTGGTCTCTTTTTTTATTTTTATTTTTTCTCGCTTCCAACTTATACTTACCTTTCGTTCTGGGTCCAAGAATCTCAAAGCTGACGCCTTGTCCAGATCCTTTGACAATTCTGACTCCCTGGTTCTTCCGGACAATAAAACCATCCTCAATCCTGTTCAAGTTGTGGCTCTAACCAAATCTACTAGATCTCTCCTACTCCTGGACGCTCCTTTGTAAACCCGCATCTCCGTCCCAAGTTGCTAAGTTGGGCTCATGAATCTAAATTCGTAGGTCATGCTGGCTACAAGAAAACTAAGGATTTCCTCTCCAGATACTACTGGTGGCCTTCCCTTGGTTCTGATGTGCGCAAGTTCGTTTTGGCCTGTTGTGTATGTGCTCGTCACAAGACTCCCAGACAGGTTCCTCCTGGTCTTCTGCTTCCTCTTCTGATTCCCGACTCTCCTTGGATTAGTATTACCATGGACTTTATTACCGATCTACCTCGGAGTCACGGCTACAACACTATCTGGGTCGTGGTAGACCGATTCTCCAAGATGTCCCATTATATTCCCTGTAAAGGTCTCCCCTCGGCTTCCGAACTCGCACAATTGTTCCTAAAGCATGTGTTCCGTCTCCATGGGTGCCCTCAGGAGATAATCTCTGATCGTGGAGTTCAGTTTGCGGCTAGATTATGGAGAGCCTTCTGCGCTAAACTTGGGACCAAACTTAAATTCTCTTCCAGTTATCACCCTCAGACGAATGGACAGACCGAACGGGTTAATCAGGATATGGAATGTTTCCTGCTGTGTTTTTCTTCCAAGCACCAAGCCTCCTGGAGCGATCTTCTCTATTGGGCAGAGTTTGCACATAATAATCATCTACATTCCTCCTCGGTTTACTCTCCCTTTTTTACTGTCTATGGAAGACACCCTACTCCTCCCCTCTTATTAGAAACTCCGGCATCTCCAGTTCCCGCAGCCGACTCTCATCCATGATTTCTCTCAAATTTGGGCCAAGACCCAAGCAAGACTCTGAGTTCTCACTGCTGTACAAGGGCGCTGCTGATCGTCACCGAAGAAATTTGCCTGTCCTGAAAGTAGGAGACCGCGTTTGGCTGGCAACCCGTAACCTCAGACTCCGTGTTCCCTCCATGAAGCTGGCTCCTCATTTTATTTGCTATCTCCCAAATCATCAATCCAGTCTCCTATAAACTCTCCTTACCTCCTTCCCTCAGGATCCACAACGCTTTCCATATCTCCCTGCTATAACCTCTGGTCCTCAATGAATTCTTCAAAGAACCAGTCATCCCTCCGCCCATCAAAACATCTCTAAGTGATGAGTATGAAGTAGAAAGAATCTTGAAGGTCCACTCTGTTCGTGGCAACTCCCAGTACCTGGAACATTGGAAGGGCTACGGCCCTGAGGAGAGATCCTGGGTTCCTGAGGCTGATCTACATGCTCCTCGTCTCCTTGCTAGATTTCTGGAGAGGACTAACTCTTCTTTGGGGGAGAAGAAGGGAGGGGGTACTGTCAGGTGCCGTCCCTGCTGTTTCTCTGCAATCTGGGAACGGACGCCTGGTGATTCCCGGCCAGGACGTCCTGATGCCTTTCTTCCGCCGGATTCTGCTGTCGGGCGCATGCACCCTGGTCCGTCCCGTTGCCTCTCCCCAGCCCCCTCCAATCCCTGGCCCCCTTCTATTTAAACCTGCCTCTGGCGCCAAGTAAAGACTTATGTGTAGTTTAAAGTTGGTTAACTTACATGATTTAAAAGCTGCTTCCTCTCAGCAAACAGACAGGGTGTGTCTGTTAGTTGAAACAGAGCCAGTGATGGGCGTTTTCTTCTAAAGAGAAGGTGGGTGTGTCATCTGTCCATCAAGCTAAGGCTGGGGTAGGAGTATCATGTATAAAAGCTTGTTTGTGCCATTTGTTCACTGAGACCAACGGTGGGAAAGCTGGCTGGTCCTGAGAGAGAGCTGGTCTATGTATAGCTATGTATAGCTAGCGTTTAGGGTCTCCATGATTGCTGTGCAAGTATACGGTGTCAAAACATTTACCATCCTGACAATAAAATTGGACCACTGGAAAAATCCGCACGTGGGCACCAATATATACTAGTGGTGCTTGACTATGCAACCAGGTATCCAGAGGCAATTCCCCTACGAAACAAATTCCAGCACCATAGCTAAGGAACTTGTATTGATGTTTACACGCTTGGGAATACCCAAAGAAATTCTCACAGATCAGGGTACTCCATTCATAAAAAGGAAGAAGTTGTTCGCGTGTGCATCTGCAGTAGCGGGCTCTTTCCACAATATATATATTTCCGGGCCAGGCCGAGCCCAGCGCTATCACCAATGGCGCTATGACAAAGAAAAACCGGTCAGAGCGCAAGTGGCTGAGCTTTCTAAAATTTCAAAGAAATGGCTGCAGCCTGAGAAGAATTCGGCTTCTCGGATTATTGAAGTTCTGGTGATAGATCACTGCATCCGGGGGCTGAACCGCAATCTGCAAAGGTGGGTTCTGCAATCAGATCCACAAACTTATGAAGAGCTTGCCACCGTGGTAGAAAGGTTTTATGTGCTACAGCAAATGACTAAAGAACCTGCATTTGTGCCAAAGCCGCTGCCACGCCAAAAGCCAGGTTTGACAATCCTTGCTACAGGGCCCAATGGCAAAAATGCTACGGACAGAGGGCCAGGTGCAAAGCTGTCTAATCTAAAGTGTTTTGAATGTGGTGAGCCAGGCCACTTTAAGGCAGTGTCCTAAACTACAGAAACCCATGGACTGTTCCGTGGCACATATTGGGCCTGCATTTCCAAGCTGTTTTACCATGAGTCCCACATCAGGAAGTCCTTGTTTGTTCCGGGTGACTGTGCTAATCAATCAAAACCTTGTTCTGGCCTTGGTTGACTCGGGGAGTGAACTATCATTGGTTTCCAGCTCTGCCTTACCTGAAACCATAACTTCTCGGTTGCCCAAGGTGAAGGTTCTTTGCGTACATGGCACGACAGAGCAGTATGAAAGAACAATACTACCAGTCACACTCAAAGACAAAACTGTTATGGTGGTAGCTGGTATGGTGGTAGCCATAGCACCTAAACTCCCATATCCACTCATTTTGGGGCGATACTTCCCACTGTTTAATGATGTCCTCGGTGAGCGGATCCTGCCGGACATGCCGGCAACTGATGCAACGGTTGGAAGCCCGGTCTTAAAGGAACTGCCTAAGAATCCACAACATCTGGACATCGATCTTTGGGAACCGCCAAACCGGAATGCCATCCTGGGAGTCACAGCAGGAGTTCCACAAAAGCATCCACCTGCGGGGAAAGATGGACAGTCCAAACTAGCATTGGTCGGTGATGTCGCAGATGAGCCCACCCCGCCTGTCAGTGAGGATACGGACTGGTCCGCAATACCAATTTTGTTTCCTCTGCAGGACTTTGTTCGAGACCAACTTAATGATGCCACTTTGGAACATGCCTTTAAAAGTGTGACTGAGGTAAATGGGGTAGCGAAAGCCACCCAGCCTGCAGAAGGTATACCATATTTTATTGTTAAAACTAAATTTCCTGTATAGAGTTGCTAATGTACAGGGGGGAAAAAGTAGAACAATTAATGGTTCCTCAGGTCCATGTACCCCTAGTGTTAAAAGCAGCACACACACACAGTGTCGGACTGGGGCATGAAGGGCCCACCGGGGGACTGCAACGCTAGGGGCCCACCAGAGGGGGTGTGGCCAGCCATCATAGAGGCGAGACCAGACACTAAAGGGAGAGTGGTCAGCCCACGAAGGACAGCTAGCACCATAGTGTAGTATATAAAGAATGCAGTGTGCTCATCCTTCTCTTGACAGGCTGACTGCGCACTTAGTTACTAACCTGCTCATGCTCCTCTGGGCGGTTGGATATCCAGAACTCCTACTCTCATCTGCCCTGCTCAAAGTGAAAAACACACTACCGCGCAGGTTCAGAGAGCCCAGACGCGGCTCTCTACACCTGTGTGGTAGTATGTTTAGCGGGAGTGTTTGGCAAAAACGGGAGGGGGGGAGGAGTTGTGCTCTACCCCTACTGTTGCAAGAGCAGCATTAACACAGGTTATCCCTCCCTACGTACTAATAATATGCTGAAAGTTAAGCGCTCATTGACTTATGTATTATTCCAAGTGTAATACTAATAATAAAATTTGTATTCTTTTATCTTGAATACAATTCGTATTTTTCTATATCTTGTATTAGGCTATGAGCAAGAGGCTCGGTTCAATTAGTGGGATAACATTTAATGTTAGTTTTATTACAATTTATTGAATCCTGGTTAAAATACATAAAAATACATTAATATAGACAAATAAAATACTCCAATTAAACCACAGTATTTATATTATGAGGCATTGATTTCTATATACATACATTTGGTATGGCATCAATTGAACATACATAAAAAATCAGACAACCCTAGGTATATATAAAGACCTGGACTAGTCTAGCTACTGGGAGGCAAATGGCAGTGGGTATAAATGCTGCATTGATCCAGATGTAACACAGTCACTGATATCTCAATAAAATAATGTTCATAGCATACAAGTTCAGTAGATGGGAATTGGTATTTCTTTAAGTCTCTGCTAGTGAAATAAAAATATTCAGATCACTGTCCACATATATCACATGGTTATTGCTGCGATGCTTTCAAATTTAACTTTGTTTACTTACAGTTTCAATGTATATAGAGATGGTGGCCGGGTACCCAGTGTACTGAAATCAGAGGATGTTTCTCGTGGCCCGTGCTTGTTACTGTTGGAGAGGAAGGCGCCTGTGTTCCACTGCGGAACGCATCTGTCCCTTCCTGTTCTCGCATATGTCCAAATAGATGAATTGTATGCAAGTCGGGAGTCAGCTGTTTTCTTAGCTCCTCCCTAACAACAGAGGGGGCGTGGCTATAACGTGGCGGGGCCTACCGGTGGATAGTCCTGCTGCCCTGCAGGCCAGTCCGAGCCTGCACACACATGTCTGTGGGGGACACCTAGGGGAGGATAAAACACGGGAACGAGTTCTGCTTAGGTTTTACTGGCCCGGTGTACACATGGCAGTGAAAAAGTATTGCCGGTCCTGTCCCATTTGTCAGAGAACCTGTCCCAAACCCATGTACAGGGCACCTCTCATTCCAATACCAATAGTACAAGTTCCCTTTGAACGGATAGCTATGGACCTTGTGGGGCCACTGGAAAAATCTGCACGTGGGCACCAATATATACTAGTGGTGCTTGACTATGCAACCAGGTATCCAGAGGCAATTCCCCTACGATACAAAGTCCAGCACCATAGCTAAGGAACTTGTATTGATGTTTACACGCTTGGGAATACCCAAAGAAATTCTCACAGATCAGGGTACTCCATTCATAAAAAGGAAGAAGTTGTTCGCGTGTGCTTCTGCAGTAGCGGGCTCCTACCACTATATATATATATATATATATATATATATATATATTATGTTCCAACTACTTACTGCTGCTGGCCTCTGCCCAATCATTTCCTGCACAGTTTGCTGTTGGTTCTTTAGGTCATAGTACTCAGATCCACAAAGGTGCAAAGGTTTGAATGCTGGAGGTATACATATATATTATTAGTGTTAGTATAGGTGCTTGTTATTTATAATTATATACATTAAGTGGCCACTTTATTAGGTACACCTGATAGTTCATGCTAATATCTAATCAGCCAATCATGTGGCAGCAACTCACTGCATAAAAGCATGCAGACAGAGTCAAGAGATCCAGTTGTTGTTGAGACCAAACACCAGGACATGGAAGAAATGTTATTTAGGTGATTTTGACAGTTAAATGATTCTCTAGAGTTTACAGAGAATCGTGTGCAAAACAAAAAACATCCAGTGAGAGGAAAATTACCAGACTGATTCAAGTTTACAGGAAAGCAAGAGTTACTCAAATACATATGTGTTACAACAGTGGTATGCAGAAGAAAATCTCTGAATGCACAGTACATCAATATTTGAAATGAATGGGCTATAGCAGCAGAAGACCACACCAGTTTCCACTCCATTCAGCTAACAACAGAAAACTGAGGCTACAGTGGGCATAGGCTACCATAACTGGACAGTTGAAGATTGAAGTTGAAAATTGGAAAAGTTTTGCCTGGTCTGACAAATCCCCTTTTCTGCTGTGACATGCATATGGTAGGGTCATAATTTGGTATAAACAACATCAATCTGTGGATCCATGCTGCTTTGTGTCAACGGTGCAGGCTGATGGTGGTGGTGTGGGGAATGTTTTCTTGGCACACATTAGGCCTCTCAATACCAATTAAGCATTGTTTAAATACTGCAGTCTAACTGAGTATTGTTGCTGACCTTGTGCATCCGTTTATGGTCACAGTCTACCCATCTTCTAATCGCTACTTCCAGCAGAATAATGTTCCACATCATAAAGCGCACGTCATCTCAAGCTGGTTCCATAAACACAATAAGGAGTTCAGTGTACTCCAATGGAATCCACAATCACCAGATCTCAGTCCAATAAACTGCCTTTGGGATGCGGTGGAACAAGAGATTTACAGAATGAATGTGCAGCCGTCAAATCTTTAGCAACCGTGTGATACTATCATATCAACATGGACCAGAATCTCTAAGGAATGTTACCATCAGTTAAATCAATGGGACGAAGATTTAAGGCTGTTCCGGGGGCAAAGGTGGATACTACCCAGTAATAGTGAGATGTACCTAATAGAGTGGCCAGAGAGTGTATATATAACAAAAAAGACTATATAATATTGTCATGTATCACAAATATTTCATGAAACAAAGTGGAAACCACACATTACATTAATAGCTCTGACATTTAATAAAGAACCACCCCATAACATTGATCTCCACTCAGGTCAATAAAAATTAACACATTACATTAATGCCAACCCACATTACTTTAATACCAACCTTTCATATTATAAATAGCACCTCATCACATAACATTAATTCCCCCAAGAAACTTACCTATACTCTAAAACTGATGGACACAGTCAAATATACCAAGGGGAGAGGTGGAGAAGAGAGGAGGAGAACACAGGAACATGTAATATTTCTATTGGGGGGGGTTCCAATGCTTGATTTTGGAACAAAGCAAATATATATGTCTCCAATATTGCACCCAAATCACTATATTAAATATCCCATTCACATTTCTCTACTGTATCTAGGAATGATGTAGTTATACATTTTTCTCAGTACATTTTAATTATACGGTCACCACTGTAGCAAATCCATGTTCTTCAAATCCCCCACAAAATAGCAACATAGGACATTTGCGCCCGAGTAATTCAGAGTTTGTACCCTATTCTTCATTCCACATGAAATAAACGTTAACAAGCATATCATAAAAAAAAAGCTGTCGATCTGATCATGTGATCACCACACTGCTACATTAAAAGTATTTACTTTTACAGAAAAATAACAGGAAAATATTATTTTACCATATTAATTGAATAATCATCTTTTACAGTCATACAGTTATGTTATGCAAATTCACCAGGCTGCAGCTTCACAGAAACAAAAGAGGGAGTGGGTTGGTGAGAGCTTATTGTATGTGATCCTTCACTTTAACTAAACAGGAAATATTGAGATTACTATTAAGATGTCTGCACCCCTTGACTCACAGGCTGCTATCCTGTTTAGCATAAGTGGATCTGTTAACACTGCAAATGTGCTGCCTCTGCAGTGCTCAAATTGCATAATCTACCTGTGGATCAAGTGATTAGGGTCTGGGGGGATATTCTCTGTAGCCGGAACCCGTAATGTGCACCTGTGGAAGTAATAGAACTGTTATGAGCGTTTTGTCGCTATCCAATAACGATTGTCGAATCTCGGTTTGTGTTTCCAACGCACAAATATTTATTCTCAAAAAGTAGCAGAATAATTCAAGCGAAATAATAATAAGTACAGCCGTTACTTATCGCAGGCACTCTGGATCCAGTGAACAGTCATTCAGTCCTGAAGTCTGTGGTCTAGGTGACTGAACACTAGATGAGGAGCTGCTGCTTATATGCAAACAGAGATACAGTAAAACAATGCAAAGGTGTGGCTTGCTTCTATTGGTCCAGGCATCAGGAGGGTCCAGGGGGTTGCAGATCATAGGCTAGTTTAAGCTCAGGAATCCAAAGGAGGGGGTCATCTCTCCAGGGGATGGGTTCTGATCTTCCCGCCAAGATTTCTTAATCATAATAGTCCATAATTCCTTAACATTAATAACTTGCGAATGCGCTCTGTGATCCCTTCGCAGAGTGAACCGGGCAGTCGCAAATGTGAAGGGGATTAGTATGACACCACACATGACATGATTCCTTCAACGTGTACCATATGTTTTACTGATATGCATATAACTTATAATATTACACATAAATACTACTATATTTCGACATAAATGACTATGTGTTGCAACTACCATTAATGTGTACTATTTTACAAGTGTGCGTGTTTGTGCGAATGTATGTAAAAGACTAAATACTGTTGTTGCCATGTGTTGCAGCTGCGTACGCCCTTCCACGCCGTAGCGTGCCCTTCCACGCCGTAGCGTGCCGTACGCATCTTTTCAAACAAAGACAACCAAGTTTGCTCGATTTTAATTGAAATTACTTTATCTAATTTGCTGACTTCGACAGAAGAGAGGAGGAAGATAGGAGGGGATGGCCTAAAAATGAATACGGTTCATTGGTGGCTTGTCCCTTGGGAGTGTCCGGCTACCAGGAAGCCCAGTAGTCAGGGACGGCGTCACCATTAGGCAGCTGCTCCGGCTCTGGGAGGGCACGGGCACCACTGTGGCCACTAAAAACACTAATAATGTCTACATTGCGGTGCTGCTACAATGCATCACCACATTTCACTTTGTGTGTCCCCGGCTGGATCCCGGCTCCTCTCACTGGCAGCATTGTGATGTCGGTAAGAGGGGCCGAGAGAAGTGAAACCAGCTATAAGAAGCAGAGAAGCAAGAAACTAAGGTAAGAGAAGGTAAGCACAGAAAATGGAGTGAAGGAGGATACTAACAAAACAACAAAAAGGTGAAAGACACACACAGAAGACGGCAGACTAGGTGGACATATAGGCTCTTTTCTGGCATTAAGTTCTTTGTTTCTATGATTGCAGAGTTTTAAAATAGCTAAAATACAAATCATTTTGATAAATATCAACAGCATATCAACAATACTTTTTCTGCTGGGTACAGTCAACATCTAAAGCTTGTTATACACTTTCTGTAAGTACAAGTTTAAGTATATGGGAAGATAACAAGTATCCTGCACCCTTTCAGAATTTAACCACACATTTTTCCAAAACACTTTTCCCATGCTCTGCATTTAAACAGGCTGAAGCAGTACAGTTATATAAAATGGAAAACAGCACTGAGACTCCAAAACACCACCCAGTATAAGTAAATGAATCCACGTGTAGGAAATATATAAAGGCAGTTTATTAAACCAAAAATAAAAATAACAATGTTAAAACAGCAATCAACTGTCAATTATCAGTGCACTGATACTGTTACCACTTGTTCAACTAATGCCGGCAAGAATTAATAATATTATGATCTAGATCTGTGAAACTATATATAATAAATATCCGAAGTCCTTCCCAAAAATATTGAATAATAAATGGGAGTCGCTGTAGTATATTATAACCAGACTTCACCGTAGTAAGCACAATCAATGTTCCAGATGAAAAATATAGATCTGAGGATTAGGAACAGATCCCTTAAATAACGTAACAGTCTCGTCAAGAAATGGTTGCATAGATGTTGTAAAGATGTTATAAAGGTGTAAGTTTCTTATGACACTTTTACTCCCCCTCACAGCAAAAATGCACCCTGATTGGTAGCACCGAGTGGAGCGTGTTTCGTATAACCATAAGTCAAACAACTTGTGAGATAAGTCCAGACAGTTTAGCAATTGTATCAATGCATTGTAGTAATAAATGAAAAAACTGTTACTTTCCTGGACTGTTGGTATCGGTGTGTAGATACACTCCTAGAAATCCTCCAGGCTGATTTGTATAGCCTTCAGCCGGGTAACTCCGGCAATCCAAAGACCTCGGCAATAAGGTAAAAGGGACTGTTCCAATCCGTTGCTTCACAGTGGTAAATAGTTCAAGTGGAGTAAACTAGTGCGACTTGTTCCTATCGTTCCTGACGCGTTTCACCACAACCGTGATTTCATCAGAGGAAGTAGAATTTCTTTTGTGCTCAGAAGTGTTCTTTAAATAGTCTGTCTGTTTCACTCGTTTTAACAAACCTGCACATAATCAATTGGTTCGCAAGTTAACTGCTTCTTCTCCATTCAGGAGCGGAGCAGAATCATAAATCACAGTTTGGAATTTGTTTCAAAAACACTTCTTCATATATATCATAACTAAATAAATCGCTACACGTGGATTCAAATTAAAACAATAAAATAACTGAAAATCAGCAAATTCATTATATAATATGCATGTGTATATATATATATATATAAAACATATGATAATAAATGTCAAGAAAATATATATATAAATAATAAAAATTATTAAATAGATAATAACAAATAAAACAAATAAATATTATAAATAGTGAAAATAGTAAATTAAGAATAACAATATTAATACATATCAAATTAACAATGTTAAGAAAGGGGATCTCTAAAAGAGTTTCACAATACTTATTTTATTTAATCGTTTTATAACATATACACATACACAGTACATGTCCATATTTATTATTCCCAATTGCACCGTTCAAAGGTAAATGTATCATATATATAATCAATCTATCGAAGTTGATTTGCCATGGATTTTGTTAAAATATGTGATAAAACTGATTTCACTATTTCATCACATCTATGAAAAAGCATATACTTCTAATTCTTTAACCCATAGAGAACATACCCTGTATTCACCCATCTAGAGTAGTCATAGATGGATCTGATCTGATAACCTCTCAAACTGATCAAAGAAGGGGAGATTGGTTTAACTTACATATTTAAGCGGTGATCATTTATGAAAATACATCATTTAATTTGACCACTTCGTTTAAACCTGTTGGGCTTAGTGTATTTAATTGTTGGATCCAAAAAACCTCTTGTGTGCACAACTTCTTGTATCGATCCCCTCCTCTAAGTGTACAAGTTATATGTTCAACTCCACATACGGATAAATCATCAATATTACCTTCATGTACCAGATTAAAATGTCTAGAGACACTATGATTAATATTTTTAATAATTATTTTCCTTCTATGTTCTAGAAATCTAATTTTGAGAGGTCTTGTTGTTTTTCCCACTTAAAACATATTGCAACTGCATCTCAAAACATATATGACATAACAGGTATTACAATTAATGAACCCTTTTATTTTGAATTTTTTGTCCAGATAAGAAACATCTTTTAATCTGTTCTCCAGATGTGTACACATAATACATCTATGGTTGCCACATTTGTAGCAACCTTCTATTCTATTCGGTAACCAATTGTTCGAATTCTTCTGACCTGAGGATTCTGTCGGATCTTTTTTTAAGGAGACTAGGTGCTAAGATATTCTTAAGGTTGATGTTTCTTTTGAATATCACTTTTGGATTTTCTGGTAATATTTTTCTTAGTGTGGTGTCTTGTCGTAAGATAGGATAATTCTTTCTAATAATATTTTGTATTTGCTCCAATTTCTTATTGAATTTGGAAATAAAGGCTACAGGGGGTAATATTTGTGTATTTGCTGTCTCTGATGATTCTGAGACATTTTTCTTTTCTAACATATTAACCCTTTCCATTTTTTTAACCTCCTCCAAAGATCGAATAAGTAGATTTTCTGGGTATCCTCTATATTTAAAATCCACCAACATATCTTTAGCCTGTGCATCAAATACTGCATTGGAAGTACAATTCCTTTTAAAGCGCATAAACTGGCCTTTTGGTATGTTGCTCTTCCATTTGTGATAATGGGCACTCTTAAAATGTAAATAATTGGCAACATCTACCATTTTTTTAAAAGTGGATGTTTCAATTCTCCCTTCTTTAACTAATAACTAGAGATCCAAAAAATCCATAACCGTCTGGTTACACTGACTGACAAATTTCAAATTGAAATCATCCTTCAAAGCCGCCACAAAGGCTTGAGCTCGAACCTCACCTCCTCCCCAGATGACAAATAGGTCATCAATGTAACGCGCAAATAGGACCAGGTCCGCGCCGAATCCACCCCCAAAACACGGGCCTCTTCGAAGGCTCCCATGTGCAGGTTGGCGTAACTCGGCGCGAACCTGGTCCCCATGGCTGTCCCCATGACCTGAAGATAATACTTCTGTTCGAACAAGAAATAATTGTGGGAAAGGATAAATCGTATTGAGTCAACAATGAAACAGCCATGTTCTTCTGTCAGGTTAGGGTCATCTGTTAACATAGATTTCATTACCTCGATGCCTTTATTGTGCGGAATGTTACTATATAAGGACTCCACGTCAAGAGTTAGGAAGGCATAATTTTCCTTCCACCCTGTTTTCTAACATTTCCATTAAATGCATAGAATCCCGAATGTATGATTTAAATTTCTTAACTTTTGGTTGTAGAAATATATCTACATAAAAGGACAACGCAGAGGTCATTGGCCCTATCCCAGATATAATTTGTCTGCCCGGTGGTGAAATGATGCTCTTATGTAACTTGGGTAGATGATAATATATTGCTGTAAGTGGGTATGATGGGCATAAAAACCTATGTTTGTCTTTATTAATAACTCCCAAATCTAAAGCTGTATCTAGCAATACTTTCAGTTCTTTTTGGAAAAGGATGAAGCAGTACAGTTGTTGCTCATGCAGCGAACAAATACACATTATTCAGAGCATGTGTTCCAAAAGGGCTCTTGTGAGCTTGCACAATGTTTTGGTAAGCTGCTCCCCGCCTTTTTTTTTTTACCGCTGTTATGCGGTCCAGCCAAGAAATGTATAACCTATCCCATTACTTGAAATCTCGTTTCAGTAGTCTGGGATAATTAGCTGCATATAATTGACTATGTTGAGCTGTCAGATATACTCCCAGCTACTTGAGGTTATCCGGTTGCCATCTATAGTTTAATTGGTGCTTCAGGGAGTCTAGTAGGTGGGGCGGTAAGTTGAGAGTGAGGATTTCGGACTTGTCTATGTTGATTTTAAAGTTAGATACTGTACCATATTCTCTAAGTTCACTCTGCAAAGCGGGGAGGGAGGTGAGGGGGTTAGAAATTGTAAGTAGAATGTCATCTGCGTACATGGAGATCTTGTAATCGGTCCTACCCTCCTATATCCCTTCGATCGTCAGATTGTTGCGAACTCGAGAGGCCGTGGTTCCATCGTTAGAGCAAACAGCAATGGGGAAAGTGTGCAGCCTTGGCGAGTGCCGTTTGCAATTTGAAATGGGGGTGATGCAGTGCCATTAGCCTAGACGGTAGCCGATGGATTATGATATAAGGAAGCTAGTCCACACATAAATTGACCCTCAAGTCCCATTGCCTTGAGGGTAGCTCTCATAAAGGACCTGGAGACCCTATCAAAAGCCTTCTCTGCGTCGAGAGACCTCCCCGCCTTTTTAAAGGGCAAATAATCACAAAAATGTCGTGAGGAGCTATTTGTCCGCTCAAGTCATTATTCAATCAATAAAATTATGTTTTAAGGGTATTACTGACTGTACTACCAAGTACCATTTGGTGAAAGCTTACACTCATATATATCATAAATGTGGTCTAAATAGTAGACTACAGAATTGAATGTGATAGTTAAACATATATTGCAATAATATTATATACATACCTTCATATCAATAGATTAAATTAGCAAAAAGTAGCAAAATGATGCTTTAAAGTAATAGTTATACCAGGAAGTTATTAAATTAAAAACACTCTATCACAATTTCAAGGACATTTAATGTTATTAAAGTATGGTTTATTGTTTATTTATATAGTGCCATGATATTACACAGAACTGTACAGAGAATATATATTCTTTCACGTTAGTTACTTCTTTTGAGCTTACAATCTAAATTCCCTACCACACATATACACTAGGGTCCTTTTTTTGCAGCCCATTAAGAAGATGTATCCCAGTCTCATATGCCTTCATAAAATTAGCTATGTGGCAATATTGGCTATACGGAGGTTGTCTACATTGGGCACATTGACTATGTAGTTGCCTATGGGGATATAGGGAGGTATACTTGCCATGAGGTGGTATGTGAGGCTATATGGAGTTTTACTGGCTAGATGTAGGTATGTACCAATATATGATGGCATTTGCAGGGACAGTTGGGTTAGATGGCATTATTTCTTCTATACTGTGCATATTAAATATTATCATTTTATATATTACTAATCTTATCCCACAATTAGTATGTCTTTTTAAAGAAAAATCATGCTTGTCAGGTACATATTTTATTATGTATATATATATATATATATATATATATATATATATCCAAATACAATGCTGTGCAAAAGTTTTAGGCTGGTGTGGAAAAATTGCTGTAAAGTAAGAACGGTCAGGAATAATGGTGTCCTCAATGCTGAGAAATACAGTCAGGTACTTATCCATCGTGCAGTACTATCAGGGAGGCATCTGATTGGCTTATTCTGCAGCAGGACAAGGACCCAAAACATACAGCCAATGTCATTAAGAACTATCTTCAGTGTAAAGAAGAACAAGAAGTCTTGGAAGTGATGATATGGCCCCCACAGATCCCTGATCTCAACATCATCGAGTCTGTATGGGATTACATGAAGAAACGGCAGGATTTGAACAAGCCTATATTCACAGAAGATCTGTGGTTAGTTCTCCAAGATGTTTGGAAGAACCTACCTGCCGAGTTTCTTCAAAAACTGTGTGCAAGTGTACCTAGAAGAATTGATGTATTGATGCAGTTTTAAAGGCAAAGGGTGGTCACACCAAATATTGATTGGATTTAGATTTCTCCTCCATTCATTCACTTTGCATTTTGTTAATTGATTAAAATAAACTATCAAAGTTCCATTTTTGAAAGCATTCTTACTTTGAAGCACTTTTTCCATACCTGCCTAAAACCTTTGCACAGCACCGTGTGTGTGTGTCTGTATATATATATATATATATATATATATATATATATATATATATATATATTATATATATATATTATATATAATATATATATATTTGCTTGATATAGATATATATATATATATATATATATATATATATCAAGCAAACAATATCTAGAATGGTTTCTTGCACCATAACTCTCCTTCTGTCTGCTTTTGCACCCCTTTATATAATTTCCCCGAATCTTCACAGGTTTAAAAATATTCTGTAAAAGTAACACAAAGGGGGTGCTTCATGGTACATTAAAAACAATATTTTAATAGGCAGCTCAAAAGATTTCACAATTAATGTGCTTAACAAAAATATGCATACACTTTATATATATATTTGCTTTAATAGAAACGCTTATGTATAATTCCTAAGTAATAAATAATTTGCTTGTTTCCAGCAACAGAAAAGAAAATACTGTATAAGACAGGAATATTAAACAATTCTCTGACTCAAACATTTAAGAAATAGCAACAGTATGTAATCAGTTAAGTACCTAGAATAGATTTGTCAACTGGTCATAAAACTTCACATATGGAATTGACTACGTTGACTGTGCGTTAAAAATAGGTAAAACTCTTGTAATTTACTTTTAATTCTTCTCCTAGCTAAAGGGAAAAGGTCATCTTAGAACACCTGTTCAAATTGTCTCCTTCTCCTGCTTTGCATTGAACGTTACTGCCATTATGGATGAACTGCCAGCAAAGAAGAGAAATTAAAAAGAGAAATTATTTAAAAATGATGAGAGTTCCACGTTAATAGTAATATAGAGCTACCCATTTTTGTTTAAGTTACAGTAATTTAGAGATATACACAAGAGGCATACATATCTCTGGACAGACAAATGCATAAAACACAATTTACCATACAATTTCAGAACTTTTCTGGTGCAAAAATAAACAATTTAGCTAGGTCAACGTTTTGCATCAAAATATTTTATATCTAACACATACATTTTAGTCTAATAACACACAATAGTGTACAATGTATAGGTATTTAATTAAAGCTGCAATCCGATGAATTAATCAGGTGTTTTTTTACGTAAATTACTTTGGCAGGATATATGAAGAATGTGGTACCATTTTCCTAGTTTTTCTTTTTTCTTCAGGCTGTTAGTAATGATTTATGACTACCACGGCAACCACAGTTACATAGCACCTGATGTTGTGACCCCTCTGAGCTCTGTGTACACTGTCAAAATTCCTCCTTCTTCCTTATCTGCCATTATCTGACATGCTAAGACCTGTGAGCCTGTATATGTGTAGACTGACTATCTCTTGCAGCCATTTTTGTTTGCAAAACAGTGAGCTTTTGAAAATGAGATAATGATTTGTAGGAAGATAGCTAAGAAAAATGCAGATGCATGCGTGTACTTAACTTCCTATTCAAAGAAAAAAATATCTATGTGGGCTTGCTGCTTTAATTGTTTTGGAACATGAAAAAGTAAAGTTATTTTCTCACCTAGATATTTCTTACCTTGTTTCATGTATGCTAGTGAGATTGATTCTTTTATTTGTTGATTTCCAAAGCAAGCATGGTATTACAACCACAGGAACCAACTTTTGGGGGTGCTTATGTTAGCCTCCACCCCAATATGACTAATAAATGCTGTGCATTCACATGGTTAATGGCTGCAGTAGCACAACTATGGGGTGTGCTTTATCCACTGAGCTGGCTTCTTTGTTTTTAGTTTTTATTTTAAATATAGTTTATTGAAGTTTTTACATACACATATCAAAACAGAAAAAAGTAGGAAAAAAATCAGGGGGGGGGGGTACAGAAAGGAAAAAAAGAGAAGGGGAGAGGACACTAAGAGCCAAACTACTGTGTACATAGTGGGGAGCAAATTCATCTATACAACGTTGCAATGAGAAACAAATGCACAGATGTAAGTAGACAAAATAAAAGGTATCCAGAAGTGTGAAATATCTAACGGATACCAGATAGCTGAGGAGCAGTTTGTGAGAAAGGCAGGGGGAAGTAAGGGAGGAGCGTTAGTAAGGGGAGAGCGATTGTCCACCTCGGTTATACCAACTCACTTGACCAGGGGTCCACCACGCTATGTGTAAAAGTTGAAATATAGATATCTATGTGGAGGAAAAAGTCAAACAGTAGCCTTGTAATGGGATAGCCAGGTGTTTCAGATAACTTGAAATTGAATAGGTTGGTCTTACAATATACTCGTTATAACCTCACAGCAAATAAGTTTACCAAAGTCTATTAAATATTGCAGTGAGAGTAGGGAGTTTAGGTTGTTTCCAGTTAGCAGCTATCGTGCATTTTGTGGCATTAAGAATGTGTTTAATCAGAACCATCGTACACGTGCTGGTGTCTGGAATGGAATGGTGTAAAAAGATGTAAGATGGGCAGGTAGGAAGTGTCAGAAACTCACAATCTTAAGGCAAGTCCTCCAGATATGAATAAAAGAGCCATCTTAACCGCAGTTTCTCCAACAGGATTTGGAAGAAATCACGTACAAGTGCAGTTTATAGTGTTTTATAAGTGTTTTCTTTAGAACGAATGCATATAGCACAATTGGAAATTCGTTCTCTAATTTTGAGCCACTTCTCTAGCACAAGTGTCTCCCCTATGTCCTTCTCCCATTAAAGTTCAAAGCGATCTCTAAAAGATTGGCTTTAATGTCCACCCAGAGTCATGTATGTCTATGAGAATGAAAAAGGACCATCTGAGAAAGGTGGGTGGCAACACAGTATTTATGAATGATTGGAAGGCCCAATCTACTCCCTGAGGCGTGCTTGTATAGGGTGTAGGCATGTACTCTGGGTCGTTTACCCGACCAAACAAATCTGTATTTGCCTCTGTAGCGTCTTCTGAACAGGGGAAGGGACTTTGATGGGGAGAATTTGAAATAAATAGAGGATCCTAGGTAAGATGTTCATCTTAACAGCCGTTATCCTCCCCAACCAGGAAATGTAGTGCCTATACCAGTCAATGAGATTTTGTTTTATAGACTTTAGTAAACTGGGGAAGTTGGCGTCATAGAGCAGATTATAATGTCTGGTCTGGTAAACTCCCAGGCATCTATGATTATAAACATTAAACCCTTAGTCATCAATTTCAACCTACAGGAAGTGCAAAATCTAGTATATCAGAGGCCAAGCAACCAATAGGTGGCAGTACAGAGAGATCAAAGACTGAATATTCAAAGCCCTTAGAAACTAGTTACCAATGCCTTCAGAGATTATTTATTTGGAGGTAATTAAAATAAATTAGGTTGTTTCATATGTTTAGACCACAGGTCCTAGTCAGAAATGTAATATATACAGTATCTTCCAAAGCATCAATACAAATGTATTTATACAGCACTAACATTTTCCCTTGTGCTGTGGGCATACAAATCGTTAACAGAACAATTTAAATGGGACGTACAATCTATAAAGTGGTATATGAAGATATATTCCTCTATGAAGGTAAACCTCTAACCTTATTAACATTGAACCAACAATAGTTCTCCAACATTTTATTACATCAGTGTTTCTGCTTTTAAGCAATTTTTCCTGTATGAGCCTACAGGGAATACCAGAACATGTTACTGTAAAAGTGGAACCTCTTTAATTAACCTGGCACATTGGGCTTTTTTATCTTAACTATTAATTGTTGAAAGATTAATAGAGTATTACAGTTCATTAGCATTTTACAGATAATCAATCTACAACAAACACAATACAAATGTCCATTGATTGCCATAACCTTCATCCCTCTGCTCATATCTTATAAGCATACAATAAATGTGCATGATCTAATATCACAACTTATATCAAGGTCAACTGGAATTACAGTTTACAAGCCAAGTCTTGATCAAATGGGTGGGGTACGAAATTCTTATGACTAAAATCCCAACACCAATAACAGTGACACAAAATTGCTGACACATAAAATAATGACAAGTAAGAAATACCTAACAGTGAATAAATCCCAACACACAAAATACCTATATGTATGAAATGCCGACACAATAAAATGCCGACAGTGTGATTGCTGACGCTGAAAATCACACTGCTGACATTAAGGGGACAATACAAGCGGGTCCCGCCAGCTGTATATTGCAATAAAACAGAGAAGTAAAAAAAGAAGCGTGGGTTCCCCCCTATAAATACTATTAACCCAAGCGCTGCCAGCCTACTGCTAGCTGCGGCAATATCAGGGGGAAAAATGTGTGGGGTCCCTCCGATTTCAACGCAACCAGTACTAGGAAAACCAGCTGGGTTGGGTGGCACATTGACAACCAGCCCCAGGCTGTTCAGCACTGGGCTGGATTCCCTATGGAGTGAAGTCCATAAAAAATATTGTGCAGGCCGCTCTCTAATACCCAGCCCAGAGCTGAAAGCCCTAGAACTCTTCCTACACCCTTGGGGCAGTGGGTGTAGGGTAATAATGCACAAGAATGTGAAAAAACAAAGAAAACACCATTTTAGATTATGGAACTACAAGTCCCAGCCAGCCTGGGCTGCCATTAACAGTCTGGACATGCTGGTGCTTGTAGATTAGATTGCAAGCTACACTGGAGCAGATTGTCACGTGACAGAATAAATTCTCTTATAGTACAGCGTTGCGGGATATAATAAAGGGTAATAGTCAGCTAAATACTGGTAAATAAATAAAAAAATTAAAAAAAAAAAAAAAAAAAAAAAAAAAATACTGGTAAAGGATGACATTCTTGGGTATTATCATGGACACCAGGGAATCATTTGCTCCATATATATTTGTTTCCTTAACTTTGAACGCTGTAGGAATCATTATTATACACAGTTATTTCTATTTTTGATCTACATATCTATTGTTCAGAGTACTGCCTCGTTTTGATTTATATTTGTTTATTGTGGAGGTATTTTTACAATATTGCTATTCTGCTTTATATTTCTTATTTTTATGAAATTTTATATTTTAATAAATTTGTCATACATCTATTTATGTTTATGTTCAGGAACTGACATTTTTTATCTACACATTTTGATAACATATATTACCTAGAACTTTACATACTGAAATGACCTTTTATCTTTGTATAATGGCATTACAATATACCCTATGGTATTATAAAACAGTGCATAACGGTAAGATGTTATAGAGCTACATATGTTCTGGGCATCCAAACAGTGATGGGTCTGTTAATCCTCATGTTTCCTACACATATGTTAGTTATGCCCATGTATGTGATACAATCAGTGCCATTTCAATAAAGCTGCAAAAGGGAAAATTGCCCAGGCCCCACCAGGATACGGAGAGCAATTTTACACTTTATAGTAATAGAGTCTTGCTTCAAAATCTTCTACTTAGTCCCCTACTATCCTAAAAAGACAAAATACTTTTGTTTCAAAGGCAACAAATGGGGAGAATGTCCTCTTTCAAGTTAAATGAAACGTTAAAAAGCCCAAGTTAAAAAATAAATAGTAGGCTGAACCTTATATTATCTAAATGCTGACGCTTATATTGCCCTAACATTATTCCAAGTCCTAAATTGGAACCTTCTAATTACACAAATTGTCTCAAATATTCAGCTCTCTGGTGTTAGGCCAGTTATGTTACTAGATAGATAGCCACACACAGACCTCTTGTGTGTCTAGAGTGGAAATAGCAAAAAGAGAAGAAAGGGGAGGGGAGAAAGGGCATTTTTAGAAGCAGAGAAAGATGAGTCTGGGCTGGCAGATCCCAAGTTAGCTTTCAGTTGTTTTATGTATTTTTAGACTGGAGGAGGCTTGTCTATCTCTAGTAACATACATAAGCCACGTAGCACATGTCTATTTTTATTGTGGTTTCAGTGTGGATTAGATATCAGGAAGGTGCTCACTCATTAGAGGGCCACAGACACATGAGGGGACTATTTCTGATCACCTCCCTTATTCCAGACAGATGAAATATGGTCGTAAACTACACCTGTGCTGCCACTGCTGGAATCATGATTAACTATGTTCATGTTTCTATAAGAAATTATTAGATATAGCTAATTAGACGTTGCCAGTTTAACTCATTATCTGTGTGGCATGAATATCCATAGGTTCTATCCAGTTACAGGTTGCCTGGACATGGGTAAATCATGTTTGAGCTATCTTGCCATTCATAACATAAAAGCAGCCACCATTGACTTATGAATAATTGTGTTAATCATTATTATGGGCAAAATCATTTTTAATTAACTTATGGAGAATATTTTTATATTTCATTTAATTTTTGATTGTTAATAATTATTTTTGAAAGGGCAACATTTATTATATGGCACTAGCACTTGTACCCATGTGCACACTGGCACTGGTAATGAAACACGTGTGCAATATAAACGGTGCACTATACCGCCGGAATTTTGTGGCAACGCGAGGCAGTTTGAAACCACTGCCAAACACGATTAGTTAATCTACCCCTAAGGGTGATTTTATTTGTAATATTATTATTTAGGCTATGTTTCAACATTTATTAAACACTCAAATTAAGTTGTATTTGGATGTAATGCCTTTTTACTAAATGTAAAGGGTTGTATATGGTATGTTTGCAAGCAGGGCCCTCTTTTTTGTCTGTTTGTTAATACCCAGTCTTGTTTTATTACTGTATGTTTCCAATTTCAATGCGCATTGGAGTATGCTGGCACTGTATAAATAAATGATAATAAAATGGTAAAAGATATGAATACAAATAATTCTGGTATAAGAATTGTATAATAGAGCAATACAAAATCTGTGGTTTCCCACATTACTAAGATGAGTGCTACCTGTCAATGTGTGTAGTATCCCTTAATCACTTGTTTCTCCTTTATTCCTATTAGTAGTCTATATTTTTACCCTTGATTCTCTCCTGTTCACATCCCTACAGTAAGGATGTACATCTTCTCCAATCATCTGGAAACAGGCAGACAACCCACTATGTCCACAGCCACCCACTGAAAAGATTCCCTAACTACTGGCTAGGATCTGAGTAGAGCTCAAGAATTGAGGTGCCTAAACTGCTAGCAAGTGTCACAGGTCTTTCAGAATGTCTGATGGTCATCCAATGTTTTGGGCTAGAAAAAGTGTACTGTCAGGTGCTTCAATGTTTGCTCTTTCCCCTGGTTTTTGCCCTGCAGCCTTCACTTTGTCACTGCGGGATAACTTGGGTCTGTCAGGGTGGGCTCATTGTCATCAAGTC
Source organism: Mixophyes fleayi (assembly GCF_038048845.1). Lineage (NCBI taxonomy): Eukaryota > Metazoa > Chordata > Amphibia > Anura > Limnodynastidae > Mixophyes > Mixophyes fleayi. Next base: position 335,546,690 of record NC_134402.1, read on the forward strand.
TGTGCTCTGCACTACTCGCCACTGGAGCTAGCTTCTGACTAAGGGCAAGACCATCCAGACAATCCAAATGGATCGGGCTGGGTAGAAACAACATCCTCTGAGTTACAGGGGGACATTGCCTCTCCAGAGGTAAGAATCTGGCTAGGGAATCTGGATGGTCCAGCATCTTGTGTTGTTTCATTGGGACTGTTTGAAGCTGATGTGGTTCCCCTTAAAGATTGTAGTTTGGCAGCTCGACTCCTGGTGATGTTGGCAACAAACTCTCAGCCTGCATCCCTTGACCAAGATCATTTCTCAGGAGAACGATCCTGTGGGGTGCAGTCACAGTGTATTTCCTCACACAGACCAACAAAAAGTGTACCTGGAGTTAATCGTCAGTGACTCCCACTCACAACGCTCACCAGTCTCCATTTCCCTTTTCATCCTATCACATCCACAAGAGACCTGCAGATAACAAGGGCGAAGGAAGAAAATCTCTCATCCTTATAAACCATTGCTGTAGCTTCTGCTTTTTCTTGATCAGTCCATCGGTCTATTAATCCCTAGCTAGTCCTGACATCAAGACTCGTAAACCTTTAAAGCCAAATCTCTCTCTGATCCCTGATCAAGAAAAAGCAGAAGCTACAGGAGCAACATTGTTTAGAAGAATTGTTCAAGGTAGCTCGGGATGTAGCAGCAGCGTGGGGCCAGCTTTCTAGTGTGTTTTTTTTTTCAATAATGATTTTATTAAAGTTTTTTCCCTTTGGTTACATGGTACAAAAAAAAAACAGAAAAACATACATTGTAAATTACACGGGAGAAAGAGGGAGGGGATCAAGGGGCAATACACATCAATACGAAGCAAAGACATGAAACAGTACTACTCTCAGTATTTTACAGGTTATATAAGTTGTTTGAGAAACAACATAGATAGTAGCCTTTTGGTTTTACTAAGGGGAGTTACATGGGGTTCCCCTAGAGACGGGCGGGACTGAGGATTTGGCTACATATCGATTCCAGTCAAACTTTCTAGTCCGTTTTGATCTTAACCCCAGGATCTGTGTCACGGGCACTAGAAGTCTTTACCCAGGGATCACCAGATGATGAGCTTACCAGAGCAGTATAGATGGTAATATGGTAATATGGTACTCTGGTAGCGGGGTGATCACGGAACAGGAGACAGCAGATGATAGAGATGCTCGTGAAAGTCTATGACTAGCAGCACTGGTAATATATATGTAGAAGTACACGAGGAACTGAATGGACAAAGGAACGTGAGGGTAGTCAGTGGTCTGCGGTAGCAAGTTGTACCACTGCTATAGTGAGGAGGAATGTCCAACAGCAACGAGGAGGTGAGGAGAGTCAGCGGTCTGCGTTTAGCAAGTTGTACCGCTGTCTGGGTGAAGGAATGGAATCCAAGTGGAGGTATCCGGGGAGTCAGTGGTCTGCGTTAGCAAGTTGTACCACTGCTATGTATATGTGAGGAGGAGCACGGGGAGAGGCTGCAATACAGAGGATACACGGGCACCTTGAACTTGATCCACAATGACATGCACAATATAGTAATGACTGAACAGCACTGCAATAAAACAAAGTCACAGAAACTATCCGGGCAAAAGATAACACAGTCAATGATGGCAATAGTCTCAGCGGATAGTAAACTCCAGAGGAGAACAACTCAGTCCAGCAAGATATGCAATACACCAGCACAGTCAATGAGAAGTATGCATACCGTGGTTCAGGAGCAGGCTGTCAGACAGGAGTGCAGAGATACCTGAACGGTTGGAGGCCGGCAGGATGCAAAGTCCCTGGAGGGTGAAGCGGTAATCAAGTAGGTGCAGCGCACAGGTAGGTAGACCAGCAGGGAAAGCAACAAATACTCAGGAAGCAGTAGTATGTAGAACTGGACTCCTGGAGGACCCTGAAGAGTAGCGATGGTCTAGCCAAGATGAAAGCAGCGAGGCGTAGATCTGATGCAGACTGGCGAGTAGACACCGGCAGGAACACTGAGAAGCACGGAGAGCGGATCAGCTGCTGCAGACAAGTAGAACTGAGGAATAGCAGCCAGCAGGACTCTGCAGGTACACGGAGGCAGCGGGTAAAAACCAGCAGGTGCAGTCACGATGAAACACGGGAGAGTAGAGCTGAGCTGGAACAGTTGAGCACGGAGAGCAGCGGATAGAAATCAGCTGTTGCAGTCTCGAGGAAACACGGGAGAGTTGAGGTGAGTTGAAGACTGTAGTGCACGGAGGCAGCGGATAGGAATCAGCTAAACAGTCACGATGAAACACAGGAGGGTTGAAGTGAGCTGAAGACTGTAGTGCAAGGAGGCAGCGGATAGGAATCAGCTAAACAGTCACGATGAAACACAGGAGGGTTGAAGTAAGCTGAAGACTGTAGTGCACGGAGGCAGCGGATAGGAATCAGCTAAACAGTCACGATGAAACACAGGCGGGTTGAAGTGGTCTGGAAACCACAGGAGAGTTGAAGTGGTCCGGAAACCACAGGAATCAGCAGCGCTGAATACACGAGGAAACACAGGAACACCTTCAGAGGCTCATGGGGAATGAGACTCCAAGATCAGGCAACGAGGTATGGAACTCAGGTGCTTTAAAGAGGGAGTGTTGCCTGATCAGCCAATTAACTAAAAGGAACAGGTACTGAAGGTTTGAAAGGGCTGCGCATGCGCAGACCCTCAGGATGGTGGACGGCCACGGTTCCTAAACACACGGGAAGAAGCACTCACAGTCTGGTGAGTGACAGTACCCCCCCTTTTAAAGGTGGGCACAGAACACCTGGAACCAGGCTTGTCCGGATTTTTGGAATAAAACTTCTTAAGAAGAGCTGGAGCGTTGAGATCTTCAGCTTTGATCCATGAACGCTCCTCAGGACCAAAGCCCTTCCAATGAACGAGGAAACGAAGAACTCCTCGTGAAATTTTTGCATCCAATATATGAGTAATCTCGAAATCTTCCTCCTGATGAACTTGAACTGGCTGAGGTGCTGAAGGAGGAGCCGAGAAACGGTTGATGATGAGAGGTTTGAGCAAGGACACATGGAAGGCGTTGGAAATACGAAGGTTCTTAGGAAGTAGAAGTTTGAAACAAACTGGATTTATCACTTGAATGATCCTATATGGACCAATAAAACGGGGAGCGAATTTCATAGATGGGACCGTCAAACGAAAATTTTTGGTAGATAACCAGACACGATCTTCAATTTTCAGTGGTGGAATAGCCCGCCTCTTCTTATCTGCGAAAGACTTATATTTGGCAGATGTCTTCTTTAAACAGGTTTTGACCTGAGACCAAATATTTTTGAAGGTCTGACAAACAGTCTCTACAGCAGGAACTTGGGTGGGAGGGAGGTCAGGAAATTCCGGAAAAGACGGATGGTGACCGTAAACCACAAAGAATGGAGTTTTGGAAGATGACTCATGGTACATGTTGTTATGAGCGAATTCAGCCCAAGGAAGCAATTCTACCCAGTTGTCTTGATTGGCTGATGAGAACATCCTTATAAAGGTCTCGAGATCTTGATTGACCCGTTCAGTTTGTCTGTTTGATTGAGGATGGTAGGAAGATGAGAGTGCTAATCGTATGCCCAAGGTTTTACAAAGGGCCCGCCAGAATCTGGAAACGAATTGTACTCCTCTATCTGACACGATCTCAGACGGACATCCATGAATACGAAAGACTTCTTTGATGAAATGTTCAGCCAGAGTAGACGAAGAAGGCAAACCAGACAAAGGGACAAAATGAGCCATCTTCGAAAATCTATCTACCACTACCCAAATAGTATTACAATTTTTACTAGGCGGAAGATCAGTAACAAAGTCCATACTAATATGGGTCCAGGGCTTGGACGGGATGGGTAGTGGTTGAAGCAACCCCGCTGGAGTTCTGCGGGAGGATTTAAACTGAGAACACAATTCACAAGCAGCTACAAACTCTTTGACGTCTCTCCTCATCGAGGGCCACCAGTAACTTCGAGAGAGAATCTCAAGGGTCTTGTGTTCACCAGCATGTCCAGAAAAACGAGAAGAATGGAACCACGAAAGGATTTTCCTCCTAAGAGTAGGAGGCACGAGGGTCTTCCCAAATGGTAGCACTTTAGTGGAAGAAGCAGCCAGCGAGATACATTTGGGGGTCTAGTATAGAATGGTTGGGAAACTCTTCAACGTCAGAGAACGTCACAAAAGCTCGGGATAGAGCGTCAGCTTTCTTGTTCTTGGCAGCTGGTTTGAAGGTTATGATTAATTCGAAACGAGAAAAGAAAAGAGACCATCTTGCTTGACGAGGATTCAAGCATTGGGCAGACTGTAGGTATGACAAGTTCTTATGATCCATGAAAATCGTCACAGGGTGACGAGCTCCCTCCAACAAGTATCTCCACTCCTCTAATGCTACTTTGATAGCCAGCAACTCCTTGTCCCCGATAGTGTAATTTTTCTCCGCAGGCAGGAGACCCCGAGAGTATAAGGCACAAGGATGGAATTTTTGTTGCTCCGATCGTTGGGAGAGAATGGCTCCTAAGCCAACATTAGAGGCATCTACTTCTAGGAAGAAGGGAAGTGTCACATCAGGCTGTCGAAGAATGGGAGCAGAGGAGAAGGACTCTTTAAGAAATTGAAAGGCTTGGAAAGCCTCGGATGACCATTGCTTAGTATTGGCCCCTTTACGAGTCAGGGCCACAATAGGAGATGCAATGGACGAGAAGTCTTGAATGAAGCGTCTATAGTAATTGGCAAAACCTAAAAAACGCTGGATGGCACGAAGGGTAGTTGGCTGGGGCCAATGTAATACAGCATTCACCTTTTCTGGATCCATTTGCAGGCCAACTCCGGAAACAATATACCCCAAAAATGGAATCTGGGGCAACTCGAATGAACATTTTTCTAGTTTGCAGAATAATGAATTTTTCCGGAGTCTGGAAAGGACCTCTGCCACATGTTGGTGATGAGAAGGCAGGTCCTGTGAAAAAATCAATATGTCGTCCAGGTAGACAACGACACATACATATAACAAGTCCCGAAAGATCTCATTAATGAAGCCCTAGAAAACAGCGGGGGCATTACACAACCCGAAAGGCATTACTAGATATTCATAATGCCCATCTCTGGTGTTGAACGCTGTCTTCCATTCGTCACCGGGCCGGATTCTAATTAAATTATAGGCACCACGAAGATCCAACTTGGTAAAGATCCGAGCTCCCTTGATGCGATCAAATAACTCAGTGATCAACGGAATGGGATACCGATTTTTAATAGTAATGGCATTGAGTCCACGAAAATCTATGCAGGGGCGTAGTGATCCACCCTTCTTTTTTACGAAGAAGAACCCGGCTCCAGCGGGAGAGGTGGAAGGTCGAATAAACCCTCGCTGGAGATTCTCTTGGATGTAATCAGATGTAGCTTGAGTTTCAGGTAACGAAAGTGGATACACCCGACCCCTAGGAGGAGTCTTGCCTGGTAGAAGATCGATCGGACAATCCCATGAACGATGAGGAGGAAGACGTTCAGACTGAGCTTTATCAAAAACATCGGCAAATGAAGCATACTGAGGAGGGAGTCCCGGTGAGGAAGGTGAGATGGAAGATTGCTGTATCTTAAGAGGAATGACTTGAGAAAGACAACAATGATGACATTCAGCTCCCCAAGACGTAACTTGAGGAGTGCGCCAGTCAATCTGGGGAGAATGACATTGAAGCCATGGAAGGCCTAAGACAATCGGACTTGTCGTAACAGGAAGAATTAAAAACGAAATCTCTTCATGGTGTAGCACACCAATCTGAAGCGTTACTGGAGACGTACTCTGGGTGATGAGACCATTGATGAGACATGATCCATCTATAGCAGTCACAGTAATCGGTGTTTTCAAAGTAATCACTGGTAGGGACAATTGATTCACTAGGGATTTAGAAATGAAATTTCCTGCTGCTCCAGAATCAATCAGTGCTTGAGACTCAAAGGATTTGGTAGCAAAGGAAATCGTAACATCAAAAGCGCAGACTTTTAATTTCGTAGAAGATGGAGAGGACTCCAAGGACCCTAACTTCACCTCTCCAGAACTAGTTAGGGCCTGGCATTTCCCGATTTCTTAGGGCAAGAACTGAGCGTATGTGTGGAATCAGCACAATAGATACAAAGTCTATTCTTTACTCTTCGGTTCCTCTCCTCTGAAGTTAATTTGGAACGTCCTATCTCCATGGGGATCACAGGAGATGAAGCTGGACGGAATTGAGGGGTTGAGCGAAGAGGTGCTTTAACTGAAGTTGTTTTCTCAGATTCCCTTTCACGAAACCTGTCTACACGATGACAAAGAGAAATCAAATCTTCTAATGACGTAGGAAGCTCTTGGGTAGTCAGTGCATCTTTAATTCTATCGGAGAGCCCCTGCCAGAAGGCGGCAATTAATGCTTCAGTATTCCACTGAAGTTCAGAGGCTAATATCCTAAATTGAATGACGTACTGGCCTACTGTACGAGAACCCTGACGTAAACGGAAAATGCTGGAAGCAGCGGAGGTCACACGACCTGGTTCATCGAATACACTTCGGAACATAGAAATGAATTTGGCACTATCTTGTAATACAGGATCGTTTCTCTCCCACAGAGGGGAAGCCCAAGCCAGAGCTTGTCCGGAAAACAATGAAATAAGATAGGCCACTCTGGAACGATGGGTAGAAAAATTTTGAGGTTGGAGCTCAAAATGAACTGAGCATTGGTTGAGAAAACCCCTACAAGTTTTGGGGTCTCCATCGTATTTTGACGGAGTAGGCAGGTGAAGCGTGGAAGCCGTAGACACCTGGGATGGCACTGGGGAAACGGAGGAAAGCACAGGAGCTTCAACATTAGCTGTAACAGTCTGTCCAGATGTTCCTTGGGAGGCTAACGACTGGTAACATTGAAGTAACAGCTGTTGGCGAGCATCCTGTTGCTCCACACGGGTGACCAGATGCTGCAGCATCTCTTTGGCTGTAGGTTCCGTATCTGGGTCTGTCATGGCCTGATCTTACTGTCACGGGCACTAGGAGTCTTTACCCAGGGATCACCAGATGATGAGCTTACCAGAGCAGTATAGATGGTAATATGGTACTCTGGTAGCGGGGTGATCACGGAACAGGAGACAGCAGATGATAGAGATGCTCGTGAAAGTCTATGACTAGCAGCACTGGTAATATATATGTAGAAGTACACGAGGAACTGAATGGACAAAGGAACGTGAGGGTAGTCAGTGGTCTGCGGTAGCAAGTTGTACCACTGCTATAGTGAGGAGGAATGTCCAACAGCAACGAGGAGGTGAGGAGAGTCAGCGGTCTGCGTTTAGCAAGTTGTACCGCTGTCTGGGTGAAGGAATGGAATCCAAGTGGAGGTATCCGGGGAGTCAGTGGTCTGCGTTAGCAAGTTGTACCACTGCTATGTATATGTGAGGAGGAGCACGGGGAGAGGCTGCAATACAGAGGATACACGGGCACCTTGAACTTGATCCACAATGACATGCACAATATAGTAATGACTGAACAGCACTGCAATAAAACAAAGTCACAGAAACTATCCGGGCAAAAGATAACACAGTCAATGATGGCAATAGTCTCAGCGGATAGTAAACTCCAGAGGAGAACAACTCAGTCCAGCAAGATATGCAATACACCAGCACAGTCAATGAGAAGTATGCATACCGTCGTTCAGGAGCAGGCTGTCAGACAGGAGTGCAGAGATACCTGAACGGTTGGAGGCCGGCAGGATGCAAAGTCCCTGGAGGGTGAAGCGGTAATCAAGTAGGTGCAGCGCACAGGTAGGTAGACCAGCAGGGAAAGCAACAAATACTCAGGAAGCAGTAGTATGTAGAACTGGACTCCTGGAGGACCCTGAAGAGTAGCGATGGTCTAGCCGAGATGAAAGCAGCGAGGCGTAGATCCGATGCAGACTGGCGAGTAGACACCGGCAGGAACACTGAGAAGCACGGAGAGCGGATCAGCTGCTGCAGACAAGTAGAACTGAGGAATAGCAGCCAGCAGGACTCTGCAGGTACACGGAGGCAGCGGGTAAAAACCAGCAGGTGCAGTCACGATGAAACACGGGAGAGTAGAGCTGAGCTGGAACAGTTGAGCACGGAGAGCAGCGGATAGAAATCAGCTGTTGCAGTCTCGAGGAAACACGGGAGAGTTGAGGTGAGTTGAAGACTGTAGTGCACGGAGGCAGCGGATAGGAATCAGCTAAACAGTCACGATGAAACACAGGAGGGTTGAAGTGAGCTGAAGACTGTAGTGCAAGGAGGCAGCGGATAGGAATCAGCTAAACAGTCACGATGAAACACAGGAGGGTTGAAGTAAGCTGAAGACTGTAGTGCACGGAGGCAGCGGATAGGAATCAGCTAAACAGTCACGATGAAACACAGGCGGGTTGAAGTGGTCTGGAAACCACAGGAGAGTTGAAGTGGTCCGGAAACCACAGGAATCAGCAGCGCTGAATACACGAGGAAACACAGGAACACCTTCAGAGGCTCATGGGGAATGAGACTCCAAGATCAGGCAACGAGGTATGGAACTCAGGTGCTTTAAAGAGGGAGTGTTGCCTGATCAGCCAATTAACTAAAAGGAACAGGTACTGAAGGTTTGAAAGGGCTGCGCATGCGCAGACCCTCAGGATGGTGGACGGCCACGGTTCCTAAACACACGGGAAGAAGCACTCACAGTCTGGTGAGTGACAATCTGCCCTCGATTAATCGATTTGTCACTTTCTGCAGATTTGCAATTGTTGGACTGACCAACACTGAAAATGTCTTGCACGACTGCCGGGAATTGTTGGTTAATGTGTCCATGGGCTGACTCTGTGGCTGCAGCGCTTACAACACTGGTGCACTCATGGGGTGTCTGGCAGCAGCATCTTCTCCACAGCAATTTATTACAACACAAATAGTGGCCCATGCTTCTCATCTGGTTCTCTTTAAGTAATACAGGAAACATATACCGAGTTGTCCCACAGAACAACATATCCGATGCAGCTGCTGGTGACATCTTCTTCATGGCTATTATATTCCCAGGCCAGGCATATCATATTTCAGCTGCTTTAAGGAGCTGCTATAGGTAGTCTTTCTCTGCATCCACCCGGTGAAACTGATCCAGCCAAAACGGACTAGAAAGCTGGCCCCACGCTGCTGCTTCATCCCGAGCTACCTTGAACAATACTTCTAAACAATGTTGCTCCTGTAGCTTCTGCTTTTGCTTGATCAGTCCATCAGTCTAGTAATCCCTAGCCAGTCCTGACATCAAGACTCGTAAACCTTAAAAGCCAAATCTCTCTCTGATCCCTGGACACAGTCTTTTATTCGGTCTCTGGTTTCCATCTTGGGCTAATGTTCCATCTTCTGGCTCCTCAATTGGTGGATCATATCTCTGAGAAACTGGGTCAGGACTCAGGTGCTGTCCATCTCTCTCTGGAACCCCGTGGTGGTTTGATGATATCTGTAGATAACTTATTACCACAATTGATCTTAACCCCAGCATCTACCCTCGATTAATCGATTTGTCACTTTCTGCAGATATGCAATTGTTGGACTGACCAACACTGCTACTGAAGTATGTCCAAGGCCAGCATTGGCAAGAACAGTTAAATATAGTATACATGAGAAAATGTGAGTGGGTTACCGAGAGGCCGGCCCACCAGGCTTATCATTTATTTGAACATACCTGGTCCCCAAAGCCTGAAAAAAGGCCCTTGGGGGCTTAGGCAAGATACTGGTTTGGACCCCTCGACACCCGTGACTTGGTAAAAAAAAAAAAGTACATAAAGAGTCCCTCAGTGCTCATTGGGCCCTAAACGGGGGCCTAGATTTCCTAATGGATAGCACTCACCTCCCTTTAACCATTGGACAGCTGTGGGATGTAATGCGGTAAAAAGTATGTGTGTGTATATATATAATATGTATATGTATGTATATAAAAAATGCAGCACTTTACAGAGAAGATGTAATCATTCACGTCAGTCCCTGCCCCATTGGAGCTTACATTCTAAGTTTCCTAGGACACACACTTTTACATACACACTAGAGTCCATTTTGTCAGGAGCTAGTTAACCTACCAGTATACTATTGCACACTCTCGGCAGGGCAAGTTTAACTCCTCCTATCACAACATACCTCCCACACTTTTTAGTCCTTTTTACCAAGCAGCTTGGGGTGGCTCCAAATACTCCAACAAAGAACAAAGCCTTCAGATGCAGATGCAATGTCCTCTGGCTGGTAGAAAGACAGCTCAGATTCCACAAAAAAAACAGATGGCTTTTCTAGGCCCTGGAACCTTTTCCTCCGTTAGCCCGTCCCTTCCTAAACACAAAACTAAATGCTGCAGGAAAATATTGGAACCTGAAGGTGTCTTTCACGACTGCCGGGATTTGTTGGTCAATGTGTCCATGGGCTGACTCTGTGGCTGCAGTGCTTTCAACAGTGGTGCACTTCTCCACAGCAATTTATTACAACACAAATAGTGGCCCATGCTTCTCATCTGGTTCTCTTTAAGGCCTAGCTGGAGAGCAGGAAACATATACAGAGCTGTCTCACAGAACAACATATCCGATGCAGGTGCCGGTGACATCTTCTCCATGGCTATCATATTCCCAGGCCAGGCATCTATTATTTCAGCTGCTTTAAGGAGCTGCTATAGGTAGTCTTTCTTTACATCCACCCGGTGGAACTGATCCAGCCAAAACGGACTAGAAAGCTGGCCCCACGCTGCTGCTTCATCCCGAGCTACCTTGAACAATTCTTCTAAACAATGTTGCTTCAAGAGTCTTAACTTAACCTGGGAGGAGGATCTACACCCAATATGCACTGAAGGTGTTGACCGGGTCTTTCTGGACACTGTTGCACAGCAACCTGGCCAATCATTAAAGTTGTCTGCAGTCTAAATAGAGGTGACTGATATTGATAAGGAAGTGCTGATATATTCTAAAGAGGAGCTGATAGCCGAATGCCAGCTGTCACGGGCACTAGGAGTTTTACCCAGAATTCACCAGGTGTAGCTACACTTACCAGAAGTGCGGACCTCTGGGTAGTGTGGTGAATCAGTGGAACCATACAGTAGAATAGAGGAAAGGAATGTCAATAGTATAAATGCTGAGTCTTGGCACCGTGGAACTGTGATGGTACAGCAGCTTAGTAAACAGGATAAAATGAGGAAAGAGTCCAAGTGCCTTAGCACGCAGGTAGCATATAGCAGGCCAGTACTTGATAACTGGATAACGTTAGGCAAAGACCAATCAACAATATAGTAGAAGAGTCAGTGACTTGCAGCTACAATACAGAGGCACTTGTAGACTTTAGTCCAGCTAATAGGTACCATACAGAGTAGTAGCTATATCACAAGGAAACATGAATGGTCTACAGCTGGTAAGTTTCACCACGGATATGTAGAGAAGACTTGTCCAGCGCCGGTGTGTAAAAGAATAGCGTGAGTGGTCTGCAATTGGCAAGTTGTACCACTGATATGAAGGGAAGACTTGTGCAGGCGCAGGCATGGAACGGAGTAACGTGAGTGGTCTGCAATAGGCAAGTTTTACCACTGATGTGTAGAGAAGACTTGTCCAGGTGCAGGCGTGGAACGGAGTAACGTGAGTGGTCTGCAATAGGCAAGTTGTACCACTGATGTGAAGGGAAGACTTTTCCAGGTGCAGGCGTGGAACGGAGTAACGTGAGTGGTCTGCAATAGGCAAGTTGTACCACTGATGTGAAGGGAAGACTTGTCCAGGTGCAGGCGAGTAACGGAGTAACGTGAGTGGTCTGCAATAGGCAAGTTGTACCACTGATGTGAAGGGAAGACTTGTCCAGGTGCAGGCATGTAACGGAGCAACGTGAGTGGTCTGCAATAGGCAAGTACTACTACCGATGTGGAGAGGAGACTTGTCCAGAAGCAGGCAGGTAACGGAGGTAGCGAGAGTAGTCTGCAGCGGGTAAGTTCTACTACCGATGTGGAGAGAAGACTTGTCCCGAAGCAGGCAGGTAATGGAGGTAGCGAGAGTAGTCTGCAGTGGGTAAGTTCTACTACCGATGTGGAGAGGAGACTTATCCAGGTGCAGGCATGTAACGGAGGTAGCGAGAGTAGTCTGCAGCGGGTAAGTTCTACTACCGATGTGGAGAGGAGACTTGTCCAGAGCAAACGGATAACACGAGCAGAAACAGGAAACACCTCAGAGTCTCAAGGAATGAGAACCAAGAACAAGCAAAGGTAATAGGGCAACAGGTGCCTTAAGTACAGAGAGGTGATTAATTAACCAATGAGACTAGAGGCGAGGTATTAACAGTTCAGGGTTTCTGCACATGCGCAATCTTAGTCAAGATGGCGGACGGCCGCGGCTCAGGAGAGGCGCCGGCAGGAGCGAGAGAGACCCATGTCCCAACCTAGAGGCACTAACAGTCCGGTGAGTGACACCAGCTACAGGTTGTCCCCTGCCACCACCTGACATTTAAGGAGATCCTGCAGAGCCAAAACTGTTATAGCATGGCACCACCACACTTAGTGGATTTCACTGGTTGTCAGCAATTAGTCATCTCTGTCTATTTCTACTGGCATTACTTGGCCAAACCAGCTGCTCACTGCTTTTGTCAACTGCACACAAATGTAGTGTCCCCAAGTTGATGGAGGGTATTGCTGCTGTCACCAGTATCCTTTGCCAGCACCGGAGACTGCTTACATTTCTTTGAGGGTTACTCTGACTGAATGCATCCAAACCATTTGCTATGAATCAGGAAAGCAAAGCGCCAACACAAGATGTCGGGCTCCCTGCAAGACTTTATCCAACTGCTAAATTCTGTTGCTTTCAGGAACACAGCAGTATTTTTAAACACCAGCAAGGTCCATGCTGATGATATTCATCAGCAGCAGCACATATCGTGCACCAGGAAAAGAGTACCCGCAACAGATATGCATCCTGACAGGCATATCTACGGGTGATTTACCTTTGAATATGCCTTTATAGAACTTGCTTTTACGCTTGCCAGACCCTTCCTATCATTGTTCTGCCTCTCTAAGCATATACAATAGTAACTCTAAGATACACCTGATAGGGACTTTGAACTTTGTGTGTGCATGCACAGTATTTTATGCAAAAAAATAGACTTATGTCCAACTCTACATGCAGCACTTTGGACCTGATTCAAGTCGATATGCAACTTGCACATGAGTTGCTTTTTAAAAAAATAGCACAAAACATAGTTTCAACCTTATGCAAATCTTAAGCCAAGGGTCACAATGGAGAATCAGGTCAAGTAGCAAAGTATTCACAGGAACAGAGCAGATCAGCAATATGTGCAGCACACAAGACGCTATAACCGGCAGGAAGGCTAAGCCCTCCTTGCCTTATAAACACATGGCAGCCAATGAGCAGTAGGGATAGCAATTAGCCTCAGGAGGCTGTTAGTTACAGTAAAGAGGAGTGCGCCCAGCTGTCAAACTAGCCAGGCCGCGGTGGTGATTGACCGGAGCATCCCGGCTGTTGACCTGGTGACAGACGAGACGCATGGGAGGAAGTGACGTTCCGGCTGTCAGGCAGCAGCTGGGACACGCAACACAAAGGAAGAGTCGAGTCAACGTAGCAGCAGCTCGCGACAGTTTTAACATAAAATAAATTAACAAGTATGTTCATTTATAGAAATTTTATAATTTTTTACATTTGTTTTTACATTGTTTACATAACTAAAGATGCTTTCAAAGCGTACTTTACATCCAATGCGTTTTCATAGTCTAAGTTGCATACAGTTTTTCTGTGATAGCTGTTGGCACGAATGTGTATACTTGTTAATTCAAAGATTATGCCGTGTAAATCTTCACTACCAGGCAGCATTTACGCCTGCCCTGTAGTGGGTGCAAATGGTACTGCTGAACCGAGTGTACATACAAGAAGCATAAGACTTAAATCGGCGTTGGAACACCCTTACTGTACATGACCTATATTAGTCCGCCCCAGTCTTCCCCCATTATGCCTCTCAAGTGTTAGGCAAAAATAAGTGACATTTGCGTTTGGATGTGCATTGCATGCAATTGTATTCATTGGCGTAATGTCCATTTCTGAAGTGCTACGGAATTTGCTGGCGCTATATAAATAAATGATGATGATGATGTGTAGAGTTGTGTCACACAAAATACTCTATGCAAATGGAAATATGTCTGAACATGAACACCCTTTGTGTTTAACTCAGATTGAAACTACTAACCCCATCTGCAGGTATATAGTAACAATGTCAGTGTCCCACTGGCAGTGACAAGGTTAATAAGGAAAGCATTTGTTTCTTGCTGTGATACTGATCGCATAAAGATTTAATCTATTATCCATTGAGAAAGGTCTTCTAACAGTGTAGCTTTGATATAAAATAAAATCATATTAGTAAGCGAAAAGTATCAACGAAATGCATTTAGAATCTCCTTATTAAATTCACCATAAATTGCCTAGACTCTTGAGAGTACAGTGAGATACACCACATAAGTACAAACCTTTTTATAGCCATTTGCTAAATATATTTATTTTATATTTATCTGACATATGAAGAGCTGGATAATCCAAGAGACTATCATTGTTCAGGGAGCAACAAGAGTGCAACACTAGAAATTCAATTAGGCATAATATGAAGGGATTCAATGTTTATTTTTGTTCAAAAACAACTTCTGTGATGAAAATGAATTTGCCCTGGCTCAATTCCAGGTAACATATATTGATTTTTCTCACTCACATGGCTCTTTTCCAAATAATAACGTTAAAGCTTTGCTATCATTCCCAATTAACTTGCCAACTGTCCTTTGAAAGTACAATAAATATTTCAGATTTTAACAATGATTTTAGGAAGGTCAGTAAAGCCCCTAAAACAGTCATATAAATTATATATCCCACAGGCTGTCACATTTTCCTAATCAGGGTGCACTCTAGGAGAGGTGCCGTCTGAGGATTGCAGTTTCCATACATGGAAAAGTTCTGATGATGATCTCACACACTGGCCAGCATTACACACAATGAACAAACACTCCCTATTGAATGCAATGAGGATGACATAATTATTTAGTACAGTTCTCTTGTAAGGAGACAGGAACCAACAGCTATTGGTAGTCATATTTCTTTTACACCTACTAATCAGCAGCAAATCAGCATTAATATTGCACTTCAGCAATGACAAGCAATAGAGATCCTGTAGTTCACATGTGTAAAATACAGCATTGCCTTGGGAACTAGGTCTAATTTTTGTAAAGTCTTTTTTTAAAGACTACAATTCTTATGATGATTCTCATTTATAGCCCTATAGCTGTCTTATCAGCACTAGGGCAATAATCATGAACATGTGTACCGGAGCTGCATTTATATAGTGTTTATAATCTATATTTCTCTAGTGTCCTATTGGGGACACTGCTAGATATAGGGGTATAATAGGTTGTCCAAGGAGTCAAAGGCACTTTAACAGAAACTTGTGAGCGTAGCTCCACCCCTACTATACCCCTCCCACAGGAAAGCATATTCAGTTTAGTTTTAGTGCTCTTAGGAGTCGGGCATGTTTTTCAGGGCTTCTACCCTGGATTCTATTATTTACAGGTTTTTATCATTTTTCCTCTTTTTACTAAAGCAGGACCAACATGCTGGGGTCAGGGATGCCTCCCAGGGTTTGAACAGCCTGCAGCAAGGTGACTTAGTGGTTAGCACTTCTGCCTCACAGCACTCTGGTCATGAATTTGATTCCCGACCATGGCCTTATCTGTGTGGAGTTTGTATGTTTTGCCTGTCTTTGCGTGGGTTTGGTTTCCTCCCACAATCCAAAAACATACTAGAAGGTTAATTGGCTGCTATCAAATTGACCCTAGTCTGTGTGTGTGTGTGTGTATGTATGCTAGGGAATTTAGACTGTAAGCTCCAATGGGGCAGGGACTGGTGTGAGTGAGTTCTTTGTACAGCGCTGCGGAATTAGTGGCGCTATATAAATAATTGATGATGCTGATGAGCATTCCTCCATCCTGGGTCCCTGAGCCGGGGTGAGTAGCCTGACAGCCATCTCACCCCCAGCTCTGCTGTCCATTTTATTTTTTTGTTTTACTTATAACACTGTATCAAACACTCAGTGCACCAGACGGCAGCAAGCTGTCAACGCTGGCACATAGCAGTGCTAAAAGCCACAAATGCAGCAGAGACTGACAGATGCTGTGGTTGCGCCCCCCCCCCTCCACCTAGCCCAACGAGCACTGCCGGACAGAAGAGGGACAAAGGAGCAGCCACAGCAAGTTCTCCGTGTACCGAGCCGAGTTGGCTTTCGCGTGCCCTCGGAATTGAAAACGAGGCAAAACGTCATAGTTACGTCGTCGGATCTCGTAAGATTTGGATTCTATAAGTATCACTCTCTGCGGCGATCCAGCGCTATGACACAGAAGGGGTAGCACAGTTTTTGGCACTCTCTAGAGCAGTTGGGCAGCATCATAGGTAAAAAATAAAGAAGAGGGGTAGTAGTATTATTCAAAGTCTCCAGTGACATTCAGGAGAGCTCCATTGTGCCATTGCTAACTGTCATTGCTGAAATAGAATTAATAGGTCTGTCAGGCTTGGTCTTCTAAATCTGCAGTCACATTGTACTGTGTTATATAGGTAACACACAAAGAGGAGAGCTCCATTGCTAATTGTCATTGCTGAAATACAAATAATAGGGCTGGCTGTCTTGGTATAAATCTACAGTCACATTGTACTGTGTTATATAGGTAACACACAGAGGAGAGCTCCATGGCTCCATTGCTAATTGTCATTGCTGAAATAGAAATACTAGGGCTGGCAGGCTTGGTCTTCTGAATTTGCAGTCAAATTGTATGGCGTTATATAGGTTACACACAAAGTGAAGAGCTCCATTGCTCCATTGCTAATTGTCATTGCTGAAATAGAAATACTAGAGATGGCAGGGTTGGTCTTCTGAATTTGCAGTCAAATTTTATGGCGTTATATAGGTTACACACAAAGAGGAGAGCTCCATTGCTATTTGTCAAAGCTGAAATAGAAATAATAGCGTTGGCTGTCTTGTTCTAAATCTGCCGTTACATTTTACTGTAACATAGCTCACTCAGAAACAGGAGAGGTGGCAAGGTTCAGTGCTGAAACAGAAATTGTAATAATAGGGCTGTCAGTGTTCTTAAAAGTATCCAGTGATATTCTACTGTGCCATAGCTCATACAGAAAAAGGGGGGGTGGCATTGTTCTTGTCACTCTCCAGTCTCAGTCATGATGATACTAATCCCTCTACCTCATGTGCTATAGTCTGTGTTCAAGTGCATAGTGGTTTTAAGTCAGGGAAACAAAAATGTAAATAAAAAGCTTGTACCTTTGTAAAGAAAAAAACACCTCTCTAATAAAGGTGAAAGTTTACTGTAGAAAAACATAAAATTGCCAACATGCCATTCTACCCAAAATATTACCAAGCACACCAGCATCAGCTAGCTCCCTTCTCTCAGTTAGATCTCAGCACCTGCAATCTACACGGTCATCATATTCACCATCATCATTGTGTACATCATCCTCAAACAATACTAACTCATCCCTGCTGGAATCCACCATTACAGAAGTCTGTGTACTTTGATGTATTTGCCGGTAATGGCCTTCCTTAAGGAATTTGTAGTTCATTTTACGCAAGAGCTGTCACGATTTTTGGGCAATTCTTTTAGACCAGACCAAATGTCAAAATGTTGTACTGACTCATCTGCATCCCCACTGGGTGTCTTGGGAAAGCTACGTTTTTTCCTAGCAGCAATTTCCAGAGAAACTGAAGGAGACGTCATTGTGTCATTTACCACTTGAACTGTCAGCTTGCTGACCAGGAGCTCATTGCATCTCTTGAGATCTGGGTCAGTTGGAAAGAAAGAAAAGACATAGCTCTTTAACCTAGGATCAAACACAGTTGCCAAAATGTAATGATCCAATTTAAAGATGTTGATAACTCTTGGATCCTGGCGAACCGAATAAAGTACTTAATCTAAAAAACCAACATAATTAGTGGAATTGCTTTGTTTCATTTCCTCCTTCAATTTCTCTTGCTGCTTTTCAAAAAGTCTAATTAGGGGAATCACTTGACTCAAGCTAACAGTGTCTGCACTCTCTTCACAGGTGACTACTTCAAGTTGTTTCAGCACCTTGCACAACACGGTATGTATTCTCCACTGCACTGTACTAAAGTACATGCCCCCTAAATTCTATTCTTCTTGAAGCTGCTGCATTCTCCTACATGCTGATGCAGAATCCTGAAAATGACCCTAAATATTTTGGGACACAGACAGCATCTCCTGCACGTCATTGACATTTTTTAAAAAGTTCTGTTCCTCCAAGTTGATTGCGTGAGCAAAACAGGAAACGTAATGGAATTTCGCCCCCACTGTAATGCTCTAACAATATTGCTGGCGCTATCAGAAATCACATATTCTCAGGAGAGTCCAAGCTGGATAAGCCATGTTGCAATGACATCCCTTAGTTTTTAAAACAGGTTGTCAGTGGTATTACCTCTGACCTGCACCTTGTCTCGTCTCTGATAACCACCTCTCACTCCCGCCTTCAAGACTTCTCCCATGCTGCTCCCCGCTTATCGAATTCCCTGCCACGCTCAATCAGACTTTCCCACAGCCTTCAAATCTTTAGATGCTCTTTGAAAACCCATCTCTTTTTTAGAGGTGACCTTATCCTTGGTTATATTGGACGCAGATCTAATACTAGCATAGTCTCCATGGTGTCTGTGATCCGCTTTGCGACTGGGTGACAGCTGTCCTACTTGCTTCCTCTTGCAAAGGATTGTTAAACAGTCAATTATTGTAAACTATTAGTAGTCTTCTTCTTGGTCTGCTTCTGGGTTGAAGATCCACCCCCGGCAGCAGCAGCAGAAGTGGGCCTAACGCTCAAGGATTCTTCTGAGGAGTCCTGGAAACTTGGATGCAGGGCTAACTCCGATCACTTGTGAGGATGTTGATGATAAAGGTGTTGGGGGTGTAAATTGCAGATGCTGGGATCTAGCTGAGAGAAATGTGTTAGCTGATGCTGGACTGCTTGTTGTTATTTTGTAGCATAAGTTTCTGATTTTCACAAAAGATTTCCATGAACTCGCTTCAAATGGCGTAACATGGATGAGCTTCCTAGATGGCTAAGGTCCCTACCTCTACTGAGTGTGGCTTTACAATGCTACAAATGGCTAGACAACTGTTGTCAGGATTTGGGTAAAAATAATTCCACACATAAGAGGTGGATTTTTTGGTCTTATGCCCAGGCATGCTCAGGGCCTGATCAACCACTAGGCTGACCAGGCTGCAGCCTGGGGCGCTGGGCTGCGGGTATTTGTTTATTTTTTTCATTCTTTTTTTTTTTTTCTTCATTCATTTTTTTTTCGGGGTGGGGGAGGGGGGGTCGCCGCGGGATAACCCCACCCTTTCATGCACCTGTTATAGCCTATAAATTGATTTGAGCAACTACCAGTTTTATATTTGTCTGAGAGGCTTGTTGGTGTCAGTAGCTGAGGGGGAGTACTGACATTGGATTGCTATTTGGAGGTCTCTGGGGTACCTTTTTGGTAAGTTAGCTCTCAATTTAAAAACACTTATGTATGGCCCAAATATATGGGATTCTCATTGTTTAGAGTAGGACCACCCTATTAGCAAAGGCACCTTGGCGTGGTGGGTGGCTTCGACATACATTTGCAAATGTGTGCAACTGAGACTTTTGCATTTTTATCTACAGTAGAAATAGCAGATCTGTTGCTGGCTATAGCAGTGTGCTGGGGGTATTTGTCTCTGTTTTTCCTTTTAGGATAACCCCACCCTTTCATGCACCTGTTATAGCCTATAAATTGATTTGAGCAACTACCAGTTTTGTATTTGTTTTTGTGTTCCTATCACAGTACCAAGCTTGAAGTCACTGAGCTCTTCAGAACGACCCATTTTGTATCACAAATGTTTGCAAATGGAGACTGCATGGTTAGTGCTTGATTTTATACACGTCTGGCAAAGGGTTTAATTGAAACACCTCAATTTAATAATCACCAGGAGTGGCCAAATACTTTTGTCCATATTGTGTACTTCTGTGGGCATATTCTAGTGTTATATATCCCTATATTTATTTATATATATATATATATATATATATATATATATATATATTTCACTCACGGACGTTCCAGTGGGAACTTCTACGCAAATGGTCGACATCCCATCTTCATCTGGACAAACAGGTGATCAGACTATCCACCCCTTTGCCAGTCTCTAACCTGGTGGCTGAGCATGTCACACCCTTCCAAAGGTAACTCCTTCCAGATATGGAAGTGGACGCTGGTGACCACAAACGCCAGCTTGTCAGGATGGGGAGGGTTCATCACAACACTCCAATATCAGGGTTTGTGGGACTAGGACCCCCAGGAGGCGTTGCGCCCCATCAATGTATTGGAGGTTCTAGCGATTTACAATGTACTTGTCCAGGCACCGAGATTTCT
The DNA here is from genome assembly GCF_038048845.1 of Mixophyes fleayi. Classification (NCBI taxonomy): domain Eukaryota; kingdom Metazoa; phylum Chordata; class Amphibia; order Anura; family Limnodynastidae; genus Mixophyes; species Mixophyes fleayi. Next base: position 335,567,133 of record NC_134402.1, read on the forward strand.
GCGAGGAAAGTCGCTCAGAGTCCAGTCAGACATTGCAACAGCGGTAGCATACCTGAGCCATCAGGGAGGCACCCGCAGCACCAGGACAATGAAAGGATCTTCCAGGAAGATACGTTACTGTGATCTTGTGGCCCGAACGATACGTTCCAGTGAACTCGGCAGTCTTTATCCCAGTGGTTGAAAAATGGAAGGCCAATTATCTCAGCCATAACAAGATCCATCCAGGAGAATGGTTCCTGCTCAGAGAAGTGCTCGATCTTCTAGTCCAACATTGGGGTCGCCCAGACATAGATCTGATGATGTACTGGCTGAACTTTAAGGTTGCCCTGTTCTATGCAAAATCTCAGGATCCATGGACACTATGGTGATCTCATGGCGGTTTCACCTAGTCTACCTATTTCCTCCACTTCCTAAGCTTTTGAGGGTTTTCAAGAAGTTGAAAAGGGAATGGGTGACGGCCCTCCTAGTAGCCCCAGACTGGCCTCAATGCTCAATAGCATGGTACTCAGATCTTCACATGATGAAAATAGAACCTCCATTCAGATTGCCTCTCCACCCAGACTTACTCACACAAGGGCCTCTTCACTGCCACTCGTTAAGTCAGCTGGCCTTGACGGCTTGGCTATAAAAACCATGATTCTCCAAGCAAAGGGGTCCTCCGTGTCTGTGGTGAAAACTCTGAATAAAGGCAGGAAACCTCCTTCGCTGCAAATCACCATTGGGTCTGAAAGACATATGTTCGTTGGTGTGAGGCAAATCATTCTTACACCTCTCACTTCAACATATCCAGACTGCTCGTCTTCCTTCAGGCAGGCCTTGACAAGGGTTTGCGATTATCTTCCTTGAAGTTTCAGGTTTCAGTGCTGTCAGTTTTCGTTCAGCGCAAGTTGGCCATCTTGCCAGAGGTTTACACCTTTTTACAGGGGGCGCTTCATATGCTACCCGACGTTTGAGCCATAGTTCTTCAAGCTTTAGTCAAAGAATCATTTGAACCTTTAGACTCTGTGGAGCTTAGGTATCTTACCTAGAAGGAAGGTGGCCTTCCTACTAGCGGTGTCTTCAGCACGCACAGTGCCTGAGTTGGGGGCGTTGTCTTGTGTTCCCCCCTTCCTAGTTTTTTCATTCGGACCGGGTGGTGCTTTTGCACCAAGGCCTCCTTTCTTCCAAATGTTGTCTGTCACTTCCATTTGAATCAGTAGATGCCTACCTGCCTACTCTCTGAGTTCTCAGTCTTCGGATCAGTCCTTGTTATTACTGGATGTGGTCCAGGTCCTTCGGTGCTATGAAGACCATACTGTGGGACTTCACAAAACTACGGATTTGTTTGTGCTGTATAACATGCATAAGTGCGGATGGCCAGCCTTAAGGCGTCCTTAGCTCATTGGATCACTTCCACCATAATATTGGCCTATGTGAGGTCAGCTAGGCCAGTGCCAGGGGCTGTGGGTGCTTCCTGGGCTGTGCATCACAGAGCTTCAGCCAAACAGTTGTGCCACGTGGTTGTCAGTCCACACTTTTGCCAAATTCTACAGGTTACAGGGCTTTGCATTCCAGGATACCAGCTTTGTCCGCAAGGTTTTGCATGCAGCCGTGTCAGAGCAATCCCTCCCTTAGGGGTAGCTTTGGTATGACCCCTATGTTTAGCAGTGTCCCCCAATAGGACGGAAGAGAAAATAGGATTTTTGTCTCACCATAAAATCCATTTCTCATAGTCCATTGGGGGACACTGCATGCCCACCCTTGCTCTGTGTTCTATGCTGGTATGACTGTGGTTCTTGTTCTGCAACTTATTTTTGGCCCTCCCTCTGGCTTTGTTATACATAAACTGAATACCCTTTCCTTTGGGAGGGGTATAGTATTGGTGGCGCTACACTTACATGTTTTTTGTTAAAATACCTTAAACTCCATGGACCACCTACTAAACCCCTATGTCTGCAGTGTCCCCCAATTGACTACGAGAAATTAATTTTACGATGATTCAAAAATCCTATTTTTTAGACTATGCGCAATACTACAGCTATAATCAGGGTTGACAAGCCTTGAAAAACTTTGTTACTGATATATTATTTATATGCAATACTATAGGAAAACACAAAGCACAAACATCACAGCACTTTACAGCAGTGCTCAGGGCCATATATCTTATGTTACATGAGAAGGTCATTCAGCATTGAATGGAATTCCACACTGGATGCATTTTTTATACAAATATAGATATTGCATATATATTTCACTGGGCCATTTGTCCCAGGAAGTGAGGTAAGAGCCTTGTCTCATGCAGCAACATCCTAGTTGGCAGAGACAATGTTCTAACTGCTCCTCCTGGTCACAAACCTTCTTATCCCCCTCTCCTTTGTTAAATAATTGATTGTAAGAAGAATTGCAGAGTGAAACGAGTCAACCTGCACTTTTACCTGCAATCACCTATTGTACAGAGTATCTTATGAATGGAACATATATGTGTGTACTAAGTGCTGGAGATAATTATAAGTGCAGCTTTGGGCTAAAGAAGAACAATAATGTAGCACAAACACAAGAGGTATTAGGGGGAATTCAATTGGCCACGTTACTGTAAAAAGTAACGTGGCCTGCGCACTATTACCGTTATTACGGTAATAGTGTGCTTAAATACCGTTATTATGGTACATTCAACGCCGGCTTTTCGCAGAAAGCCGTGTTCAATTTACCGTAATAATTTAATGCTGCGCTAATTCACCCTTAGTGTCCAGCAATGCATGAATGATTACATTGTTCCATGTTGCAGTATGTTTACCTATATTCAAAATGTTTAGTATTCTCTATATTTTACATAATTAAGTTTAATAAAAGAAGAAACAAATGAATTGTCTACATCTGATAAGATGGCTGTATTTCTATTTAGATAAATGGTAAATATTTTATTTTATTTTTAACTCTGCACCAGCTATCTGTAAAGGGATCTAATTTTCTTTAATTCTATTTAGATAAATTGTATGCTTATTCCTATAAACTATTTGTTTGCTTAATTTATTGCTATCTTTGTAGTGTGAGATTAGTTGAGGTTAACTCCATACAGTGATCACATTACTCCTATTTAACCAATCCATCATTAGCCATAATAGACTGTTAGCCAGTGGTAGGTTGTTTAGCAAGTGTGAATTTGTTCTAAGTGCATATGCAGATTTATATAGCAGTTACACAACTGTGTACACAAGAGTTACACAAGAGTTCAACAGGAGGGGAACTTTCTACCTGGAAAAACTGCTACACGAGGACAATATCCAACAAAAATTACCTGTGAGTTCCTGTAATCCTCCACCTCATGTGCCAGCCTTGTACACGTCCTGGAAACTCCCTACCAAACTATTTGCTCTGTGTACTTTTACTATGAGTTGGTGGCTTTATATTTGCTGCTGCATCTATTCCCATGTTCAAGCCACACTTGCTGCTCTATTTACCATGATCCTCCAGCTCCCCCTAGCCCAGTGATCATCCACAGTTGCCTTGCTGCTCATTCCAGAATGCCTTATATAGGCACTGTAATGTGCGTATTGTCGCTAACCAATAACGATTGTTGAACCTCGATTTGTGTTTCCAACGCACAAAGATTTATTCGCAATAAGTGGAAAAAATATGCTCAAGCGAAGTAATAGTAAATACAGCCGTTACTTAACGCAGGCGCTCTGGATCCAGTGCAGTCATTCAATCCTGAAGTCTGGGGACAAGAAGTCTGCACTCTGGATCACAAGCTGCTGCTTATATACACAATCAAGTACAGTAATACAATGAAGATGGTATGGCTTGCATCTATTGGTCCGGGTCTCAGGAATGTCCAAGGGGTCGTCAATCATTGGCTGGTTCATCCTAAGGAATCCAAAGGAGGGGGTCATCTCTGCAGGGGGTATGCTCTGCTCTTCCCGCCAGAATTCCTTACTCTTAAGTAGTTCATAATTCCCTATCATTCATAACTTGCGTATGCACTCTGCGATTCCCTCGCAGAGCGCACCAAACAGTAGGATATGTAACAAGGTTCATTATGATACCACTCATGATGTTATTCCTTTAACCCGTTCTGTGTATTTCACTAATATGCATGTAACTCTGATATAACATATAAATACTACTATATTTCGACATAACTGACTATGTGTTGCAACTACCAATAATGTGTACTATATTATAAGTATGCGTGTTTGTGCAAATGTATGGTAAAAGACCAATTACTGTTGCTCCACGTGTAGTGGATGCGTACGCCCTTTCACGCCGTAGCGTGCCCTTGTACGACATAGCGTACCGTACGCATCTTTTCAGACAAAGACAACCAAGTTTGCTAGACTTTAATTGAAATGACTTTATCCAATTTGCTGACTTCGACAGTTCCACCCTTTGATAGTGTAATAAACTATCACCCAATCACCGTTTCAAGTTCAGGATTATACAATACTTCTTCACAGACCATGATCTCGGTATCTGGTACCACCCTTTCAGTCTCTTTCTCAGTGTTACTCTTATGAGACCGTTTTCCACACTTCAACACAGTAGGAACACATTTGACAACTAAACCAATTGCTAAGATGACACCCAGTATAAGGAGAAGGAGCTTACCTACACTCGCAATCATTTCCTGTACCCACTCCCCCAGACCAGAGAACCATTTTGCTGGGTTCAACCATGAGAACCAACCCGCCACCTTTTCCCCGACCTCATATAACGAAGAGTTATGGCTCTTTCGAAATTCCCATTTCAGCTGCAAAATTTCATCCATCTTCCGGTCTATAACCTCTTTAGGGTCTTCCGTATTATTAGTAATGTACGTGCAACATTTGACACCGAACTGGGTGGCCAGTGTCACACAGTACCCACCAGTAATAGAGGTGAGATAATTTAGTACCAGTCTATGTTGCACCAACTCCTTCTTGTACGCTTGTAGCTCCCTTCCAGTATACCTGAAAGTGTCATCATACATCTCGGTGATATTATCTATTAATTTAGCTAGGTCTTGGATATACTTAAAGTTTAATGTTCCCCGAGCGGTCCTGGTGAGATCTAGAGCAACCATAACTTGGAAACCAGCAGTTTCACTAATCAATTTTGTAGCTATGGGTTCCTCACCAGGAATCATATTTCTCTTGCCACGGTGTTCATACTGTGTGTGTATGTATGGTGGTGATGTAGTCTTGTGAATATCTACCATTTCTTCATGAGTAATAGTCATGATTTCAGGAACCAGTTTAGCTAAGAAACACAAGCCCTTGGAACTCGGAGTCACCCAGGAATAAGCTTTCCTCCCACAAACAAAATACACATCATCAGGGAGAACATAAGGAACAGTATGCCCATGAATTATATCACACAGAGTTTTGATAAAACTACCCATGCCTAGTGTCTCCATCTGCTCTAGACACGTGTCGGCATTAATGATATTTTCACATTTATCTGTAGAGACTTTTCCAATAGATACCTTCTTATGTTTGGTTATACGCCCTAACTTGTGACTTCCATCAGCATTCCTGCCTAGTAGTGACCTTGTGGGTCTCTCTCTAAAATGAGTGTGGCGAGCCATTGTCTGATCTGATAGGTCAGCCTCCCAATTCTCCAGGCGCTTTGCATGAGATATGTTTAGGCACAGCAACGATCTGCCTATGGAGTATTGTTGAAGCGTCAGACTAGGGGACCTAGTGTTATTGTACCTCCCTTCTATGGGCCTCCCACCCCTTAATTCGAGTACTTCGGATATGTTTAGCGGGAATGGCACTAGTCCTATGTTATGCTGCCCTTGAGGCACGTGAGAGCACACCCAACACTCAGTTTGGTTTAGCACCTTACCCACCAGGGAGTGATAATCCTCCAATGGATGCCCGCCTATATTCAGAGTACTGGGGGACTGGCATCGTTGGATGCATCTCTCGTCAACTAGGGAGTTGCAGAACTTGCAGATACAATACTCATCAGACAATAGCCCCTCACACTGCCTCCGAGTTCCTGAGCTAGCAGACCTTTTCATAACCCCTGGACCAAGTTTGATAATGGGCTGCTCAGGATATCCTATTAACTTTTCTTCGGCCTCCATTTCATCCGTATCACTCCCAGAACTCTCCTCCATCCTCCATTCTCCTTCACAAAAATAGAATGTCCTAGAAAAAGTAAAAACAAGGAAAATCCTGGAACAAAAGAAAAACAAAAACCGCCACTCCATCGCTGGAAAGATAGTTCTGAGGCAACGTCTCTGGTTCAGGTGTCTTAACTGCAGGCTTTAGGTCTCCCGGAACAGGCTCACAAGTGACAGCTCTATGTCGTCGGTCTGAGTCTTGTCTTGCACTTTCTCCGGATTATGGACTCTCCTGCAGTGGGTGGAATGGACCCAAGTGTCTCTCTCTGCAACCTTCAGTGATGTAGTACTGGTCAGCAGCACTTGGTACGGGCCTTCCCAACGGTCTGTTAAACAACCTGAACGTAAGAAATTGCGGATCATAACATAGTCTCCAGGTTCAACATCATGACAGTTCGTTTCTGGCATACCAGGTGACAGCATTTTTAGTTTTTGTTGTTGTTGTTTCAGCTGTCTACTCATTCTTATAAGATATTGTACAGTCACTTCATTATTACACTTTAAGTCGTCTTGTGGACTCACGATCAAATGAGGTTGTCGTCCGAACAGTATCTCAAAGGGGGACAGATTAAGAGGAGGTCTAGGAGTGGTTCGAATGCTGTGGAGGACCAACGGCAAAGCCTCAGGCCATGCCAACCCAGTTTCAGCCATTATCTTACCTAGTTTGTTCTTGATAGTACCGTTTACTCTCTCCACCTTACCACTGGCTTGTGGTCGGTAAGGGGTGTGAAGTCTGCTACTGATTCCCATGAGTTTACACATATTTTGGAAGACATCACCAGTAAAATGGGTACCCCTATCACTTTCAATGATTCTAGGGATACCGAACCTACACACAAAGTCTTGTACAATTTTCTTTGCAGTGAACACAGCAGTATTAGTGGCTGCCGGATATGCTTCTATCCAACCGGAAAACACATCAATACACACTAACACATACTTCAGATTCCTGCACGGTGGTAGTTGGATATAGTCAATTTGTATTACCTGAAAAGGTCCGTCTGTAGGAGGGATGTGGGATGGCTCAGTTGGAATAGTTTTCCCAACATTTTTCCTCAAACAAGTAAGACATGACATTGCTTTCTTACCAGCTTGAGAGGAAAATCCGGGAGCACACCAGTATGCTCTCACCAGTTTGCACATACCTTCTTTACCCAGGTGAGTCAGGCCGTGTGCTGCTTCAGCCAGGCTTGGATAGTATGTTCGGGGAGCTACAGGCTTACCTTGTCCATCCCTCCAGAGTCCTGAGGACTCTTGACCACATCCCTTCGCCTTCCAGACCGCTTTCTCCTGCAGGGAACACAAATCTTGCATTTCAATTAATTTCTGCGTGTCTAATGTCTGAAAAACCATCATAGTCTCGGTCGATACAGTCATAGGTTGCCCTGCTGCCCATTTAGCAGCTTCGTCTGCCCTGTTGTTGCCCAATGACACTGGGTCTTCTTCAAAGGTATGGGCTTTGCACTTTATGACGGCTACTGTTCTGGGTAACTGTATCGCTGTCAGAAGTCCTTTTATGTGTTGTGAGTGTGCCACTGGTGTACCTGCTGCTGTCGTAAAGTTTCTAAGACGCCAAAGGGCCCCAAAATCATGCACTACCCCGAAGGCGTACCTAGAGTCAGTATATATGTTGGCTGATTTACCCTCTGCCAATTCACACGCTCTCCTTAGTGCTACTAGTTCCGCCACCTGGGCTGAGTGAGGTGGACCAAGGGGTTCAGCTTCTACCACATCCTGATCGTCTACAACAGCGTAACCAGTACATAGCTCTCCTGTCTCTGTCTGTCTATGGCAACTTCCGTCTGTATAAAACGTAAAATCTACATTTTCTAAGGGGGTGTCACATATGTCGGGCCTTGCAGTAAAGGTCTGATTCAGGTGTTCCATACAGTCATGCGTGTCAGTATTCTTGCCTAACTCATCATCAACCAGGGTCTCCTCACCTCCCACCCTTTGTGTCTCTTGAGACACATACGGAAGGTATGTAGCTGGATTTAGGGTGCTACATCGTTTGATGGTGATGTTTGAGGGTGCCATCAGGGCTAGTTCCCACTTTGTGAATCTAGCTGAAGAAACATGTCTGGTTTGGGCTGAATTTAACAGAGCTGATACAGCATGGGGTGTATAGATGGTTGAATTATGTCCTAATACTACATCCTCGCTCTTACTTACTAGAAGGGCCGTTGCTGCTACACTTCTGAGACATGTTGGGAGTGACCTTGCCACATTGTCTAATTGTGCACTGTAGTATGCTACCGGTCTGCTAGCGTCACCATGTTTCTGTGTGAGGACACCTGCTGCACAGCCATCAGCTTCTGTACAAAATAGCTCAAAAGGCTTTTCATAATCAGGTATTCCCAATGCAGGTGCTCTTGTCAGACTATCTTTAAGATTAAAGAACGCTTGCTCCGACTCTTCTGTGTGTATGACACGTTCTGGTTTTGAGGAAGAGACTAGCTCCTGCAATGGTAATGCCAGAATAGAAAAACCTGGGATCCAGGACCTACAGTATTCACACATCCCCAAGAAAGTACGAATCTGCTTCTGGCTCTGCGGCAGGGTCATGTGTTGTATGGCCTCAATTCTGTCGGTTGTCAGGTGTCTTAGCCCCTTAGTGAGGCAGTGTCCTAAGTATTTGACCTTAGTCTGACATGGCTGTAATTTATCCTTTGCCACCTTGTGCCCTGTTTGTGAAAGATGAAGCAACAACAATTTAGTATCATGTAAACATGACATAAAAGAATCAGAGCACAACAACAAATCGTCCACATATTGAATTAGAACAGACCCATTGTGGGGTTGAAAGGATTGCAAACAGTCATGTAAGGCTTGGGAGAAAATACTGGGGCTGTCAATGAACCCCTGGGGTAGTCTGGTCCATGTGTATTGCACTCCCCTGTAGGAGAATGCAAAAAGGTATTGGCAGTCAGGGTGAAGAGGGACTGAAAAGAAAGCAGAACATAGATCAATGACAGTAAAATGACTGGCAGACGGTGGAATCTGCATGAGGATGACAGCTGGATTCGGCACTACGGGGAATTGGCTCTCAACAACTTTGTTAATTCCCCTTAAGTCCTGGACTAATCTATAGCCCCTCCCCCCACTCTTCTTCACAGGGAAAATGGGACTATTTGCTGTACTGGCTGTACGAATTAAAATCCCTTGTTGTAACAGCCTCTCAATAACAGGATATACCCCTAGTTCCACCTCCGGTTTTAATGGATACTGTGGGATTTTTGGAGCTATCCTACCACTTTTTAGATTGACCATGACAGGGGCTACGTTTGCCATCAGTCCAGTGTCCTGTCCATCTCTGGTCCATAGGGAACCTGGTATTTCCAGCAACATCCCCTTTACTTGAGATGGACTTTGTTCTATAACAGGAGAGTGTAACATTAACCTTGGAGGGGTGTCCAATATGTCCTGTACCTCATGTGCAACCTTCTCGGGTATATCTAGGAACACACCATCTGAAGTACAGTATATGACACATCCCATTTTACATAACAAGTCTCTCCCTAGCAAGTTAGTAGGAGCCGCTGCAGCCAAGAGAAACGAATGCTTAGTATTCAGAGGCCCGATAGTAACTTCGGCGGGTTTAGTTAGAGGATAATGTAACACTTTTCCCGTCACCCCCATAGCTGGAATAGTTTTGCTGGTCACCTGTAGATTGAAAGGAGAGGTTATCACAGATCGGGCCGCCCCTGTATCTACAAGAAAAGTTTGTTTCCTGCCAGCTATGTCAACTATCATTGTTGGTTCTTCACTCTGACTCTCAGTTAACCTCACTGGCTGTAGACTACAGGTATGACCTGACCCCTAGCGCTGACTATTGATTTCCCGCGCAGCATTTGCTGCCGTAATATGCGCGGGTAGATGTGAGTCTTCTAGTCTATGTGAATCCTTTCTGGGAGGATATCTATGTGACCCACCCCTATGTGTATTGGGTCTTTCTTTATTACAATCTCTCTTGTAATGTCCTTCCTCGTTACAGTTGAAACACCTGATCACTTTAGGTTTCCTGTTATATGGGTTGTATGCTGGTGGTCGTGTATGCACCCCTTCTAGAGCCTGTATACTTACCGTCATTAACCTATCACTTTTCTCTTCCCTTTTTCTAAAAAGGTTCTTGTCATGCTCCACAGCAGACTCCCTAAGGAAGTCTACCGTGACGCCTCTCCAATTAGGTAATGTGGTTTGTACTCTCGTCTTTAAATTTTCCCTAAGGCCATCCATCAGTACCCCTACAGCTACCTCTCTGTGATGTGGGTCCTCACTTATGTTGGATATCCCAGTAAATCGTGCAATCGCTGTTATAGCTCTAGCAAAGTAATCTGAGGCAGTTTCACTATCCTTTTGTTTAATGGTGAAAATCTTACTCCAATTTACTACTACTGGAAAACAGATGGCTAAGTGTTTGACAATTTGTTCTATATTCCGTTGGTTAATCTCATCAGTCAGGGTGTCATCTTCCTCCAACAAACAATCTCCAATAAATTTTTGTATGTTAGTATTGGGAGGAAGACACGCCCTCAACACTACCCTCCAATCCTTACTGGTTGGTTCATGAGCATTCCCTAAGTCTTTAACAAATTTCTGACATTTAGCTAACTCTTTTCTAGGATCTGGGAATTCAGTCATAATGGAACGTAATTCTGATCTAGTCCAGGGACAATGCATTGTAACATTTCTTAAAGGAACTACACCATCCTTATCCGGTTTCCCATTGGGAACTGATATTGTGCGGACCGGGAACACACCCTCTGGTACACTAACTTCAGGGGACGCTACAGGATTTACAGGCCCTAGATTTAGAACACTTTCACTCCTAGTGATCACGCTACTCTCACCTATCTCAGCCATTTTCTCATACTTGCGCTGAGCCTCTAGTACATTAACAGCATGGGCAATGGCCGAAATCACAGTGGGTTCATCTTCGTTTTCAGATACACTTGATTGAAACTGATTTAAAACAGGGTACAACTTAGTAATTTTTCTATTTTCAGTTTTAACAACGGCTGTACTTACCCCTCCCGCCACATAAGGTGGCGGGGGCGCGCTTGCGCTGAGTTCGCCACGCTTCTCAATGGTTACATCCGCCTTGCGCGCGCTTTTCGCCACGCCTATTTCCGGTTTGCATTCGCTGCTCTGCCACGTGTTACCTTCCATTTGCCACAATTTTAAACAATCATTATGTCTATTTCTCTTTTTCGTTGACTTGATCAACCATATTCTATCTTTTACAGTATTCAGTACCTCTGCATTAAAACTCCCTATTGTTGGGAAAGGCCTATCACAAGCTTTGGTCATCCCGACCCACGTGTCACAATACATAGTTGCATATGCACCATACTTCTTACACATGAGAAACCTCGCTGAACCAATAGGGCCTTCCTTAGGCAGTACACTGACCATCTCTAGCGTATGCTTAGCACCCATGTTGAACAATATACCTTCTACCCGGAACACAGACACACCGCAATGCTCTGTTCCTTCCGGCCAAATGTGAAACACAGACACACCGCAATGCTCTGTTCTTTCCACCTAATAATTTCAACTCTGTTGCTATACTCACCGCTAGAGATCTATAATCCTCGGTGAACGTATTTCCGTTAGCCGCGCTCACTCGCTTTTCCCTAATACAGAAATATCACTGTGGGCCCCAAGGGCTATCAGCTCCTCGATACCCTGGCTAAACCACAAAATCTGCTGAGTTTATTATCGCTGGGAGCGCAAAGTCGATACAATCAACCTGCCTTTCCAGTATAATTCCTCCTAGCTGCTTCACCAATTCGCACTAACGGTGCGACCGGATCACACTGCCTACCAATACTAATTATTAGCAAACCTTGCGATCTATTGGTAGCGCTTTGCGAAAACCCAGTTTTCGCATTCGGTATACCTGCCCTGTATACCGTCCTTCAGTTGGGCAATCCGCCTCGTCAGACAGCAACTGAGCACCTCAACAATAAAACAGTGTATCTACGTTACAACATCACACACTATACACCTTTTCTGCGCAGAAAATCAAAAGTTCCCAACAATAGTAATAATGTCTCAGAGGCTTTCACAAGTAATTATACTATGCATGTATAATAACTATCAACACGATTGTTTAACCACGTGGCAAGTTTACCGGAAGTTCGCGTACGCACAGCAGGAAGTACACATACGCTAAACAATGCAATACAGTTAAAACGCACAATGACAGAAAAAAGAAACAGTTTTCTCTTTTGTCCCTAGGTTCTAGTTAGCGTGCCCTAGATAATGCAAAACGGACATTCGGTTTCGCAACACAGAGTAAAATTCAGGTTTTGAACACCATGCGTTCTTACCCGTTTATGACGCGTCTCCACCCTTTGTTGAGGAACCGAAATCCGTTGGTCTTGCGTATCATCGGCAACGAAACCTCCAAAGCTCACGAGCCCCCAAATTGTAATGTGCGTATTGTCGCTAACCAATAACGATTGTTGAACCTCGATTTGTGTTTCCAACGCACAAAGATTTATTCGCAATAAGTGGAAAAAATATGCTCAAGCGAAGTAATAGTAAATACAGCCGTTACTTAACGCAGGCGCTCTGGATCCAGTGCAGTCATTCAATCCTGAAGTCTGGGGACAAGAAGTCTGCACTCTGGATCACAAGCTGCTGCTTATATACACAATCAAGTACAGTAATACAATGAAGATGGTATGGCTTGCATCTATTGGTCCGGGTCTCAGGAATGTCCAAGGGGTCGTCAATCATTGGCTGGTTCATCCTAAGGAATCCAAAGGAGGGGGTCATCTCTGCAGGGGGTATGCTCTGCTCTTCCCGCCAGAATTCCTTACTCTTAAGTAGTTCATAATTCCCTATCATTCATAACTTGCGTATGCACTCTGCGATTCCCTCGCAGAGCGCACCAAACAGTAGGATATGTAACAAGGTTCATTATGATACCACTCATGATGTTATTCCTTTAACCCGTTCTGTGTATTTCACTAATATGCATGTAACTCTGATATAACATATAAATACTACTATATTTCGACATAACTGACTATGTGTTGCAACTACCAATAATGTGTACTATATTATAAGTATGCGTGTTTGTGCAAATGTATGGTAAAAGACCAATTACTGTTGCTCCACATGTAGTGGATGCGTACGCCCTTTCACGCCGTAGCGTGCCCTTGTACGACATAGCGTACCGTACGCATCTTTTCAGACAAAGACAACCAAGTTTGCTAGACTTTAATTGAAATGACTTTATCCAATTTGCTGACTTCGACAGCACTCACCACTGGAGGCAAATGTGCAAACCTGTCTCGCTCACCTGTTCCTCATCACTAATGTCATAACTACTTTCTATCCCCTTGATGATCCTATTACCTCTTTTCCATCACTTTTCACTTCTCTCTATTTTCTTCCTCCACTCACTTTATCCTTTATCGTCATCACCTCATCTCACTTCTAACCTTTCACTGCCCTTGTTTCTGTTATACTTTCTATTCTCTATCGCAGTCTTATCTCTATCCTTATATTGTTTTATCATTTCTCCATTCTGTCTTCTCCATCTCTCCCGTTGCTTCCTTTGTCCAACCTTCCTATGTTATCCCACCTCCTCCTCACCCTCTCCTTCCCTTTGTCCTCCCTATCTCTCACCTCTGCATCCGCACTGACTCACTGCTCCCTGCCTCATATTTACTTCTCTCCTAGTGTCCCCCCTTCACTCCCCCTCTCTTTAGTCCCCATCACTGCTTTTTTCACTGATTCCTTCGGCTCATACCTATCCCACCCTTCTCTCTGCCTCCCATCTATGCCCACCCATCACCCTCTTTATCTCTAGCTCTTTCAACCTACTTGCCATCACCGAAACCTGGCTTTCCTCTGATTACACCACTTCTCCCGATGCTCTGTCTTTTGAGGGCTTGTCCTTCTCGCACACAAACAGACTTGGGGCTGGCCAGGTGGTGACATTGGAATCTTTCATGCATTGGAATCTTTTATGCGCATGCGCCGACGGCGCATGTTCAGTTACTAAGCAGAACCGGGAGAACCGCCAGGGGTGATGACAAAAAGTCTTTGTGACTCTGTAGCACTGTCCTTTCCTGGTTTTCCTCTTACCTCACCAACCACTTTTTTCGGTCTCTGCACCCAACTCCACTTCCCCTCTCTTCCCTTACATGTCGGAGTCTCCCCAAGGATCCGTTCTTGGCCCCCAGCTCTTCTCCCTCCACACCTCCTCCCTTGGTAAGCTCATCAACTCATTTGGCCTCTCATACCACCTGTATGCTGATGACACCCAAATCTATCTTTCCTCTCCCCTTGCCTTATGTCTCATGCAAAAAACCCTTCATACATTTTGCGATAGATATTTTAAGGTTTGATGGCTGATCGCAATTTAAAGAATAGACGCCATAGTATTTATTAACATTATTAGCATGTATTTCAGTGCCCTCCAAGCATGTACAAGAAGAAGGAGCATGTACAAGAAGAAGAATTTAATTTTAAGGATGCAAGTGATGGCTTCAATGGGGATTCACCTGTAAATATTAGTTCTTCTATAGTTTTCTTTTGCAGTTCTGTACAGCACTGTACTCTGATGTCTACATCTATCGGTATTATAACCTTTTGACTATAGTGGTGAACCACTAAGAAGCCTTACGGTCCCCATTATAGTCTGTTTTATCACTGATGAAAAGAATCATATAATAGCCTGATGAAAAGAAACATAATAACAGAGCGAGGCTCACAATACTGGAAAGGATAACAAAATCATTACTAAAGACTGTGGCCTAAATTAATCCACAGACAGAAAGCATTAAAATGGAGTAAATTCTGAGGGGCGTGGCTTGGAAGCCATATCGAGAGGGTGCCGGTGCGACGAGCTCCCGAACAGGTGGCCGATTTTAGCCTGTTAACCCCATTCCTACACCTACCAACCACAGCCACTGTTGAAGCCCGCATAAGCAGGCACCTGCGGGACCCTCTTGCTGCCGAGGCGGACCCCCGCTGAGACGGCCGCGATCCCCGCAGCGCACACAAGGCCTGACTGCGGCCCTGGTTCTGCTGCTCCCCCCGCCTAGCACCGCACATCTCCCCGCTGGATCGCGGACCCACAGCCTCACCTGGACTAGCGCTGCCTGGCGCTCCACGTCTGGGCCTTGAAGCCGCGGCTTGCAGTGCCGCCCGCATCCCGCCAGACGTACTTCCGGTTTCGGGGACCCAGACTTCCGGTTCGGACCTGTGTGACGAGCGGAGAGGCCACAGGACCCTTTGGAAGCGGCAGAGCTGTGTATCAATCCGGAGGTCCCAAGTTGATACAGCCGCCTGAGGAGGCCAGAAGAAGCAGGTTAGTGTGGGAGGGCCACTACCCGCGTCCAACTCCATCTGCCCACCCAGCCCACCTCCATCAAGAGCTGAGAGGAGACCATTTAGTCAGCAAAATTGCTCCCTGGATTTGAGAGCGATAGACGCAGGGGTAATTCTGGTGCCTTAAAATAGCTCACACGGCCAGGCCTGCTGCCCTCCACTGCAAGGGTTGCCTTAGGCTGTTGACTCATACGTTTCACACTCTACCTATTATTGGGCCCTGTCCCGGGATTCCTGGGGTGCTCAATGACCCTATAGTCCCCTGAATGCTGACAGGGGGGGAAGCCTCTTCTACACTACTTTTCAACTCCAGATTCATGTAAACCCTCCTCCCTATGTGGGTCCGCTTATTATAATTTACTCTACTAATCCGTCTGGACATACCGCTACTCCTGTTTAGTCCTCCGCAATGCCTAAGGGAGGCAAGAAACCTCATCCTAAAGGACTTCCTCAATATTTCTCAAAGCAATCGACTTCAACACCGCATCGGGGAAGGACGGACTCCTCTCACACTTCTGCTGACTCTGAGTCGGACGAGGATGACACATCCCCGATAACCAGGCGGGACTTTTTAACGCTAATCAAAGAAATGAAAGAGCTTAAATCTTCCGTCCATTCAGAGGTCCAAACTGCCCTTCACTCACTACGCTCGGAGGTGGCTTCAATTGGTGCTCGTACTGACCAAGTTGAACAAAGACTGGAAACGGTGGTGGCCTCTCAGACAGGAATGGAGGAGGATATTGTACGCTTTCGAAGTGATCTGACATCTGTACAGGAACACCAGGAAGATATGGATAATCGGGCTAGGCGGAATAATCTACGTTTGAAGGGCATCCCAGAAACGGTCGAATCTGCCCACCTGGACCAATACCTGAAGAGGCTCTTCTCCCAGTTAGCCCCCGAGGTCCCGGAGGACCACTTGCTACTGGATAGAGCCTATAGAGCCCTAAAGCCCAGATCGTCCGATCAGAACCAGCCTAGAGATGTTATCCTACGGCTCCATTTCTACACGGCCAAGGAGATGGTCTTGCGAGGGGCCAGGAAGCTAAATACCCTAACATACGAAGGTCACAACATTCAGATTATCCAGGACTTGTCACCAACCACCCTGGCCAGGCGACGGGAGTTTGCCCCGGTAACGCAAGTTCTACGGGATCATAATGTGCGATATCGGTGGGGGTTCCCCTTCCGCCTCTTCCTTTGGCATCAGGAACGTCAGATTTCTGCCCGCACACTTCCGGAGGCTCAGGCTCTTCTCCAACGGCTGGGTCTTGGTCCCGGCCCATCCGCAGGCACTTCTCAATCTCCTACTTCAGGTAGTCAGGATACGACTCCGCGACCTCAAAGAGCACCGCGAGGTGAATGGTCCACAGTCCATAAGTCTTCCACTCCTCGCAAGACTTCGTAAATTAAAATTCTCTGGCTGTTTCCTAAGGATGGGAAACTTCTCTCTCAGGGATGGTGCATTGGGATTTGGGTTTAATGAGAGTCGCATCTGCCTGTTTATTGTCTACCCTAGCAGGTGGCATTCCAAGGAACTGGGCTTACATGGAGACTTGTCCTTTGCTGTGACGTTTATATGCTGCCTAGTTTCTAATATCATTTTGGCAGGCTCTAGGTCGGCCGGCTCTGTTTGCCCTCTTTGTTTCTGCTCTTTCTGTTTGCAGGTTCGTCCTCACGCCCGACGCCTTTTCAGTTCCACAGTGGACTGCCCGCATGGACCTCCCTCGGATGGCTGTATATCCTCTTGGATCATTAACAGGCCTGTCTGTGTGTCTTTGTGATTCTATGACTTGCATATGTTACTACCCGTCTGCTATCATTGTACCTTTTAACTAGACAACATACCATAGTTATTGTATATGTTTTTGTCTTCTGTTTCCTCTCTCTTTGTTTCTCCTCTTTTGGGACTCCTTTTCATGTTTACAATGGTACTTACTTGCATATGTTACATTCTGTCTGCTAGCATTGTACCCTTTAGCCAGAATATGTGCCATAGTTATCGTATATGTTTCTGTCTGTTGTATCCTTGTTCCTTGTTTTCCCTCTTTTGGGATCTCTTTCTATGTTTACAAGGGTACCTAATTGCATATGTTATAATCCATCTGCTATCATTGAACCCTCTAGCTAGACAATGTACCATAGCTGTTGTCAGACGCCGTCCCCGCGCCTCCACGCTAAGCAGGGACGGACGTCTGACTCTCCCTGAGCGTCTCGTTGCTAGGCAATGGAGACGCATCTTCCGGCGGCGGTGTGCGCATGCGCGCCCGTCGCCATGACAACGGGACGCGCTGTTGAGACTTCCTGTCGGCGGCCAGCTGTCTGACCGCCGAATCACTGCCCATCAATGAGGGTGAAGGTCTTACTATTTATATCCTGCTCTGACATCACTAGGATGCCAGAGCAACTAGTTACCTAGCCTCCAGCGTTCCAGCCATCCTTATTGTATATATTCTATTTGATTCCCGTTATTGACCCGGCTTCCTGACCTCGCCTTTGGATTCTCCCTGTGTCCTGCATTGTTACTTCGGTTTGACCCCGGCCTGCTGACTATCCTCTGTCTCCTGATTTTGTACCTTACCTGCCCGCTTGGTTCTGACTCGGCCTGTACCTCTACGGATTTGCCCTTACCTCGCAAGTAGCTACCTGGGAGGGCCGCGACCTGCACGTCGTTCGCCGCGAAGTCCAAACTCCCTTGCGGGGGTCCCTGGTGAATACCGGCGGCGCGTTAGACTCCGCGCCTCCTTGTGTAGCTGAGCCAATACTTGCAGGTACTAAAGTCACCTCCGTGACAGCTGTAGTATATGTTTAGGAGGTGCCCTAACCCACCATCCCCTTCCCGCCCCCTTCACACGCGGACCCACTGGGAGGTGTGTCCCCACCTCCCCCCCCCCCCCCCGTCAGCGATTTACCTGTCGCCCTCTCGGCTGGTAACCCCTAGCTATACCCCCCATAGAGCTTGCTTGCTCTCAGCTGGTCCCCGGGTACCTAGAGTACCGTTCCATTTTTCCCACCAGCACCCTGGACGAGTGTTCCGCACCACACTCGCCCTCCTACCCCTGTCCTCCCCACACTTCTACATTGTACCCCCAGTCCTGGTCGTCCCCGGTATCTACTCCTCTAGCAAGTCAGCTGTCCTACTTCCTATACATATTTTCTCTTCCTGACTCCTCTCCCCTGACTTTCTCATGACCCTTCGCTTGATATCTTTTAATGTCAAAGGCCTCAATTCCCCTCAAAAAAGGGGCAAACTTCATGCCTCGCTACAGGCCCTTAAAGGTGATCTAGTATTCTTACAGGAGACCCATTTCATTAAACACCTACACCCGGAACTTAAGTCTAAAAGATTCCCCCTCACCTATCATGCTTGTGACACTACTAAGAAGAGATGCGGGGTGGAAATCCTTTTCTCCCGTAGTCTTGCTTTCGATCTTACAGATACGTATAGAGACAAAGGAGGTAGATATCTTATTATAGTGGGTAAACTGAATAATCTCCCCTGCACATTAGTGAATATTTACGCCCCGAACCAAGACCAGCACAAATTTTTTAAACACCTAGGAACTATACTCTCTCAGGTCCGTAGAGGAGAATTGATAGTAGGTGGAGATTTCAATACAGTTCTTACCCCCCATCTGGACAGATCTGCCCCTTCAACGGTTCTTTCCGACAGGAGGGATGGGAGGAACTCCAGGGCTTTGCGGGATTTTATGAAGCTCCATAATCTGTACGATACATGGAGAATCTCTGACCCTCTGGCTCGAGATTATTCCTTTTATTCCCCAGTCCATAATACCTATTCTCGAATCGATATGGTCCTGCTCAGCCACGATCTGACCCTAAAATGGAGTAAATTCTAAACCATTGTTATTCGTCTAAGATTGGTTCTCCAACAGCAATCTCTCTAAAAGGAAAACATACCAAATTTTGCAAGCTTCTGGACTTGAACTTGATGGGCCTGTGTCTTTTTCAACCTTACTTACTATGTGACAATAAACCCCAAGTTAACAGATAAGGATCTTACTTTGTCTAATGTCAGAGTTTAAGATTCCACCATAAGTAAACCACTGAAAAATGTGATGAACATAGGGCTTACCATGAGGAAAATATTGTTGCCCATCTACAGTTGGCCATAGAACATGTCTCTTTTTTTTGTGAAAAAAAGAGACATGTTATGTTTGAGGATAATGGAAAACTACATTTCAACCAAAACTCTTCAGTCCAGCTCAGATGCATGAATATGGAAGTTTTATAGGTTGTGCATGCTTTGAAGCCTCAGAATAGGCCAGTCATTAGGGAACAATTAATGTTTGGATTATATCAGCATAATCTAAAGGTATTGTCGGCCAATCCACCTATACCTACAGAATACGAGTCATGCAGCACAGCAGCTACACACATATAGATCTACTGCAAAATGAAGCAGATCACAATTTGAAGAAATGTTAATCTCCTCATCCTAATCCAAATTATCTACTGCAAAATTGCCTAAAATTGACATTTTAAGTATGACCAGCTAAAATGACTAATATTTAATTAGACAGATAATGGTTAATTGGCGACTGGTTGTAAGGGTGTAATGGATCTCTTAGAATGTTGTACCCAAATGCAATATTAGCAAATGAGTCCTAATGACTATTGAATCAATGTGTTAAATAATGGCATTATCAAATACAATATATGGGTTTCTATTTGGAAAATTAAGTAACAGGTTCAATTTGGTCACACGTGAGCTTATACCCTAACAAATCTTAAGTGGAGCAACTGGACCACTTCCACATCCATAGTAGTCGGGAGACGGTTACACACAAGAAAACAATAATAATCGTGCAAAAATTAATTTGGAATGAAAAGAATGTATACTATCTAGACATTAAATTTTAACAAAAAGTAAACTCTTTTTTTTTTTGCTAGGTGAATATATGTGGAGCTACAATTTTGAGGGTTACAGCAAAACATAATAGAAACATAGTATGAAAAAGTATGTAGTCTGCACAAACAAGTTCAAAATAATGTTTTGAATATTTTAGATACTACCATTTTAACATGAGCATAAAACAAATATGTACACATTATTTTATTGGCATTAATCCAAATATCTGTCATCACCCACTTGGTTCCTTAGTGTCACCTTTGTTGCTGGCTAGCTCTGAACGTGGGCACTTCCTGTCGCTCAGCAAAGGATTATGGGGATTGTAGTTTTGGTTGAGCTACGCTATCAGTGGGTGAGTGTTAGCAGATAAAACAGGGTGTGGGGGTCCAAGGGTAGCGCGGTTAGGGGTTGTGCAGTTTATATTCAGGACATCAATATGTGTACTTATCTCTCCTATTATGCGGCACGGCCGTGTGCTGCCAGGTGACCCCATAGATGTCAGCCGCCCTGAACTGAGTGCAGACCCCATTATTAGGCTGAGGCTTGTTGTGCACGATACACCGTATAGTATCTTTCTGGTGTCATGTGAAGTTGTAGCAGCAGCAGTAGTAGTACTCAATGGCCCAGGAGGTCAACAATCAGGAAGGTCATGTTATGTATTTTGTACATGTTTACATAAGTGGATACGTATGGCTGTAATAATTTGCGTTAACCAGATCATTATGTATCAATACAGATTTAGAAGCACTAAACATGATAAAACTGTGCTTGATATTTGTTGTACAGTACATAGACAGGTATATGGGGGTTACAGATGTCTTTGACTCCACCCCCCCATTGATTTACCAGAATTCTTGTTTATATTAAAATTAATTAAAGCAAATATGAAGAAAAGCATTTGTTACTCATCTTTGCAAGGTAGTGTGATTTGTAGACTTTTCCAAAACAGCACATATATAATGTTGTATGCTACATATACTGTAGATAGAATGTGTGTGTACATATAAATTATTTCTTTCTTTCTTTGAATCACCCTATTAAGATTATGTGCTTTCTTCTGCTGTATGTGTTGTTGCACCTTAGATATTAACTGGTTTTGCACTGTTTGTTACATTCAAAGTATTTTACTAATGTCAATAATGGTTTCAACAGTGCAGTTTACCCTTGTCTATTAGAGCTGTTAAGATTTACAGCTCACACTTTAAGATTGAGGTTAGTATTTTATTTATGTCTTTTACTCTAGTGTTTTGTTTTGGGGTTTATTAAGCAAATCACTTAAAATCGCGTACTTTTCCCATTGTCTCTCATCTTACAGGAACCGTCTCAATACCCCTTAAATAGAATACCCCTTAAATAGAATACCCCTGATTACAAAGAAGGTCAGGTTTTGAATGTTATTCCTAATAAAGTACTATAAAAGTATAAGGTAATTTAAGCAATATGTGACATTTTGTCTTTATATGATTAGTGTGTTCTAAGGGGGGAAGAGTGTGAGGGGGCAGTGTGTGTTTTGAAGAGGATAGAGTGTAATGTGCTCAAACTGTGCCACCATTGGGAAGCACGGTTGCTAAGTGGTTAGCACTTCTGCCTCACAGCACTGGGGTCATGAGTTCAATTCCCAACCATGGCCTTATCTGTGAGGAGTTTGTATGTTCTCCCTGTGTTTGCTTGGGTTTCCTCCCACACTACATACTAGTAGGTTAATTGGCTGCTATTAAAATTGACCCTAGTCAGTCTCTCTCTCTCTGTCTCTCTCTGTCTCTCTCTGTCTCTCTCTGTCTCTCTGTCTCTCTCAGTCTCTCTCAGTCTCTCTCTCTCTCTCTCTCTCTCTCGAGTTCTCTGTACAGCGCTGTGAAATTAGTGGTGCTGTATAAATAAATGGTGATGATAGATTTGGATTCGTCAAAGTAGCATCTTTGAGAGGCCATAGAGTTTTAGGAGTAGAAAAGTCCCTTAACAGGCTGCAATAACATTCCTGCATCAGCGAAAAACCTGGAAAACTGACATCACTTGTATAGAACAGGTATTGGGTCACTTGTCTCTATTCCCTCCTTTGTAGAACTGCAAGAGCACCAGCACGCCACTAACAGGGATTTACTAATTCTAAATGTATGTCCCCACTTGTCAGAGTTGCTTCTGTTTCAAGTTTCACGAGGATGCTCATGAGAATGCTCTCTAAATAGCCTAATCATTGAGGGTTTGTAATGTTTGCACATTTTCAAAACAGGACCACAACTTTCCAGAAGACAGCTAAACGACAACAAAGCTGCAAGAAAGAACCACAAGAACAGGTAAGAAAACCTGTCTAAATTTGTTTGCTGGAGAATGCTCCTAAATTTTCCGTTATTGGTTTGAATGGTGGGCGCTACGGGTGTATTAGCCTAGGGTGGCCAGAACCCTTAATCAGGCCCTGCTTACTCCAGTATGTATATGTAAGATTTCTCTGTCCTATTTCATTCTGGGGAAAAAGCTAGATCACTGTCAGCTATTATCATTTATTTATTTATATAGCGCCACTAATTCCGCTGTGCGGTACAGAATATATGTCATTCACATCAGTCCCTGCCACATTGAAGCTATGATAAGTTTCATAATTTCTTGACTTGTAGAAGTATACTCTAATTTCTCTTAAAAAATATTTTTGTAATCCTAGGGTTATTTATTGATAAAGTGGAACTGGTAATCAGTAGCAGATTATTACAAGTACCAGGGCAAGTATGATCTAGACCAGTGGTTCCCAAACTTTTGCAGTTCGTGGCACCCTTAGGGGGGTATTCAATTGTTAGCGAGATCCCTGGAAAACGAGCGCTCTAAAAATATTAGCGTTAATACGGTAATTACTCGCTAAATTTCATGCTGCGAGATGAAATTCAGCGAGTAAACTATACGGTAATATTGCGCGCAAAAACAGTTAATACGGTAGTTTACTTGCGGAATTTCAGCTCGCAGCTCAGAGCTGAAATTCTGCGGGTAATTACTGTATTAACAGTAATATTTTTCGAGCGCTCGTTTTTTATTGTTTTAGCGCGTTAAAAGCAACAATTGAATACCCCCCTTAGAGTCTCCATAATTACTGAGCAGTCCTGTTTTAGAAGTAGTTGGGTCAAAAAATTGTAATATGTATTTAGGTCAGGACAGAAATACTTATTTAGTTGTATGCAAAAATGCCCACTCTGCCTCCAGTCACTCTGCCCCCTCTGCCTCCAGTCACTCTGCCCCCAGTCACTCTGCCCCCTCTGCCTCCAGTCACTCTGCCCCCTCTGCCTCCAGTCACTCTGCCCCCTCTGCCTCCAGTCACTCTGCCCCCTCTGCCACGCTGTCCCCCTCCTCTGCCACGCTGTCCCCCTCCTCTGCCACGCTGTCCCCCTCCTCTGCCCTCTGTCTCGCTCCCTCTCACTCTGCCCCCTCTGCCGCTCGCCAGCCATAGAAAAAACAAAGAACACAAAAACCTACCAATCCGCGTGGCGCCGGGACCCAACATCCACATCTCTCACGCAGCTTGTCACCGAATGAGAGAGGAGGATGCTGGGTCCTGGCGCCGCGCGGATTGGTACGTTTTTGTGTTCTTTGTTTTTTCTATGGCTGGCCCGCGGAACCCTAGTGACAGCGCCGCAGCACCCCTGGGAGCTGCGGCGCACACTTTGGGAACCGCCGATCTAGACAATTCATGGATAGTCTTATAAATTTGCAGTTTCTTGCAATTATTTGAAATATGAAACTTGTTGAGTATATTAACAAGAAGTCCAGAGTGTTTTTTAAAGCTGCACATCCAGCTATCCGTCATAGTTATATTTGCTTGCTTTTTTAAATGTCTGCAGAAAGTATTTGAGAAAGGTCTTAAAGAACACCAAAACTTTGGTATAAAAAGACTATTTTCATTTTTATGCTGGAGAGTACCAATAATTATAATTGTATGTTGTTACTCCCATTCTGAGGAATTTATTGATTGACACTCAGAACATTTTAAATAGGTAAACAAATGGTGAGATTTATTTATCAACATTTCAAAACATTCCCGATCCTCTATCAAGTCTTAAAAAGTTGAAGAATGTGGATTGACAGTGTAAATGCTAAAAGTCTCATTTTCCTATTTGTACATAATATAATAATGTAAATAAGTATCATATACACAAGAAAGAATAGTGTCTGGATTGTTATTAATAAATGTGGAAGTCACATTTTCCATATAAAATGTGATTAATTACAAACACCTTCACGCCCATTGTTTGCCCCTTTAAGCACCCAATGGCTGTCTTCTTTCCTGCAATAGTCCAGCTGATACTTCATGTATGATAACCAAGGCGATAATGAATTAAGTCAGTGTTGGCTAACCTGTGACACTCCAGGTGCTGTGAAACTACAAGTCCCAGCATGCTTTGCCAAAATATAGCAGCGTATTGCTGGAAGGGTATGCTGGGACTTGTAGTTTCACAACACCTGGAGTGTCACAGGTTAGTCAACACTGAATTAAGTAGTCAGTACTCACTATGTAACCTTGCTTGTCTTGAAATCTAAACAATCTTTTTAAAATAGGTGTTTTGTGTGAATCAGGGGCAGATCTAGATTTTTCCTTAAGGGGGTGCCGTCACTGTGATCAGTGGGCCCTGTCCCCTCCTTTGCTGTGTGCCTGCAGCCGCATACTATGTACATGTGACAGGCAGCTGAGAGCCAGACTGAGGATGCTGCCTGGCTGCTCTGATTGTGCTTAAAACACAATCGGAGCAGCAGGGCAGAATGTTCTGCCTGCAGACTACAAGACACATATGTATTGTGTGTGACCCCAAACGATCAAACCCCCTCTGGATCCGCCACTGTTGTAAACTAACATCAGTTTCAGCCGTCACCCACCAGATAACAACATCTGGTCAAGGACAAGTTTGACAACTGCACTATTACACTTTTGTAGCAGCTATCCTACACTTGTTCACACATTGCAAGGTTACGCTTTGCTTGTAGTAAAAATATCCAGTTGTAACAAACGTCTAAATGTAGGAACCCACTTATGATGTCACAGCATCTCGTATCCTCAATAGGAAGCCATGAAAACCACTGAACTTTATGTTCAGTTGAGAAGGACTGTGAGGAAAGCACAGCAGTAGTTAGTAGGTTTTTTGTATTTCATAGTATGAAAAGGGTATTGTACCATGATGTGAATTATACATTCTTGGGTTTTATTTTGTAAAAGGTTAGTCACCTACTACTGTTGTTCAAAGTTCCACTACTCCATCTCCCTATTTTCATGCCGCCCCACTCTGACCACGGTTGTGCTTCTATTGCAGATGTAGAATCACTTATACTCCGTTCCTTTGAGTCATGAGGATCTTCTTTTTAAAATGCTCCTGTCTATTTCAGAAGCAGAACATTGTTTTTATCAGACACAAGTCCCACCTCAGTTTTTCACAATATGTGCCAGCTTGCCCAAGTGCTAATCCAAAGGAGGTGGAGAGGCTCCATGATTTTGTACTGAGCTCCCAACGTCTGTTTGTCATGACTGGTGCTGGTATCTCCACAGAATCGGGAATCCCTGACTATCGGTCAGAGGGTGTGGGATTATATGCGAGGACTGAACGCAGACCCATCCAGCATGCAGAATTTATCAAGAGTCAGTCTGCTCGCAGACGTTATTGGGCTCGGAACTTTGTAGGGTGGCCACAGTTTTCTTCCCATAAGCCAAATGTGTCACACGTGGCTCTGTTTAACTTGGAGAAGGCTGGGAAACTACACTGGCTAGTGACACAGAATGTAGATGCCCTACATGCTAAGGCTGGACAGTGTCGCTTGACTGAGTTGCATGGCTGCACTCACAGGTAAGGAAAATATGGTTTCTTTCTTACGTTATTTTAGAGTAATTGCTCAAGTTCCTTCATTTTCATTTATGTTTATGTACATGTATGGCCAATCTGATACAGATACACCCAATTTATCAGAGAGGCCAAATAAACCAGTCTGTAGTCAGCTCTAGACTCATTTATCAACCCTCAGCTCATCATAAATGTATCTGTATCCTTAGGGTAATTTGTCTTGGATGTCAGACCGTGATTAACAGATCTGAGCTTCAAGAACCTTTCATGGCTCTAAATCCATTTTGGAATGAGCATGCACACGGAGTAGCACCAGATGGCGATGTTTTCCTGACAGATGAGCAAGTGTCCAACTTTCGTGTTCCAGCTTGTGAGAGGTGTGGGGGTATCCTAAAACCACAAGTGACCTTCTTTGGTGATGCCGTAGACCGAGAATTGGTGTACTCTCTGTATGAGTGTCTAGGTCAAGCTGATGCAATGCTCATTATTGGGTCCTCACTGCAGGTAAGCAACCTTCTTTCACGTGTTCCTATTCCAGCTAAACGTATTTTCAGAGGTATTAAATCTTAACAGGGTTGTACATCTATGTAGTGTAAAATCCAGCCGCTAGTTTTGACAACGTACAGCCGAATATGCTTTAGAGAGGAGGAACCATTTAATGCACTAGATGGAGGAATCTGATTGGTTGTGAGGAAAATCAACTGATCAATCAGATACTGTCATTTACAGCACTGAACACTCCACACACTTTTATAAAGCACTCCCTGGCAAACACTCCCAAATCCAGTGTTGAGCATTTAATATCACTTAGGTGTAAGACAGGTTCAGAAGATGGCATCGCTACGCTTTATAGCAAAATCTAAGGATAGTTCTGCCATTGGCATAAAATCTGTTTAATGAACCAGTAAATTTAAACTGCCTGTTCTGATATGAGAAATGCTTCTGTAACATTCACATATACAGATATGTGAGCTATATCCAGGATAGGTGGAACTTATAGGTCTTCTGGTTAGGAGATGTTCCCTTTATTTGGAGCACCATGATTTATAAAAGATACTAAATTACATTCAAAAAATACCCTTGTCTTTTCCACAAATGCCCCTGACCTTTCACTGCTTGTTAAAGTGTTTAGCAGTGCTCTTCAAAGTGAATGCACTGGGAGAAATTTGGTGATGATACATTGTTACTGAGCAGCAGGAAATATTTAAAACAGGATTTTGGAAATGGAATCCCATACCTGCAATAGGTTCAATCACTTGAAAAACTTGTTCACATAATTTTATTGTTATAGTCGTCACTTCCAGTCCCTGTCTACCCAAAATACAAATACAGCCCCAATACACTATTACTTTTACACAATATACTACACTAGCTCCCACAACAACATGAGGGATTTTTATTAATTTTTTTTATTTTATTACACTAAAAAAAGTAAAATGGATAAATCTTATTTTTTCTACATTACTTTTTTGGAAGTCTTTAGTTAGCATAGCGCTTGATCTGCAAACATTACATATCAATAGATGCTTCCTGAATATTTTCCTTAAATCTGGTCAATGTGGTTTCAACACCCCCTAGCTTATATCACCACTTCCCTCATTTCACCTGGCTCTCCCCGATAGTTAAGCTACCAGGTGACATCACCACTTGGGAATAGTTACTGCTTCTATATTTATCCACTAGGGGATGATCTAGAGTTGAAGTTGCGTGTTTGCAAATACGTGTCTGCACACGTCCACGCTAGCATTTTCAGTTATACGCACCTTAACATGCATGCAACCACTGAAGATTCCTCCAAAGCAAATATGAGCCAACCATCAACCCAAAAGCTGCACCCATCATGGGTGGGTAACTTACACTTGGTACATATTTCAAAGTTAAGTGTAATCCAGAATAAGCCACCTCTCAAATGGACATACTTAACAAGTGTAAGCAAGTTGTGTGCATGCAGTGCAACAAATTATGTGAGTACACAACACTTGCATCCAACCCCCTAGGTGTCTAGAGCAGGCTTTTTGTTTTTTGTTTTTTCATTTGGTTTTGTCTATTGTTTTCACTGTACCTGAAAAGAGCTATATTTAAAATATATTTGAAAAAAGTCTCTTGCGTCGTAAGTATTTTCTTTATTTGCTAAATAGAGATGAAAGACATCCCATATAAGATATTTACAGTACCCCTTTAGAAAGCATTTGTTGGTTAATGGCCCTCTAATGCATATTCAAATGGAAAACACAGACAAGTGATCCGTTCCACACCCAAAGTTTGTGGTGTGTGACTTCTGTGCAGTGACACTGAGTGCATCCACCTTCTGTCTGTACTTAACCTGAGAAGCAGGTTTTTATTTCACTGGTTGTTAATTGATAACTAGAACTGCAAACAGAGATAGTGAATAATGATGAATATCCACTTTGACCATCCGCATCAGGTTCTCACGCAAACAGTGCCACCCATAAATGTCTACCCTCATAAATAACCAGCATCAAAATGCTTAAAAAGCAAAACAAATATTTTCATTTAATAATTTAGGGACAATGCTTTCAATGACCAAACAATCGCTTCTTTCTTTTTTCTTTTTTTTTTAAATTCAGTTGTTGATATCCACCACTATTTGTGTTTTCCAGGTTTATTCTGGATACCGGTTTGCACTAAAAGCTCGGGAAAAGAACATTCCTATTGCAATACTTAACATTGGAGCCACCAGAGCAGATCACTTGGCAGAGGTGAAAGTCAGTGCTCGCTGTGGGGACATCTTGCCCAAGATAATGCCAGTGAGTCAGTATCTGCAGGAAAGTGGGAGCTGAGCATTGGTTCTAAGAACAGAAGCAATGAGTGTTGTGTTGTTTCCATACCACTTATCCAGATACTTGATACCTGGAGCACAGATGTAATATTACTGAGTGACAATGCACAAATTGCACATATAACCTTACTGTGATAGTGGATACTTACAAATTCATGCAAAGAAGACAAATAACGTGATTTTGGAAATCACTTCAATAAAGTAATATACCAATATGGTAATGTCATATTGTATCTAACCAGATTATCTATGCTATTAGAAGGGTGTGATCTTAAGTTCAGTATTAGGATAGACTAATTAAACCATAGATTATGGTCACTACAACTTTTAGAGACAATAAAATGTAATAATGAAAAATATTTTTTAGCTGGTATTTGCATGTAATATACTACACAAAAGCATTTAGATCTTTGATGGTAGAGTTCCTATTTGTGTCTCTTTGCTGCCATGAATTTGTAAGTCTGTATAGCTGTGTTTGCTGAAATGTCAAACTACCTCAATTGCAACATAGGTTTGTATGGGAGTATACAATGATGTGATGATATTACCTTTTGTTAATATAACATTAATAATAAAACTTGTGTTATTGTTTCATGGTGTAACTTTGAGCAAACGAAACCCAAATGCCTGAAAATACACCAAAGGCCATAGCTGAAATGCAAAAAGTGCCCCTAATTGTCTACCAACCGCAGGAGCACACCTTCATTCCGGTTTTTTGGAACTGGCCCGGTAAATCTGTTCTGCGTGTCCAGCCGAAGATGCACATGTTGGAGGCAGTAAAAACATCAGTCTAGTCTACTGTCACCATTTCCTTCTTTCTTTTAAGCTTACCCTTTTTTATCCTAAAATAATGCTTATTTTAGCCTAATTTATGTCTTTATGACAGTGAGGGACTGTCTTTATTACATTTGTCACTTTTGTCTGTTCTATTATCTTATTACATTTCTGAAACTGCACCTGGAAATGTGCTCTCCAATATAAATTGGAGCTGGAAGGTTCAAAATGTATCCCATTGAAAGTATAGGCCAAATTCTAGTTTACACTGCCTATGAGGGTGTGGGGAAAAAAAACATCTTTTACCTCTACCACTTCACTTTTGAATGTATTACATTACTGGATTTCATATAACAATATACATAATACACAAAAGAATGTTTTGTGTTTTCTGGTGTTGCATGATAAATGTAACAAAACTAAAACATCAGGTTAAATTTCCAAGGGAATTAATTAGTGGCCAATCTTGATTTGTGTGCTCAGGCAGACTGGATCACATGGGAAAATATATAGTATAAAAATCTAAAAAAGCTGGGCGCGAGTAGACCTAGGAAGTGTAAAACAGCAGCTCCAATATTAGGCTCCAGACCTAATTAGATAAAAAGTATACAATAAAGGAAAGAAAGGAGCGCTAGGTAAAACACTTAATTGGTATTTATTGAAAGAGTATACATATTAAAATATACACAGTGATTATGGCCATAACCAGCCCCGTGTCAATAAAAGTAAACAACAAATGTGAAATATTCAAATATTTAATATCTCCCGCCAGAAGAATAAAAAGCTTATATCAAAGCTTAAACATATGAATTTCTGACAATATATATTATACAAGTTAACTCGTGCATGATACTCATGCATTCTAGTCAAATCAAGCTACTTAAGGTGTTAAAAAGGTTCTTGTCATGCATTTGGGCCTAGCCCAGGCCTCCTCAGGGGAAGAGCGTTACTTCCCGACGTAAGCGCCCTTTTTTAACGTGGTTTTGTCCACATGTCACCACCTCATCATTCTTCTCCATCACCTCATCCTTCATTTTCATCGCCACATCTATCCAGACACAGGGATCTCTCTCAGCGGTCCTGAGTATCACACTCCTCTCACTCTGTCACCCCTGGCAACCACCAACCACTCCCAACTGTCACCCCCGGCAACCACCAACCACTCCCAACTGTCACTTCTCCTTCAAGAAATATATAGGTCAGTGTATAACTCTGCCCAGCAGGTGGCGCTGCAGCTTGTTTTGTTTTTTACACACACACACACACACTAACACACACACTAACACACACCACTAGGCATTTATATTATAGATACAATGTCAGTTTGAAAAGTAGCAAGAAATTAGATGGTGTCAGTCTATGATGACT
Source organism: Mixophyes fleayi (assembly GCF_038048845.1). Classification (NCBI taxonomy): domain Eukaryota; kingdom Metazoa; phylum Chordata; class Amphibia; order Anura; family Limnodynastidae; genus Mixophyes; species Mixophyes fleayi. Next base: position 335,598,191 of record NC_134402.1, read on the forward strand.
CCAACACATGGAACGGGGAAAGATTGATATATAACCCCCTCGTGATGAGTCCAATACGATGTTGCCAGTTTCCACTGTAATAGTCAGCACAGCTACGTGTGCAGAAAAAAGGCTAACAGAGAAGAGTTCAGCCCAACTTCTTATACGGATGATACTGAAAAATTCCCGGTACAATGACCAAAAAAGTGTTACAGTGTTGTAAAATACCTTGCATAGGAATCCAACCTTGTCTCGCTATCCAGCCTGTGGAATCGACAGGTAAAAGGAACTATTGGGATAAATGTCCAGTCTGTAGTCCATATCACTGAGAGCACTGATGTAATAAGTAACCCCGGGGTGTACAGATACCAAACTGGTTAGAACATACGTTCATATTGACGCGTTTCTCGACACAAAAGCCGTTTCCTCAGAAGAAACGGCTTTTGTGATACCGGGGGGTTTATGGCCATAATCGGTGCGTATATTTTAATATGTATACTCTTTCAATAAATACCAATTAAGTGGTTTACCTAGCGCTCCTTTATTGGATCACATGGGGCCTATTTAGTGGTGTTTGCTGATTGACCAGACACATCATTAGATTGCTGTCCTCAGGTGACTGGATTTTTCTGACAAACATTTTCCAATCAGATGTTGGTTGGAATTGGTCACTGCATGTAAGAACAGCTTTTTGCACATAAGAGGATTTCTTGGTAAACATGACTGGATATATGAGTGTTACATACATTTTGTAAACCTAAGCAGTTACTTGGTAAACCTTCAGTGATGTAAAGGAGAACTTGAGAAGCATTTATGGACAAAAGTTGACACTTGTGTGATAATGGTCGAGGAACACTGCTATGTAAGTGCCTTAGATCTAACTTGGTGATAACGGGTACACAAATGTCTAGTTACACCCCTTATCCATTTTTGTTATAGAAAATTATCAGACATAGATTTTGTATAGTTTCTATAAAGTCATATATTACGATGGACTTTCATCCATGCTGTTCCATTACTTTTGGCATTATTAACACTGTCTAAACTAAAAGTAAACTAACAATATTTTTTATTTTATCTTTTAATTTGTCTAAATTAAATATTAAGATATAAATGTATAAAAGATTAATATTGCGTGACTTTGCCTAGCTATTAATTTACATGGTGGCAGAATGTAGCATTAACTAGACTTCCATTGTTTTTGTTCCCGTGACATATTCCAAATTTTACTTCCCACATTCATCCGGTCAATCTTATTTAAGTGTGACATGGATCGGTCTGGTATTGCTGAGGTTTTGGCTTACCTGCCATCAGTTCCATTTTCAGCAGACAGCCTAAATTTCAAAAAGTAAAAATTAGTTGTGGCCTACTGGAAAGAGGCATGGCCAAGCCCAATATGGCCATAGTTTGGGTGGCTTGGTGAGTGGTTTTGCAGATTGGTGCATGATGCAATGTCCCTTCTTTGTGAATTTCCTATTCAGGAGAATAGAAAGTTCACATGGGAGGGTTATCAACATCTGCTCAACTTCTTTCAAGCAGGTAAAGGATTTGCAGAGATACAAATACAAAGTGTCAATTATCACTGGGCCCCCGTTCCGAAACAAATTGTTGCTCTTGGGCCTGGCAACTGTTAGTTATGACTCTGCATATATATGCATCTTATTTTTGGTTCTTTCAAGTGTGTTCTTGTACCATATAGAGCCATTTAGCCTTAAAGACTTCCAAGTTAATCATAGCTCTAGCTGTGATCTACTCCAGTGTGATATAAGATACACAAAGGACCACACTGGTAAGCAATAGCTGCTTTCTTTAAAGAATAGATCAGGCATCTTGCTGGACAGAATTTGTTAAATTACCATTCCACCCTGCAAAATTATTTTTTAAATTACAGGTACTACTGGAGCAGGGGGTTTATAAGCTCACATTGTAGCTGATAAAAGTGACGGTCTATGATGGAAAGGATTAGCGGACCTAAAATTGCCTTTGCTGCAGTTCTATTGTGGAGGCTAGATTATGTCTGGAGCTCCCAAAAACATGGAAGGAAGTCCCAGGGGAGGAGCCCTAGCATTAGGTATGAGAGGAGAGGAATTATTTTATCAAAATAATTTTGCAATAGAGGAATTGTCTTTGAAGTATAATAACAGGTGATATCTTTACTTATATTATTTAGCCCAATAGTAAACATGTTTTGATATATACTTGATCTCAAATGGAGCTCCATTCAGCAAAATCACTTTGTGTAGGGAAGTATACAGCAGCATTTAATCTGGATCAAATCACTAATTATTCTCCTGCAAACACTCCACAAAGCTACAAATCTCTAAGTTGATACAACACAATTTATCAATATTGTGCAGCAATGACATTTATTGTAAGAAATGGAATAACACTATATCATATAGTGACAACCCAAATTCATTATAACATTTGAGCATTATTTACAAAAAGCAACAAAAATACTTGGTAGTCCACTCATTGCAGGATACCTTGACATACTAGTATGTATATGATCAAACCAGTGCCTTAGACTGAAGAAACCGGTATATATGACAGCCAATATATAGTGTGTAACCAGGGAAATTTGGAAGCAGAAGCTTTCCCCTGCTGGGCTTAATGTGTGTTAGACAGAAGGATAAAAGTGACTAGAATACCCTTTGGTAGCTTAGGTTATATATCTTTGTGTTGTATCCTGGGACTGCCAGAGGAGTGTCAAATTGTCAGCATGTCTACTAAGAGTACCGGAGTCTCATAAACCTGCTTGGTTGTGCCATCTACCTTTCTGTAAACTGATTGGAGGTCATTTGGAAATGTCGTCTTTCCTCCCTTATCCCACCCAATCCAGTTTAATAATGAATTTGAAAACCAATTCTAAAATTACAGGTTTCATCTTCTTCATGCACCATACTAGTGGAGCAAATTTATTTACACTAACCGTGTATTGCAGAAACCATGATTAATAAATGAACAGTAAACTACATAAACATGATAATTGTTTGCCTGTAACATGAATTTAGGCATATATTTGGTGGCATTCTTTTATAACTATGTCACTACAATTGCACTTATTCTTAAATGAATTAAGTTTGGTACCTCAATAACTGAAGTGTGTATAAAGAAGAAAAGATATTTCTACTGCAAAAAATAGTGAGGGGCAGAATTACATAAATGAAGAAAATCATGCAGTGGCCACTTAAACTTTGAATTGCATAAGGTGCTAAACTGCATTAAGTTATACGTCTGTGTGGACACTATGGTTTTATGTATTGACCCTTCTGGTCATGTGTTCTAATTAGCATAGCAATAGCCAAGTACACATTGGGCTTCATTTAGAGTTAGATACAAATTCAGCTAAAGAATAAATTTGCACCTGGATTATCAATATTGCAACATTTTTCTTTCATACAGGGAGGACACTGACTGCTTTGACTTACAGCACACAAATAACGGGCAGCTTTATTATAACAGTGATTTAGAGTTGAACTAGTACATGCCCACCTTACATCCCTGTCCACACATTTTACATTTTTCACCCCTGCAGTTTTTTTTCCACAGTACAAAGTTGTACCTTCTAGGTAGACTTACTCCTATCTCTAAATGAGGCTGTTTGTGAGCAGTCTGGGAAATCAAACCAATGGTAAAAGTATGTGCAACAGCTCAGCTCAACTCATCACAATGTTACCATAGGAACGTAAAGAGGCTCCATTGAAATGGTAAATGGGCTTCAACACTAATGTATTGTCAAGAACCGGACCCTCCGGTTCACTTACTGGGGTCCAGTGCGCAGACCTGGCCTCCTCCATCGAGTCCTCCCACTGTAGCCCCGGCGTTCCATGCTCTGATGGTGGCCACCATCTTGGATATCAGTCTGCTTTTGTCATTTTCTCTGTTCAGCCATTGGCTGATTAACTATAACTCCTCCTTCATCCTCCAGTCTATGGCAATATGGTGCCAGGTCTTCTTGTCCTGTAGCCTGCTAAACTGCTGGTTTAAACTGCTGTTTGGCTTCTGTACATTCCAGGCATATCCTGTGTTCGTTCCTATTCTGCAGATCCTGGTATCCAGCACTATATGCTTCTCAGCTAATCCTGGTATTGTGTATCTGTTCCTATTCAGAAAATCCTGTTTTCCAGCGCTTTATGCCTTTCAGTTAATTCTGGTATCCTGGTATTGTGTATCCTTTCCTATTCAACTAATCCTGATATGTTGGTATTGTGTTCTTATTCAGCAGATCTTGTTATCCAGCATTGTATGCTTCTTAGCTAGTCCTGGTGACCTGTATCTGTTCCTATTCATCAGATCCTGGTATCCAGCACTATATGCATCTCAGTAGGTCCTGGTATCCAGCACTATAGGCATCTCGGCAGATCCTGGTATTCAGCACTATAGGCATCTCGGCAGGTCCTGGTATCCAGCACTATAGGCATCTCGGCAGATCCTGGTATCAAGCACTATATGCATCTCGGCAGATCCTGGTATCCAACACTATATGCATCTCCGTAGATCCTGGTATCCAGCACTACAGGCATCTCGGCAGATCCTGGTATCCAGCACTATAAGCATCTCGGCAGATCCTGGTATCCAGCACTATAGGCATCTCGGCAGATCCTGGTATCCAGCACTATAGGCATCTCGGCAAATCCTGGTATCTAGCACTATAGGCATCTTGGCAGATCCTGGTATCCAGCACTATAGGCATCTCGGCAGATCCTGGTATCTAGCACTATATGCATCTCAGTAGATCCTGGTATCCAGCACTATATGCATCTCAGTAGATCCTGGTATCCAGCACTATATGCATCTCGGCCAATCCTGTAAACTGCTATCTAGTATCCATTCCTATTCTGGTCATTCACTTTCTCCTGTCAGTCATGCCTGGTACCCATCCGGAGAACCACTGCCTGCGAGGTGTAAGCAGTGAAGCCCACACCTCCTTGCAGGGGTCCCTCGTGAAAACATTCACCTCGTTAGACTCTACAATTCCATGGTGGGTGAAGTCAAACCAAGCAGATTGCAAATAATCCAACCGTCCCTGTGAATTCCGTGACATGTATCTGGTTCTTGGCTGTTTCAGGTGTGTGTTCCTGTATCTCTGAATATATTACATAAAAGAATGATATATTCTATACAGTTCTATTGTGTAGAATACATGAATTAGGAAGCATCACTCAGTCTCACAGTGTTTGCTATTTATCATGCAGTGAACTGCAGCCACCACTAAAAACCCCTTCATGTAGCTCTTCCCAGTACATCAAGGGGTTAAGGCATGACTTAACCTTTTTTTACGTTGGTTGCTGCAGTCCCTATATTGCCCCAATTTAACAGGCGAAAGCTAATATGGTATTAGCTTACTTTTTTCCTTTTTTCCCCTTGATATTTTAAGGCTGTTGGTGAAAAGCAAATCTTCTCGCCGCTTGTTAAATTGGTTCAGTTTGCAGTCCCTTTAAAATCTCTTGCTTTAACCCCTTGATTGAGAGAACAGCTCTTTTCTCTGGATCTTTGATTCATTGCAGCATAAATAGACCCCTTAATATTTACATTTTCACAAGGGTGAATGAAGTATATTCTTTTTACCATAGCATGCAAGATAAATTTTCACTTGTGCTCTGTTCACTATATATTTTTGCACCTCGCTTATTTAGTCATGCATATCACACTGCGCCATCCTCACCTTCAATAACGCATAATTTCCCTCTGTTAGTAGTTAAAAGGACAAATTTGCAACTGTGCTGTTACATTCCTGCAGCAAACACCAGGGAGGAATAGGCGTGCCGGTTACAGAGGTTGCCAGACTTTAACCTGGGAAGAGATTTTAACCTTGCTATAAAAAACAAACAAACAATCAAATCTAAGTTCTGAAGTTCTGGCAGAGAACTAGTTGCAGAAAGGACTTGTGCCTGTGCTCCTACATCTATCCAGCTAATCGGACTTGTGGCTACTCTCCTCACTCCAATATATAGTTGTCTTCCAGCATGGCAGGGATAAAACTGGTGCTGTTCTCTCTGGCTGTGGGGCTATATGTTAATTACTTTTATAACACAGGAACTATAACTCCAGGTAAGAAAGTTTATAGTATACATTTAGTCTCAGAGAATGTGCATTTGTCTGTTGTACTATTTGTGCTCAGTGCATTCGAATTTGTTTGTTTTATAGTCAATATAGCTTACATGTGTTCTGTTAGATTCATGTTCCAAACCTATTAAAAAAAGATATATGGCAGTACAGTGGCTTAGTGGTTAGCACTTCTGCCTCACATTGCTGGGATCTGAGTTCAATTCCTAACCATGGCTTTATGTGAGTGGAGTTTATATGTTCTCCCCTTTTTTGCGTGGTTTTCCTCCGGGTGCTCTGGTTTCCTCCCACACCCCAAAACATACTAGTAGGTTAGTTGGCTGCTGACAGAACTAACACTAGTGAGTGTGTTGGGGAAATTAGACTGTAAGCTCCAATGGGGCAGGGACTCATGTGAATGACAAATATACTCTGTACAGCGCTGCAGAATTTGGCAGCTTTACTGTGAGAGCTGTGGAAGATATTCGCCAACAAACAAACAAACTTCTTTATATATATATATATATATATATATATATATAAACAAACGATATACAAACCTCAAAAAAAACAAAACACATTGACCTGCAGTATTGCTGGTTAGCCTACTGCATTTTCCATTTCCATTATATAGTACACTGTCACGTATTAAATAATATAAAGTTTATGGCACTGTATTGTATATTGCATAAGGCGTAGTATATTAAATTGTATAAAGCATAGTGTAAACCAGGGTTTCCCAAACCCAGTCCTCAGGGCTCCCCAACAGTGCATGTTTTCCATATCTCCTTGCTGGAGCACAGGTGTATTCATTACTGACTGACACATTGTAACAGATCCACAGGTGGTCCTAATTAGGTCACATGTGATCCAGAAAACCTGCACTGTTGGGGAGCCCTGAGGACTGGGTTTGGGAAACCATGGTATAAACACTACATGGCATCTAGCATTGGCATTATTTACACACAAGCCATTTTAGTTAGCACTTTATCGCCACTGAAGAACACATTGACACCAGTGATTTCAGTAAGTTTATTTGAATCTTCCAGAGATGATACGAGGAAAGAGAGTACTGGTGACTGGATCTAGTACTGGGATTGGAGAGCAGATTGCATATAAATTTGCAGAAATGGGAGCTCACGTAATGCTCACAGCCAGAAGAGCTCCACAACTACAAGAGGTAAGGTTTGGATATAGGTGACAGATTATTCTGTTTGCTCATAAGTAGGTACAGGTCACATTCCACAATCTGTCTCATGGGGTAATATAGATCTCATGTTGTCTATAAATTCCATTTTATGATACATTAACTTTTTATGAACTCATGAACATTTAACTACCACATTATATTATATGTGTCTTAAGAATAGAAACAAGTTTTCAGTTTGCTCATGGCCAGAATTAAGGGAAAACGTTCGCAGGCCACAGTAAAGACCAACATTTTGGGAGAGCAGCAATTGACCAGTGACTTACACCTAAAAGAAGTGACTGTAAGATGCATGTTAGCAGTGAGAAAAAAAAGATAGGACATGTCCTAGATCAGCTTTAAATTTCAGTTTAATAATAAAGCTATCTGTGTGCTACATGAAAAAGCGGACAATATTTTCATTATGTGTAAAATAATAAACTAATTTGCACCCCTTGCATTGTAACATGGTTTGTCCAGGATCAAATTTACTCCTTTTTTGCCTTGTTCTCCTTAATGACTCCGGCCCTTTGTTGTTTGTATTTAGAATATAAGAGTAACACAAGCAGTTACCTTTAGTAAGGCTGGTGGGCTGTAGAGACACAGGTGCTTACACATGTTTATACACCAAAAAGGATAGTGCATAGCTTGAAATCCAGAGGGATAGACAATCCAGCTACTAAATCAGACACATTTATAAATGTTTTAAGCCTGCATATACTTAGATGCATAGTTCACAATCAAGCATAATACCTCAAAATGACACATTTTGCCATGAGTTGGTTCATCATAATAACCCATGTTATGTCCCCCTGATTATACGTACAAGCAATATCCCTTTTATTCCCGCAATAAAATATAAGTAGGGATGATTCATATAGTATACAAAGGTGAAATGATAGTTGTGCCTTGCAATTTGGTGTCTCATCACACATTCACCACTGGAACCCCTGAAATTCCTGAAATGTATCCTGATTGACATAAGAAAGCTTCTACTTTCAATTACAAACATATTTGTAACATTTTCAGAAATGTGTTAGAACAAAAGATGTGTGAGATAAGGTTGTGATCAAAGGGCAGCATGGTTAACACATTAGACTTTCTTATTTCTGTAAGTACTTTGCAAACATATCAAGAATACATGAAATGTCAAACATTATATGCTCTGGGTGATTGTTCATATTTATTCAATCTTTTAGGTTTTGTGATCACTTTAGGTGAAATGTAAAATGTGCTTGTTATTTGTTTTTTAGGTGGCAAAGAAGTGTCTGGAGTTAGGGGCCAGCTCTGCCAGTTATGTGGTCTCTGATATGGGTAACTTGACTTCAGCTCAGAATGTGGCCCAAGAAACTATTAAAAAGCTGGGTAATTAATTAGATAATGCTATGTACTAAAATACTTCTTCCACAATCTTCGTCCTATCTATATTATAGCGGCATTCTCCTCCTTAGCATAAATTTAACTCTTAACACATATCGGCTAGCTATAATAACAGTAATTTTTGTTACCGGTCAGAAGAAACATTGTTTTGTTAAGTTTTATTTACCCAGTTGTCTTAGTGTCATGTGGTTACCATATCAACAACAGTCATATTGTCACACGCTGGACTGTTCACAGTCTGGCGCCCTATTTGTTTGCTGCCTCACAGTGGTACCGGGTCCTCTTCTCTCCAGTTGCGTTCCTTTCAGGTCACCATCGTAGACTCCGTCACATAACCAAGCACACCTCCTGCCTGCCCCCATCACTAATTAAGGGTACTAGAGCGTTTATCTTTGTTATTGCAGAGAGCTTGGTTCCATTGTTACTCCTAGAGATATACATACTTATTCCTGGTGCTGTACCTAGCTGGCTATATATTATTGGTGCTTTACCTAACTGGATATATTCCTAGAGCTGTATCCTGCTGGCCATATACCCGATGCTGTACCTAGCTGGCTATATTGCTGGTGCTGTACCTAACTGGCTATAATCCTGGTGCTGTACCTAACTGGCTATATTCCTGGTGCTGTACCTAATTACCTATATTCATATTATTGGCTGTATCCTGCTGGCCATACAGCTGGTGCTGTAACCAGCAGGCTTTGTTCTCGGTGCTATATCCTTCTGGCGATATACCTGGTATGGTTTGCTGCTAGTCCTCTTATATTGCGAGTGCGGCATCATTTTGCTTTATCACCAGTGCAGCTTCCACCTACTGCCGTATTTATATTCATCCCCGCACACGAACTACACTCTAAACCCTCCTTAGGGGTTTCGTCTTGCGCAGTGGCGGATCCAGCAGGGGGGCAATCAGGGCAATCACCCCCCTCTAGTGGGGTCTTGCTGCCTGTGGCTGCACACTATGTGCGGGTCCGTTCGGCAGATACAGGCAGACAGAGTCCTGCCCAGCTGCTCTGATTGTGTTTTAAACACAATCAGGGCAGCCAGGCAGCTCACTCTCCCTGTCTGTCTCTGCCGAATGGACCTGCACATTGTGTGCAGCCGCAGGCAGCCTTAGCTGTCAAAAAGGGGGCGGAGACTAAACCCCCTCCTCTAAATCTCCCCCGGTAAAATTATATTCTAGATCCGCCCCTGGTCTTGCGTGGTACATGCTGCTAAACCCATACCTTCTTGCGGTGGTTCCTGGTGAAAACCTGCGTCATTAGACTCCACATCCTGGGAGTGGGTAGCGCAAGCTTGAGCTGGTTCTGGATCATACCTTTGTCTCCTGATATATATGGCACATGCAGTAGTGACCAGAGTTGCTTTGGGACTACTTCTCAACTATCATACCACTTCTCCTATTCTGCCATCATGTGACAACAGAGCTACTTGATGACTGACTGGCTCTCAATTGAAGATCAAGTTATACTCCACTGTGTTGAAGCAAAAACCAATACTTCCATTAGAGAGACAGGTTTTTTTTTGCAGTGGCAGCCGTATAAATCCCCATGTAATATTCTTGGATCCTTCTACCATCCTGCAATGGATACAAATTAGTTAAAGGTATTCAGAGAAGCACATGGATATGCCGGCTATCATGGCAGTATCTGTGTGGGAGACACATTTTACATCATTTAATGGGAGGAGCTGAGCTATCAGCACATTCCTTGCTGAGTGCATGAATTGTTCTTCCTGCAAAATAACTTGTTTTTTAATTCATTGGAGGTGGTGGAAATGAGTCCTTATCCTCTCACTCAATTGGATGCTTTTTATACTATCCAAGCATACTTTATGGAAAAATTGCATTGCCAAGTGTAATGTAAAATAATTTAATTTAATAAATGTAATAAAACATTCAACATACAAAGTTGCCACATGTCCTAAAGGCAGCTCAGATTGCCCCCTTACTCTCATGATTAATTAAAAACATAGATGTAGGTAGAACAAGCATTAAACTAGATTTTGAAATTACATTTTTACTTTCCATCATGTATTTTTTTTCCAGCTGGACCCACAAAAGAGTTGTTTTTACAGTGTCGGGTGGTCTTTGTTATACAGGTGGCAGATGATTAGGCACATTTGCCCCAATAGAAATGTTTTGCACCCCCCACATTTTGTGATTCATAAATTAACTTTGTTATATTAATTATTACACAATTAAAGACAAAGAGAGATAATTTTTTTTTAATCAGAACGAATGAATCAAGTGCTGCTGTACCCATAGTGGTGCGAGGAATAATGAGCGGAGATTCCTACCGTAATTGGCAGCAATATGCGTAGGCAGGCATTACAGTGATGTCCGTGCACCACATCGCCGGCAATTGAATCTGCCCCATAGTGTTGGCTTCATACTATGAAGGTCCTACAGGTTGGTACATAATGACTAGGAACATGGATTTGGTACAGTAGTCTACAAACCTCTGGAGCTGCCTGCACCACAACTATACTGTTAGGTTTTGAAAACTGAACCTCCTCTTATTCCCTTTATTCAGGTGGTATGGATTATCTGGTTTTAAATCATGTGGGAGGATCAGGGTCATTTGGATCTTATCAAGGTGATATGGAGACTGTGCTGAGTTCCATCACTGTCAACTTTCTCAGTTATATCCAGCTGACATCCACGGCTCTGAAGGCCCTACAGGAATCCCAAGGCAGCATTGTCATTATGTCTTCACTGAGTGGTAATATTTGTGGCTTAGGTGTACAGCTATGTTTATGTGTTTTTTTTCTCATGTAGATGTGTGAATGATTTAGCAATTGTATATATGGTAAAAAAAAATATTAATTATATTTGGAATAATATTTCTGACAACCATAAGAAAAAATACATATATTATAATTTATTGGTATAATTTTAATTACAAATTTATAGCTCCAGAAATGGGGCTTTTGGAGGCATCATATTTATTCAAAACCTAAGGGCACCTAAAGATGGGTGTGTATGTGACAGCAAGGAGCCCTGTGCTACATCCTACACCAGCTTAATAGAAAGTCCACATCACTCTGAGGTTTTCACAGCCCCTTCCACTTCAAAGTTGTATGCACATGGATATGCAACAGTTGGCCCAGCTAAAACACTTTTTGCTGCCGTTAACATTCTAATTAGAGATGGGCGGGTCCGGTTCTCCGAGAACCGAACCCACCCGAACTTTGGGTATCCGAGTACCGAGCTGAGCAGCTCGGTACTCTCCCGCCAATTCCGAATCCAAATCGAGGCCGAACGTCATTGTGACGTCGTCGGATCTCGGGACTCGGTTCTCGCGATACTTCAACTTTATAAATACACGCCTCCACAGCAATCCACCGCCATTTGACAGAGGGAGAGAGCAGGGTGTAGTCATAGGCTAATTAGAGCAGGGACAGAGAAAGAATACAATATTGTTCTTGCAATTGCTCTAACCAAAATCGCTAGTGCAGAGAGGAGGATAGAGGTTTATTATTTTTTCTTCATATTTGGCACTCCCCAGCGCTTTTGGGTTGTCCCCCATAATTGTGCATTAATATTTCTGGCTGTCAAAAGTCATATCTGTCAGCAGTATCTACTCAATAAATGTTAGCACTCCTCAGTGTTTTTGGGGTGTCCTCTCTAATTGTGCATTAATATTTCTGGCTGTCAAAAGTCATATCTGTCAGCAGTATCTACTCAATAAATTTTAGCACTCCTCTGTGTTTTTGGGGTGTCCTCCCTAATTGTGCATTAATATTTCTGGCTGTCAAAAGTCATATCTGTCAGCAGTATCTACTCAATAATTTTAAGCACTCCTCAGTGTTTTTGGGGTGTCCTCTCTAATTGTGCATTAATATTTCTGGCTGTCAAAAGTCATATCTGTCAGCAGTATCTACTCAATAAATTTTAGCACTCCTCTGTGTTTTTGGGGTGTCCTCCCTAATTGTGCATTAATATTTCTGGCTGTCAAAAGTCATATCTGTCAGCAGTATCTACTCAATAAATGTTAGCACTCCTCAGTGTTTTTGGGGTGTCCTCTCTAATTGTGCATTAATATTTCTGGCTGTCAAAAGTCATATCTGTCAGCAGTATCTACTCAATAATTTTAAGCACTCCTCAGTGTTTTTGGGGTGTCCTCTCTAATTGTGCATTAATATTTCTGGCTGTCAAAAGTCATATCTGTCAGCAGTATCTACTCAATAATTTTAAGCACTCCTCAGTGTTTTTGGGGTGTCCTCTCTAATTGTGCATTAATATTTCTGGCTGTCAAAAGTCATATCTGTCAGCAGTATCTACTCAATAATTTTAAGCACTCCTCAGTGTTTTTGGGGTGTCCTCTCTAATTGTGCATTAATATTTCTGGCTGTCAAAAGTCATATCTGTCAGCAGTATCTACTCAATAAATTTTAGCACTCCTCTGTGTTTTTGGGGTGTCCTCCCTAATTGTGCATTAATATTTCTGGCTGTCAAAAGTCATATCTGTCAGCAGTATCTACTCAATAATTTTAAGCACTCCTCAGTGTTTTTGGGGTGTCCTCTCTAATTGTGCATTAATATTTCTGGCTGTCAAAAGTCATATCTGTCAGCAGTATCTACTCAATAAATTTTAGCACTCCTCTGTGTTTTTGGGGTGTCCTCCCTAATTGTGCATTAATATTTCTGGCTGTCAAAAGTCATATCTGTCAGCAGTATCTACTCAATAAATGTTAGCACTCCTCAGTGTTTTTGGGGTGTCCTCTCTAATTGTGCATTAATATTTCTGGCTGTCAAAAGTCATATCTGTCAGCAGTATCTACTCAATAATTTTAAGCACTCCTCAGTGTTTTTGGGGTGTCCTCTCTAATTGTGCATTAATATTTCTGGCTGTCAAAAGTCATATCTGTCAGCAGTATCTACTCAATAATTTTAAGCACTCCTCAGTGTTTTTGGGGTGTCCTCTCTAATTGTGCATTAATATTTCTGGCTGTCAAAAGTCATATCTGTCAGCAGTATCTACTCAATAATTTTAAGCACTCCTCAGTGTTTTTGGGGTGTCCTCTCTAATTGTGCATTAATATTTCTGGCTGTCAAAAGTCATATCTGTCAGCAGTATCTACTCAATAAATTTTAGCACTCCTCTGTGTTTTTGGGGTGTCCTCCCTAATTGTGCATTAATATTTCTGGCTGTCAAAAGTCATATCTGTCAGCAGTATCTACGCAATGGATTCAAAGCAGTCCACATATGATCTAAATGAGCAACCAGGTTCTGTCACCAGTCCTGATGTTAGTGTTCCCAGTACGTCATCTGGCCAAGGCGATGTCAAACAACAGAGTGTTTTCAAATTAGTGCAAAAAACAAAAACCAAAAAAAAATTTACTGTATTGAAGCGAAAACGAAGTGTAACTGAGCAAAAGTTAAGTGACGATAAAAAAAAAATTGCAAGCATGCCATTCTACACACGCAGTGGCAAAGAGAGAATGAGGCCTTCACCTTTGGCTATTAGTGGCAGATCCCAAAAAGTTACCCAGCCTACAATTGGTGCACAACTACTGTTACGCGTCAAAGCTGAGCTGCAAGATACCAGTGAGGCATTACAGGAGAATATTTGCTCTGATTCACAAATGACAACAATCCCTGTGGAGAGTCCATCCAACAGTGGGATGTCTAATCGTGAGCATTCTGCTGATGTGTGCCTTAATAGCCCGAGTGTAGCCGGTGATACCCAAATTGAGGATGCCACTTTGGAATTAGAAGAGGATGAGGGGGAGATTTGTGTAGGCGACGAGGGCGCTAATGAGGATGTTGATGAGGATGAGGTTGTTTGTGTAAGTCCTGCACCAGTGGCAGCAGTTCTGGCACGTGACAAGAAAAAGGCCATTGTCATGCCTGGGCATAAAACAAAAAAATCCACTTCTTATGTGTGGAATTATTTCTACCCAAATCCAGACAACAATTGTATAGCCATTTGTAGTGTATGTGAAGCCACAGTCAGTCGAGGGAGGGACCTTAACCATCTTGGAACCTCGTCTATGTTACGCCATTTAACGAGAGTTCATGGCAAAGTGTTGGGAAAAGCTGAAAGTTCTTCCCAAAAGAATACAAGCACTCCCTCATCAGCTAAGACCCTCCGCTCACCGACATACCGACGGCCACAAAATACACCCACCACACCATCCTCATCAATATCCTCAGTAGCGCTCGGAGTTAGCCCGGCATCCCACTTAAGGCTGGATGACTCCGGCACTATTATTGATTCCTCTGAAGAAAGCGTTAGTCCTGCTGCTGCTGTTGCTGCTGCTGGGGGTGAATCGTCATCCCAGAGGCAGGTGAATAAAATGAGCAGTCCTACATTTCAGCAATTAACTGTGAAACAATCCTTTGCGAGGGGAAGCAAATATGACAGCAGTCACCCAGTCGCCAAGCGAATCACAGACGCCATGGCTGCAATGTTAGTGTTAGATCTGCGTCCAATCTCCACCATAAACGCAGCTGGTTTTTCACAGTTAATTGAGGTTTTGTGTCCGCGTTACAGAATTCCATCGCGACACCATTTCTCCCGTAAAGCTATTCCACAACTATACCAAAAAGTGTGTAAAAATGTAGAGATTGCGCTGAAAAATGCCATTCTGCCCACTGTTCACTTAACCACAGATATGTGGACAAGTGGAAGTGGCCAAACCAAAGACTATATGACTGTGACAGCCCACTGGGTTGGTCATTCACCTTCACCAGCAGGAACAGCAGCAGCATGTACACCACTACGTAACATTTGTCACAGGCAGGCCACTCTTTGTATCACCGGCTTCACTAACAGGCATACGGCTGACAATTTGTTACGCAAACTGAGAGATGTGATTGATGCATGGCTTATACCACTCGGACTCTCCCCAGGGTATGTCATTTCAGATAACGCCAACAATATAGTGCGAGCATTACAGCTGGGTGATTTCCAACATATTCCCTGTTTTGCTCACACCATCAACTTGGTGGTGCAGAGCTTCCTACGAAACAACCGTGAGGTGCAGGAGATGCTTTCGGTGGCCCGTAAAATTTCAGGCCATTTCAGGCATTCAGCCACAGCATGTAGGAGATTACAGCAGCTCCAAGAGCAGTTTAACTTGCCCTGCCACCAACTTAAGCAAGAGGTGGTAACTCGGTGGAATTCCACCCTGTACATGCTTCAGAGGATGGAGGAACAGCGCAAAGCCATCCAAGCATATTGCACAAGTCATGACATTGGGAAAGGAGGGGGGATGTATTTCACTCTTGCACAGTGGGGAATCCTTTCAGTGCTGTGCAAGGTGCTGAAACCATTTGAAGTTGTGACATGTGAGGTCAGTGCAGACTCTGCTAGTTTGAGCCAAGTCATTCCTTTAATTAGACTATTGGAAAAGCAGCTTGAGAAAATGAAGGAGGAGCTGAAAGCAAGCAATTCAGCAAAGTATGTTGGCCTTGTCGATCAAGTACTTAATTCGCTTCACAATGATCCTCGAGTTATTAAGATCTTGAACTCGGATCAGTACGTTTTGGCCACTGTGCTTGATCCAAGGTTTAAAACCTACATTGAGTCTTTACTTGTAAATGAGCGAGATGTGAACTTTTGCAAGGAGCTATTGCTCAGCAAGTTGGCCGCTGAACTGGGCCTCGGCTTGACGACGTGTCCTCCTTCACTTTCTCAAGCTGTTGCTCGTAAAAAATTAAATTTCCAAAAAAGAAGCAGGGAAGACACAGGGGGCAGACGAGAACAATTTAACATCTGGGCTGGTTTGAAGGATTTTTCAAAACAAAGTGTCACTTTGCCCATAAGTCCATCCAATATGAGTATAAACATGCAAAGGATGGTGGAGGATTACTTTCAAGAGGTAGTTGATATGGAAATGTCAGACAGTCCCTTTCCTTACTGGGAAGAAAAGCAAGCTATTTGGAAACCCATGTACAAACTTGCTTTGCAATACCTAAGCTGCCCACCCTCCAGTGTGTACTCTGAACGAGTGTTCAGCACAGCAGGGAACTTAGTCAGTGATCGCCGTAGAAGGTTACTTCCCAAAAATGTGGAGAAAATGATGTTTATAAAAATGAACTACATCTTCCACGAGGAAGGCCTTCACCATCCAAGACATGCAAGCACTGACTGTTCTCTAATGGCGGATTCAAGCGGCGATGAATTGATAGTCTGTGATGATGACGATAACACTGATGAGGGTGAGGATGAAGCTGAAGATGATGCCGATAACATCTTTTTAAAACTTTCTATGTAAGTGTAGGGTGCAATCTACCCCCAAAGAGGAAAGGGACTTGTGGCATTTCCATATCACATACCATCTTGAAAGGCTGCTGTTAGGGCAATTTATCCTTAAGGGTAGGGTGTCATAGACAGAGTGACCCTAAACTGGCTTTGTCCATTTTTCATAATATTGTACAGTCTATAATGGCTGAATTTTTTAGTATTTTATACAAGTGGAGGGGGGCCTAGAGAGACAGAAACCAAACTGGCTTTCTCCATGTCAATTAATATTGTACAGTCTATAATGGCTGAATTTTTTAGTATTTTATACAAGTGGAGGGGGGCCTAGAGAGACAGAAACCAAACTGTCTTTCTCCATGTCAATTAATATTGTACAGTCTATAATGGCTGAATTTTTTAGTATTTTATACAAGTGGAGGGGGGCCTAGAGAGACAGAAACCAAACTGGCTTTCTCCATGTCAATTAATATTGTACAGTCTATAATGGCTGAATTTTTTAGTATTTTATACAAGTGGAGGGGGGCCTAGAGAGACAGAAACCAAACTGGCTTTCTCCATGTCAATTAATATTGTACAGTCTATAATGGCTGAATTTTTTAGTATTTTATACAAGTGGAGGGGGGCCTAGAGAGACAGAAACCAAACTGGCTTTCTCCATGTCAATTAATATTGTACAGTCTATAATGGCTGAATTTTTTAGTATTTTATACAAGTGGAGGGGGGCCTAGAGAGACAGAAACCAAACTGGCTTTCTCCATGTCAATTAATATTGTACAGTCTATAATGGCTGAATTTTTTGGTATTTTATACAAGTGGAGGGGGGCCTTGAGAGACAGAAACCAAACTGGCTTTTTCCATTTCTTTACATATTTAACTATAAGTGTAGGGTGTAATATACATTCAAAGACGATGGCTGCATTGCCAATATGCATAGATGGAGAGGAAGACAATCTGTTTTGTGTGTAGAATAGGCCTACCAACGAAGAATTAAACTGTTTTTTGGGATGATTTATTACCTCAACAATTAGATTACTTGTCTCTAAAACAGTTGGAGCACTAAATTGGGTTAATTTAGGCCCAAAAACATGGATTTTCCCAAAAAATAGCAAAACAAAACCAAACAAAACCAAAACCAAAACCAAAACACGCAATGGAGGTTTTGCAAAACCAAAACCAAAACCAAAACACGACGGTAATCCAGATCCAAAACCGAATCCAAAACCAAAACACGGGGGTCAGTGACCATCTCTAATTCTAATGCTCCGATTGGCTAAATGTTATTTTAGCCATGTCCACTTATTCCCTGCATAATCTTGTGATTGCCTCTTTGTTACATACACCAATAGTGCAAAATGTGTGCACACAAGGAGACAGGGTATAGTTCTGCTTCCTATAAAAGGTTAATCACAACTTTCACAATTATTCTTAATACTATGACCTAAGTCAGTCACCGGGTACTTCTATTACACTTGTTACCTAGCTATGGGCCTTTACCACTGGCATTGCTTTTGTGTTAAAAAAAATGCAAGTGCAACTGCTTTGAAACTGCAAATAAACTGCAAATAAACACAATGCATTTTGAATGTGTTTAATATGCTATGCAAATATGGTTGATATGTGCTGGACACATACATACAGACCTTTTCCTACATTTACAAACCCATTTGAAATGCATGGAAACACTCATAGCTATGTAATTTTTAAAATATGCAGCACACCCGCCCCCCCCAAAAAATTTCAACGAACACTGACCAGCCTGTGAAGACTCCAACTAATACAGTGGGGCAACCAGCGTGGGGCTCCACCGCTATAGTGGAAACCAGCCACAGCCTAGAGAGTATGGGCTGGTCCTCACTAAAACAGGGTACAACGAGTATGGGCTCTCTTGCTAGAGTGGAAACCAGCCCCAAATAAATAGCAGAGAAACCTGTAACATGGGGACCCCCTGTCATAGAGGAAAGCAGCCCCAGGCTGGTCAGCATGGGGCTGGATCCTCCTGGCCATTCTGGCCAGTGGAGAATGGGCTAATGAGGAACCATGGGATACCTGGGGGTAAATGTATGAAAGTCCGTTTTTTTCATCTCGCGGGAAATCGGCGACTTTGCAGCTAAAATTTAAAGCGCCGATGGCTTGTAAAGCCAAGTTTGCTGATGGCTTGTAAAGGCAAGTTTGCCTTTACAAGCAATCGCTGCTTTAAATTTTAGTTGCAAAGTCGCCGATTTCCCGCGAGATAAAAAAAACGGACTTTCATACATTTACCCCCAGGTCACTTTCACACCCCATAATAGTATTGGGTTACTAAAATGTTTTAAAAAATGTAAATAAAATACAAACATACATTTGCTAAATAAAATTTTGTATTCACTGCTTTATCAATACTCATTTTTTTTATTATGCTCTAATCCAAATTAGTTCTTCTTAATTTGTAATCAAGGGTATCTTCTTCTCTGTAAACTATGATAAATAAGTGTCATTTAGCTGCTCAGCCAGTCATAAGTGGATTCTCATGCCAGCCGCAATGTGATTGGCACTGAGAGGAGTCTTGGAGACTCCCTGCTTTGATCACGCTACTAGAGATTAATTGAATATTCTGAAAAAACAATTTGCAACGCTTTACCATTCATGTCAATGGCCCATTCATTTCAGTAGTGTTTCTACATGTGGTAAACAACCTCATTGAATGGGAAAAATATAGCACAACGCTGGTACAACTGCTCCTATGAATGAGAGGAATGGATTTTTTAAGTGTGGTGACATGCTTTAAAAGCAGTGAAATTGAGCAACCAGCATCCAAAAAGACACAAAGCAAACCCACGCCGACAGTGAACTCAAATTGGTATGGGCTCAGAGAATAGAATGGGTCTTATTTTCACATGCAGTTGTATTCTTTGCACTTGCGTTAAAAATGCAAGTCAGGCACAGTTTTAACTCTAGTGGGCCCTATTGCTACCTGTACATGTAATTTATTATTTGGAGCAGTGGTGGAAGTGATGGTTTATACGGGGGTATGCCATAGCGCCTCTTTTCCTACCGCTTTCATTGCAAAACTATCAAGTTCCATTCACATACATCACTATTACATTTTTTATACCACCACTTCTAGATTTAGAAATTGACCACTGCTTTGGAGCTCATATAGCTTTGCTTCTGGCAACGTAACTGAACATTTAATTGTATAACATCTTTCACTGTGGATAAGAGCATAATGTTTCACTAAGTATTTTTTTTATTTTTTAAAGAAGGAAACTTTGTAATGATAATTACAATAACAATTAATGCCTACCCCCAGCTGGGTTGTCTAAGACTTAATATGCAGTGAGCTCCTCTCTTTCTACACAGGACGCATTGGAGCACCATTCACAACAAATTACTGTGCAGCCAAGTTTGCTTTGGAAGGTTTTTACAGCTCCCTCCGCAGAGAATTTATACTTAACAAGAACAATGTTTCTGTCACTGTGGCTGTTCTGGGATACATTGATACAGGTGAGATTGGTGATGTATTCTTTTTCCAAATCAAATATAGAGAAGTCTTTGTGTGATTTTCAGAAATTGTTTTGGAACAACACTAGAAAAGCACCTAGAAAAAATGGAAAATAAAATCAACTTTTTTCATGCATTGGGGAAGCCTAGAACACTGCCAATAGTTTCCTGAACGTGAGTAAATGCTATTAGCAACCTTTTAAATTGGCATAGATAAAACAAAGGGCAGTGAGTATAAGGCCTTACTTACTTGAACTTCAGATGACCATACCCAAAACAGGCATCAGGCAGGTTTTAATTGCAGTCTGGTCTAATATAATAACAAGCATCTTTATCCTACAGCTCTAGACTGGGATCCAGGGATTTGCGGTTAGAATTGCCAGAGAACAGCACAGGTGTGACATCTACCTTTTTTGTTTTCCAGAGAGTGCTGTACAGAAAGTGGGTGACAAAGTCACCATGACGGCTTCACCTAAAGAGGACTGTGCCCAAGAAGTGGTGAAAGCAGCCGCCTTACGACAGCCAGAGCTCTTTTATCCTTATTGGGGCATTAGGCCTTTAGTGTTATTGCGAGACTGGGCTCCAACTTTGATGGGAAAATTACTTGATAAGTTCTATGTGCTAGAAAATATTAAATGAACCATTTGGTGCAATAAAATACACCTATTTTTATAGATGTGTGCAGACTCCTTAGTTGCCTAAAGGCTTGATAGAAAGTATATGTTGTCAAATTAGTGTGAATGGTAGATGTTATTGCTATATTTTACATAATGTGACAAGTAAAATTCAGTGGTTTGTATGCCAACCAAATACATACTGATGTTTGAAAGGATGGAGAACTGTACATATAGTCACAGCACATTTATTAGATCCAAGATGCTACTAGTATTATTACTGTTATTAGTCTTTATTTATATGGCAGTACAAGGTTTCCGCAGCACCGTACAAAATACAGAGTACATTAGGAACAGTGGACCATAAATGGTACACCACCAAACTCCTATAGCTCCAAGCATAACAAGTAAAGTGAGTTTGAAGAAGAAGAAATGGAATAGAAAGGGAAGAGAAGAGGGTCCTGCTCATATGAGCTTACATACTAAAGGGAGGGGAAACAGACAGCAGGCATGAGAGGAGTCAGTGGAAGGGATCAAGCGCAAGAGGAGCGTGAACAGGAAGGGGAGAAGAAGAAGGAGAAAGTTAGGTGGACGACTGGTAGGCTTTGAAGAACAGATGGGTTTTGAGTGCTCATTTGAAGGAGCTCAGATTAGGGAACAGACGGATAGAGCAAGGGAGGTTGTTCCAATGAAGGGGGGCAGCACGGGAGGAATCTTGAATTCTGCCATGGGATGATGTGATCAGTGCCGACCGCAGGGAACAGGTGGGAGTGTGAATGGAGAGGAGGTTGGAGATATAAGGGGGAGTGAAATGAGAGAGTGCCTTGTAGGTGAGGGTGAGGAGTTTAAAGCTGATTCTGTAGGGGAAAGGGAGCCAGTGTAAGGCAAGGCAAAGAGGGGAGGCAGCGGAGGAACAGTGTCAAAAAGAGATGAGTCTCACAGCTGCATTGAGAATAGAGAGAAGGGGAGCGAGATGGGAGTGGGGGAGCCTGGTAAGGAGGAGATTACAGTAATCGAGACGGGAAATAATGAGAACATGGATAATGGTTTTGGCTTCATCCTGAGAAAGGAAGGGTCAGATGCCGGCAATATTCTGTAGTTGAAAGCGTCAGGATTGGGCAAGGGATTGAATGTGGGGGGGCAAAAGAGAGAGAGGAGTCGAGGGTGACATCCAGGCAGCGGAGTTAGGGAACGGTAGATATGGTGGCGTTATTAATGATGATGAAAAGATGAAGGTGGGGTGAAGATCTAGAAGGGGGAAAAACCCTGAGTTCGGTTTTAGCAATGTTGAGTTTGAGAAAACGTAAAGACAGCCAAGAGGAGATGGCGGAAAGGCAGTTAGAAACACGAGAGCTGAAGAGATGTAGATATGAATGTCATCGGAACAAAGGTGATACTGGAGACCAAAGGAAGATATGAGATCGCCCAGGGAGGTAGTGTACAGTGAGAAAAGAAGAGGAGCAAGAACAGAGGCTTGAGGAACTCCAACGGGGAGGGGGGTGATGAAAAGTCAGGAGTGGAAACAGAGAGAGAGCAGTTGGCAAGGTATGAGGTGAACCATATGAGAACAGTGTCAGAGAGGCAGAGAGAAAGAAGGGTTTGCAGGAGGAGAGGGTGGTCCACTGTGTTGATGGATTTAGCCAAGAGGAGGTCATTAGTAACTTTGGCCAAGGCGGTTTCAGTGGAGTGGAGGGGGCAGAATCCAGATTGAAGGGGGTCGAGGAGGGAATTAACTGAGCTGTGACTGGTGAGGCCGCTGCAGTAAATCTGCTCAAGTAGTTTGGAGGCAAAGGGGAGAAGTGATATGGGGCGGTAGCAAGAGAGATGGGGTCAAGGTTGGGTTTTTTGAGAATGGGGGAGATAAGAGCGTGATTGAACGAAGAGGGGACAATTCCAGTGGAGAGTGACAAATTAAAGAGGTGTGCAAGGTGGGAGGAAACAGTGAGGGAGCGAAGGAGGTGAGAAGGGATGGGATCCAGTTGGCAGATATATGGCGGAGAGGAAAGAATGAGAGAGTGGACTTCATCACCCATTGTAGGGTCGGAAGGAGCACCAGAGTAGTACTAGTAGACTAGTGTTTGGGCTTGTTCAGTGTCTAACCATTACCTACAGCCACCCCAGGAATAGGGAAATTGATTTTGATGTGAGACATCTGTAGGTTGATGCCCCATGCTATTCATACAAGGCAGCAGCTGACATTGCACAAACCAGGAGAAAGGAGGTAGGAGACTGTTCAGTGGTCAGGGTGAGCAGCACATATGCATTAAGATGAAAACTGTTGGGTTAATAAGCAGGCTGGGATGGTATAATCTGTCAATAAACAGACAGCAGGCACATAGAAGTTTAGGATCAAGCCCGTTTAAGGCCTTTTCTCCCCCTAAACGGGTAGTCAGATGAGCTTCGGTAAAGAATCACAGAAGTAGCAAAGATATCTGATATGTGTTTTGAAATCCACTGGCTGCTGACCTCGGGGGGCACAAATCTGACATTCCGCTCAACGTTCCAGCTGCAAAGCATAATAGACAACAAGTACCACAGGAACAGGCAAATAAATTAACATTTGTAGGTGCGTTTGAAGATAGAGGAATATGTGATTAAATAAATAAATAAATAAATAAATAAATAAGAGAGTCAGTAAATAAATGGCTAATTTCTTATCATTTACATGGAGCCCAATCTCCATTCTTGGACCTAACTACTCACAAAGCCTTAGATAGTACAACTACTTCATATGTAAGATGAACCTGTGTCTATCTATGTCTCAGTATTTGGAACAAATATGAGTGCTTTGCAAAAAAAAAAACAGATTAAACTTGTACCAACTATGGAAGATTTGTCACTTTATAACAACTGATCCATAAAGAAGCATAAAATACAGTAGTACATGCTAGTTTATAATAATGTTGGTACATGTGGTTGGGTGCCTTATATTGCTTTTTTTTTAAAAAAAACAAACATACTGGTAATCCTTTGGATTATATCCCACTTCTTGGATAACAAGGTTTATCACAATCAATTGGAAAATGAGCAAAGTGTGAGCATTGTTGATCAGGGAGTTGTGTCAGGGCCCGATTAAGCCAATGTAGGCCCCTGGGCTAAGGGTACTGTGAGGCCCCCAGTAATTTGTAATCCAATTCATCTCCCCACCCTCAGTCATGATCTCTCCCCCCAGCCCCAGTGTATCACCTCCGCTTCCCCCAATACATAGATAAACAGCACTTATCTAGTCCTCTTTGCTGCAACCTTCAGGCTCCGGGCAGCACTTATTTCTTTTTGCCCTGCTGTCAGTGTGGGCGCAATGCACAGCGTCTCGTGAGACTATGTCATAGTCTCACGAGACCTCTTCACTAAGCAGCACGCTGCGAATCGTGTCCACACTGACAGCAGGGCAGCTAACAGCATCAGATTTGCTGCTAGCTGCGCCTGCTTAACTTGAATTAATGGGACCCAATTGCTGGCATTAAGTAAAAATCTTTGTTAGGGCCCCCTGGCTGGTCAAGGCCCCTGGGGTATAGCCCAGAAAGACCAATACGTTAATCTGGCTCTGATCAAAGTACTTCTCTCAATCCCTCAACTTTTGTAGTGGTTATGTCTCCCTGCTGATGAGGTTGATCACAGTTTAGAGTACACATTCGGGCTCATACTTCCTATGATGCAAACTGATATTATTAGAGTACCTTGCTATTGGTTAATGTCGGAATACATACTCCAACTATGTCTGAAGAATTACTGAGTGAGCAACAGGCTTAACAGAAATGCAATTAATTGACTTTTTCTTTGGCGCATACTCCTTCTTCAATATGCATTTAACTTCTGAGGGAGGGTAAATGGATGCAGTAGGAAAGGTCAGATAGTAAAATGCTTGGGGTGAAGACTACACAATTCAAATAGAACACTGTCTTATCGTCATACACCTATTTCTGATACTCGCAGTGTAAATACATTGTTCCAATGCAGGATCTGTATTTTCTCTCACTCTTTTCTTATACTTTACATTAGCTCCACAAAGATTTGTTGCAATTTTCACACTTAATATATTCACTAAAAAGTAGAGAAGATAATCCCAGAAGGTGGTCACAGTATTTATAACTATATTTACACTTTGCACAGCCTCTCCTCTAGTGAGAATATGTGTTCTCAATTCCTTCATAAACAGCTTACATAAATGCCTTTTATGCAGTCCCAGCAATACAAATATGTCTAAGTGTTTAATCATACTTGCCAAATCTCCCGGAATGTCCGGGAGACTCCCGAAATTCATGTCAGTCTCACGGACTCCTGGGAGAGCTGGCAAAGCTCCTGCATACTGCTACTGCTGTCCCAAAATGACGTGATTTGCGGTGAATTGCTTCATTTAGGCCCCGCCCCCGGCGACAAAACTACATTTCTGTTGCGTGAGTGGTGCCAAAATTACGTGTTTGGCTGTGCCCCGCCTCCTCCCGCCACGCCCCTTTCGCGGAATAAACTTGCCCAAAGTAGGCAAGCATGTGTTTAATGTAGCGTTTCACTTTCAGCTCTTTGGACTTTATTGGTGGTCGCTTTATTAAAGATTTCTCAGACTTTCACAATGAAGGTGCCGTCAAAACACTGTTTTTGCAGTTTAAATGAAGAATGATTAATTTTTCCATAACAATCTCAAAGTTCATGCAAAACCGGGTGATATATTTCTATAAATTATTGATGATTCTTCAATTGCAGGGATGTAACAATTGGTTTTATGCTTAACTGTGTCTGTTTAACCTATCATTTTACAAGTCCGACAATGGTGTCATTATATAGGCATAGTCTCTGAGATGTATACACTACTTCACAGACCCCTCCACTTATAGCAAAAGTCTGCACTTTCCCCTTACTCACATCTATTACTGAACTCAGGACCATCTGACCCCTCTTTCATTAACTTCATCATCTGTCTACTCCAGATCTCCCATGTGCTCTCGGGTAGGATTTACCTGCACCTCTTTTTTCACATTTTCTGCCCTTCTCCTTTTCTCTATTTCTTGACTTTTTGACCATTTATACACCTCTGTATCCTGTCTCCGTTCTGTCACTACCTGTCAGTGCTCCGACCAATCATTTTTGGGGTTTTTCACCAACTGTCTCTCCCTGCCCCACCTCATTCTGTAACCTGAGTCCAAGATGGCTGCCAGCATCTCTGTTGTATCAAAACTGATAACTAAGTTGATGAATTTGTAGTTGAAATAGTAATGTACTGTACTTTATAATTATTTGGTTTCTATGGTATATATTGCATGTATGACACTCGGGGGATCCTAAGTTGCCTAGCAGTTGATTTATCATTAACTATTACATAAATGCCCTTATCTTACCTAAGAAATAAAGACATGGGAGGCTTGTTTGGCAAAGAAAGGTCACAAAATGTATTGAAAATTAAAGTGGTATAAAGTGGAATATAAAAAGCACAACTTATCAGCTACCAGCAATTCCTACACCAAATTGTGGCTACCAAAAAACGTATTCTGACATGTCTAGGCATCGAAGCCTCATTCTCCCTCTCGAGAAGGCGGTTCCTCATGAATGTGTCATTATTGCTGCTGATTGGCTTTGCCACCTAGACCCTTCTGAATGAAAAATCCTGATTAATTAACAATGCAACCTGACAATCAAGAATATGGGACTGTTTGTGCAGGGAAATTTTCAAAGGCAATATGAGGAAACCAGCCTATGCATATTCTTATAAAACCTCCCCAGATCAGCCTGTGCCCTGAAACCTTTACTGATTGCTTGACATCTGCAACTAACAAACTCTGCATTATTAACTTTTGCAGGGCACACTTTTATTTTATTTAATACAATCTGGGCGCTTATATGCCCTTGCAGTGGCATATCCAGGAGGGGGGAGGCGGGCAATCGAGGCAATGGCCATACCGCCTGTGGCAGTACACTATGCAGGTCCGTGACGACTGAATCACGGACCTACATAGAGCAGTCAGAGCACCCGGACAGCATACTCTGCCTGCCTGTATCTGTCAACACGGATCTGCACATCGGGAGCCACAGGCAGCCCACTACTGATAGAAGTAAATAAGAGGACGGGAACTAAATCTCTCCCTAAAAAACATCCTATGCCCTTGAGCAAATTACCTGCTCTCTGTTATCCTTTCCATATTCTGAAACCCCACTTGGATCTCAACCCATTTCTGGGTTAGATCTGTCAGTAGTCGCAACCTGTTTATTCTGTACTATGTTTATTTTGTAAACAGGCTATTTGACCCAATCACTAAATTACCTGTTTTCAGTTCAGGCAATCACAAGGCCAGATTATACAGATGTATATGCTGGATCAGAGGTGTATGTGCTGGAGCAGTGTAGTTTGTACTGTGCAAACTATGTGTATGCACTCTGCAGAATTGGACTGACAGACGAGGGGGGGCAAGCACACATACCTCGGAATACCGTCTGAGAGCATGGAGGCGGATCCCTGCTGACCGACGGTCTGACTGTCACCCGATGGTTATGACTGATGACGACACAGATCTGAAGGTAATCGTGTACAGTGTGTACACATGAATCAACATGCTGAATGGGATTTTTTCCCTGTTGTTTATTTTTCAGATATTGTGTACCTAGCCTTAGAGTCCTGCTCAGATCAGAGGATGGTAGTAGGTTAATTGGCTGCTATCAAAAATTGACCCTTGTCTCGCTCTCTCTCTCTCTCTCTCTCCCTCTCTCTCTCTCTGTCTGTCTGTCTGTCTGTGTGTTAGGGAATTTAGACTGTAAGCTCCAATGGGGGCAGGGACTGATGTGAATGAGTTCTCTGTACAGCGCTGTGGAATCAGTGGCGCTATATAAATAAATGGTGATGATGATGATGGTCTTAATTCACCACCAATCTTGATAAAGATAAGAGGGTTGCTAAGATTTGTATGTTAGTCCAAGTCCAGCCTTCAGTTGATTCAACATGCATTGCATTGATATTCTTTCTCATCACCATCATCATCATCATTTATTTATATAGCGCCAGCAAATTCCGTAGCGCTTTACACTTGGGAACAAACATTAATAAAACAATACTGGGTAATACATACAGATAGAGAGGTAAGAAAACCCTGCTCGCAAGATTACAATCTTACCATATCAATATGCTTTTGGTGAACATGGCATCAGAATATAGCGCAATAGCAAATTCAAAGTACATTATAGTTGTTGCAGTCTGTTGTCAAAATGAAGTGAAAGATATGGAAAACGACTTACTCAGACATATAATATGGGAGGTAAGGAGTGCTGTTTAGTTCCTGCAGAGGACAACAACATAGTTGTGGCTGGCATTGAATAGCAATACCCATTTGATCACTAACTCCAATGTACTGATTGGTGAATGTGGCCTTGTATATATGTCAGTTTATCTCAAGTACCCCCTAATATGTATAAATGTATTCCCAGTACTCACGAATGTGTATAAATGTATCAATCAATTGCTTAAATCTTTACAATTTTACAAATATCTATTCATATTTGTTTTGTATACATTTTATTCCTAGTTAATGCAGTTTAAAGGACAACTCTAAAATTGCAGCTGAAAATGGGTGTGAGCAGGAGGACCAATTAGAAGCTTCATGGTTTGTGCCTGCAGCTTCCTATTGGAGAATGTGTAAAAATCCCCTTAGGTTTTCTGGATCACATCTGACATAATTAGGACCACCTGTGGATCTGTTACAATGTGTCAGTCAGTAATGAATACACCAGTGCTCCAGCAAGGAGATATGGAAACCTTTCACTGTTGGGGAGCCCTGAGGACTGGGTTTGGGAAACCCTGCCTTAGGCTGTGCATGCTGCATTGGCTTTTGTTGGTGCTGTACTACAGCAAGCTAGAGCCCCAGGAAAACTATTTCCCCCAGATGCATCTTTAACATTTACCCAGAAGTGCTCCTTTAAACTGTTATATTGAATTTAATTTCACAGGCTTAATACCCCTTGAACCTGTCTGAGGTACCTCTTGGGGTACACTTGCTATAGGTTGAGACTGGTTTACACTACAGATAAAATTCAGCAGCCCAAAAAAGGGACCCAGCTAGTAATGTAAATGACATAATGAGAAAGTAGAGTCCATGATAGATTCACACTACTATTCATTGTTGTCACCAATACACATATACTGCAACTTCAGAACTGCTGTGTGTAAAGATGTGTACACAGAAATAATAAAACAGGGCCATACACTTATATATTTACTATTATCTTTAATACTTGATTTAAATTCAGATGATGTTATTCAGAATATCGGAAGGTGATAAACTAACAGTTTTTGCTTTTGTCAAGGTCTTTGTAGGCTGCGTTGTAGGGTGCTTTCGCGAAGCAATTGGCAGCAGTTCGATCACAATTACAGATAAACTGAGCACAGGCATCACTATAAGCTGTCGAGAGACAAACAGACAATCAGGATAAAGCAGTTATTTTATGATGTGTAAATTTACATTGTATTGAATAAATGAAGATGTGATTTTCATAAATCTTTGAGTAGGAATGTGAATGTAGCTGCATTTTTTCAACCACATGGATAAAAGTTTGATAAGGCATTAAGTAAACCAAAAGCACATACGGCATGGGTACACATGACTATATATGCCAGATCTGTCCAGGAAAATGTTAACAGTTAACGGTTCGAGAACATCTTAATAAAATCACTGTTTAATACAGTACTGCAGCACACCAATAACTATGCAATGCAAACAATTTACACAAAGGGTCAATAGCCCCCAAACAATCAGTAATTGAGTTCATATCTATAATATAAATGTCTAGTGGCGTGTGTTAGTCTGTCTGTGTGTGTGTGGAAAAAAAACAACAAGCTGCAGCACCACCTGCTGGGCGGAGTTATACACTGACCTACTAAATTCTGAGTGTGTGGAAAAAAAATTTCAGAAAGGGCTGAAATTTGGTATACTAAGATGTTTTTAATTTGTTAATTTAATTTGTTAATTGTTAAAAGTGTTTATAAAGATTTAAAAAATATATATATATTTCTTGAAGGAGAAGTGACAGTGGGGAGTGGTTGGTGGTTGCCGGGGGTGACAATGGGGAGTGGTTGGTGGTTGAGGCCTGGGCTATGGCCCAAATGCATGACAAGAACCTTTTTAACACCTTAAGTAGCTTTATTTGACTAGAATGCATGAGTATCATGCACGGGTTAACTTGTAATTTCATATATGTGAATACTTACATGTACAGGTGATGCTTGTTCCAGAGCAGGAGTATTGGTAACTTCTGGTATATGGGTTATCTACAATCCCCCCACAGCTAGAGTGTGTATTGGCTTGTGAGTAGCAGTTATCATGGACCTGGCAGCATCTGTATAGACAATAAAGGAAGTTGCATATCAGCATCTCAGTGTGTAGAGTTGATTCTGAAGCAGTGAATCAGTGCAGAGTATGGATTGTCTAGAGATGTTGCGTAAAGGATAATTATTATTAACATACCATTTTTTAACTGAAAGAGAACTGCCTTTTATCATTTTACACAGAAAAATAATACATTGTTCTTTTTCTGGTAAGTCTGTTCATTTTGTTTAGTCTGCTTTGATCATATGCAAATATTACAGTCATTGCTGCTGTCACAGTATTTTTAATAACTAGTATCAGTAAATTCTGGACATATGCCTTAAAGGGACAATGAGCTGAAACATCACAATGAACATTTTGATTTGCCTCTTTTTGTTGCAAAAAACAAGTCCAAGAAATGATTTGTTTGCAAGATAGATTGTTAAATCAAATATACGAGAGGGAGGATTATTGTTGCCCAGAAATGAGCAATGAGAGGCATGAAGGAGGGATCAAAGTGGGAGCAGTGAGAGACATGAGCGAGGGATCAATGTGTGGGCAATGAGAGACATGAGAGAGTGATCAATGTGGGGGCAGTAAGAGGCAAGAGAGAGGGATCGGTGTGGGGCAATAAGAGACAAGAGAGAGGGGTAAAAGTGGGAGCAATGAGAGGCATGAGAGAGTGATCAATGTGGGAGCAGTGAATGGCATAAGAGAGGGATCAATGTGTGGGCAATGAGAGACATGAGAGAATGATGAATGTCGGGGCAGTAAGAGGCATGAGCGAGGGAACAATGTGGGGGCAGTGAGAGGCATGATAGAAAGATCAATGTGGAGGCAGTGAGAGACATGAGAGAGGGATCAATGTGGGGGCAGTGAGAGACATGAGAGAATGATCAATGTCAATGTGATGGCTGCTTAGTTAGTGTGCATAGCTCTAAGTGTGTATAGATACAAGTGTGAAACAAAAAATGTAAACAGCATAATTCGGAGTTATACCGGAGTTGAACAGGAGGAAACAGGAGAAGAACATTTTGCCTATTAACTCAGCTTCACAAGGACAACAGTCAGTATTCACCTGAAATTCCATATTCTACCTCTGATGTTTTCAACTCTCTCTGGCTACAAGCTACATGCAACATGAGGACTGTTTTGGACTCTGATCTCATTTTCCTCTCATCTCATGAAAGTTTGTTATATTTGTCAGTTTGTTTTCAATGCAAAATCCACTCTGTTTAATCAGACTGCTGTACTACTTGCTCAACCACTCCCTACCCATGCTACAGTTATTTCAGTCCCCTATCTCACCACTGTACTTCAATTCTATTTAAGTTTTGTCTCCCTTTACAAGTAGGAAGAAATATATACTGTCTTTCAACCAATCTCCTCTCTCATGAGTCTGCAAAATCTCAGCTACTCAATTACCTGCTCTTTATTACTCTCCATTCAACACTTCCACCCACTCCCCCACATGGATCCCCACATCATTACTTTATACTATCCAGACATCCAGGGATACACTACATTTGCTGCAGCCTAGCTCTACACTACTTATCTGATTACACTGGACATTGCAATTAGGCAATTCCTTTAATTCCTCATTTATGCTATTTGACTACTAGTCCCAATGCTTGCCAAAATATTTTTCTTTCTCTCTTTTCATGGCATTATCTTTAGGACTATATCATCCCTCACCCATCCTGCAACACACACTTCTGTCCACATTGCCCCTTCATTACTTCACTCACCTCTAGTTAACACTCATGAACTCTTTTGCTATTTAAATTCAATAACTTTAACAGCCTCACCCTGCCACCAGAAACTAAAAGGACACACATCTTACAATCATCTTTCCTACCTTTCTTCCTCCCTGCTTCTATTAGCTGGTGATATATCACCCAATCCAGGTCCCCCTCACTTCTCCCACACACATATATATCTGAACACTACAGAAATCTGGCAAACCTCAAACACATCACCTGTCTCCCCTCTCTTCCAAAGTCCTTTAGATGGGCCCTTTGGTATGCACACTCTGTTTGTAACAAACTTACCTCCGTACATGATCTCTTCCTCTCATACAACCTCAACCTCCTAGCAATAACAGAAACATGGCTCACGCATTGACACTGCCTCACCTGCAGCCCTTTCACCTGGTGATCTCCATCTCATCCACACCCCCAGACCAGGAGGCAGACAAGGAGGGGGGGTTGGACTACTTCTCTCCTCACAGTGCACATTCACAGTTCTACCAAGTATCCCTTCACTCACATTCACATCTTTTGAAGTACATGCTGTTAGGATTTTTAACCCATTCTCTATGCGTGTTGCTGTCATCTATCGCCCCCTGGTCCACACCAACAATTTCTTGAACACTTCTCTGCATGGCTCCCTCACTTCTTATCTACTGATATCCCCACCATCATCATGGGTGATTTCAACATTCCTATTTCTAATCCACGTTCCAATGCTGCTTCCAAACTACTCTCTCTAACCTCCTCACTTGACCTCTCCCAGTGGATTGAATCTGCTACTCATCAGGATGCCCACTGTCTTGATCTTGTTTTCTCTAGACTATGCTCAGTTTCTAATTTCCTTAACACTCCTTTCCCCCTCTCGGATCATCACCTTATTAGCTACGCGCTCACCCCCAGTTCTTTACCCTCCCTGGTGTCAAACTCTTCCAAGCCTCCTCGTACCCGCAGGAATATCAACGCTATTGATTTTCAACAGTTTTCCACCTCTCTCCAACACCTTCTCTCCCCAATTTCTACATTCTCCTGCCCTGATCGGGCAGTACCCCATTTTCATGAAACCCTAGCAACTGCTCTGGATCAAGTGGCTACAGCGACACTACATACTTCGCGTAGAATTCGTTGCCAACCATGGCAGACTACAGTAACACGAACTCTACAAAAACTTTCTCGTAAAGCAGAACGTCACTGGCGTAAATCTTGTGCCTCTAATGATTTCATCACATATACTGATATCTACCACTCCTACAGAAATGCTCTGGACACTGCTAAACAAGCATACTACCAATCTCTCATCTATGCTCAGGCTTCTAACCCCAAACGCCTCTTTAACACATTTAACTCTCTTCTGAATCCTCCCGCCCAAAATCCTCCAACTAACATCAGTGCACAGGATCTTGCTTCCTATTTCAAGGACAAAATAGATAAGATCAGGCTTGAAATGGTATCTCCCTTGACAAGCAATCTGCTCAATTCCTTTGTAGCACCCTCTGACACTCTCTCTTCATTTGATCCCACAAATGAAGAGTAAGTTTCTACTTTCTTCTCATCTTCCTACTCTACCTCCTGTCCTCTTGATCCCATTCCCTCACAAATGGGTATGTCCCTGTCTCCTGTGCTCATTCCCCCTCTAACTAAAATATGTAATCTATCTCTTTCTACTGGTATTTTTCCATCTATATTCAAGCATGCAGTGATTACTCCCATTTTAAAAAAACAGAATTCTGACCCTAACTCTCCCATAAATTACCGCCCCATCTCCCAGCTCCCATGCCCCTCCAAGCTTCTCGAGAGAATTGCCTACACACGCCTCACACACTTTCTTACAGCAAACAACCTATTGGATCCTCTTTAGTCAGGCTTTCGCTCTCAACAATCCACAGAGACGGCACTGACCAAAGTTGTCAATGATTTGATCACAGCAAAAAATAATAACCAATACTCTCTTCTAATTCTCCTGGATCTCTCTGCTGCATTTGACACTGTTGACCACTCTCTCCTCATACAAACGCTGCAATCCCTAGGTCTTGAAGGCACTGTCCTATCCTGGTTCTCATCCTACCTATCTAATCGCTCTTTCAGTGTTAATTTCTCTGGATCCACCTCTGCTCCGCTTCCTTTATCAGTTGGAGTTTCACAAGGCTCAGTCCTAGGTCCTCTGCTATTCTCTATCTACACCACTTCTCTTGGAAAACTAATAAGCTCCTTTGGATTTCAGTATCATCTCTATGCGGATGATACACAAATTTATCTATCCTCAACTGATCTTTCACCATCTGTGTTGTCTCGCGTTACTGACTGTCTTTCTGCCATTTCATCTTGGATGTCTTCTCGCCAACTCAAACTCAATCTTTCAAAAACTGAATTAATAATATTCCCACCCAAGAACAGAAGCTTCCTGCCTGACATTTCTATTTCTGTAGATAACATGACCATAAATCCCACCCCGCAAGCTCTTTGCCTAGGTGTAATCCTTGATTCACAACTGTCGTTTATTCCCCACATCAACTCTATATCTAAATCATGTTACATACACCTAAAGACCATTTCCAGAATACGCACATATCTGACACAAGACACCGCAAAAACATTAATTCATGCACCCGTCATCTCCCGCATCGACTATTGCAATTCCCTCCTTATTGGTCTTCCCAAAGGCAGACTTGAATCCCTACAATCTATTTTGCATGCAGCGGCTAGACTGATTTTCCTTACAAACCATTATTCCTCTGCTGAGCCACTCTGTCAGTCT
The DNA here is from genome assembly GCF_038048845.1 of Mixophyes fleayi. Taxonomy (NCBI): domain Eukaryota; kingdom Metazoa; phylum Chordata; class Amphibia; order Anura; family Limnodynastidae; genus Mixophyes; species Mixophyes fleayi. The sequence goes on from NC_134402.1 coordinate 335,632,873, forward strand.
CTACATTGGCTGCCTGTATTTTAACGAATCCAATATAAAATTCTTCTACTAACATACAAGGCCATCAACAAAATTGCACCGACATACATTTCCTCACTTGTCTCGAAATATCTCCCTACTCGACACCTCCGTTCTGCACAAGATCTACGTCTCTCCTCCACTCTCATCACATCCTCCCATTCTCGGTTACAGGATTTTTTCCGGGCTGCACCTACTTTGTGGAATTCCCTCCCTCGCACAGTAGGACTTTCCTCTAGTCTTCAAACCTTCAAGCGTTCACTGAAAACCCACCTCTTCAGACAAGGTTTTGATATTCCTCAACCATCATCTTAATTTCACTAGATTACCCTATTGCCATCCTCTACACTGCTAACGCAAGACAACAAACTCTGACCAACATTGCAACACACACAGCCCACTCAGTACTTTTACCTTTGCAGTCTGGCTGGTCCATTGTGCAATATGATGTAGCACATGCCCTTGTGTTTCTAACTCCCATTGTCCTATAGATTGTAAGCTTTCGAGCAGGGTTCTCTTACCTCTCTGTCTGTATGTATTACCCAGTATTGTCTTATTAATGTTTGTTCCCAATTGTAAAGCGCTACGGAATTTGCTGGCGCTATATAAATAAATGTTGATGATGATGATGATGATGATGATGATGAATGTGGAGGCAGTGAGAGACCTGAGAGATGGATCAATGTGGGGGCAGTGAGAGACCTGAGAGAGGGATCAATGTGGGGGCAGTGAGAGACATGAGAGAGTGATCAATGTGGGAGCAGTGAATGGCATGAGCGAGGGATCAATGTGGGGGCAATAAGAGACATGAGAGAGGGATCAAAGTGGGAGCAGTGAGAGACATGAGAGAGGGATTAATGTGTGGGCAATGAGAGACATGAGAGAATGATCAATGTGGGAGCAGTGAGAGGCATGAGAGAGGGATCAATGTGGGAGCAATGAGAGGCATGAGTGAGGGATCAATGTGGGGGCAGTGAGAGACATGAGTGAGGGATCAATGTGTGGGCAGTGAGAGACATGAGTGAGGGATCAATGTGGGGGCAGTGAGAGACATGAGTGAGGGATCAATGTGGGGGCAGTGAGAGACATGAGTGAGGGATCAATGTGGGGGCAGTGAGAGGCATGAGAGAGAGATCAATGTGGAGGCAGTGAGAGACATGAGTGAGGAATCAATGTGGGGGCAGTGAGAGGTATGAGAGAGGGATCAATGTGGGAGCAGTGAGAGGCATGAGAGAGGGATCAATGTGGGGGCAGTGAGAGGCATCAATGTGGGGGCAGTGAGAGGCATGAGAGAGGGATCAATGAGGGGGCAGTGAGAGGCATGAGAGAGGGATTAATGTGTGGGCAATGAGAGACATGAGAGAATGATCAATGTGGGAGCAGGGAGAGGCATGAGAGAGGGATCAATGTGGGAGCAGTGAGAGGCATGAGAGAGGGATCAATGTGGGGGCAGTGATAGACATGAGAGAGTGATAAATGTGGGAGCAGTGAATGGCATGAGCGAGGGATCAATGTGGGGGCAATGAGAGACATGAGAGAATGATCAATGTGGGAGCAGTGAGAGGCATGAGAGAGGGATCAATGTGGGAGCAATGAGAGACATGAGTGAGGGATCAATGTGGGGGCAGTGAGAGACATGAGTGAGGGATCAATGTGTGGGCAGTGAGAGACATGAGTGAGGGATCAATGTGGGGGCAGTGAGAGACCTGAGAGAGGGATCAATGTGGGGGCAGTGAGAGACATGAGAGAGTGATCAATGTGGGAGCAGTGAATGGCATGAGCGAGGGATTAATGTGTGGGCAATGAGAGACATGAGAGAATGATCAATGTGGGAGCAGTGAGAGGCATGAGAGAGGGATCAATGTGGGAGCAATGAGAGGCATGAGTGAGGGATCAATGTGGGGGCAGTGAGAGACATGAGTGAGGGATCAATGTGTGGGCAGTGAGAGACATGAGAGAGGGATCAATGTGGGAGCAGTGAGAGGCATGAGAGAGGGATCAATGTGGGGGCAGTGAGAGGCATGAGAGAGGGATCAATGAGGGGTCAATGAGAGGCATGAGCGAGGGATCAATGTGGGGGCAATAAGAGACATGAGAGAGGGATCAAAGTGGGAGCAGTGAGAGACATGAGAGAGGGATTAATGTGTGGGCAATGAGAGACATGAGAGAATGATCAATGTGGGAGCAGGGAGAGGCATGAGAGAGGGATCAATGTGGGAGCAGTGAGAGGCATGAGAGAGGGATCAATGTGGGGGCAGTGATAGACATGAGAGAGTGATAAATGTGGGAGCAGTGAATGGCATGAGCGAGGGATCAATGTGGGGGCAATGAGAGACATGAGAGAATGATCAATGTGGGAGCAGTGAGAGGCATCAATGTGGTGGCAGTAGGAGGCATGAGCGAGGGATCAATGTGGGGGCAGTGAGAGGCATGAGCGAGGGATCAATGTGGGGGCAGTGAGAGGCATGAGCGAGGGATCAATGTGGGAGCAGTGAGAGGCATCAATGTGGTGGCAGTAAGAGGCATGAGCGAGGGATCAATGTGGAGGCAGTGAGAGGCATGAGCAAGGAATCAATATGGGAGCAGTGAGAGACATGAGAGAGGGATCAATGTGTGGGCAGTGAGAGGCATGAGAGAGGTGTCAATGTGTGGGCAGTGAGAGACATGTGTGAGGGATCAATGTGGCGGCAGTGAGAGGCATGAGTGAGGGATCAATGTGGGGGCAGTGAGAGGCATGAGCAAGGGATCAATGTGGGGGCAGTGAGAGACATGAGCGATGGATCAATGTGGGGGCAGTAAGAGGCATGAGGAAGGGATCAATGTGGGAGCAGAGAGAGGCATGAGGAAGGGATCAGTGTGGGAGCAGTGAGAGACATCAGCGAGGTATCAATGTGGGGGCAGTGAGAGACATCAGCAAGGTATCATTGTGGTGGCAGAGAGAGCCATGAGCGAGGGATCAATGTGGTTATTTGTGGCAATAAGAGGGACAAATAGACTGGCAATGAACATGAGAGTGGATGGTTAAATGTTATATTTTCTTCAGAAGCACATATATGTGGAATTTCCCCCTTCTAGAAACCCTGTATAGAAATCCTTATTCCTTACATTTCATTGAATATTTATAAAAAAAAATAGTCCTACCTATAAATGTTTCCCTTTAATTAATATGTCAACTGTGTAATGTTATTGCTGGTTTCTTTGGAAATTAATGTGTATTATTTTTGGTGTAAATATGTAAATTGTTAAATAGTTTATAAATAGCAGTTATTTATACATAGCTAAAAAATAATATCTGTGATGGCTGGGAAATCCATTGCTTATCAACAGTCTTGAGTTTCTATGCACAGAAATCTGCATCAAATAGCCTTAGAATCAATGTTAGATTACAAGAAAGAAAAATCCATGATATACAGGTAAGTAATATGTGAGATCTAATCACTTGAATCCTAATCTGTGCTCACCTGTCCAGAGTATCCTTGGGAGTCCCACCTCCTCCTAACCCGCAGTAACATCCATAATTATTATATTCTTTCAGGGGTGCACTGTTAGGAATGGCACATTTGATCAAACTATGGAACTGCCAGAGTGCCCGATTGTAAGGCGAGGCATAGGTGCAGGATACTAGGCAAAAATGAAAATACATTACTGAATCCAAGAAAGTCATGAAATGGCTTGTGTCTGTTGTTTCATATACCATTTAATATAATTTAGTATCAATATCATTTACAATGCCAGACACACTGTAGTTTTGGATCTGGTGTTATTGAAACTTGCTCAGTACAGTGCTAAATCCAAGGGCCTACAATCTACATAATTATTTTGTGCCTGATCACTTACTGAAAGTTTCCCTATTTGTTGAACTATAGAACACTTTTTATATGCCACTTTCATTAGAAGAAATAGCTAGTCCAGTGTCGGACTGGGGCGTGAAGGGCCCACCGGGGACTGCAACGCTAGGGGCCCACGAGAAGGGGTGTGGCAAGCCATAAAAAAGCCGAGACCAGACAGCCTGTGAAGGACAGCTAGTACCATTGTGTAGTATATAAAGAATGCAGTGTGTATATAAAGAATACACAGTCTTCATCCACTAGACTCAGAACATTTGATAGACTGTCCTACCTGTTCTTGTCACTTTCACCACCTGTGGCTGCTGGTTTCTTTAGTTGCAGCTTGTCTGGATCCTGGAATGTTGGGGGCCCTATTTGGGAAAAAAATGGGTACATTTAGAAAATTCCAACCAGCCCCAGGGTTAAATCAATAAGACCCACAATTAATACTTAGGCCTTCCTCCAGCCCCAACATTAAAGTAATAGTATTTCCATTTAATAAATAAACCTATTTCCCTTCCTCCAGACAGCCCCAGCAATAAATTAATAGCATTTACATATAATAAATATATCTATTTCCCACAACCAATATAATATTAAATTGCTCCACCATCACTCCACAAACAAAATAGCACCCATTAGTTAGCCACCACCTACCACACACACATTACATTGCCACAAGCCCGCTGTGCCATCACACACACATTACTGTGCCCCTTCATCACCATGCTGTACCTCCTTATGTTCAAACTGCGCCCTTCATGCTGCTTTTGCTCCCCACTTTTCCTGCCTCACTTTTATCACACTGTGCCATGCTGCTTTGGCCCCCCTTCACACTCTGCCATTCTGCTTTGGCCCCCTTCACACACTGCCATGCTGCTTTGGACCCCCTTCACTCTCTGCCATGCTGCTTTGGCCCCCCTTCACTCTCTGCCATGCTGCTTTGGCCCCCCTTCACTCTCTGCCATGCTGCTTTGGCCCCCCTTCACTGTCTGCCATGCTGCTTTGGCCCCCCTTCACTTTCTGCCATGCTGCCTTTGCCCCTTTGCACTCTCTGTCATGCTGCCTTTGCCCCTTCTCACTCTCTGCCATGCTGCCTTTGCCCCTTCTCACTCTGTGACATGCTGCCTTTACTTCCCCTTGTTTCCGTTCTTGCACTTACCTTTTCTATCGACTTCTTTCTTCTCTTCTTCTGTCTTCTGTCTTCTCTCTTCTTGCTGACTCCTCTCTGCGCCGCTCCTCATTGAACATCGGGCGTGATGACGTCACACCCGACATTCAGTGCAAACGGAGCAGAGAGGAGTCTGGGAGCACCGCGGTCACGTGAGTATTTTTTAAAGTTACCTGCTCCCCCCACCAATGAAGAGGGTAGCGATCAGGGTCGGGGCCTATCGGAGGATAGCCTAGCCCCCCGGTGGCCCAGTCCGACCCTGAGCTAGTCCATAACCCCAACTATTTTAATATACACAAAACAAACCTCATACTCCAAGAACTTTGCAATAAATAGCAGTTGTATTTCCATTTATGTTTCATCATAGTCATACAGTACTTATACTGAATTTTAATATGGAAAGTCTGGACCATCTTTTATAGCTCTGGACTAAATCCACAAATGCCCAATTATAAACCACCACATGAGTATTCTCCAAAGGTATTATTAGGAAACATCACACGATTCAGATTTTGTTTGCTGCAAATCTATTCTGGTCAAAATACATTTGGTATAGTTCCATTTTTATTTTGCTCATGTGAAGTTATTTTGATGTCCATAGATATCATTGGTGGCGGCAGCATAGAGGTAGAAACTTCTCTTTTACAATTAAATACAGTTAAAATGTGCAGTCTTGTACCTTGACAAATCCTTAATATGCTGCAGGGAGGCAAATTTCTACAAATTTCTAAATTTCCCAGCTCATCTCCAAACCACTGTACAAAAATAAAGCTGTCCCGTATTTGTCTGCTACATGCAAACGCATTGAAAATTTTACTTACATGCAAAAAAAAATACATTTGCACTCCTTGTATCACAACATGGATTGCCCAGGTGCAAATTTGCACCCTTTAGTGTGTGAATTTCTTTTTAAGTTCTCTGCTGCTCCCAGGCTGGAAAATGTCTTCTGAATACAATCATGGGTATTTATTTTTATCACTATTACTATAGTATACAAGTCTCTGAATATAATTTACAGCTGTTGAAACGTTTTTAACATATATAAAACTATAGTAATCCAACCTCTATTACCAACATACCAGATAGATACCTGCTCCAAAGAGATGATAGTAATGAGTTTATTGCTCCGTACAATACTGAGAAACCTACCTGCCAGGAGAACAGCAAACAAACGGAGCATCATGGTGGCGGACTCAGATGCATGTTTAACCTTGTCCCTTTAAATAGTGAAATAATGACCTTCACAATTCAGAGACGTCAAGCTCTGAGAACTAAATGCTGCCAAGTGCACATTTTCTCACTTCAGATGTTACAGATAGAAGAACTAGGACCTTGAACTTGTTTTCTACCTTTACAAGAAGCCCTATATTTTTATAGAAAGGAGAAGATAAGTTTCCCCTTGCACACAATCAGTCCGTTACATATTGACTCTTTTATGTCACTATATGGCACACTATATGGAGCGTGAGTTCCCCTATAGAAAGAGGCTACAGCTGCACTTTACACAATACACACTATTTGCCCCAATCTTGGCAAACCCTTTTATAAGGATGTTAGGAGCAAAAGTACAAATATGATAATACTACTTTTTTCTGGCAATATTATTTATAAAAGATATATAGATAACAATCATACTTATCATCTGGAAGGGAGCAGAAAAAGGTTTAGAGGAAAATATTTGTAACTATTTTAACGTTAAATTTATTCATAAATTCCATAAAAAAACATTGATTTTCTTGATCTAATTATAGAAGGGAAACCAGATTCACAGAATATAACTAACTACATAAAAACATTACTATCAATAGTTATTCAGGTTCTAAGATTGTCCATTCGTGTAAATGAAAATATAACAACCCATTACCCCAATTCTGCAGAATGAAGAGAAATCACAGTGAGAAACAAAAGTGTGAATAGCAGCTATCAATATTATATATATATATATATATATATATATATATATATATATATATATATATATATATAATTATCACACTCAGTGGCCACTTTATTAGGTACACCTTTCTAATTCTGAGTAGGACCCCCTTTGCCCCCAGAACAGCCTCAATTATTAATGGCATGGAGACATTCCTTAGAGATTCCGGTCCACGTTGACATGATAGTATCTCACAGTTGCTGCAGATTTGTCCACTGCACATTCATTCTCCTGTTCCACCACATCCCAAAAGTGCTTTATTTAAGTGAGATCTGATTACTGTGGAGACCATTGGAGTACACTGAATTAGGGCCGAACTGGGACTAAAAATCAGCCCTGGTATTGGGACTAAAAATCAGCCCTGGTATTCAAAGCACAAAGGCCCACCTGTTGTGGGCTCCATTCACTATATTGTTGCACACTTATGCTGGCGCAGTGTGCTTTGCTGGTGCAGTACAACATGATGTAGTATGAGTGTGTGTGTGTGTGTGGGGGAGAATTATTTATTAATGACCCTCAACATTGCATTGTTAGTACCCCAATTACATCAATAAATACCATGACAATACATTATTAGTGCCCAAATTACAGCAATAAATAACCCCACACACACACTCATACTACATCAATCACCCCCACATTACAGCAACCGGCATCACCCCCCACATTACAGCATCCAGCATGACCCCCCCAAATTACAGCATCCGCTATCACCCCTCCACATTGCAGCAACCGGCATCACCCCCCACATTACAGCAACCAGCATCACCCCCCACATTACAGCATCCGGCATCACCCCCCACATTACAGCAAACAGTATCACCCCCCACATTACAGCATCCGGTATCACCCCCCACATTACAGCAAACAGCATCACCCCCCACATTACAGCAAACAGCATTACCCCCCACATTACAGCAACGGCATCACTCCCCACATTACAGCATCCGGCATCACCCCCCACATTACAGCAACCAGCATCAACCCCACATTACAGCAATACCCTCTCCTACTTATTAACAATACTAAGCCCCAAACATACTACAGCAATACCACCAATTATACAGGCGCCACCAAAGGAAACCAATGTTTTGCTTTTTTCAAATCTCATATAGTTAACACAGGTACCCTTTTCCCTCAATTATATAGTAATGGCAGAATTTTCATGAATCATTTCACAAAACTCTAACATATATATAAAAAAAACATAACTATTGTATGACCATTTGAACCCACACGGCCGCATTAAAAGTATTTCCATCTACAGCAAAATGTCAGAGAAAAATATTTTTTTTACTAACTTTTTTTTTAGTAACTGGATTTGCGTCTTTTCTATTCATTTTAAATAACACAGTATATAAATTAAGGGGGATATTGGAGGTGGGTGAGAGATAATTGGTTGTGATCCATCAGTTTGATGGAAAACAGATAGGAAACATTTAGATTATTTACCTAGAGACGTCTACCCCCTTGACTCACAGGCAGGGCCGACAAGAGGAATTTTGGGCCACAATACAGCAACTTCTTTGGGCTCCCATCATATTCAACAATGAAAGACTTGCCTTTGGCAGAAGTTCATATTATGCCACACCGTAGTGCGCCCAGTTCATATTATGCCACATCGTAGTGCCCTAAGGTCAAATTATGCCACAATAGCGTCCCCAAATAACATTATGCCATAGTAGTGCCCCCAAATCATTAGTAGTGCCCAGACAAAAACTCATTCACAAATAAAAATTGGTACAGCATATCAGATACTGAGAGTGTGAGTCCCAGGAGAAGCTTAATACACCATTTACAATGCAAACAAAAATAGATATATTGACACAATCATAGACAAAATTTATGACAAGCAATGTTTTTTCCTCTTAATTAAAAATCTCTGTACAGATAGATATGCAAGAAACATTACAGCGCAATAATAAGCAATACATAGTGTTTTAAACGTCATTGGATACACAGTAGTGCCCCCAGTTCATGAAAGGATGGTTAAAAACACATTGCACACGAGAAAATATATGAACTTACCTGATTATGGCATTCTGTGTTCTGTTCTCCTACTGGACGCGCTGGGCGAGGTGGGATCCGCAGCTGTCAACTCACACAGGCAGTCGGGGGCAGGAACAGAGGGCGGTGGTCGAAGCGCAAATTTAGAAGTGGGGTTATGGAAAATATAAGTGAATGGAGTATGAAGACTTGATTTTTTATTTTTTTTAACACTTGTCCCCTCTGTGCATTCCTATTCTTCATTGCTACTTGTGTTTTATGATGGCTGCATCCCTGACATTCTCATTCTTAAGATGTCTCTCCCTTTACACTTTCTTTTACCTATGCCCCTGCACCATCTTCTCCTTTGTCCCTCTCACTTAACCCCCTGCACCACCTTCTCCCCTGGCTCTCTCACACGTCTTCCTGCACCACCTTCTCCCCTGGTGCTCTCACACGTCTTCCTGCACTGTCTACCCTCCTGGAACTCACACGTCTTCCTGCACCCTCTACCCCCTGGCTCTCTTACCCCTCTTCCTGCACCCTCTACCCCCTGGCTCTCTCACCCATCTTCCTGCACCCTCTTTCCCCCTGGCTCTCTCACCCCTCTTCCTGCAACCCCTACCTCCCTGGCTCCCTCACCCCTCTTCCTGCACCCCCTTCCCCCCTGGCAATCTCACCCCCTCTTCCAGTGCCCCCTACTCCCTGGCTCTCTCACCCCTCTCCCAGCACCCCCTGGCTCTCTCACCCCCTCTCCCAGCACCCCCTTCCCCCTGGCTCTCTCACCCCTCTCCCAGCACCCCTTCCTCTTTGGCTCTCTCACCCACTCTCCCAGCACCCCCTTCACCCCTGGGTCTCTCACCCCCTCTCCCAGCAGCCCCTACCCCCTGGCTCTCACCCCTCTCCCAGCACCCCCTTCTTTTTTGGCTCTCTCACACCCTCTCCCAGCACCCCATTCCCCTTTGGCTCTCTCACCCCCTCTCCCAGCACCCCCTTCCCCTTTGGCTCTCTCTCACCCCCTCTCCCAGCACCCCCTTCCCCTTTTGGCTCTCTCACCCCCTCTCCCAGCACCCACTTCCCCCGTGGCTCTCTCACCCCCTCTCCCTGCAGCCCCTACCCCCTGGCTCTCTCACCCCCTCTCCAGCACCCCCTTCCCCTTGTGTCTCTCACCCCCTCTCCCAGCAGCCCCTACCCCACTGGCATTCTCACACTCATGGTCCCTGCAACTCGCAGCACCACTGCGCCCCCCCCCCCCCCCCACGAAAATCGCGGCACCCCCGCATCCCGTCCCCCCCCGCGCGCGAAAATGGGGGGGGTCGCGATTTTCCCGGGGAGGAGAGTCGCGGGGATCATGAGTGTGAGAGAGCCAGTGGGGTAGGGGCTGCTGGAAGAGGGGGTGAGAGACAGTGCACAGCATAACGGTGGAGGGAGCTGAGGAGCGCGCAACAGAGGTGGCTGGTTCCCGGGGAGGAACCAGCCACCAGGAAGACAGGAGGAGTCGGGCCGGCCATTTAGCCATCGGCCCTTCTGGCATCAACTGAACTCATTGTCATGTTTACGGATCCAGCTTGAGATGACTGACGTGTACTTTATGACATAGTACGTTATCCTGCTGGGAGTAGCCATTTGAAGATGGGTAGATTGTGGCCATAAAGGGATGCACATGGCCAACAACAATACTCAGGAAGGCTGCAGCATTTAAATTATGCTCAATTGGTGTTAAGGTGTCTAATGTGTGCTAAGAAAACATTTCTCACATCATTGGCCAGAGTGTACTAATGGGGCCAAGTATGATCAGACCATCTTGGCAGTACGCACCACAGAGGTGCAGAGTCTAATGTGGTGCTGTAATTCAACAGGGACTCAGTGGCTGAATCCCTTATAAATAACTTATTGGATAAATATATTTAAATTATTAGCGCAGTGCGCTAATTTATATAGTTGCAAATGTACTGATATTTTTTATATTGTGTGTATATTTCGGTATAGGAAATGTATTGATTTGTAATGTATTATTCCAGGTATTTGTTTCAGGAAATCTGTTGTGTTGTGACGAAATCCTCATTAATGCTAACTAGACCTTTTTCATGTGAAGTGACCAACACTTGCTTTAGCCTAAATGCACTGCAGGAGGTCTTTACCTTCCTTTCATGTGTAGGTTTCATGCTGTATCTTAGAACCTGTCTAAAGCTGGGTACAGACTACAGAATTTTCCACCAACTTTTTATGCCAATCGATTTTACATCAGATCGATGGTCCGATCGCTCGGTCCATGGATTGCATACACACTAGCCTTGTTTTAGACGAAAAAGGGAAGAACGGCTGTCCCGTTAGCGACTTTTTACAGCCATGTTTTCGTGAGCAATGATTTTGAAATCGTACACACTGAAGCAACATTTGCGGGCATGTAACGATATACCAAAGACATTAGCATAAAGGGGCACACAAAGCAATGCAAACGCCTGATTTGTAACATAGATTTTTTTTTTAGAATGAAGAACCAAAGGAAAGAAGGCCAGTTTAGATACCACTGATACCACTAATGTAACACCTGTTATCAAACAAGACAAAAATTATGTTGAATACCAAGATATCAAAAAAGTTATACACAAAGGTATTTCAGTGAATATGTATAGACAACTAAATGCTTTGGGCACATACCTGTACCATTATAATTAACCAAAATGGCGCCTGTTATCCAGAATATATGAAGGTTAAGCCGGCTATTAATGCGATTGTGCAACAGGGACCACAACATAAACTGATCTCGAACAGTGCGCAAGGTGAGCAAATGAGAGTATTTCTGGTGTTGGATATAAATTACAGATGTAGAAGTTTAATGGTAAACAATTTTTATTTCCTTGTTTCGTAGGTAAAGAAATCAAAGGGAATAGAAACCCAAGCGACATCAAGAAAAAAATGAAAAACCTTGAGAAAAAATTTGTTGAAATGTATATGCTGTTTGGAACTGTTCTGCCACAAATCATTAGCACCTTTAAAGTGTACACTACACAACGGAAAGGAGATTAGAACGAAAATATTGAACTGTATGACCAACCAAATGAGGCAACAATCGTCCATTTGGGCAGACTTTCGACCATCGTTTCACTACACACACTGACCCGACTTTCGGACGACCGGTCGTATGTCGGCTGGTTGAGACTATTATTGGACAAAAACCCTGTAGTGTGTACCCAGCTTTAGTAATGCAACCAGCAAGTTTTAGGATATATCAGATTGTTATAGATTTTGTTAACTTTGCATTCCATTGCATTTAAATCCAAGTTTGGAAAACTTATTGCATCCTGATACTAAAATATCTGATGTAATATCTCAGTCTTAGCAGAGCCATCTAGGATCAGGAGGCGATGTTTAACCCTACTAACATGAGTGTCAGTATGTGTATAAAAGAAGCACTGTTTGACCATGTAATGTATCATTTCCATCTGACTTCTGGATGATTGCCTGTACCACAAACTGGTGTGTAAAAATCCTTGTCAGGAGCAATACACCATCACTGCTTGAAGATTCTGCCTGCTACTATTACCTGCTATATCCTGTGACCAAAAGATAAGAGCTTACACTCAAATCCCTGGCTGTCCTGTGTTGAACTCAACGTCTCTGTGTCAACTTTCTGCCCACTACCAGCCAGCCCACAGCAAAGAGGCATTACAGCAGCTATACCAGTTACCCTAAAAGTATGCGGTTCTGGGTGCCTCAAAGGAGCCCAGTGGTGGCAGACGAATTCTCCTACAATTATTGCGCAGATAGCATTCGTGATTGGCAAGTTTTTGGTGGCCAGGAGTGGTCAATAACAGTCAGTTACTGACGGTGAGAAGGATACCAAGATAAACTGTGCAGGAAGGACATCCCTCCGTCCCTTCTTCTCCCCTACAGACCGGGTGGCAAAATTAGCCCATCCGGTCACAGACTCCCGTAAGGGAGCATGGGCTTTGCTGCACATGCCATACAGGTCGCCGTCCTCAGAGTGGGTGCTGGATGGATACAAATGTTACATTGGAGAACTCAGTAGAGGTAGAAGGAGTTCAGAAAGAGGAAAACTCCTGGACTGCTGAACAGAAACAGACAAGCACAGCAGGAACACTGATAAGTAGTACAAGGATACAGATGATATTACTGCAGGAACACGAGTAAGTGTAAAAAGACAAGGACAAGAAGATAAGTTAAGCAGTCCAGGTCAGGCACGCGACAACACCCACCCACCACCGCCACTCCTCTTAAAGGTGATCATTGAACACACAAAGAAACATTCATAGGGGGGTATTCAATTGTCCGCGAGTTGTTTCTTTTTCCGCAGTGTTAAAAAAATAAAAATAACCCGCAGGTTTTTAACTGCAATAGCAACCGTTTTTAGTTAACGCAGTGCGAAAACTTGTACAATTCAATTGAAAAAGAGGGAACACCGCCCCCGCACGTTAATCATTGTGTTTGCGAGTTTTTAGGGGAGTGAAGGGGAGTTTTAACGCGTGAGTTTATAACACAAAAAAAAGGTTTTGGATACATTTTCATACTTTAGATTGCATTACACATTGATAATATCTACATTACAGTACTTTCTTTACCATATTTTTTTATTGAACTATTTTTTAACATAGAATCATCTATACATGTCAAAACACATTAGTACAGCCTCCAAACCAAAGAAAGTGACAGCAGGATCTTCTGCAAATTTCTTTGGATCAAAAGCGAAGCCCTCCTCTCCACAAGCTGATCGCCACGGTGCGTCGGGTTCTTAATCGTCTGAAGTTGAGCTCGACCCTCAGTGTCACTCACCGGACCGTGAGTGCCTCTGCTCTTGTGCGTGGTTCTCTCTCCTTCCTGCCGGCGCCTGTCCTGAGCCACGGCCGTCCGCCATCTTGATAGGACTGCGTATGTGCAGGATCCCTGAACTCTTATGACCTTGCTTTTAACTTAATTGGTGGATCAATCACCTCTCCCTATTTAAGGCACCTGTGGCCTTTGTATCGTTGCCTGATCTTGATTCTCACTCCCTGTGAGTCTCTGAAGGTGTTCCCTGTGTCCTGCTCGTGTCTTCAGTTTCCTGCTGGATTACCTGCTCTGCTCATCGGCGGTTCCCATACCCGCTACAGACTCCTAGCTCTCCTGCTCGTGTCTTCTGTTTCCTGTTGGATTACCTGCTCTGCTCATCGGCGGTTCCCATACCCGCTACAGCCTCCCAGCTCTCCTGCTGTGTCTGTGCCAGGACAAGCCTCTCTACTCAGCGGCGGTATGCATACTTGTTATTGACTATTAACTGTTATCCTGCATATCTGCCTTGGACAAGTTTCTCTACTCAGCAGCGGTATACATACCCGCTATAGACTATTAGCTGTTATCCTGCATATCTGCTTTGGACAAGCCTCTCTACTCAGCAGCGGTATACATACCCGCTATAGACTATTAGCTGTTACCCTGCATATCTGTTTGGACAAGCTTCTCTGCTCTCCAGCTGTATACATACAGCCATAGACTATTACTATTACTCTACTTATCCGCACCTGGACAAGTCCTCACCTCCTCGCAGTGGTACAACTTGCTATCCGCAGACCACTGACTTCCCCGCTACCTACCTGCACCTGGACAAGTCTTCCCATCACAGCAGTGGTACAACTTGCTATCCGCAGACCACTGACTCCTCCGCTACCTACCTGCACCTGGACAAGTCTTCCCATCACAGCAGTGGTACAACTTGCTATCCGCAGACCACTGACTCACCCGCTACCTACCTGCACCTGGACAAGTCTTCTCATCACAGCAGTGGTACAACTTGCTATCCGCAGACCACTGACTCTCCCGTTACCTTCCTTCACCTATTCACGTTCGCCCGGCTCTTCTTGGTTGATACCCGCCTCTGCACTATAGTTGCAAGTCGCTGACTTACCTACCATTATAGCTGCGAGTCGCTGACTCCTATCTACTCCATTGACATTCTCTCTCCACCTGTTGTTGTATAACGTTCCTACTATTCACCCTACTGCCCAAAGGATTGCTGTGTAAACCCCGCCCCTCTGGTAAGCATTATCATCTGGTGAATCCTGGGTAGAACTCCTAGTGCCCGTGACACTCAGATTCAAGCGGTAATGGCCAGTCTCTTGGAGGGGGTGAAAACTACTTTCTACCAGGAAATGACAAAAGTGGTCAGCGAGCTCAGAACAGAGCTGAACGCGCTGGGAAACAGGACAGACGCCCTAGAATCAAAGACTGTCGACATCTGCCGATCTAACTCTGCAACTGACAAGGAACTCTCCCGCCTCCGTGACGAGGTTGAAATCTTGAAAGAGAAGCAAGAGGACTCTGAGAACCATTCTTGCCGCAATAATGTCCGTATCAGAAACGTGCCTGAGGAAATCGGTAACACAGATCTTCAAGCCTTCCTCATAGCCCTCTTTCTTCACCTCCTCCCGGGCATCTCTGAGACTGACTGTATTTTGGATCGGGCTCACCGTGCCTTAAGAGCCAAACCCCCAAATGGCCAACCTCCTTGGGACATCATCGTCCGTCTACATTATTTCCGGACCAGAGATCGTATTCTTACCGCTACCAGGGGCCGACCAGTGATTACATTTCGGGACATGGACATCCAGCTATTCCAGGACCTAGCTCCTTCCACGATACAAAAACGGTGGGATCTTCAGCCAGTCACCAGGATTCTTCGACAGCACAACTTCCGCTACCGTTGGTGCTTCCCTTTCCAACTCCAATTATTTGCTGACAATTCCTCCCACTTCGTCAAAACGCTGGAACAGGGTCAGAGCCTCTTGGATAAGCTGAGTATTCCCCCCGAGCCGTCAGTCCCTCAGGCCACCCCTTCCCAGACCCAGCGCCCGGCGCTCCCTCAGCTTGATTGGTCCCGGTCTTCCAGACGATGTCCTCGGGAAGCAGATCCTCCCTGATTTGTTTGCTTTTGCTCAAATGGTTCTATCTGTGTCTGTTTTTGTTTTCTTTCTATTTTGACTCTCCCTCTTTTATTTTAGGTGGACTCTCATCGTCAGTTGGTACCTGTTACCACCCTACACTCAAGTATTTTACATAATATGTTCTATTTGTTTTTCTTGTTACCATTAGCTCTCTTGCTGGCCACTAGGCCCCTCAAGCTTCTTCTCATTATATAATACTTTGTTTATTTGCACTGAGGTCCTATTCCAGCTGTAGGAAGAGAGAGCAATTTGCCTTTCCTGTGCCCCTTCCCCCCTCCTCCCTAATTCCTCTTTCCTACCCTCCCTACCTTCCTTCCCCTCCCCCTCTTCACCTTCCTACCCTGCCCCTCCTTTTTTCTTACTTAAACTTTTATAAATATTTGCTGTACAAGTTGTATTTACTTTGCACACCATTCCACGGTTTGATTTTGAATTTTTTAATTAACATACTCTATATGTGCCGTCTCCCGAGGTTCTGGCGGCTGTTGATGCCATGCGAGCCTAAGGACCACCCCCCCGCGCACCCTTTGACATTGTTAATCTTACTGCACTTTAGCTTTTAGTAATGTCTTTGAATCCGTTTAGGATTCCTTTTACTGAGGGTTTTCGCCCAATTGGGCTTCTTCTTTTTCTATCTCCTTTCTCTTCCTTTCGTGACTTAGATCCACTCTCTTACTGGTTCTTCAAGCTTCTGTTCCACCCACAAACTATCAGGTTTTGTTCCCTATCTAACTGTTTATACCTATTTCCAGACTCTGGCTCCCCGCTGCTGCCATGGCTTTGAAGATTTTTTCTGTCAACGTAAATGGCCTCAACTCTCCTCGTAAACGTATGATTCTCTTGGGTGCGTGTAGGAGAGAAAATGCAGACATTGTTCTTCTTCAGGAGACTCATCTCACAGGAGCCCACACACGGCTTCAGGGTAAGCAATTTTCCCAGACCTTCTTCGCCTCAGCGGACTGCAAGAAACGGGGCGTTGCTGTTTTAATCCACAGTAGAGTCCCCTTTCTTCATTCCAAGACCCATGCAGATCCAGAAGGCCGCTTTCTGCTGGTGAGCGGCACTCTCCGGTCTGCTCCCATCACACTGGTCTCAGTTTATGCCCCGAATCAGAGACAAAAGCCTTTCTTTACAAAGCTCTTTAAACAAATTGAGCGGTTGGCGCAGGGCCATGTTATCATCGGAGGTGACTTTAATGTTACTCTCGACCCGGCCCTTGATATGTCTCCCCCCTCCTCTCCCCGGCGGGGTATCTCCTCCTCCCCTGAATCCTCCAGCTTGTCCACACTCCTTATACACCATCGTTTGTTTGACTCCTGGAGACTATGTAATGCAGACGCCAAGGACTATACTCACTTCTCAGCCCCGCATCAACTATACACGCGCATAGACATGTTACACATCTCACACTCACTCACCCATCATGTGACGCGGGCAGATAATACCCCCCTCTCTTGGACAGACCACTCGGGTGTTTCCCTCGTACTAGATCTCCTTAAACCGCCCCCCCCCCCCAACGCAGTAGATGGCGCCTAGACGACGCGCTTTTACTTAATAGATCCATCTGCCTAGACATTAAGACCTCCATTACTAATTACTTCCAAGAAAATTCAACCCCTGACGTTGCCCCCGGAATTGTTTGGGAGGCTCACAAGGCTACCATTCGAGGCCAATTAATTAGTCAATCAGCTGCAGCTAGAAAGAAAGCAGCCGAAGAAATTTCATCCTTGGAAAGTGGGTTAGCCTCACTCCTTACTCAGCATCAAACTCTCCACGACCCGACCCTTCTCCCTAAGATTGCGTCACTGAAGGGTCAACTAAATACTCTCCTCTCCCGTAGAGCAGCTGTCACGATGCAGAAACTCCAACAGCGGTATTATGATAAAGCGGATAAAGCTGATTCTGTATTAGCTAGAAAGCTCCGGAAAAAAATAGCCTTGCAACATATTGATAAAATTCGTCAGTCTCCTTCTGGAGATGTAACTTATGACCCAACGGGGATAGTTAGAGAATTTAGGGACTTCAAATCCTCTCTTTATAATCTTGACGCTCCCCCCCCCCTCATCGGGATCCCCTGCCTCCCACCCTCTCTGATTACCTTTTATCTACATCCATCCCTAAAATTACTATCACACAACAATCTTTCTTGAATGAAGATGTTACTCTACCGGAGGTATTGGCTACAGTCAAGTCTCTGAAATCCTCAGCACCTGGTCCGGACGGCCTAACTCCCCAGTACTATAAAAAGTTTGCTGAGGTCCTTGGTCCCCATTTGACAAAATTTTTCAATGAGGTGCTTGGGGGGGCCCCCTTTGACTCCACCACCACCAGGGCTAACATAATTGTAATTCCTAAATCGGGAAAAGACCACTCTCTCTGCGCTAGTTACAGGCCCATGTCGTTACTAAATGTTGACCTGAAAATATTTGCAAAAATCCTGGCCCTTTAGGTTGAATCCACTTCTCCCAGCCCTCATCCATCCTGACATGGTGGGCTTTATCCCAGGGCGCCAAGCTCCTGATAATACTAGAAGGATTGTTGACTTAATTCAAACAATAAACAATGATAATCTTCCCTCTCTCGTCATGGCGCTCGACGCTGAAAAGGCGTTCGATCGCATCTCCTGGTCATTTATGAAGGGTATCCTTCGAGCAATGGGATTCACAGACAAATTCTTGACAGGTATTCTAGCCCTCTACCGGTCTCCGTCAGCTACTGATTCCGCTAATGGTCTGACCTCGATGCCCTTTCTGATCATGAACGGCACTCGTCAGGGATGCCCCCTCTCTCCAGTGATATTTGCTCTTGTCATTGTTATGTGCGTATCATCGCTAACCAATAACGATTGTCGAACCTCGATTTGTGTTTCCAAAGCACAAAGATTTATTCGCAAATAGTAGAATAATATGCTCAAGCGAAGTAATAGTAAATACAGCCGTTACTTATCGCAGGCGCTCTGGATCCAGTGCAGTCATTCAATCCTGAAGTCTGGAGACAAGAAGTCTGCACTCTGGATCACAAGCTGCTGCTTATATACACAATCACATACAGTAATACAATGAAGATGGAATAGCTTGCATCTATTGGTCCAGGTCTCAGGAAGGTCCAAGGGGTCGTCATCATTGGCCAGTTCATACAAAGGAATCCAAAGGAGGGGGTCATCTCAGCAGGGGGTATGCTCTGCTCTTCCCGCCAAGATTCCTTAGTCTTAAGTAGTTCATAGTTCCCTATCATTCATAACTTGCATATGCACTCTGCGATTCCCTCGCAGAGTGAACCAAACAGTAGGATATGTGACAAGGTTCATTATGATACCACTCATGATGTTATTCCTTCAACCCATTCCGTGTATTTCACTAATATGCATGTAACTCTGATATAACATATAAATACAACTATATTTCGACATAACTGACTATGTGTTGCAACTACCATTAATGTGTACTATTTTATAAATATGTGTGTTTGTGCGAATGTGTGGTAAAAGACTGATTACTGTTGCTGCCACGTGTAGTGGATGCGCACGCCCTTTCACGCCGTAGCGTGCCCTTGTACGCCGTAGCGTACCGTACGCATCTTTTCAGACAAAGACAACCAAGTTTGCTAGACTTTAATTGAAATGACTTTATCCAATTTGCTGACTTCGACAGTTCCACCCTTTGATAGTGTAATAAACTATCACCCAATCATCGTTTCAAGTTCAGGATTATACAATACTTCTTCACAGACCATGATTTCGGTATCTGGTACCACCCTTTCAGTCTCTTTCTCAGTGTTACTCCTATGAGACCATTTTTCACACTTCAACACAGTAGGAACACATTTGACAACTAAACCAATTGCTAAGATGACACCCAGTATAAGGAGAAGGAGCTTACCTACACTCGCAATCATTTCCTGTACCCACTCCCCCAGACCGGAGAACCATTTTGCTGGGTTCAACCATGAGAACCAACCCGCCACCTTTTCCCCGACCTCATATAACGAAGAATTATGGCTCTTTCGAAATTCCCATTTCAGCTGCAAAATTTCATCCATCTTCCGGTCTATAACCTCTTTAGGGTCATCCGTATTATTAGTAATGTACGTGCAACATTTAACACCGAACTGGGTGGCCAGTGTCACACAGTACCCACCAGTAATAGAGGTGAGATAATTTAGTACCAGTCTATGTTGCACCAACTCTTTCTTGTACGCTTGTAGCTCCCTTCCAGTATACCTGAAAGTGTCATCATACATCTCGGTGATATTATCTATTAGTTTGGCTAGGTCTTGGATATATTTAAAGTTTAATGTTCCCCGAGCTGTCCTGGTGAGATCTAGAGCAACCATAACTTGGAAACCAGCAGTTTCACTAATCAATTTTGTAGCTATGGGTTCCTCACCAGGAATCATATTTCTCTTGCCACGGTGTTCATACTGTGTGTGTATATGTATGGTGGTGATGTAGTCTTGTGAATATCAACCATTTCTTCATGAGTAATAGTCATGATTTCAGGAACCAGTTTAGCTAGGAAACACAAGCCCTTGGAACTCGGAGTCACCCAGGAATAATTTTTTCTACCACAAACAAAATACACATCCTCAGGGAGAACATAAGGAACAGTATGCCCATGAATTATATCACACAGAGTTTTGATAAAACTACCCATGCCTAGTGTCTCCATCTGCTCTAGACACGTGTCGGCATTAATGATATTTTCACATTTATCTGTAGAGACTTTTCCAATGGATACCTTCTTATGTTTGGTTATACACCCTAACTTGTGACTTCCATCAACATTCCTGCCTAGTAGTGACCTTGTGAGTCTTCCTCTAAAATGAGTGTGGCGAGCCATTGTCTGATCTGATAGGTCAGCCTCCCAATTCTCCAGGCGCTTTGCATGAGATATGTTTAGGCACAGCAAAGATCTGCCTATGGAGTATTGTCGAAGCGTCAGACTAGGGGACCTAGTGTTATTGTACCTCCCTTCTATGGGCCTCCCACCCCTCAATTCGAGTACTTCAGATATGTTTAGAGGGAATGGCACTAGTCCTATGTTATGCTGCCCTTGAGGCACGTGAGAGCACACCCAACACTCGGTTTGGTTTAGCACCTTACCCACCAGGGAGTGATAATCCTCCAAAGGATGCCCGCCTATATTCAGAGTACTGGGGGACTGGCATCGCTGGATGCATCTCTCTTCAACTAGGGAGTAGCAGAACTTGCAGATACAATACTCATCAGACAATAGCCCCTCACACTGCCTCCGAGTTCCTGAGCTAGCAGATCTTTTCATAACCCCTGGACCAAGTTTAACAATGGGCTGCTCAGAGTATCCTATTAACTTTTCTTCGGCCTCCATTTCATCCGTATCACTCCCAGAACTCTCCTCGGTCCTCCATCCTCCTTCACAAAAATAGAATGTCCTAGAAAAAGTAAAAACAAGGAAAATCCTGGAACAAAAGAAAAACAAAAACCGCCACTCCATCGCTGGAAAGATAGTTCTAAAGCAACGTCTCTGGTTCAGGTGTCTCAACTGCAGGCTTTAGGTCTCCCGGAACAGGCTCACGAGTGACAGCTCTATGTCGTCGGTCTGAGTTTTGTCTTGCACTTTCTCCGGATTATGGACTCTCCTGCAGTGGGTGGAATGGACCCAAGTGTCTCTCTCTGCAACCTTCAGTGATGTAGTACTGGTCAGCAACACTTGGTACGGGCCTTCCCAATGGTCTGTTAAACAACCTGAACGTAAGAAATTGCGGCTCATAACATAGTCTCCAGGTTCAACATCATGACAGTTCGTCTCTGGCATACCAGGTGACAGCATTTTTAGTTTTTGTTGTTGTTTCAGCTGTCTACTCATTCTTATAAGATATTGTACAGTCACTTCATTATTACACTTTAAGTCATCTTGTGGACTCACGATCAAATGAGGTTGTCGTCCGAACAGTATCTCAAAGGGGGACAGATTAAGAGGAGGTCTAGGAGTGGTTCGAATGCTATGGAGGACCAACGGCAAAGCCTCAGGCCATGCCAACCCAGTTTCAGCCATTATCTTACCCAGTTTGTTCTTGATAGTACCGTTTACTCTCTCCACCTTACCAGTGGCTTGTGGTCGGTAAGGGGTGTGAAGTCTGCTACTGATTCCCATGAGTTTACACATATTTTGGAAGATATCACCAGTAAAATGGGTACCCCTATCACTTTCAATGATTCTAGGGATACCGAACCTACACACAAAGTCTTGTACAATTTTCTTTGCAGTGAACACAGCAGTATTAGTGGCTGCCGGATATGCTTCTACCCAACCGGAAAACACATCAATACACACTAACACATACTTTAGATTCCTGCACGGTGGTAATTGGATATAGTCAATTTGTATTACCTGAAAAGGTCCGTCTGTAGGAAGGATGTGGGATGGCTCAGTTGGAATAGTTTTCCCAACATTTTTCCTCAAACAAGTAAGACATGACATTGCTTTCTTACCAGCTTGAGAGGAAAATCCGGGAGCACACCAGTATGCTCTCACCAGTTTGCGCATACCTTCTTTACCCAGGTGAGTTAGGCCGTGTGCTGCTTCAGCCAGGCTTGGATAGTATGTTCGGGGAGCTACAGGCTTACCTTGTCCATCCCTCCAGAGTCCTGAGGACTTTTGACCACATCCCTTCGCCTTCCAGACCGCCTTTTCCTGCAGGGAACACAAATCTTGCATTTTAATTAATTTCTGCATGTCTAATGTCTGAAAAACCATCATAGTCTCGGTCGATACAGTCATAGGTTGCCCTGCTGCCCATTTAGCAGCTTCGTCTGCCCTGTTGTTGCCCAGTGACACTGGGTCTTCTTCAAAGGTATGGGCTTTGCACTTTATGACGGCTACTGTTCTGGGTAACTGTATCGCTGTCAGAAGTCCTTTTATGTGTTGTGAGTGTGCCACTGGTGTACCTGCTGCTGTCGTAAAGTTTCTAAGACGCCAAAGGGCCCCAAAATCGTGCACTACCCCGAAGGCGTACCTAGAGTCAGTATATATGTTGGCTGATTTACCCTCTGCCAATTCACACGCTCTCCTTAGTGCTACTAGTTCCGCCACCTGGGCTGAGTGAGGTGGGCCAAGGGGTTCAGCTTCTACCACATCCTGATCGTCTACAACAGCGTAACCAGCACATAGCTCTCCTGTCTCGGTCTGTCTATGGCAACTTCCGTCTGTATAAAACGTAAAATCTACATTTTCTAAGGGGGTGTCACGTATGTCGGGCCTTGCAGTAAAGGTCTGATTCAGGTGTTCCATACAGTCATGCGTGTCAGTATTCTTGCCTAACTCATCATCAACCAGGGTCTCTTCACCTCCCACCCTTTGTGTCTCTAGAGACACATACGGAAGGTATGTAGCTGGATTTAAGGTGCTACATCGTTTGATGGTGATGTTTGAGGGTGCCATCAGGGCTAGTTCCCATTTTGTGAATCTAGCTGAAGAAACATGTCTGGTTTGGGCTGAATTTAACAGAGCTGATACAGCATGGGGTGTATAGATGGTTGAATTATGTCCTAATACTACATCCTCGCTCTTACTTACTAGAAGCTGCTACACTTCTGAGACATGTTGGGAGTGATCTTGCCACATTGTCTAATTGTGCACTGTAGTATGCTACCGGTCTGCTAGCGTCACCATGTTTCTGTGTGAGGACACCTGCTGCACAGCCATCAGCTTCTGTACAAAATAGTTCAAAAGGCTTTTCATAATCAGGTATTCCCAATGCAGGTGATCTAGTCAGACTATCTTTAAGATTAAAGAACGCTTGCTCTGACTCTTCTGTGTGTACAACACGTTCTGGTTTTGAGGAAGAGACTAGCTCCTGCAATGGTAATGCCAGAATAGAAAAACCTGGGATCCAGGACCTACAGTATCCACACATCCCCAAGAAAGTACGAATCTGCTTCTGGCTCTGTGGCAGGGTCATGTGTTGTATGGCCTCAATTCTGTCGGTTGTCAGGTGTCTTAGCCCCTTAGTGAGGCAGTGTCCTAAGTATTTGACCTTAGTCTGACATGGCTGTAATTTATCCTTTGCCACCTTGTGCCCTGTTTGTGAGAGATGAAGCAACAACAATTTAGTATCATGTAAACATGACATAAAAGAATCAGAGCACAACAACAAATCGTCCACATATTGAATTAGAACAGACCCATTGTGGGGTTGAAAGGATTGCAAACAGTCATGTAAGGCTTGGGAGAAAATACTGGGGCTGTCAATGAACCCCTGGGGTAGTCTGGTCCATGTGTATTGCACTCCCCTGTAGGAGAATGCAAAAAAGTATTGGCAGTCAGGGTGAAGAGGGACTGAAAAGAAGGCAGAACATAGATCAATGACAGTAAAATGACTGGCAGACGGTGGAATCTGCATGAGGATGACAGCTGGATTCGGCACTACGGGGAATTGGCTCTCAACAACTTTGTTAATTCCCCTTAAGTCCTGGACTAATCTATAGCCCCTCCCCCCACTCTTCTTCACAGGGAAAATGGGACTATTTGCTGTACTGGCCATACGGATTAAAATCCCTTGTTGTATTAGCCTCTCAATAACAGGATATACCCCTAGTTCCACCTCCGGTTTTAATGGATACTGTGGGATTTTTGGAGCTATCCTACCACTTTTTAGATTGACCATGACAGGGGCTACGTTTGCCATCAGTCCAGTGTCCTGTCCATCTCTGGTCCATAGGGAACCTGGTATTTCCAGCAACATCCCCTTTACTTGAGATGGACTTTGTTCTATAACAGGAGAGTGTAACATTAACCTTTGAGGGGTGTCCAATATGTCCTGTACCTCATGTGCAACCTTCTCGGGTATATCTAGGAACACACCATCTGAAGTACAGTATATGACACATCCCATTTTACATAACAAGTCTCTCCCTAGCAAGTTAGTAGGAGTTGCTGCACCTAAGAGAAACGAATGCTTAGTATGCAGAGGGCCGATAGTAACTTCAGCGGGTTGAGTTAGAGGATAATGTAACACTTTTCCCGTCACCCCCATAGCTGGAATGGTTTTACTGGTCACCTGTAGATTGAAAGGAGAGGTTATCACAGATCGGGCCGCCCCTGTATCTACAAGAAAAGTTTGTTTCCTACCAGCTATGTCAACTATCATTGTTGGTTCTTCACTCTGACTCTCAGTTAACCTCACTGGCTGTAGACTACAGGTATGACCTGATCCCTAGCGCTGACTATTGATTTCCCGCGCAGCATTTGCTGCTGTAATATGCGCGGGTAGTTGTGAGTCTTCTAGTCTATGTGAATCCTTCCTTGGAGGATATCTATGTGACCCACCCCTATGTGTATTGAGTCTTTCTTTATTACAATCTCTCCTGTAATGTCCTTCCTCGTTACAGTTGAAACACCTGATCACTTTAGGTTTCCTGTTATATGGGTTGTATGCTGGTGGTCGTGTATGCACCCCTTCTAGAGCCTGTATACTTACCGTCATTAACTTATCACTTTTCTCTTCCCTTTTTCTAAAAAGGTTCTTGTCATGCTCCACAGCAGACTCCCTAAGAGAGTCTACCGTGACGCCTCTCCAATTATTTAATGTGGTTTGTACTCTCGTCTTTAAATTTTCTCTAAGGCCGTCCATCAGTACTCCTACAGCTACCTCTCTGTGATGTGGATCCTCACTTATGTTGGATATCCCAGTAAATCGTGCGATCGCTGTTATAGCTCTAGAAAAGTAATCTGAGGCAGTTTCACTATCCTTTTGTTTAATGGTGAAAATCTTACTCCAATTTACTACTACTGGAAAACAGATGGCTAAGTGTTTGACAATTTGTTCTATATTCCGTTGGTTAATCTCATCAGTCAAGGTGTCATCTTCCTCCAACAAACAATCTTCAATAAATTTTTGTATGTTAGTATTGGGAGGAAGACACGCCCTCAACACTACCCGCCAATCCTTACTGGTTGGTTCGTGAGCATTCCCTAAGTCTTTAACAAATTTCTGACATTTAGCTAACTCCTTTCTAGGGTCTGGGAATTCAGTCATAATGGAACGTAATTCTGATCTAGTCCAGGGACAATGCATTGTAACATTTCTTAAAGGAACTACACCATCCTTATCCGGTTTCCCATTGGGAACCGATATTGTGCGGACCGGGAACGCACCCTCTGGTACACTAACTTCAGGGGACACTACAGGATTTACTGGTCCTAGATTTAGGACGCTTTCACTCCTAGTGATCACGCTACTCTCACCTATCTCAGCCTTTTTCTCATACTTGCGCTGAGCTTCTAGTACGCTAACAGCATGGGCAATGGCCGAAATCACAGTGGGTTCATCTTCATTTTCAGATACACTTGATTGAAACTGGCTTAAAACAGGGTACAACTTAGTAATTTTTCTATTTTCAGTTTTAACGACGGCTGTACTTACCCCTCCCACCACATAAGGTGGAGGGGGCGCGCTTGCGCTGAGTTCGCCACGCTTCTCAATGGTTACATCCGCCTCGTGCGCGCTTTTCGCCACGCCTACTTCCGGTTTGCATTCGCTGCTCTGCCACGTGTTACCTTCCATTTGCCACAATTTTAAACAATCATTATGTCTATTTCTCTTTTTCGTTGACTTGATCAACCATACTTTATCTTTTACAGTATTTAGTACCTCTGCATTAAAACTCCCTATTGTTGGGAAAGGCCTATCACAAGCTTTGGTCATCCCGACCCACGTGTCACAATACACAGTTGCATATGCACCATATTTCTTACACATGAGAAACCTCGCTGAACCAATAGGGCCTTCCTTAGGCAGTACACTGACCATCTCTAGCGTATGCTTAGCACCCATGTTGAACAATATACCTTCTACCCGGAACACAGACACACCGCAATGCTCTGTTCCTTCCGGCCAAATGTGAAATACAGACACACCGCAATGCTCTGTTCTTTCCACCTAATAATTTCAACTCTGTTGCTATACTCACCGCTAGAGATCTATAATGCTCGGTGAACGTATTTCCTTTAGCCGCGTTCACTCGCTTTTCTCGCACCAGGCGAGGATCCCTAATACAGAAATATCACTGTGGGCCCCAAGGGCTATCAGCTCCTCGATACCCTGGCTTAACCACAAAAATCTGCTGAGTTTATTATCGCTGGGAGTGCAAAGTCGATACAATCAACCTGCCTTTCCAGTATAATTCCTCCTAGCTGCTTTACCAATTCGCACTAACGGTGTGATCGGATCGCACTGCCTACCAATACTAATTATTAGCAAACCTTGCGATCTATTGGTAGCGCTTTGCGAAAAACACGTTTTCGCATTCGGTATACCTGCCCTGTATACCGTCCTTCAGTTGGGCAATCCGCCTCGTCAGACAGCAACTGAGCACAATCCACAATAAAACAGTGTATCTACGTTACAACATCACACACTATACACCTTTTCTGCGCAGAAAATCAAAAGTTCCCAACAATAGTAATAATGTCTCAGAGGCTTTCACAAGTAATTATACTATGCATGTACAATAACTATCAAAACGATTGTTTAACCACGTGGCAAGTTTACCGGAAGTTCGCGTATGCACAGCAGGAAATACACATACGCTAAGCAATGCAATACAGTTAAAACGCACAATGACAGTAAAAAGAAACAGTTTTCTCTTTTGTCCCTAGGTTCTAGTTAGCGTGCCCTAGATAATGCAAAACGGACATTCGGTTTCGCAACACAGAGTAAAATTCAGGTTTTGAACACCATGCGTTCTTACCCGTTTATGACGCGTCTCCACCCTTTGTTGAGGAACCGAAATCCGTTGGTCTTGCGTATCATCAGCAACGAAACCTCCAAAGCTCACGAGCCCCCAAATTGTTATGTGCGTATCGTCGCTAACCAACAACGATTGTCGAACCTCGATTTGTGTTTCCAAAGCACAAAGATTTATTCGCAAATAGTAGAATAATATGCTCAAGCAAAGTAATAGTAAATACAGCCGTTACTTATCGCAGGCGCTCTGGATCCAGTGCAGTCATTCAATCCTGAAGTCTGGGGACAAGAAGTCTGCACTCTGGATCACAAGCTGCTGCTTATATACACAATCACATACAGTAATACAATGAAGATGGAATAGCTTGCATCTATTGGTCCAGGTCTCAGGAAGGTCCAAGGGGTCATCATCATTGGCCACTTCATACAAAGGAATCCAAAGGAGGGGGTCATCTCAGCAGGGGGTATGCTCTGCTCTTCCCGCCAAGATTCCTTAGTCTTAAGTAGTTCATAGTTCCCTATCATACATAACTTGCGTATGCACTCTGCAATTCCCTCGCAGAGTGAACCAAACAGTAGGATATGTGACAAGGTTCATTATGATACCACTCATGATGTTATTCCTTCAATCCATTCCGTGTATTTCACTAATTTGCATGTAACTCTGATATAACATATAAATACAACTATATTTCGACATAACTGACTATGTGTTGCAACTACCATTAATGTGTACTATTTTATAAATATGTGTGTTTGTGCAAATGTGTGGTAAAAGACCGATTACTGTTGCTGCCACGTGTAGTGGATGCGCACACCCTTTCACGCCGTAGCGTGCCCTTGTACGCCGTAGCGTACCGTACGCATCTTTTCAGACAAAGACAACCAAGTTTGCTAGACTTTAATTGAAATGACTTTATCCAATTTGCTGACTTCGACATCATTGAGCCATTGGCCGCTAAAATCCAAAACAATCATGATATCTGGCATACAGGTGGGCCCCTCTACCCATAAGATTGCCCTGTACGCGGACGATGTCCTGCTCACTATTACTAACCCAAAAACGTCGGTTCCCCCCCTCCTAGATGAACTAGACCTCTATGGCTATTTCTCGGGCTACAAGATTAATCCAGATAAGAGGGAGGTTCTAGATTTTAATATATCAGTTACAGACAAGCTATTATTTGAACGCTCCTTCCCTTTTCAATGGGGTCGCCACAAAATTAAATATTTGGGTGTTTTCATCACAAAGCACTATTGACATCTTTTTCAAGCCAATTTTCCTCACCTATTCGACCAAGTTAAAACAGACCTTGCATCGTGGTCACAGCTCTACATCTCCTGGCTAGGACGCATTAATGCCGTCAAAATGAATATCCCCCCCCCAGGCTGCTCTACTTCTTTCAGACTCTTCTGATCCGCATCCCGCCATATGTTTTTAAATTCCTGCAATTCCATGTCTCCAGATTTGTCTGGTCGGGCAGACGACCCCGGGTCCGACTTAAGATTCTTCAGAGGTCCCCGCAGGGTGGAGGCCTGGGGATTCCTGATTTTCGAAGATACTACCTCTCCGCCCAACTCGCTCAGTGTGTCCTGTGGTCCGGTCCGACGGAAGCCAGAGTATGGTCTAAAATTGAGGCAGAGGGTCTGGGATTGCTTTCTTTATTCTCTCTCCTATGGGTCCCAAGGCCCCGTCGCCCTAAACGATTGTTATCTCACCCAATAGTTTCACACACATTATCCATCTGGGACTCAACATCCCAAAAATTTGCCTTGTCTCCCCATCCCTCTCCAGTTGTTTCGCTATTCAACTCTCCGGAATTTCCTCCCGGACTGCATCATAGCTCATTCCAGCCATGGTACTCGCGGGGAGTCATTTACCTCAATCATTTATCCACCTCCGTAACTTTTCCTCAGTTTTCTGAAATTCAATCGCAGATCCACATTTCCTCAAAGTATTTTTATCAGTTTTTGCAACTTCGCCATTTCCATTGTGTTGCTAAAGATCGCCTGCTAGCCCGACCTCTCTCCACCTTTGAAGCCCTCTGTCTACGCCAATCTTCAACTAAAGGTCTAATATCAACACTTTACCATGAACTTGCTTCCTCTTCTTCTTCTCTTAGACCCCCCCCATGAACTAACCTGGGAACGGGACCTTGGAGAAGAGCTACTGGAAGAGGAATGGTCTGAAATTTACGAAAACGCCGCCTCTAGTTCCATCTGTGTAAGAATTAAAGAGAACATATATAAGGTACTATATCAATGGTACTATGTGCCGTCGCGTCTCTGCAAAATACTTCCTGATTCATCTGATCGGTGCTGGCGAGGGTGCTCCCATGAAGGCACATTTCTCCACATATGTTGGTCGTGCCCAAAATTGACAGACTTCTGGATCCAGATAAGAGGTCTGATTAACTCAATTCTCCAGGTGGATGTTCCCCTGGAGCCCAATTTTTTTCTTCTTCCTATGGGGGCTTCTACGTCAACCTAACACCAGAATAAATTGATCAGGCATATTGTTTCGGCAGCTACCTGCCAAATAGCGGCAGACTGGCGCTCGCAATCCCCTCCTTCCATGCAGTCCATAATCAACAGAATTTGGCAGATTGAAAGGATGGAATACATGACCAGTATTATCCGGAATTCCTCTAGAGCCTTCTCCAAGGTTTGGGACCCATGGTTATCCTTCTTCCAGGCGTGCCCACCGTTTATGTAACTCAGCTTTAAAACCTCATACCCCTCTTGGATCTTCTTCCTACTAACAATGGATCTAGTCACTTCTTCCCTTCTCTCCTCTTCTCTCTCATTTCTCTCTCCTTTCCTCTTCTATGTATTCTCTTACTTTCTTCCTCTCTCTATAAAAACCTTAGGTCACCTGTTACTACTAAAATTGTTAGGTTGTTTGACTTAGTGTCTTCACGTGTTCTACGCTGGTTGTTGATATTGTTACTTTCTGACTACTTTTGTTATCAGTATGCACTTTGTCATTCGTTCTTTGTTGTTATCATGACCTTGCAAAAAACTTTTTAAAAAAAAACACATTAGTACATACATATTTGTACCAAAAACATACATAAATATAATTCATTAGTGATTTTAATTTATTTATTTTTTTTATGTTTTTTTTATTGCATTATTTTTTCACAAGAAAATCAACTTTTACATGTTAGGCATTAGTGATAAACATAGTTTAACTTTTTTTCACATTATTACATGATTTCAAATAGTTTTCAGAGGTTTTTTATTTTTATCACACCCCAAAGAGGTGCGAGATAAAACAGCATATTGGCCTGTTTAACGCGCCACGTTAAAAAACAATTTAATAGCTTTTAACGCGGCTGCCTCTCGCACACCCTATCCTTGCAATAGACCTTCTACTGGACCGCGAGAGGACCGTTTCATGAAAAAAATACATAGCGTTAAAAATGGAATTAAATCACAGGTAAAGTTAACCCGCTCGAAAATGATAAAAAACTGCATTAAAATGACTTAACGCGGTCTAAAAAAAAAACTTGCGGACAATTGAATACCCCCCATAGGGATTTCTGATTACATTTCTAAAAGTGTTCATGGCTGTAACCCTCTAATTAACCAGGAACTAAAGTTTCCCTTAATAGATCTGGGAATTCAAAATGCTGAACTTTGACAGTATTGGGAGAGATTAGCGTAGTGGCGAAACAATTAATAACAGTTTCAATAAAGATACATAAAAAACATCAGGAATAAGCAATGAACTCAGTTTGAATGCCACAGAATTAATCACCCGAATAATCTCAAATGGCCAAAAGAAATGTGGGGCAATTTTCATGCTGAGCACACATAATCAAAGATTACAGGTGGATAACTTAACTTTGTCCTCAGCTTTGAGGTGTGGAACCGAGTAATGTTATTTGTATGCAAAAAATTATAGCGTTTTTCCTTTACCCTAGTACATATGGTGCAGAAATTACGAATTGAAGGGTTCATTGTGGGAATTTCAGGTAGAGGAAGAGAAGCCAGTTTGGGAAGGAGAGTATAACAGCCAAACATTCTGAAAAAGGGTATGGAAGAGGATACCTCGTGGAAATGATTGTTATGTGAGAACTCAGCCCACGGTAGATGATCCACCCAGTCTCTTGGTTAGCAGAGATGTAAAATCTAAGAAAGGTCTCCAGGTCCTGATTCACTCTTTCTGTCCTTCCATTAGACTAGGACGGTATGCGGAAGAAAAATTTAATTGGGTGTTGAATTGTTTGCATAGAGACCTCCAGAATTTCACAAACAATCTCTCAGGGGCACCCATGTAGAGGGAAAATCTCTTTTATAAAGAGTGTTGCAAGAGCAGGAGTGGAAGCCAAACCTGAAAGAGGTATAAATTGTGTGGCTTTAGAGAAGTGTTTTTTGTCACTATCCAGATGTATTGCACCCTGACTGGAAGATAAGTAGCAAAGACAATTGCAATATGAGTCCAGGATTTATCTAGATTGGGCAATGGTTGAAAGGGAATGTACAGAGCTTGATGAGGAGTTTTGTAATGCACACAGATAGGGCATGTGGACCCCAAATCCTTTACATCCTGGAGGTGTGATGACAACCAATAACCATAAGAAACGAGTTTAAGAGTCTTCTTGAACCCCAGAACATGTAGAACATCCGCTTTCCCATTTTTGTTTCCAGGATGGAGAATAACCCGAAGGTCACACTGCGCAAAGATTAAGGACCACCTAGCTTGGTGAGGGTTGAGACACAAAAATTTATCCCTGGAAATGAATGAGAACTTGTTCAAAAAAGGCATTACTCCAGTTTACAGCTGTTGGATTTGATGATGGGGGAAAACATCCACCACATGTGTACAATGAGAATGGAGGTCCTTGGAATAAATTAAGATGTCATCAAGGTAGACCACAACAAAATGGTGAAGTAAATCACAGAATTATTTTTTTTACCAAGTTTTGGAACGGAGCGTTACACAAGCTGAAGGGCATTACCAGGTACTAGAAATGTCTGTCACATGTATTACAAGCCATCTTCTACTAATTTCCTTCTCAAATTCTGATTAAATTATAAGCTTCATTCAGCTTGGTAAAAATCGAAACCCCCTTAACACGGTCAAACAACTCGGTGATAAAAGGTAGAGGAAAGTAATTCTTTACCGTAATTGCATTTAATCCACAGTAGACATAGCCTGCGTTTCTGGTAATGAGAGAGGATATACTCATCCATGGGGAGATGGCTTGCCAGGAAGAAGATCAATCAGACAATACGGATAAAGTACCTCAGCCTGCTGTTTGCAGAATATATCTTGGAATATAGCATACTGAGGGTGTAGAGAAGGAGTCGCAGTAGCAATTGGTGGCACCTTACATTGAAGAGTAGTTAGTTTTTCCAGGCACTGTGACTGCCAGAAGGAACCTCAGGCTAGTGCTTGTGACGAGTTCCTTTACAAAACCAGATAATGAAGCTTGAGCTAGTGAAGACCTAGAATAATGGGACTGGTAGCCTGTGGAATCAAAATGAGGGGGATACCTCCTTAGATCCTAAGGTAATGGATTTGATCTCAATTTCCATAACCCTTGAAGGAATACTGTAGACCTACAAGCAAATTCATAAAGGATCTTAAATACTTTTATTTGGTATGAGTCCACTTTTAGTCATGCACTTTTTATGGAATATTTCACTATTGGGTACCTTTACCTTTCTTTGTTGCATTCACAGATCTCACCACTTAGAAAGCAAAAGTATACAAAGGAAAACTTCCACCCTAAAAACACAATGGAGTGATACATTAATATTTGAAAGTGGACGCGGGTATATGCACCTATGCAGACTTGTGTGATTCTTGCACGTACGTCTGTCTCCGTCTGCAGAGGGAAGGGGTGTTGTAATGTTTGTCGAGTAAAGTAAAGGCGTGTTTACTCAAATGTGGATTATGCAAACCTGCCGAAACACATGTATACGCCTGTTAGGAGGCGTATCTTTTGCAACTGCTAGAGGGCAGCTGCAAATAATCCAGTGGTCCACCGAGTCTTCATCTGCAGCTCCCAAGCCAGCAGCTCCCTATTTTATCAAAATGGGGACAGCCGACTTCCGCAAGATGTGACCTTCTCTGCACAGTGAGGTCACGCTGTAAACCCGGAGGAGGAGGGAGTAGATATATCATATAGATTATGGTTAGATCACCTTTACTTGTATTGAATTGCTGGTCCGCCTTATCTGACAGCATGGAGGAGAGCTCCACATCTAACAGCATGGGAGAGAAAAAAAAAGTTCTGTCACTTCAGGCAACACACTTCGAGATGAGTAATTTTAATTCATTAATTAATTAATTAATTGCCAATATCAGTTGGTTTATCATCCATAACAAGAAAATGTTACATATATAACATGTCATGGATAATAAACTTGCTCATATGAGGGAATAGAAAGCCTACCTGTCTCCAGTCACTCAATCAATTGTTCTGTAATCATATGCAGTAATTCTGCATGGGATTCTCAAGATGGCATTAGCTTACCTTTTTAATGGTGTCCATCGCAGCCAGAGATGCTCCTGTGGATCCATTGCTGGGTCCCATTGCATGCACAATAGCCACAGTGAGGTCACTTCCTGCTTTTGCCGGCAGCGTTAGGCTGCCAGTGAAGGGATTTTTTTATTAGTTTATAGGAGGAGGTTCACCAGGGCTCGCCAATGAGCCCTGGCATAATTGATATCAGCAGTAGTAAATTTTATGTTGCCGCGGTATGCAGTGATACAAAATGATACTTACTGCTGTGAAATAGACCCCAAAGACTCTTTAATATTTTCCAATTTACTTTAAATCTTTTCAAGATGTTTTTCAGTTTGATCAAATAATGGTATTTAAAGAGCTACATTTAACTGATACAAAAATTCATCATCCTCTAATATTTCTTTAGAAGGAATTGTTTCATGCCCAGGAGGGTGTCGATTTTAGATAGTGACATGTCCCATGCGTAGTTACTGTGAATATGGATTAGGTGAAATAGTTTTTTCTTTAATGCCACTTTAGCAAAGTGATGTGGATTCTTATTTTTCCAATCATATCATTAATGTCTTAAAAACCTGAAACTGAGGAATCTGAAATCCACTCTATAGTGTTACTATTTGACTTATTATTGTGTTATATTTTATGTGTAGTCTCTTTAAATAATCCCTTTGACTTTCACTCCATTCATTAACCCTGCACTGTGCATAATCTTGCTTATTTCTAATAAATGTGTTTTTTTTCTCAAGCATTTCCATATTTCTGTTTCCAATAGGTGCCTTTATGGTCTTAATTTTTGGTTTAAACTAAAGATATTTCTTAAAGGAACTTAGTTATCCAGTTATTCATTTCTATGTTAAGCAATTTCACTCGGTTTTGGTAACGCTCGTTCATCAGAAGTGTCATGTTCTTTGAAGAGGTGTCAACTGCTGTTTGACATATTGAGATTAGTGGGCCTGTAACTGAAAATGTTAACAGGCCTATTTCACGCTGCCCTAAAGTATTGGAGTTGCTTTCTGTAGGTGAGTGTGATTTTACCAAATACAATAAAGCTGCATTAGAACAGTTTACAATACACTCCTGTCTTTCCTACACAGCAAACAGCCACAATCCCCATAGACGGCAAATCGACGCTGTCCTCATACCCTGCAAGTCTTGCCCATTGCACAAATTAGAGGATGAATCAGATTTCCGCTAGTTCTGTATCTCTGCTTGGATTATAGCTTTTGTCACATGCCATATTGTCATATGCAAATCATCACATTGCACATATACACCTTGCTACTCTCGCTAACCCTCCCCAGGTCACCTCAGCCTCCACATTGTTTGTAGTTTCAGGGTCACTCAGGTTCATCAGCACCATGGGACCGATGCACCTTGAGTACTACACCAATTTGCCTAGCATATTATGAATGAAATCATTTGCGTGAGTCTGCCACTTACTCCTGTTTGCGCCTGGATTGGTGGGATGGCGTAGGATGGGACTTTCTAATATAGACCAATTAGAGTAAGGGTGTGTTCACACAATTGCGTACATATGCAGACCAGGACAAAGACAGAATATGCTCCTGAAAAAAACATATTATTTGCTGGTGGTCAGTTGCAGGTACAAATAATGGATAATGATGGTCCCCAGCACTAGTGATCCACTTGTGATTGTCTGTTTGCCAGCGAACCACTTGATTGGTGCTATCTTTGTCGCTCTAGCATGCAGTGTATTATACCTTTGTGTGCGTGTTTAAGCACAATTTTTTGTACACATAGTGGGGAGTTGTTTCTGCTGCTTAATACCACTTTCATACTGCCGCCCCGGCAATATCCCGGGTTTTTCAAGGAGGGTTTTTGCAGGGGCTCGGAGTGTCCCAGCTCAGAAACACCATTCATACTGCACCTCGGACCCGGGTTGACCCCATTCATACTGCACAAGTCTGTGCCCTGGCAATTTGTGGGAGTCATCACCAGAGCAGTTTTCATTGGCTGAAAGCTGGAATATGAAAAATCTCTCTCTCTCTCTCTCTCTCTCTCTCTCTCTCTCTCTCCCCCCCCCCCCCTATGGAAACCCAGGTTGCACCATTCATAGTGCAGGCAACCCGGGTCCGACCCGGGAATTACCCCTCGATAAATCCCAGGTTGAAGACCCGGGTTTTTAGACCTGGGATTTTTCACTTGTACCATTCATACTGCACCAAGACCCGGGTCGTTTGAGCTCGCTCCGGCAAAAAAACGGGATTTTGGTGCAGTATGAATGGGGTTTTAGAGAGGTTTTAACAGTTATATTGATGCCTAACCATGAATGCGCTTGCTGCAATTAAAATAAATAGTTAAAATAATGAAAGCAGGATGTAAGCGTATGTGATGTATGCCTGACATAAACCAGGCACAAAAGCTGCTGTTACCAAATGCCAGTCAATTTAAGATAGTTGCCCCTTTTGTATGTGGTTGCAATTGCAGCTTTTTTAGTGGATGTAAATTGCACCTTCGATTTGGGCCAACTGTGCATCAGTCCACTATGTGTTTGCAGCACTGAATGAATGTGGCGACTTCATATAGCAGGCGAGAGACATAGAGGTACCATAAGCAAGATTCTAGGCACACTCAGTGCTCCCCCCACTGCTGTCATCTGTCAGCACCCACTGTGTGGGTGGTAGAAAAACGGTGTGTGACTGAGCCCTTTAGAGGAGAATAGGGGGCCAGAGCAGGAAAAAGACTAAATGGGGCCCTAGACACATGATTATATATAAGAGCGGTCCTCTTTTGTGTATAAATCTATCTCACCAGCAGTGCACACAGATTATTATATACCAGACAACACTGTCTGTAAAAAATTTTATACCAACTCAGCAGTTCCCACAGATAGTATATATAATATGCCAGCTTAGTGCTATACTTGTTAATATTTTTAAATAGTTTCAATGGACAGATATTTGCTGAGCCGGGACACCTAAACACATCCAATGTGATACTGTCTCTACAGAACAATTTCCATCATGTCATTTACTGTTTATGGCTATAACATACTTTCTACATTTTATATATTCATCTTCAATAAATATTAACTCAATACTCATAACATAAAAAGACATGGTAAGAATTGCAGCTATGGTACAGAAAAAGAGAAATGTTTTTGTTCAGTCGGCCAATATCTAAAAATAAGGATATTTCCAAGGAAAAATCTCTAAAACCTGGCACTGTCTCTGGATATTAGAATATTATATACCATCTGGCAGTGTCCATAGGTAATAAACCACCCAGCTCTGACCCCTAGATGAACTCAGAGATTATACCAGCCAGCAGTGCCCATAGATAAAATAATAGAGTCTGTGCAGTGCTGCCCATTAGTCCATCCCCCAGTAACAGCCACACCTAGGAGTACAGTTTGCAGTACATTTATTCACTGTTATTACACATTGATTTCTATGGTTGTCTGCATTCCACTGTGAAAATAAGCAACACGCCAAAGTGTAAAGTGCACCCAAGTGCAGACATATTATGAACACATGGGGTTTTTGTTATTGTGCAATGGAATTGTATGTTGTTTTTTTTTACTGACCTTAAAATCTGAACTGTCAGCTGACAGCTTCTTGTTTAATCGCACATATTTAAATAGAAAGACAAACATACACATTCAGCTTAAAAAAAAAATAATCTATAGGAGAGCCAGCTGTTGGCTTTGAACTAGCAAGCAGTTACCTTTCCTACTAAACCAAACCATAGACTCACATCCATCTTTCCAGCTGTCTGGTTCAAATTTGTATATGAAAATAAAAAAGAGCAAATTTCTCTCTCCCTAAATTTTAAACCCTGTATCGGTCTAATCTGGGAAGGCAACATTTTGAGAAGAGGGAATTTATTTGCTTAATGCTGGATGAGGTTTGGATTTAGTGGGATAATGGACAAGTTTTTGTAACTCCCTGCGTTACAAAAATGGATTGGCGGTCTTATGAACGAATCTTGGTTTGGAGGTTGCCAGAAGAACGCTTCATATCCAAAAACATACTGCCAACTGTAAAGTTTTGTGGTGGAAGAATAATGGTCTGTGGCGGTTTTTCATGGTTGTCTTGGGCCCCTTAGTTCATTGAAGGGCAATCTTAATGCTGCTTCACAGTAAGACTTTCCTCTAGTCTTCAAACCTTCATGCGTTCTCTGAAAACCCACCTCTTCAGACAAGCTTATGATATTCCTCAACCAGAATATTAATCTCCCTAGGTTACCCTATTACCATCCTCTACACTGCTAACACAAGACAACAACCCTCTGACCAACATTGCTACACACACAGCCCATTCAATACTTTTACTTTTGCATTCTAGCTGGTCCATTGTGCAATATGATGTAGCATGTGGCCTTGTGTTTCAAACTCCCATTGTCCCATAGATTGTAAGATTGCAAAAAGGGTTCTCTTACCTCTCTGTCTATATGTATTACCCAGTATTGTTTTATTAATGTTTGTACCCAATTGTAAAGCGCTACGGAATTTGCTGGCGCTATATCAATAAATGTTGTTGATGATGATGATACTTCATACAATGACAATCTAGAGAACTGTGTGCTCCCAACTTTGTGGCAACAGTGTGGCCAACACCCTTTCCTGTTTCAGCATGACATGACCTTTGGAATAAATTGGAATGCCAACAGCGAACCAGACCCCATCACCTAACATCAGTGCCTGACCTCACTTGGTCTTGTGGTTGAATGGAGGGCAAATCTCTGCAGCAATGTTCCAAACTCACTTGGAAAGCCTTCTCAGAAGAGTGAGGCCTGTTATAGCAGCAAAGGAATGACCAACTCCATATTAATACCCATGGTTTTGGGATAAGATGTTTAATAAGCACATATGTGATGTTTGGGTGTCCATGTTTTTGCCCTAGCCTGCATACTAAGCCACCACATTTTGCCATATGGCAGCACAGAGCACTGTGTATGTTAACTTTCAACTGTGTGTATGCTAAGCATTAACTTTTATGTCAAAGTAACTATATGTTTCCTTGCCACGTCTGGGTTTGTCCAATAGATTACAGTATTATAATCATCATCATCATTTATTTATATAGCACCAGCAAATACCATAGCGCTTTACAATTGGGAACAAATACAGTAATAAAACAATACAGGGTAATACAGACAGACAGAGAGGTAAGAGGGCCCTGCTCACAAGCTTACAATCTATGGGATGAAAGGTCTGCATATCCTGCATGCTCAGGGTTAGCTTATAAGTATGCATTTATAGAGCCGCCCACTTACGCCCTTGGTGAAAAAAAAAAATGATCAGGCAGGTACCAGCACTCATTCCTCATCATCACAGGAATGGGTGGATAAAGGAATGCCAGTCTTCACTACACCGGCCATGGCCTGGGGATGTACTACATTCAGTATAGGTCTGTGCAACAGCATTCTGCATGGGTTAATGACGTCATGAGCATATTTGCCATCATTTTTAAATCATTTACAGAGATACTTTGCTGCTGAGAAGGTGAACCTGAACACACCATGTATATTTGTGTCTTGATGGACTTTGGCGATCCACCATCCCTATCATGATATATTTACTAATCTCGATTCTAAAATATTGTTTTGTATTTCAAGCACATAACTTTAATAAATACTAAATTTAGATAAAAACTTATGAATATATAGTGACTATAGCTTCCATTATACAAAATACGAAAAATTACATTGTGAAAGTGGCTAATACTGAAAAATAATGACATTTCCTGGGACAAATATTTACCATCTGGAATAGTGTCTGGTAAACAGAGTCTCTAGGCCTGAGCTGTATATTGTGTGTCATGAAAAGTGACGAACACCATAAGAATGATGGAGTACTATGCATGACACACTGTACATGGATGTATGTGTAAACGTTAATAGTGTTGCCTATCTTCTAAGTCAGTGTAGGCAGATGTTTGCTTTTCTATGTATATGTGTGTATAGACATTTGTAGGTGCTAGCATGGCTCATGGCTAAAAAATGATATATTGTTATTTACAGAGCAGTTCATTCTGTAATGCATTTGAGGGCAATTGTAAATGACATAATTTTGTGGCCATTACCTGAAATAACATACTGTAGAATGCTGGTTATAATATACTGGAGGTATTGTAGGTTAGTCACTATGGAAACACTATTCCTCTATAGAAACTTGGCCCCAAGTTTTATTGCACTTGTTCCTCTAGCCAGGGCCACCTTAACCACTTTATGGGCCCCCGGGCAATGCAGTGTACCGGGCCCCTAAAAAAAAAAAAAAAATATATATATATATATATATATATATATATATATATATATATATATAATAGTGTGTGTGTAAAAAAAAAATATATATGTATGTAAAAAAAAACGTGATTATATATATAATCACTTTTTTTTTACATATATATATATATATATATATATATATATATATATATATATATATAT
This sequence comes from Mixophyes fleayi, assembly GCF_038048845.1. Taxonomy (NCBI): domain Eukaryota; kingdom Metazoa; phylum Chordata; class Amphibia; order Anura; family Limnodynastidae; genus Mixophyes; species Mixophyes fleayi. The sequence goes on from NC_134402.1 coordinate 335,673,369, forward strand.
ATAGGGGCCCCCTTAACTTACCTTAAGTCCGATCCTCTTCTTTTTTTTTTTTTTTTTTTTGGGGGGATTTGGACGGGCCCCCCTTGCCTGCAGGGCCCCCGGGCCCCTGCCCATCGTACCCAATGGAAGAGACGGCCCTGCCTCTAGCTCAGTCATTCCCAACTCCAGTCCTCATGGACCCCTAACAGTGCAGGTTTTCCATATCTCTTTGCTGAAGCACAGGTGTATTCATTACTAACTGACACATTTTGAAAAATCCACAGGTGGTCCTAATTATTTCACTTGTGACCTGGAAAATCTGCACTGTTAGGGGTCCTGAGGACTGGAGTTGGGAAACAATGCGTCTAGAAACTGCCACTTTACTTGTTCTTTAATCTGGGATAGATGGCAACACAATATTCTTAATTGTTATTTAAAAGTTTATATTAACCAAAATAAGAACACTTTTTACACATTCAGTAGAACATTCCCAAATAAGCAAATTCACCATGTAGCATAGCTGCAACCACTATTTTGCATAGTCACAACAAGCCTTTTCCATTGTGCACAAAGTGCCCCAGTAAAGTCGGTGATTCCTAATGAAATGAAAGGTTGAAGCCTCATAAATGTTTGTCCCGCCTTCAATGTCTGTAGGTGATGGCTTCACTTTACTGTCTGGTGAACTGCCTTCTAGACACTTTACTATTTACAGGGAGCAATTGCAGCTAAAGGCACATAATTATTTTTCTGTAGATTGTTATTGTATATGTTATTTGTCATTGGTATATCCCTGGCAGCTTTCTTATATAAGGATTACACTACACGATAAAGATGCTTGTTTACTATTGATAGCGCTGGAAAGAGGAAAACCACCAATACTTCAAGGGGTATATTTACTAAACCGCAGGTTTGAAACAGTGAAGATGCCTATAGCAACCAGATTCTAGCTGTCATTTTGTAGAATGTGCTAAATAAATGATAACTAGAATCTGATAGGCAACATCTTCACTTTTTCAAACCTGCAGTTTAGTAAATTTGCCCCCAAGTGACTGACAGCAGCATTCAGCACAAGAGGTTTCAAACGTAAATAATTTGTTACATGGGTCCAGTTCCTACTCATTCTTGCTACACATATTACTGCATTGGTGAGTTAGAGAAGCAAACTTTATTTTATTTAAGTCATTAACTCACAGAGACCTTGAAAGTATAGGTCAGGCCTGAAAAAACCTGTAGCTCTTTACATATTGTGAAACTACAAGCCCCAGCATGCTTTGGCAGCAGATAGCCAGCTGATTGTTGGCAAGGTATGATGGGACTTGTAGTTTCACAACACCTGGAGAGCCACAGGTTGGCCAGACATGGTATAGGTGAAATACATGAAACCTTCGGAACAACTAGTCCTCATATGTAAATGAATTTAAACCAGTCTATCAATTCTACCAGAATTGGAGTTCTAGTAAACCCAATATAAAAATGAAGGTGAAGTCTGCTTAGATGTTTCTGTATTATTAGTACTTCTTCTTAGTGGACCAGCCCCACATTCTATCTTCTAACACATGGCACTCTTATTGCCTTCTGTTTTTCATTTCTAAGATACGAAATTTGCTTCTATTCAGTTATCAAAACCATCTTGTCTTGTGTAACCAGCGTGACTCAAGTATGTAGACATTCCTCCCCCTTGTGGTACTTTTTTAAGCTGCACAGGAAGTAATGGGATTCTAAATATTACAGGTTATAAGAAGGGAACAAAGTGTTTGTTATGATATATTCCTACAACCTCAAACATAGAATGAGATTGTGTTTCACTTCTCTCTACCTGCCAGGACAGGTACTGCCTTATTCATTAAAGCACGCAAAACAAATGTAAACTGCGTTTCTAAAAAACTGTAATTTGGGGAGCACGGTGGCTTAGTGGGTAGCACTTCTGCCTCACAGCACTGGGGTCATGAGTTTGATTCCCCACCATGGCCTTAGCTTGGCGGTTCCCAAAGTGTGCGCCGCGGCGCTGTCACTGGGGTGCCGTGAGCCAGCCATAGAAAAAAACAAAGAGCACATAAATTTACCAATCAGCGCGGCGCCGGGACCCAGCAGCCTCCTCTCTCCCGCAGCTGCCACTGAATATCGACGTCAGTGTCAGTGACGTCACTGACACTGACGTCGATATTCAGTGGCAGCTGCGAGAGAGAGGAGTCTGCTGGGTCCCGGCGCCGCGCTGATTGGTAAGTTTATGTGCTCTTTGGTTTTTTCTATGGCTGGCTCGCGGCAGAGGAGTGAGAGGGAGCGTGACAGCGGGCAGACAGAGGGACAGGAGTGTGACAGCGGGCAGACAGAAGGGCAGGAGTGTGACAGCGGGCAGACAGAGGGGCAGGAGTGTGACAGCGGGCAGACAGCGGAGCAGACAGAGAGGCAGGAGTGTGACAGCGGGCAGACAGAGGGGCAGGAGTGTGACAGCGGGCAGACAGAGGGGCAGGAGTGTGACAGCGGGCAGACAGCGGAGCAGACAGAGGGGCAGGAGTGTGACAGCGGGCAGACAGCGGAGCAGACAGAGGGGCAGGAGTGTGACAGCGGGCAGACAGAGGGACAGGAGTGTGACAGCGGGCAGACAGAAGGGCAGGAGTGTGACAGCGGGCAGACAGAGGGGCAGGAGTGTGACAGCGGGCAGACAGCGGAGCAGACAGAGAGGCAGGAGTGTGACAGCGGGCAGACAGAGGGGCAGGAGTGTGACAGCGGGCAGACAGAGGTGCAGGAGTGTGACAGCGGGCAGACAGCGGAGCAGACAGAGGGGCAGGAGTGTGACAGCGGGCAGACAGCGGAGCAGACAGAGGGGCAGGAGTGTGACAGCGGGCAGACAGCGGGGCAGGAGTGTGACAGCGGGCAGACAGCGGAGCAGACAGCGGGGCAGGAGTGTGACAGCGGGGCAGGAGTGTGACAGCGGACAGACAGCGGGGCAGGAGTGTGACAGCGGGCAGACAGAGGGGCAGGAGTGTGACAGCGGGCAGACAGCGGAGCAGACAGAGGGGCAGGAGTGTGACAGCGGGCAGACAGAGGGGTAGGAGTGTGACAGCGGGCAGACAGCGGAGCAGACAGAGGGGCAGGAGTGTGACCGCGGGCAGACAGCGGAGCAGACAGAGGGGCAGGAGTGTGACAGCGGGCAGACAGCGGGGCAGGAGTGTGACAGCGGGCAGACAGCGGAGCAGACAGCGGGGCAGGAGTGTGACAGCGGGCAGACAGCGGGGCAGGGGTGTGACAGCGGGCAGACAGCGGGGCAGGAGTGTGACAGCGGGGCAGAGGAGGGTGACAGCGAGGCAGAAGAGGGTGACATCGTGAGAGAGGCAGTGGAGGGGGACACAGCGTGACAGCGGGCAGACAGAGGGGCAGGAGTGTAACAGCGGGCAGACAGAGGGGCAGGAGTGTGACAGCGGGCAGACAGCGGAGCAGACAGAGGGGCAGGAGTGTGACAGCGGGCAGACAGCGGGGCAGGAGTGTGACAGCGGGCAGACAGCGGAGCAGACAGAGGGGCAGGAGTGTGACAGCGGGCAGACAGCGGGGCAGGAGTGTGACAGCGGACAGACAGCGGGGCAGGAGTGTGACAGCGGGCAGACAGAGGGGAAGGAGGGTGACAGCAGGGCAGAAGAGGGTGACATCGTGAGAGGGGCAGTGGAGGGGGACACAGCGTGACAGGGGCAGAGGAGGAGGACAGCGTGAGTGGGGCAGTGGAGGGGGACACAGTGTGAGAGGGGCAGTGGAGGTGGATACAGCGTGAGAGGGGCAGTGGAGGGGGATACAGTGTGAGAGGGGCAGTGAAGGGGGATACAGCGTGAGAGGGGCAGTGGAGGGGGATACAGCGTGAGAGGGGCAGTGAAGGGGGATACAGCGTGAGAGGGGCAGTGAAGGGGGATACAGCGTGAGAGGGGCAGTGGAGGGGACACAACGTGAGAGGGGCAGTGGAGGGGGACACAGCGTGAGAGGGGCAGTGGACGGGGACACAGCGTGACAGAGGGCAGGGACAGCGTGACAGAGGGCAGAGGGGGGGACAGCGTGACAGAGGGCAGAGGAGGGGGACAGTGTGACAGTGCAGAGGAGGGGGGGAAATCGTGAGAGAGGGCAGAGGAGGGGGGACATCATGACAGAGAGCAGAGGAGGGGGGACAGCGTGACAAAGAGCAGAGGAGGGGTGACAGAGGGCAGAGGGGGCAGTGTGAGAGAGGGCAGTGTGTCTGGATGCAGAGGGGGCAGTGTGTCTGGATGCAGAGGGGGCAGTGTGTCTGGATGCAGAGGGGGCAGAGTGCCTGAGGGCAGAGTGTCTGGATGCAGAGGGGGCATTTTTGCATACAACTAAATAAGTATTTCTGTCCTGACCTAAATACTTATTACATTTTTTTGACCCAACTACTTCTTAAACAGGACTGCTCAATAATTATTTTGGAGGGGTGCCTTGAAAAAATTTGGAGACTCTAAGGGTGCCGCAAACTGCAAAAGTTTGGGAACCACTGCCTTAGCTCATACTTACCAATTTTAGAAAGTTGGTTTCCGGGAGCCTGCCGGGGGAGGTGGGCGTGATGGGCGGCATGGCTCCAAAATGCACTCCATTTTGGACCCGCCCCCGTGACATAATGACGCAAACGCATCATTTGACAACGGGGGGTGGGGCCAAATGCCGCGACTTAATTCTGCCCACTTCACTAGGAAGTGGGGCACTTCCTAGTGAAAAAAAAAGGATTTTATTTTCCTTTTCTTTCTCCATGAAATATATTTATCAGGATTTTATTAATGTCTACTGTACATACTGTACTTTTCTGGCATGCATACGCGACCATCATCATGATCACTCGGCACTTATATCTGACCCGTAGCTGGTGCAAGTGATACAACAGAAAAACCACGCACCTTTTCGATGGCCAGAGCTGGAATCAGGCGCTGTTGCGTGCGCTCAAGCTTGGCACACCCTTACTGTGCATTGAAACACTTTTGGCCTCAACTGTGTTTGATGTAAGTCTACCACTGCCCATCATCCCAAGAACAATATCCCATAATGCTAAGGGGATGTTTCTCTGCTTCAGGGACTGGAAGATTTGCCAAACTAGAGGGTAAAGATGGAGAAAAGCCAGCTGCAATCTGTAAGAGACTTTGGACTTGAAGAATTTATATTCCAGCAGGACAATGGCCTGAACAATACAGCAAAAATGGGGAGAATGCCTATATAATCAATTATTCTCTTGTCTTTAATTTATTATTAAGAAAAAGCTTTATAATTGTTTGATTTGACATTGCAGAGAGTTTTGTGCCCATCATTTGTAAGAATTCCGTTATAAATCTATTTTGATTCCATGTTGTAAGAAAACAAAGTATGAATAATTTGCGAGGGAATGAATATTTTTTTATAGCCACTGAATTTTTCCTAAATCCTTAGGGTGGGAGTCATTATGGATAGGACCAATAGTGGATAGACAAAAAATAAGTGTGATTGAGCCCTTTTTATAAATTTGGATTTGTAATTTAGCGTGTGGTATAATAAACATGGTGCTCTTTTGGCAGGGTGCAGGTTTTTTGTTACATTATTTCAAAGCCTGATAATGCTTAGCACATCTTGCAATCATTGTTATTACATTCTCCTGTGATTTTAGCTTCTCACCTGCTGAGGGCGCTCTAAGATTGTGTCTCTCAGTCAGAGAATAACTCATACCATACATATGTTATATACCCATTCACCCCTAGTATGGAGGGGTGATAGAGTTTGCTCACCAGTGTCTCCATCAGGACTGGACTTTCTTCATTACTTTTTAAAACTGCCCATTATACTTGCTCTTGTTCTTATATTTTCGGTCTACCCTCATACAAATGATCTAGAACTGAACTAACTTTGAATATTTCCGCTTTTTTATAAGCTAGGTATAAATTGTATCCTCCAATACCAATTTCATAAAGCTCTCATATCCTGACATTATAGGTTTATGCTATTTAAACAAATAATCTAATAATCTTTTTGCAATCATCCTAATCTTACCTCCAATTATTCTGCATGACCACAAGCACTGCTTTCCTGCAATGCACTAAACTCACCTTCATGATGGTTAACACTGCTTTCTCTTTTCCTAAGATGACAACACTGATTTTAGTGGAGTCAATCAGATGCAGCGGGGATCTGATGTGCCTTCCTAGCATCTCTGCAGCAATACATCACTTGTAATAGTGATCTAACATTAGCTGGTATGCCAGCTAGCAAGACATCACAAGTCATCTATTTCTAGAGATGCAGAGGAGATATGATTGGCTCTCCCCCTGGTGGCTGCGATATCTGAATAACATGAACAGATAGCTGCAGCAGACACAATGTGTAAATTTCCTTTCCACACTGAATGCAAGGTTTGGGTGCCCATGAACTGAGCAAAAGGGTTCTTCAGCACAGCACAGCCAAAAGAAATCTAGCAGCAGCTGAATCAGGTCCCTGACATGTATCTGGTGGTGAAGTAGTTAAAAACAATTACAAACTTTTCAGAAGAATAAATGGAAAAATGTGAAAATCTGTTCACTCACAACACAAGTAGTAGAAACATTACAGCCTGGACCATCACTGTAGTGGTACATGTACAGACCACAGTGGTTCTTCTACCTAAGAGGGGGTGAGTTCTCCCTTCCTTTAGATTTGTTGGTTTAATAATGCAACACTTATTTACAATACATCTGAGACTAGGAGCAGATTTTTGGGGCAGTTCTAGTCTCAACTACTGCATTTAAAATATAGTATACCCTAAAAAAAATGCTTCACACTTCAGTTTACATAGTATGTCCAAAACATTTCTAAGCTAGACCAGTCACTTACTTTACTTTTGGTCAGATTTATGCTAATGTACAATTACTTGGTGTTGATGAAATTAATCTCGCTGGTCGTCTCTTTTTTCAGTTAAAAAAAAAAAGAGTATCAAAAATACATCTTGTATCAAAAATACATCTTAATATTTTATAGCTGGTTAGAGTCATTCAAAATATTCTACACAACGCAAGTACAACCAATATTTGATTCCAGTTATCATTTATTTAGTACATTCTACAAAACGACTGCTAGAATCTGATTGGTTGCCATCGGCAACATCTCTACTTTTTCAAAACTGCAGTCTTTGCTAGGAAAAATGTCAAACATATTCCAGTCTCAAGGGTTGATATAGTTCTAAGCTTACTTGTAATATTCACATACAACAGAAAAGGAAGAGATGGAAGTAAAGTTTGGGGAAAAAAAAACAACAACAACAACACAATGAGTAAAATTCAGCATTTATTTATTTGTAACTATCTTAAAAAAGATTCCAGTTGCAGTAACAAACATTATTGCTTTGAATTTGCAATACAGCATTGTATGTTTCCCCGTTCATAATTAACTCTTCATGTACCATCACACAATTTCTGCTGGAGGAAGATAGGAAAGGCTCACCAAGGAATTGAAGGGGAAGGATTTTATTGCCTGGTGGTAGGGATATACCAAAATTGTAGGAGTTTGGGTGATCCTGACATTACAATGATTTTACCTGCTTGCATATATGGCCAAGACAGCTGAATAGCTAAATATTAAAATCTTGTTCAGAGCATGTGTAAATTGCAATACTCGGTCAACATATTGAAAATCCACAGCATTATTTTGCTGTTTTGATATTGTTTGTGTACAATTCTGTCTTAACCCTTGGCCATACCAACACAGAAAATCCTCCGCAATGAAATGTGGCACTAAAAGAGTTAATTTGTACCGAGGATGCAGCTGGCATTCAGCGTTCTCCTGCGCTGACAATGCTCCAGCTTATTCCAGTGGACAGAACTCAGTTGTAATAAAAAGTTTTAAAAAAAACCTGTCAATCCATCCAGGTTTTAGGAAAATATTGCTAAAGTATGGACCCAAATTGGCAAAGGAGGTGCCGGGACCAGAAAAGACCTGGAAGTGGCAGAACGATCAGTCTGCAATATTTACATATTTTACAGAGGAAAAAAAACAAAAAACTTCAAACAAGTTTCAAGAAAATTAAAATAATTTCTGTTCTACAAATAGTTTTTCATTTAGCAAAATATACATTTGTCTTGTTCTTGTGCATTGTCCACTCCATGTCATAAAAGCCGAAATTTACATAAAAAATATTTTTTTTTTTAGTCAAAAATAAACAAAAAACTCGTTCTCAGACAGCCGGCCCAGAATTCACATCTTCTCCCTCCTGCATGTTGTACCACAATTTCCCTGCATCTCACCAGAACAAAAATATCTAAAATCATGAGAAATGTTTTCCTGACACCTATCATGAAAACACAAAACTAGCAAGAAAGAGGTAAAAAAATAAAATAAAAAAAAAGACAAACATGAAATATAGGAGGAAAAAAAGCATGAAATAAATAAAAAGTTCTGGGGTGAAAAGGAAAACTATGCAGGAAGCACCAGCTATTCTGCATGAACACAAGGTGACGTGTGGCTGTCTGACATTCTCACAGGAGAGGGACAGAGTCATGGGCACCAACAGCTTCCAAATCGAAACCTAGAGAGAGAACATGGTGACCCATTAACTACATACATATGTATATATATATATATATATATATATATATATATATATATATATATATATATATATATATATATATACTTGGAAACAGGGCTTATGTAAACATTTGCAGCTAAACAAACAACACAATTCCTACGGGGTAATATGTTTTTGTATTTTTTTTCTCATTGTGATCAGTTATCAACATTTTGAAAACCATATACAGAAATTTCAATAACCAGTTTCCACATTTTGATACATCGGTTTAACAAATTTATATTCAATAAAAAAGTTTTTATCTTTTTCATTTAGGTGCACTATAGCAAAAAAAAAATAAAAAAAAATAGGTAAAATACTTTTTTTCCCTATTTTGGTTGCTGTAGCACAATTAGTACAACCTTGTTAAGTATCCCAAAAATATAGCTCTTCCTAGTAAAAAGATTCAAAATATATGTGTTGTACTCTAGTTTAGAGGAGGTGATATAGTTCTGTAGTGATGTCTCAGCGCCTAGCATCAAGGGTACTGAGGGTACTGAGATGAGGTACTAAGAATGGGTACCCTGGGCTACTTGGGAGGGGGGGGGGGGGGGGCGGCGAAGATTATTATGGTGGGATGGATGGGGACCTGTTTCATCCACCCAACTAGATTGTTGCCAGATTGTTGGCAGGGGATAGTCCATGAAACCACAAGGCTGAGGCCCTAAGATGTGGCCTCACTAGGACCCAAAAACTCCTCTTGGAAGCCCTGCAGTCAGGGTCAGTACATGTATGGTAGCAGTGGGTTGTGAGCCCTTTATGCCACTATATATCTGGTGTGTGCTCAGTAAGTTTTTAACTGCGTTGCCAAAAGCATGAAACACCTATGTTAATTTGGTCTATAGTAAACAGACTAATCAATTGGAACACAATGTCATTCTATAAGAGTCGTCCCATGGGACTGTATAACCAAATGAGTGTAAACGCCTTTCTGTCCACATATATGTTGTCAGTGGGCGGACTTTAGGCTCAGGTGACATTTTAGAAGAGTTCACTCAACATGGCAGGTCACGCAGCGGCTAACGTGGTGAGCAAACATTACTTCTGGTTCCTGACTACCTGACTGCTGCATCTCAATAAACGCATGTCCTTCCTCACTGGCAAACTGTCACAACAGTGACATCAGTATGACATCAGCAGAGATTTCCTTAAAGGCAAGGAAGTTCATAGAATTCTGTAACCAGGATCTATGGCTGGCATGTAAGCTGCTGTTAGATCCTAGTTCAGTTCAGTTAAACTTAATCTACTAATGTTGGTATTAGGAGAGAGTTAAAAATTAATAAAAAGAAAAACAAACTATAAGTTGCATCTGGTTTGTGGGCTGAATAACTGCATGGATCTCATGCGTCTGTGTTTCTCCATGAAAACAGCCAGTTCATTTTTGAATAACTTTCTTGTGTTGCAAAAATGTTGTAATATCTTTATGTTCCTACCAGTGGCCGAAGTGGAAATTCAGAAGTGGCGGTATGACAAATGTAAGCGAATGGCATTTGATATTTTTACAATGATGGCAGTAGGAGAAGTGGCGGCATGGCATACCACTGTATACACCCCCACTTCCACCACTGTTTCTACTAATACAATGTAATCAAAAATAAATTTATTTAACAAGCTACCAAAAGAAATCACTATTTAAAACAACATAACATGATTGCCGGTTTAACAAACACAAAAAAGAGCAAAACTGTCTAGTTAGGAAGGTTTTAAAAGAGTCCTGGTTATTCTGGTTATGAAAAAGGTAAGCAAAATATGCCTAATCATGACATCTTAACGGTCACATATGCACCAAAGAAGCATTTATAAAATTAAGCTTCAGATTTGCAATATCTATGGGGAAAGTCATATAGAGGCAATTGATTGGATTCTTTGATGGTGAGAAAAATGAAAAGGTTTTGTTTGTTTTGCAGCTACTCTTAAAAACCTAAAGATGCTAGTGTATTTACATATTGCTACAGCTGTTATTGGCAGTTGTTGACTTTTATCTAACGTGCCAGCATTTTACTGGGGGGGGGAGATGCACTTCAATTAGCAGTGATGTTCCTCTGAACATCGCACCTGCACATTTTTTTCGGTTACTACGCAGGGCCGGATTTACCGCTAGGCAACCTAGGCACCTGCCTAGGGCCTAGCAGCTCTCAGGGGGCCCAGAAGGAGGGGGACAACAGAAAATAAAAAAAAAAAAAAAAAAAAATTGTGGCCCCGACTCACGCCATCTGGTGGGACAGTCCCGAATTTGGGTGACTGTTTCACTTAGGAGAGTTGGGAGGTATGTCCCGCTTCACCGTGTACTGCTTGTGAAGGCAGAACTGTGTACACCTAACAGTAGTGCACACAGTATTGCCTGTGTATGTGTCAAAAATGATAACCATGATAACCATGTTACATCATAGAGGGTTAACCTGTCTAAAATGCCCAAGCCCCCCAGAGCCTTAATCCAGCTCTGGGCCTGGGCATAAAAATATATATATGGATTAAGCAACACTAAAATAGTCTCTTTTTATATAGATAAATATATATTGTACCAAAAACCACCCTTTAAGGATGGGCCGCTACTTATGGGCCAGTGCTTTGTGCTTGCCCCCCGGGCTAAAGTCTGCCAGCCCTCCCCTGCGTGTGGCCACTGTGTGTGTGTGTGTGTATTATGTATGTGTGTGTGTGTATTATGTGTGTGTGTGGCCACTGTGTATGTGTGTATTATGTGTGTGTGTATTATGTGTGTGTATTATGTGTGTGTGAGGGGCCACTGTGTGTGTATTATGTGTGTGTGAGGGGCCACTGTGTGTATGAAGGGGGAGGGGGCAAACCAATATCTTGCCTATCTTGCCTAGGGCACCATGAGGTCTAAATCCGGCTCTGGTACTGCGGCACAATATTATTGCGGATTTCTTCATGCACCCCTATAGGGGGCAAAGAGAAACCCGCGATATTGCGGTAACGCAGGGTGCCTTCGGCTGAGCAGTGTATAGCAAACCTGCCTGCATCATATCCATAAGAGGGTATAAGCATATTACAAGACTGCATACCAGCATATATACAAGTGTGTACTGTATATCTGTATTGCCTGATTGCTGCAACTGTTGTTACTGCTGAATACTGCTGTACTACAAGCAACCAAGAGCAACTGCATTAATCTGTTGTTATCATCTTTAAATAAACAGCAACCTGTTTAATTTACAAAAGTTTTGTGGCTTAACATCCACATTAACACCGCTGAACACCTTTAGTAACATCAGAAGGTATAAACAACATAAGGTGGTATGCCAAACCGCCACTTCTACTGCCTTCATTGTTAAACTATCCAACTCCATTCACTTACATTCCAATTACATTTGTCATATCACCATTTCTAAATTTCCACTTCAGCCACTGCCAATAGTCTTACAAATGCCCCATTCCTTAGATGGGTCACATGTTTCCTACATCTTCTTCATATAAGCTTTTCTTTTCTACTGCTCTTAACATATTTTACTGAAATATTTCAAACCCAAGCTTACTATCACAATGTTACATTTCTCTCTGTTTTCATGAGAAAGCTATACATTTGCAAGGGCATTCAATTTCCCATGATGTGCCGTGGAGCCCCTCTGGAACGCACTCCGCAGCAATGTAACATCATTCATTTTTCCTCGCAGTCCACTGTGGTGCAAAGGAAATACTGTAATGTTTGGGTACCGTACTACCCGGATATGAGTGTGGACTGACATTGCGGTGAAAGGTTATAGTTTTGTTCTATGTTCTAACGCCCTGTGTACGGCTCTGCGGGAAGCCTAGTGGCGCCTTAAAAATAAAAAATAATAATAATAATAATGCAAGCAGGATAATGATTAGGAGCCTGTGTCCTTTCTATAGTTACATTCTATACCTGTGTCACATGTCAGAAATGCAGATTGTATAAATGGGCATTATATATTCCATTCTTACCTGCGTGTGACCTGTAAATTCAGTGGTATCCATTAGTGAAAGCCGTAGCAATCAGAGGACCCTGAAGAAAACATGTCCCGACAATTACAAAAACAAATCTCTCAATACAGAACTGTAAGAATATTAAGACAAGAAGGAATTCACATGCTTTCCAATTAACATAGAAGCCCAGAGGTGACACGATTAAAAGAAATTGTGAGTAATGACATATAAATGGAAAAACGTTAAACTATCATTGCTCTCACAAGAAAAGCCTATGTAAATACAGCCAATACATGCACTCAATATACAAGAACATCCAGAGCTATAATCATGCAGACAGTGCTCCTTAGAACCATTGTTGTTATATTCTTTAAATCTATACATAGCGACTTATCAGACAAAACAAAACTTACCCCAAGGCTGTGTCCAAATCCAGTGCTGGGTGCTGGACTTGCTGCACTTATGTAGCTGCTGACTGCCGATTCTTGATTGGCTGCTCCGTACAGCTCGGCCATTGGCCCTGGGCTGCTAGTTCCAAGAAAACCCCCTGTGCGGGTTGGAGTGGAGCCTTGTTTACAAAGCAAAAAAGTAGATCTTACAGAGAGCCCCCTACACTCTGCCCCCTTCACCTGGGAATCAGTAGAAATCCACCAGTAACAGAACCTGTATTCTGTGCTAATTCTAGCCTGATCCTTTTGTGTACGTATTTGTACTTGTATAATATCCTGGAACCCTCTCATGTACATTGTCAATACATTCAGGACTAATTAACCTGCCAGTTGTACGAGTTTTCTACAATAACATTTCAAGGGTTACAAATCTACGATAATATACATCCTGCTACTCATACCTAAAGAAGTGCTCGTCCTAGTCACTAAAAGACTAAAATAATGCAACTGTCCCCAAAGCAATAGAAATAGGCTGTTTACCTCTCACTACAGCTGCAGCTGCTGCTGCTACTGGTCCATATGCAGTCAATGGGATTGCTGAAAAACAGAAGACAAGAGTACTCAGTGTATGGTACAAATGGGCAGTGTAACCGAACATCAGCTATACTGGAAACATCTTTTAAAAAGACATGCAAGGAAATAGGATACTAGAGACTGTTCTACTCAATAAACAGACACCAAGGATACATGCAGCACAATACACAGACACAAACATATCACAGTTCCTCTGTAAACAGGCCTCTCCACATAACATATACAGCCAAAAACATGCAAAGCTCCGGATAACATCATTAGAATGGACACAAATGTGTTGTGACCCTGTCACATGTTTACTTTCACTTTCTAAACAGCATTAAACACATGCCAGCGAGTAAGTGCTATGGGTTACAGTGCATCTGTGCACACTGCGCCGGAAGAAAACAAGGACTTACAATTACACAAGCAGGATCAGTTTCAGTGATACAGTATTTCACGCCAAATCACGCTCCATAAATTTATTAAAAGAAATGTTCTACTAAACTGTAGCAGGAGACAGCTGCGCGTTTGTGAACGTGTCAGCTCCCGTGGGAGGAGACACAGCAGCTGTGGAGAGATGCCACGGAAAATTCTGCTATCTCATCTCACAATGAGAAAATTAGTGACGTCTCCTTGCTTTTTTCTTTTAACAAAAACAAGCTTTTTAAATTATATACTTAAAAATAGTTCTGATTTATGCATCTTTTTTTTTCTGCCACAAAACTACTCCAAAAGGTCTTTATAGAGCAGCACAAAGGAAACGAATGTGACAGATAATAATTAGGGGCCTGATTCATTAAGGATCTTAACTTGAGAAACTTCTTATTTCAGTCTCCTGGACAAAACCATGTTACAATGCAAGGGGCGCAAATTAGTATTCTGTTTTGCACATAAGTTAAATACTGACTGTTGTTTCATGTAGCACACAAATATAAACTTTAAATTTCAGTGTACAAATAAGCTATCAAGTATTTGTGTGCTACATGAAAACAGTCAGTATTTAACTTATGTGCAAAACAGAATACTAATTTGCACCCCTTGCATTGTAACATGGTTTTGTCCAGGAGACTTAAATAAGAGGCTTCTTAAGTTAAGATCCTTAATGAATCAGGCCCTAGAATATCACAGCTGATGTGTCAAAATGAACAAATAATAATTTACCCAAACAATGAAGAATACTCTTTATAACACCTGTATGTGGAGCGGCACCTCTAACACAAAACGTCTACAATTCCTGCTAGATGACACCATATCCTCCTGAAAGGCCAGCAGTGACGTGCCAGACGCAGTCCCTTCAAAAGCTCCGCGTTATCCACAGAGCACGGCTGGCACCAGCTCACTCTCTGCTTATGCTGTTCTCCTCATTTGTGAGGTTTAGGAAGTTAATGGGACTGACCTGTGAGTTCTGGGAGGACGGGGGTGCCCGGGAGAGGGGTTCTCTCTACACGAAACTCTAAAACGAAACGTGAAACAGCTTAGGAATGGCTGGATGCCCAGTCTTCAGAAGTGACTGGCAGTGAGTAGGGAAGAGCTGTTCAAAACCACCCACTGCCACTAAAACCCAAATAAATAGAGATTATTGCTGACACACCCATTCCTTCAATGGACATATAGACTGACGCAAGCAGAGAAGCCTTTATGCTAATCTGCCACGGTTAGTCCACACAAGTCCCGAGCTGTGTTCCCACCATGGGAAGAAAGAACATGCACATTAGCAACAACTAAACATTTCTACATAACTCCTTGTCTTGACTTACCTGGAAATTGGTAAGTATACCCTGGTGCAATTCCCGTGTAGCTGCGACTGGCATAAGTAGCGGCTTGGAAACCAGGATATCCTGAGAAAGTGGGTCAGATTTTTGAAAGATCTTAACACAGGAGCCAGAACATGAGACACATTTACAGCAGTTCAAGGGTGGAAGAGTTTTGGCGACATTTTTTTTTATCTTTGTTATGCCAGCCAGCATCTTTAAATAATATCTGTACTAAAATAACGCTAATATTTGCAAAAGAAATGTGTCTGTGTTTTAGTGTCATTAACGTGAGCCCAAAAATAAGCTCCTATGAATCACAGTAGCAGTTTTCTGGCTTTGTATATTTTAAAATGCAGTTCTATTTGGGGATGGGCAGCACCTGCAGCATGGTTGCATCAGCTAGAGTTTAAATGCTGATAGCGAACACCTGCAGAAAAGGTAAAACTAAATGGACTTTGAAGTACAGTCCCAAAGCTGTATAGTAGTTACTATCGGTTATTGTTCCCCATATCAACTAAACCAAACAATATGACTGCACAGGAGGCCAAACATTGCTGTATCTTTGAAATTAAAGTTACCAAGTTGTATTAATAAATATATTTAGATATAGGCATAATACATTTAATGGAAGCTACTTGTAGTAAAGTGGAATTATCCTTTAAAAAACAATGATCAGTTTCATTGTCACTAATAATTACTTATTTTGTTAATTATTTACTTCCTTTGTTTCGTTGAGAGGTTTGGGTACTATTAGCTTGGTCCAGTATTTTGAAGCTGAAAAAGTCACTGGGTGTAAAGCTATTGGCATTCTCTACAGTATTCAATTAGTTCCTTGTATACATTGTCTCAACATAGAATGATTCTTGGAAATAAATAAAATATCCCAATAATGTACATGGGTTTAGTAATCTGGGCGTATTTGCATGGATTTCCTCCGGGTGCTCCGGTTTCCTCCCACATTCCAAAAACATACTAGTAGGTTAATTGGCTGCTATCAAATTGACCCTAGTCTGTCTGTCTATGTGTGTGTTTTTAGGGAATTTAGACTGTATGCTCCAATGGGGCAGGGACTGATGTGAGTGAGTTCTCTGTACAGCACTGCGGAATCAGTGGTGCTATATAAATAGATGATGATGATGATGGCTACATTAAAGAGCAAGTAAGACGACTAGTTTATACAAATATAATATACCAGAAATAACAGTTTATATTTAACTAAATATGTGGTCTGTGTGTGTGTTAGAGAACTTAGACTGTAAGCTCCAATGGGGCAGAGACTGATGTGAGTTTTGCAGAATTAGTGTCGCTATATAAATAGATGATGATGATGATGATGTGTCCACCATGCTTTCTAATACTCTCCTTCTTGTGTGTGCTCTTTCTGGGCCTGTCTATGAGTTTTCCCAATGATAACTGCCGGTCTGTGATGTTGTTTAGTGTCCCTTTTTAGCAATGGACACACAATGCCTTGTTACTGCAGACCAGGCTGTGAGATAAAGTTCTAAAAACACAGCTCAGATACATGAAAATTTAGGTGACATAAGGTTTTCTTTTATGAATTGACTTATTCAAGTTATCTATATAAAAAAACATCATCTAGTTTTCTGTAAGGTGGATACAGACATTTTTGCCTACTTTACAGGAAAAGCAAATTGAGTTTTTCTTTGGTGTAATAACCCCCTGTGGCCAGCAGAGAGAAACCTATTCAACATTTACAGTTATTAGACTCCTATTTCAACCTCCATCTACAATCACCTAGCATGCCGATGCCCAGCATGAAAGCATCCATTCCATATGGCATCACCCGAGATCGTCCCCGTACGGAACCTGTTGGTGACATCACTTCCTTAGGCTGTGCCTTCTTACATTCAACCTGAGGGTAGAAATCATAACATGACCTTACAAATTACATCACCCAAACTATATATTTCCATTCAGGTTTAACACTAAACTGATCCAATAGTTATAAATACAAGGCTCCAATGGATAAATGCATTCCTCCCAATCTACCTCAGTGATTCCAAACCTTTACTCTTACGAACCAGCATAGCAATTTAAATAAATTATCAAAAAAACACACAGACTATGCCTGACACAGTAAACTCTATATTTCATTCCATTGAAGGAAACAGTATCCGATCTCCTTATGAGATAGGAGCTAACTCGCCAAATCAAATTATCTCAGGATTCCCAACATACAATATGTCTGGATTCTCTCTCACCATCTTATTATTGATCTCATGGAAGTGAATCTCGCAGACCTTCTCCACGATGTCCTCGCCTTCGAATGTCACAAATCCGAACCCTACATAGGTAATCAGAGATCGGGGGTGACACAGAGCTTTTTTACAGGTTACTTGAACTAGTACAAAGATAATAGTGACAAGACAACGGAGAGGGGGAAACAGTAAACCAAGGCAGACTATGGTGGTGGAATAAATATGCTAATTTTGCCACCGGAGACCATTTAGCAAGCAAATCAGCTTATAGTATGGTGGAAACCCAATGTCCTTAACCGTCCATCTCTTCTCTTATTTATGCTGCTAAAGAGTGGCTTGTTGTCAATGTACCTTTCCCTGTGAATTTCCCATATTGGTGGAAGTTTACATGGGAAGGGACATCAGCAACAGCGCTGTGCATAGGAGTTTTCAGGACCAGTTTCCTGCCATGCTTAGGTGCCTTATTTCAGTTCCACTGTTACACACTCAATGACTTAAAGACCGAACTTCTCCTACCTTCATGTAATCATTTAATAAAACATCATAAATTGTTGCACATAAATGTAAAATCTGTCATGTTCACATGAAAAGATATATAGTACAGATTATATATATATTTAAATATATATTACAGAGTTTAATTTTTAGAAAACATGACTTCTATGTATATTGACATTTCAAGGCACACAAGCCCCAATGGGAGCTGCAGTAATTAGAATAGATGTAACAAGAGATCCATCGTAATGTCCGACAGAAGGGTGACACTTGTCATTTCCAATCTATGTCCAAAGACGAGATTTTTCCATGCATGTATATATTTATTTATACAATGTGATGAGCCAGGTAAATAATAAATTCATGATAAAATCTTACAACTTGCCCTGGATGCATAATAAACTGAAACGAGTGTTGGGCAGGGCAATGTAATGTTTTCCTTTTTTCATTAAAATACTAAAGATTTTTTCATGATTGGTGCTGCTCTGGTCTAATTCATGGAACAATTGCTGATCTGTTTTTTTAATATGGACTTTGAACAGTGTCGAGTAATTTTGTTTTGAGTGCATGCTCCTTTTTTACTTTGTGAATAATATGTGTGTGTGTGTGTGTCTGAATCATTACATAATTACACTTGAATAATAATGTACTAATCACTTTAATAAACCTTATAGATTAATATAAAATGTAAACTATAAATTAAAAAGGCTCACAGTGATAAGTTGAATACAATATGGGACTAATAATAATAATCTGCTAGTAAATTCAAATAATCACATTCTAAAGCATCATCAAAAACCAAGATTAAAGTTGATTGTTCTGCTCAAAAATGATCCGATACTACTTATAGAAAATTTGACACAACACAACACAATAGTATAGAAACATTAAGGGGCATATCTAACAAATAATGATAGTGCACTATGGTGCACTTACCGTAAAATACACGTCCCTCTGTGTGTCCCGCATATTTAACAACGGTGCATCGCAGCAGATATCGTGGATATCTGCTGCTTTGCATTCCTTTTTTTGTTTTTTGGGAGCAGTCACCATTCTACAGTATGGTGACTGCTCCCGGCCGCAATCTAACAAGTTCCGGAAAAAAAATAATTCCGGAAACTTGTCATGTTAACATTATCATAAATGAAAAATTTCAGTGCTGTCAGCTCTGCTCCGAAGAGCAGAGCTGGACAGCGCATGTGTGGAGGGATCACTTGATCCCTCCCTGTTACTCACCGCTCTCTCTCTGCAACTATAGCTGTTTTTGTGTTCCATTTTTCATAAATTTGAGAAATAGTTCAATCCTTATCAGTGCGATAAGGATTGAAAACTATTTTTCACTTGATGAGAAGATTGATAAATGTACCCCATAGTCTGCAATAGTCTTATAAATTTCTTATGCCAAGAATAAAATTAGTTCAGTACATGTGTAAATCACTGACCAAAATAGGAGGAACATGCATTGCACATGAGAAGCAATGAACAGGATACTTGCAGCTCCTTTACGAATATCCGTATTAGGATCAAGAAGCAGAAAAAAGACTGAGCTAGTGCTAGAGCTTCTGTAGGTACTTCAAAATGGGATTCCCAGAACAGGTAAATATTGTGTTGGCCAAAATGGCTCCTAAGACTCCCACTTTGTGATGCAAGGGCCCAATTATTTGAGGGGCACATTAGTGCATATCAAACCTCTATAGCACTCTCGCTTATTACACTTCAGTTTATATTAGAATGGTCAGTGATGGTTCTTAAAACGTCTTCAAAGGTAAATCCAAGACACACAACAGCTGCCAGACCCAGGTATGTCACAGGACGGGCAAAATATGCTATTTGGTAGACTGCAATACAATTGTCAGGCCAGTTTTTATCAATGTAGGTCCTTTTTGCCCAGTAGTTTCAAGTAGTCTGTTTTGTCACAGTATTTAGGTTTTTATAAATGTACCAAAATTGTATCCGATGCCGAGAGCACAGGGGAACCGGAAATATGTAACTCTACCTGATGGCATACACATGTTGAAGAAAAGAATGGAAAGACGCTAGTAACAAAAGCAATGTATTAAATAAAAGTCGCACAAGTATGAAAAATATAGTATATTTTTAATTGCCAATATTGGGGTATGTATAGGTGTGTGCTCCTTGTCTCATAATTCAACTAATTCCAGCACTAAGGAAGGAAACAACTTGCCTGTATCAGCTGTAGGGCTAGTGTCCTTGGGCCTGATTCATTAAGGATCTTCTGGACAAAACCATGTTACAATGCAAGGGGTGCAAATTAGTATTCTGTTTTGCACATAAGTTAAATACTGACTGTTTTTTTCATGCAGCACACAAATATCATCTTTAAATTTCAGTGTACAAATAAGCTATCAAGTACTTGTGTGCTACATGAAAAAACAGTCAGTATTTAACTTATGTGCAAAACAGAATACTAATTTGCACCCCTTGCATTGTAACATAGTTTTGTCCAGGAGACTGAAATAAGAAATTTCTTAAATTAAGATCCTTAATGAATCAGGCCCCTTATCTGGAAAATGCCTGCTGGCAATTAATAATAGTATTCCACATAAGAAACTGATACTCACTGCATACCTGTTGCCCAGATAGGTACTTACATACCTGGCATGTATGGATTGGATTCCCACTACAACAGGCTGATAGTGTGCCTCATATATATGCCTAGGATAGTGATAGTGGTCACCAGAACACATATCCATATACATTTCCTATATAACTGGAGTCTGTGTTGTATAGACAATACTCCTAAACCCCAGCAACTTTTACCATATACGTTACTGCATCAACACGCTACCTGCGAAGGATATCTGGGGACCCCACGACCCTTGTGAACACTGGATCAGAGGTAAATATACTTTTAGAATGAGGCATAACTTGTGATATTCCACCCAAACCTGAATTATAAGTTTTGGGAATTAATCCTGAACTCACAACCCTGTTTTCCCAGAATTCAGATTCCCGATGCAACCAAATTAGCAAGATAAACAGTAATAGGTTCCTATAAATGTTCTACCTTATTTGTGGGCTGGATTTTATGGTCTAAGCATACTTCAGGTCATGTGGTTTTGCACAGTTTTTAATTTCAAAATGATGGGAGCCCTAAGCAGGGAACACCATAATCTGCTCAGCTTCTCCAATCATAAGAAGATAAATGTTGCACCCCATGCAGTTGCCTCAACCTTGACGCTCTAATCCACCTGCTTACCCATACACTAGGCACATGACATCACATTCCACTGCACAGTCACATGGTTAGTAAATTACCAGATAAGTTGTGTCTGCCATCTCTCTCCTACTCTGTCAAGCTTTTGTGTCTCTGTAATCTGGATATGCCCCCAACGTCACCATATTCCCCCCCCCCCCCCCCCCTCCAATTTATGTCACGACCTACCGATGCACTGAAACAATTGTATTGTGCAAAAATGACAGGTGAAGCGCTCTGTGAGGACATTATGGCAGAGAGAGAATGGCAGTCTACTGAAATGTAAACCCTGCATGCAGACAGAAATACCTTCCTATAAAACAGGTAACATCCGATAGCATATTACTATGCATTCATATTCTCTAATTTTTTTCAAAAATAGGGTTAGACTGCCTTTAATATCATCCAGGCAGTTATTTATTTTAATTAATTTTCGATATGAGAAGAGCAACGATGGATTGTTGATATAAATGTACCTGCAGTCATTTGATTATGCAAAGGCCTTTGTGAAAAATACAGAATGAAGCCAAAAAGAAAAAGTAATGGGCCTCATTTACTAAGAAAAAACCCATCTAAGGCGCAGTATAAAACGTGCACCTTGTGCACCCAGATTTTGTAAGACTGCAGATACCGATTGAAATGTGCATGATGGAAAGAATAACCTGTTTAACTACCACGTTAATTTACATTTTTAGATTCTTCACCTAAAACACTGCTTATTCTAGCCTTGTTTATATTTTATATTAATCGTGAGAGAAGGGAAATGTGGATGGTCTTTATTGCATGCATTACTTTTGTGTTTGAATCTATTTATGACATGGGTATTAGCATGCTTATAAATGTACATGCCTCATCAATACACCTGGATGATAAGACTGCTGTCACATTGAATTGACAAGTGCAGGTGTAGGGGGGGGGGGGAGAGGGGCGTGGTGCAGCAAACTGTGCAAGGGGGCTGGGGCCAAAATTAAGTGATTTGCGGAAAATCGTGCGATTGAGGGCCCTGTTCTGCCCACTTCATTAGTAAGTGTGTGTGATCCGGGTAAAATTACTGATTTCCCAGGGCTCCAGGAGAACTAGCCGAAATTCAGGAGTATAGTATGATTTAAGTATCTTGTCCTGTAAACCAAAATTTTGGTTCTGTATGTGTTCCACCAGCTAACCAGAGACCGCCCCTATCAATCCAGCTCCACCCATCACAAGATGCAGATGTCGCCGTCCTGCCAAACTGATGGATGCGTCTACCAGAAAAAAAGCGCTGCATTTGCACAAAAATAGGCATATGTGCTTTTCCATGTTTGTAAATGACAATTAAGTGTGTTTGGGCAAAGAACGATCATATGAGCCCTTTCATGCATGTAAATATGATGGGTGGATACCTGTGTATGCATTACATAATGCCCCCTGTCATCTGATCACTGGACCCAACCACCAAGTGACTGGATCTGCCTGTGTGTGGTCAGCATCACATATAGCGGTGAAGTCAGAACACTGCAGCTCTAAGTCAGTTATCAGGAACAGCTGCAGGCAGCAGAGGGAGGATGGACAGGTATTCAGTGTCAGCAAGGGAGAGAACAATGAAGCTGTGTCCATATCTGCAGCCAGACCCTGCACTCAGCACATGGTGAACACTTCTCCCCAGCAACTTGCAAACATTTTTACTCTCTCTCTCACACACACACAGACCTCTGCAAAGAGGATTATCAGATCCCAAGAAGTAGATCTGTTTATGTAAAATGCCTGAAAGCTATGACATAAACACAATACTTACCTCTGTGTCTGTTTGTTGTCTTATCAAACATTAACATGGCATCGTCGACCTGTAGAAGAGAGAGTGGTAGTCAGTCCTGTCACACACAGCATCATTATTACCTCTTGGTGCTGAAGATGTGTGAGAGAGGGTAAATGAAGGGTAGTGGAAACTGACATAGGTGAAACACGTAGGAGAAAGCATGCAGGAGAATGGGAGAGCTGAAACACTGTATAGTGCAGAGAACAGGGACAAGGAGGCCTACAGGGAAGAGCAGGGGGTGGGAGAGAAAAAGGAAAAGGGGGCCACACAGGGACTTCACAATGAAGGGGAACACAGAGAATTGAATTGCATGAGGTACACAGGGAACTTATGGGGAGAAAGTAAGACTGCAGAGAATTGAGGCCGATATGGGATTCTGAGTGTCCTGCTAGTTTCAGGCTTTAAGATCTATGAGATATTTATTTACTCATCAGGTCAAACAGTTTCTTGCCTTTCAAACAAAACCGTTTGGTTCCCTGGAGAATCAGCGGCTCTGGGAGCCCTGTCCTGTTACTATGACTGCAGCTTAGTATGTCCTGAGCCGCAGGGGAGAGGGAAAGAGGCAAAAGCTTTTGTTTGCAACTGAAAAGATGGGGGGAGGGGAGAGGGCCCCACCAGATATCAGGGGGAGAGAGTGTGAAACACAGGGAAATACAGAGGTAGGAAAAGAGAAACAAAGAGAAAGTGGGGAAGAGGAATTAAAGTGAAAGAAGGAAATAATCAGATACAATGAGTGAATGAAATGCAGTGCTCTAAAGTAATAATGATTTCTTTTCTTGGAAACTGTGATGACTGCACAGGTGAACCACTATTGTCTACTACAGTTTGGTGCAATAAAGTGTGTTCCTGTCATCAGTGTGTAGTGTGTAATTCCTCCCCCCACTAACTACACTGTGGTAGATAATCTGCAGTAGACGGGAGAGAAATCCGAGTCATCCAGTGATCTCTCCAACCTCCTAATTAAATTGGGATCTAATCGCCTTATAACAAGGCTCGTTCGTCAGTGTCTGTGAGGGGTTTTATAATGGGGGAGGGCTATCCTCAGGTGTCATGGCTAGTAGAGGGAAGACAGCCATACTTTGCATTAATCTGATTATCACTGCAGACTTGCAAGTTTTAATATGTTTGGTTTATATAGTAATCCCCCCTCTTCAAAACACATCAAAGCCAACCTCCCACCCACCCCCAGAAAAGCAAACTGACTATTCTAGTAATGCCCCAACCTACAGCCTTCTTTTGAAATTTTACCACGTGCTGACTAGCGACTTACTGAGGCGGGTGAGAATGCTTCCCCAGCTGTCATGGAGATAGAGACCACAGGCTTCCATTAACACTGTGCTTCATCACCATGATGGATATTCAGCTAATTACCAAACTGCTCTGCTGATAGCTTATGTCTGAAACTCACAGCAGTTAAAGACAGTTATTGAAAAAGTTTACTAAATACCCTCTATTGCCAATAATAGGATATGGGTGGAGGTCCCTAACGATCTCCACCATTAGCAGGAAGCTGGCACTCACCTATAGCTGGGACCTCTATCTTCACCTCTAAAGCGGCTAGGACCTGCCCATAGCAGAGGAGACCTGACAGTGGTTTTAAAGCTTTTAACCCCTTTAAGTATATATGAAATAGATCACATAAAACAGAGTTGCCACTCCCTAAAAGCCAGACTTACCTTTCCAAACTGCTCAAAATATTGTTTTACATCCTCAACAGTCGTATTCACTGATAGTCCGCCCACAAAAATCTTCTTTGTTCTAGTCACCATCTGCAATTATTAAGAATAGTCAGGTGACACTGCCAGAGAACAGACTGACTGGGGTACGAGAGTCAGACATGAACACAGGTATCATTTCACACACAACATTATCTTTACGTTCTCAATATGGTTATGTGGTATATGTGACAAAACATTTGCACCCTGCTGTTGGTAGACGGGTCAGACCACAGAAAGGCATACATTACGTAAAACCATCACAGCAACTAATAAATATAAGCCCTGTTTTGAGGGTCTCCCAGCTGCCCCTAATTACCCTGGCACTAAGCTTCCAGGCTCTGACACCAAGATGCCGTCTGTCAACAAACTACTTAAGGGAATTAACCCAGTTCTGCTGGTGTTTGCAGGACCCAATTCTGATCCACCTGTTAGTTACCAGACATAAGCCGATTTCTTTCCAATAGTTACCTCTCTCTCCAAACCCTCTCCCTGCTGCTTTACCAGGTCTTCCCAACTATTACCACTAGAATGTTTGCGGGAATATTTTAGAAGAAACTCATGTTGTTGCTTTAATTACAACAGTCATACTGAAACCCCATCCTGTAGACCATCTTTCAGAAACTCACCTTGGGTTGAGCTCTGCGAGGAAATGCTACTTTTGGATCAATCTGAAAGAGACAATATTATAATAATTGTAAGCTTACAGACAGCTACAAAAAGAAAGAAAGGGTACTAAGTAATTAACACAAATATATCTAATACCTAGGAAACTGCTCAGTAAAAGATATGAAAAACTAAAAACTAATGAGCAACATGTAAATATTGGAAGTTCAATGAGTAGCAGTAAGAGAAACATGACCCAAAGTGTAACATAGACACCACAACGAGTGAAAAGACTCTGCCGCCATACATTGAAAACATACATCTACAAACCTGCCAAGCAACACAAAACAATACCCTAGAAACCTAAAGAGTGGCTAGCAAATCAAAGCCAGAAACCTAGGAATCTGAATAGGAAATCTGAACAGTAACTCACAAAACAGTACACATAAGAACTTGAACGTATGAAAGTAGTTTGTGGATCATATTTAATACTTATATTAAACCAAAATCCCACACTTGTTGATAATTAGTTTGTGGAATTCGGGGAAAATAATACAGAGCATAAAGACATCCAAAAATAAGAGAACAGAAGTATAGGAACACTGAGAACAATAGAGTAATAGAGAGAAAAAAGTAAATACAAATATAAGAGAGCAAAGATCTGGAAATGGACATAAATATAGTGATTAACACTAAAACACATTAAAAAAAACCCTGAAATCAAAGAGTTACACATATGTATTATATGACTGTGTTATACTCTATGAGTAGTGACACTGCTTCCTCAGATAACAGATTAATAGTAATTCATGGTACTAGAAATTAAGAGTATTAGGGAAAGATTTACTAAAAGGCGGTTTTGTGTCCGGTTTACAAACTGCCACACATCGGATGCAGTATTCAGATCCAAACTGCACTATTTATTATCCTGGGGTTTGGAGTCTCAAAACTCAAGCCACTCGATGTTTGGTGGTCTGCAAACCAGTTTTAAACATCTTGTTCCCATTTTCTACAAGACAAGCGCCACTCAGCACTAGTACTCTAGGGGTGGGTCTGACAAAATAATCGAGGTGCAGGGCCCAATTGTTTGTTTGCCCCCCCCCCCACCCACACTCCCACCACAAGAGGACCGGGGCTGATACAGAGTAGCACTGGACTTGCTGAAAACAGAAGGGGGGGGAGGATTTTTTTTTATTTATTTGTTATAGTTCTGACCGGCATGCGCATCTGTGTGAACCATGTTCCTTTTTTTACTAAAAGCTACAGTTTGGCATGCAGTTTAGTAAACCGGCACGTAATACATGGGGCAGTTTGTATAGCTCCCATTTATAAAAACTGGAATGTGGTTTTATTCCTTTTGGTTTTAAAATCATGCACTTTGTGCGGGTTAGTCTTAAGTAAATCGATCATTTGAATTTCATCAAAACTACAGATTAGTAAATCTCCCCCACAGACTCATTTAGAAAGCACAAAAAATGTAGCTCAGCACAGCATTTTTATTTGTGCAAGTGTACCTATTGGGCCACCTGGGCAGACAGAATAATCTGGTCCTTTTACACAGAGAAAAATGCTTTGCGTCCACCTATGTAACTGGTAATGCTCCATAGATGGGCCTTCTCCACAAAAATATAGTTTTAACGCTTCAACGCAAAACTAGATGTACAAATGTGTATAATCAATGCTTAGGAAGTCACACCCTGATCCACTCATCCCATCTGAAAGGGCCACCTGTTGCACACTCGCGGAGGCCGCCATCTTGGCCTATATATCCATGCGGATTTCCGTCAAATTGTAGATACTAATGTGACATCACAAAAGAGCATTTACGCTGCTGGTGTGCAGTTTATCACGGATGTCAATGGGGATTTTTAAACGCTAATTGTTAAAATTGCTCAAAGGCGCAAATCTGCAATCAATCAGCAATTAGCTGTTTTTTTTAGGTTTTACAGAATTTTACAAGGCATATGTCTTAGGAAAGGCAACTTGGACTGATCCTATAACAATGTGGCTGCACAGTAATTATGTGGAAGGTTGCCAAGACAACTGTAAACAGTGATTCTAGAATCACTTCTCATCTCATTAGTTTCTCAAGAAGAAAGTTTTGACGTGAGGGTGATGATAGTAAATACTTAAGTATGTCTTTCGTAAATACTTAAGTATGTCTTTCAATATGCAATTTCTTCCTAAACATGTATTACTCTACAGGACTACTATAGGGTCAGTAAATAAAAAAATCTGGCAGATGTGTACAAAGTCTGAAATTGCTGTAGATGGACTAACAGACTGAATGGTTCTTCTTGTATGATATAATTATTACCAACAGGACATTAGATCTGTAAGTATGTCAGAATGAGGGTCAGTTTGGCAGAGAGTGTGCAGCCCTCACAGAGTAGTCCTGAACTGGGGAATGTTTGTGCTTCTGGGCATCAAGGGAGAGAAATCAAAACAGGAGATAGAATATCCCAACAATACCCCTTTGTCATGACATTCCTCTGTGCTATGTCAGCAAAGGCCAGGAAGATGCTATTAACTGGGAAAGCAGCATCTCTTAGCAGGAGGGAATGCACCAATTTCACATCACCACAGACAAGTCCCTATTGTTACAGGTAAATGGCGCAGACACCTGTAGCATTCAGTGGCCGAAGAAGAGAATAGACAGTCAGAGACAGCATGAGAGTGCTTTCTGAAACATAGAGTTTAAGAAAAGTCTTGCTTCCCACAGGGGTACTGTTACACACACATAGTACGTAATAATCTACATGCAGCTTCACAAAAATGAAACGTGTAAAGTAACAAACAACCAGCCCTAAGATAACATAGGCTTAAAAAAAAAGGTTCATCTAACACCATTAGTTCCTGACATAATAAGGGCAGAATTAGTCATACTGTGTACACTTACATAGCACAGACACCTGAGCATGCAAATGCATAACACTGATCCACACTGTGCAATGTTTCAGTAATATAGATATACTATGTTAACATATATTCATATAATAAGTAAAGTATTACTGGATAGTGAGAGCATGCAATTATTTACATATCCAAATGAGAACAAATTCAACTTGACACCAGAAAAACAGAATTCTATATTGACTGTTATTTGAAATTATATACTGATAATTGAAATTACAAATATCCTAATTTTTTTTTGCTTTAAATATAACATAGCAACCCAATTTATAGAACCGGTCATTCAAATGTTCTCACAATGAAAAATGCATTTTAAAAGCAGATATCTGAATAACAGGAATCCCTTATACACACACCTGTATATTATAGATGATGGAACCGTTCTACATTCTAACTAGAAATTCAACCTATAGCACAATATAATGAACCAAGAACTCATTCAAGAAGTCAATGTTCATTGCGTCAGTCATCATTTTAGAATCTGCGCAGCTTAATCAATATAACCTAAACCAACGACAACTCACGTAACGTAACCACTGTTATCTAAGTCAACTTCAAATAAAAGACGACCAGTATATTAAATAAACCAAGTGACCAGCACATTTCAAATATTCATCCTCCAGCCTCTCCAGACCTGTTAACATAGCCCTCTACTCCTCCAAGTACTCAGCTAAATTATAGAGAGCCTGCATTTGGATCCCTTCTGTTTTCAACTGCTCTTTGTATGAAACACACACTTGTGCCTTCCCAGGCAACAAAAGAAACTTCCCAAGCAAGAAACAGGGGACAGCAGCAGCAGCAGCAGCATGAGAGTGACTGCTCCCCTCCCCCTGTGTCTGTAGAGACACTGTCCCTAGAGCCTGGCAGCTTACACTGATAAACAAGCACCCTCCGACTGGGACACATTGCTCTGACCTGAATGGAGAAAGCCTGGGACATTACTGAATGGCTTTAGAAGTTACATGTTCCAAAATCACTGTCCTTCATTTGCAGACACCCTCCCCCCGGCATTTCTAACTGTGAAAAAGATGTATCGTTTTGTGTTTGCTTAGTTTACACCACTTTACGGAGTGTGTACTTATGTTATGTCGTTATAATCATGTTTTCTAAAGTATAGCGGAATACAGAAAAACTGAAACAAGGAGACCTGCGGTTGGATTAGTTCTACAGAACTGAACAGACAAGAAGGCCCACTTGTAGCCAAAGATCACCGAGTGAGCTCACTAGAGACGATGTGTACAAGACACTAACATGCATATCCATAATACATAAAAACACTATTGGTTTTCTGCAAAGATTTTCTACCTATAGTAAAACCTCTGGGGAAGAGGGGCTAACCCTAATGACAGCCTGACGAAAGCTGTTCCTGCCACTTGAAATGTTCTGCACAGATTACATGGCAACATCCTCTTTCCTGAGATTTACCACAAACTCAATGCAGTACTTATTATGATCATTTAAATATAATAAATGCACTTTATACTATACAGGTAAGTCTGTTTACATACCTACATACTTCAGGATTAACTTTGCCAATACCAAATTAAAAAAAATAAAAAAATAAAAATTTCTTTGCCCTGCCCAATTTTAATTAATCCTCATAAAATCCAACATCACTGTATAAATTCGTTCAGCAAATTAAATTACCCTAATGTACTTATGCTACACCCCCATTATCACCAAACTCTGCCGCTGTGCAACACTTCTTTATTCCATAAATCTGTCCTCTCTCTACATCATCTTTCTTCATGTTTGTTTGCCTTTCTCAAAAAAATATTGAACCCATTATCACTCTTTTTCATAATGTACATATAAAGGAGTATTCAGTACGTTGTGAAAAATGTCCCAATGCTATCCTAATTATTTTCATTTTCTGTCTCTAAATTAAAAAAAAAAAATTATATCCAAATTATATAAAAACTAAAACCTGTATATAAGAGACTGGGAAAAAAAATCAGAAATGATTTGAATTATCATTAGCATGTAAAGATCCGCATCTCTTGTGTTAAATCTGGGATTGGCTTTTGACACTCTAGCTTTTGATAAGCTACACCTGTTTTGCTCGGCAAAACTGCTGGCTAAGTATCATGGGAGATGTAGTCTGACAATAATTGTAGTGCTGAATTGTGCCCATCCCTGCAGTGAATATTCAAGTGAAACGTAATGACTCAAGAAGCCATAATCCTTTCACCAACAACACCTGAATACTTGAAAAAAACATGTATCCTTAGGTAAAGGCGATTGATACTTCCTGCCCGTTGCTGATCTATGATACCTTAGATCTTATTTTTCCATATTTGTTTTTACTTTACGGGCTATAACAACAAATAAAAATTGCAGAACATTACTGTAGAAAAATAATTTCTAAATCTAATTACTAAAGATCATTTTGTTTAATGAGCAACGTATTTTATGTGACAAAAAAAAAAATTCTAAAAATCATAAGGCAAACACACAAACATATACATCTTAGGAGGAAAAAAAATGATAGAATAAATAACTAAAAAGCTAATAGACATTAATGGATATGTGACAAAAAAGCAGTTGTACAAACTGACGACCTTCTAAGATCTGGTCTCCAGTACTGAACACAGCAGTCTAACTAGGTTCTTTTTAGTCATCTACAATGTGGCATCACTAATGGGAATGACACAACCTATACAACACAGTATCATACCTGCTTTCCCCCATTTGCTGTCTAAATTGCTTGCCTGCTAAACAAAAAAGATACTTTACTTTTCAAATAAATGACGTGCAAGCCCGTGTTATCTACAGCAGCTGACATCACAGTGCCACTAATGCTGCAGTTGACCTTTGATTTTTCGCACGGGATGTAATTCAACAAAAGTTTGTGCAAAATGTAAAACATTTATTTTGTCTGCGTCCCCAAAGATTTAAAGTAGTTGCAAAACTTCTGGATAAGCAGTTATTAATTGGTAATGCACTATAGGCCGCTGTAATAATCCACTTGAAGATCATGCACTGTTTTCCACAACTCCATCATTTATACTTCGAAATATATCAAATCTTAATAACAGGCATTGCAACATTTTTAGCACTTTTACTTATACTTATGCAGCAAAGAAGCCAAATGAACCACATATTACATTTTCACATCTCATTTTTAAAATAAATAAATCACACTCCCCATACAGTGTCTAACATATTCTTAGTGCTCAGACAAAAGATGGGTATCATACCGTCTTGGAGTCCAGTTCATGCCTTGTCTGAGCCAAAACTTTGTCCACTCCGGCCTGGTCCATGAAAGTGACAAATCCAAATCCCCTAATCAAGAGCAGAGAATATAAGAATAAAATCCAGAGATCTGTACACTTAACTAGCTGGAAACCAAAATCTACACCAAACCTCACCTGGATCTTTTAGTTAATGGATCTCTCATAACAAGACACTCCTTCACATCCCCGAATTGACTGAAATACTCCCGCAGGCCCTCTAGAAACACAAGAGCAGCCAATCACAACCAAGCAAGGCAGACGGATCCCAGAATGCAATAGAAAATCCAATCACATCATGTCCAAGCAAGGGGAGAGAAAGAGATGGAGGGAGGGTGCACATATGAGTGAGGAAGAACAAAAAGGGTGGAGAACAGAGAGGAGAAAAAATGGGGTGAAAAAGTACAAGGGTAAAGCTTACATTTCGGACCCTCAACCTTTCAATCCACTACGTGCAATGATTCTGCTTACCTTGCGTAGTCTGCCAGCTTAGTCCCCCGATGAACATTTTGCTGCAAAGACAAACAGTGAAAGAATGAGCATCAGGAAAGACAAACAAAAGACAAATGTCCAATAACAATTTATATATGCGCATTTAAATTTATGTATCATAACATAAACAAAAATGGGACAGCCTCATAGTACACAGATTTGCAGAGTAAGAGATAGGACACCAGAATAATACTTGGATGAAGGATACAATCTAAAACTGTAACCTGGAATAACAACTGAAACAATTGAGATGGCCTGATAGCTACTACAGTGTCGGTCAGAGCCTATATAGTAATGCATTTCTAATAACATCACCAACAGTTTATGACAAACCATTTAGAGAGGTTTTGTGCACACCACTAGAATTAAAATATACTCAGAATGACCTGAATTTTCACATTTGATAAAGACTTTAAATAGATATAATTGAGATATCTGTGATATCCTAAATCTCTATTTGCACCACATACACATACAACTGTACAGACATTCATTGAATGATAGACATATTAGTTTGAAAATCACAAGGTCGTAAAATAATAAAACAATTATTACCATTGTAATTACCATTATTATTGTCATGCAAACCTAGATTGATTTGTAAAAATAGTTTTTGATTAAAGACAAAACTTTAAAAAGTAGTGCAGTGTGTTCAAACTCATTTTTGGGGGGTTTCTTTTTTACATTTATACAAAATGATTCAGTTAATCAGCTCATGCACATATGAGAGCGCACACTTTTATGAAATCACACAAAATAAATCATAAATTAAAATCTTTGCATTCCAAAATAGACCTCAAGTAAAAAAGAAGTAACCTTGATCTATCTGTGTCAACAATCTAGTAGAAATAATGACTCCACTGATCCAGTATAACAATAGATAACTATTACAGTACTGTGAAACTGCTTCATAAGTTAATATACTGACTTGTAATATACTAGCACCAAACCACTATGTAACTTCATTGAGGCAATACCAACTATATTAATTAATACATATCAACCCATCCTACAAGTATTAGTTTCTTTATTTCTTACTGACCTTGAATTTTCCCACTTGCCTCTGTAGATTGTACATTTACTTTAATATGTAAAACGTTATCCTAGACACACCAAATGTAAACACAAAAATACAAAACACAACAAAAACAACAAATAATGTCATTGGAACGGTCACCAAAGATGTATCAGAAAATACAGAAAGAAGCTGTTACTTGTATTATCAGGTAACAATAAGTTACACACAAGACTCATTCACTAACCTACCTATAGAATATTGAGTAACAATAGTGCTAGTTAGTGAAACAATCAGCATAAACTGTAATATAATTTAAAAAAAGTAACATGTCGCGACATGCGACATCTTTGAAGTAGTAGAGAAAGAGGAAAATGCTCTTTTCAGAGACAATATTCCAAGTGCCAGTTAAACTTTGGCCGAACAAGAGACTCCAGCGACCTGAAACTCAGTCACTGCTAATGCACTTTTCCATCACTCGCGTTACTGCTCTCCCTGCATCTGTCCAAGGTGACAAGGAGAACTACCCGGGGTAACCATGGCCCCACTGCACACCTAATACCAGCCTGGCCCCCTTTAAACTTCTGCCCATGACCCTACACACAGGGCTGCGTTACTCGCTGCAGTCCCGAGGTACCCAGGTACCTCCCCGTGTTAGATGCCCTCCTGCAGACCACCATGGCATAAAGCCCCGCTGAGAGAGGGTGGCACATGGCACAGGGACGGGCTGGTACCCCTTACCAAGGATCGTGCGCAGAGTCCGGGGGCGACAGTCCGGGCTGGGGCGCTTCTGTCTCCATTCGGTCTCTGGCGGCTCCTGAGAACGGAGGCAGCTCCCGGGACAAGAGGATGGAAGAGGGCGTGACTAGCCCCGGCCACTCTATCCACGCCACGCCCACTCTGGGAGAGAACCCAGCGATTATCCTAAACGGGACCGCCCCTCTGCGATTATACTCCACCTCCCCTGTAGCGCTACGCCCCGCCCCTTGTCCTGAAGCCCGCCCTGACACCTGCCCCCACTCCCCCCCCTACTGAGCCAGCTTGCCATTGACTGTCCCTAAAGCCACTGGAAATGCAGTGGGGGTGGGGAGGACATTCCACCCGGACCTTCATATTAAGCAATAACTAATGAATCACAACCGCTATATAAACCTGCTATAATGTAAAAGTAGTAACCCACCTCCATGTATAATCAGGACGTGATGATCAACAACTGCAATCACCAATGTGTGCAAGAGGTATGTTATATCTACTAGACTGTGGTGCACATTTCATATACAGTAAAAGAGAATTTGATTTTAATATAAAAAGTACCCCCCCCCCCCCCCCTCTGTCCCAACACAGAGAAATATCAAACTTTATTTTGGATAAAGTTTACTTAGATCTGCTTCATGCAATCAACCCGTTGTCGTTATTGTACCACACAGCATCCCCACAAGTGATAAGGTGATGTTTTTGACCATGATAATTGAATGCACTGTATTACTTAGGGAATGGTAAGTATACAGCACTTGTGATATGGAAATGACTACGCCAATTCTATGGTGCAACACTTAGGCACCCTGAAAAGTGTCTTCGTGGACAGGCTTCATGCTCTGTTGGCAATGTGTGCAATACTGATTACCATAGGGCACTGAGGGAAATCAGAACAATCCTCTTAAAATGAACTGCACCTTAAACTCCATAGTACTTATCTGATTTATATAATGACAGTATTACATATTACAGGAGTGTGAGCAGTGGCACAACTGCATAGGTGGATGGGATCCATACCATCTACAAGAGGACCCAGTCTGTATTCTGGTTGTGATGCAAGGGAGCAACTGGGTTGCTCTGTGAAAAAAAAGATGTCATACAAGAGAGTCTGTGGAGGTTGTCAGGGAAGGTGAGGGCCACATTCTTGGAGGGTTGCCAGATGGAAAGCTCTGCCCTATGGGATTGTTGTATATGTAACTCTTTGATATCATATCATGCCCTGTAATGTGTTTCATTGTTATATTTACATATTGCTCTAAAACTCAGGAGGAACCCAAATGTAAATTCTGCACCTGAGACCAGAAATTTGTAATAACTCTCCAGGACGTGGGTGAGCACACAGCTCAATCATTGACATTAACAATCAACATTTTACAACTTTCATGGGATTGTACTCAAAAAGGGATTTTGGACACTTTACAATAAGGTGTTCTCATGTAAGTGATTTCATGTGACCCACATTTGAACATATTTGTATAACCATTTTCATGCACATTGCAAGCATTCATTAAATGAAATGTGGGAGTCCAGCTGAACACATCATAAGTACCTCTCTACTTTTTCTGGGCTTAGCATGACTTTCACTGCACACCACTGTGAGCTCCTCTCATTATTACACTACCACACTCCCCACAGTTATAAAATCTGTTGTATAACTAGTGTAATACATCTGTGACTATATAATACAAAGTTCACACATCATGATTTATAGGCTATCAGCAATACTGATTTTCCATCAGTTTTATGCAGCAAAATGCAAGAATGATTAGAGCTCATTATGCATTTTTCTTATATGAGAGTGATCTTTGCAATACTTAAATTAAGAAAGTTATTTCCACATTTTTGCAGAATTTAGAAGGTTTTTTACATCATACAATGTAATTTAGTTATATATTACAGGCACATCAATATAACAAATATCAGTATAATTACAATTTGTTGTATTAGCTAAAAATAATAACATTTATTTTTTCGCTCTGAAAATACTTTTTATTTCCTGCTTGGGGGATGCACTTCTCTGCGATTTGGGGATGCCTATATCTTCATAATGCTGTTTATGAAGATATCGCTGTTTATGGAGATAATGTTGTTTATGGATATATACCTGCTTTTGGATAAATTGTCAGTTTGCACCGAAAGAAAGAGATTTACTGGTTTGTGTGGATTTACTTCAGGGGGTATATTTACTAAACTGAGGGTTTGAGAAATTGGAGATGTTGCCTATAGCAACTAATCAGATTCTAGATATAATTTTTGGTACATTCTGCAAAATAACAGCTAGAATCTGATCAGTTGCTATAGGCAACATCTCCACTTTTTCAAACCCACAGTTTAGTAAATATACCCCCAGGTTTTCCGGTTTTCTCTCACAGTCCAAAAGCAGACTGGTAGTTTAATATTAGAGTGTGTTGGTGTGTTGGATCATTTAGACGGTAAGCTTCACTGGAGCAGGGACTGATGTAAATGATTAAAAAAAGCCAGATATATGGATACACTGTACATGCATGGAGAGAAGGTATGTTCTTCTTATTATCAATAATACTAATAATACTAATATTCATTTATAATCATAAATCTTTATGCTACTCTGTAGGGAGATTACTTTGATATGTCATCCTCACCAATGCCAACAGAATCTTTATGCCCTAAATCGCTGCCCCTTAGTGACTAATGACTGTTTCAGGTTTCAAATATTTCCAGGTGTGTGGCAGGTGCGATATTTAAATAATAATTATACAGTTATACAGTAATAATAGAGACTGTAGATACGTTGTGATAGTTTGAAGTACTAAAGCTTGCTTGCTTTTGTTAACAGTTTGATGATTCAGAAATGAAAGATTATGAAGATTCATTGTGTAGACAATGCAAGACTGACAACTGTGATTAACCTGCCTGTGGAGACACAAATATTTTATAAGGTGGCCCAGGGCAGGATTTCTGGAAAGGTTACAAAGGCCCAGGCCTAGGGCGGCAGAGATGCTGACTTTGCAAGTATTTTATTTGTTTTAAATATTCAGAATTTATTATTTAGACATTCTAAACATTCAATCATGCCTGAATTAGGGCTGTTTTATTATCATGTGTTTATTTTAAAGAGATAAGAGGCATTAACATTGTGACCATGGAGAGCTATGGTTGTGAGGGGAGGAGGCCTGGGGAGCAAAAATATACATATAGACCTAAAGGGATTCGGTAGTTAAGTAGTAAAGATCAGCTGCAATCAGTATTTTTAGGGGAAGTTCACAGAGGAGGGGCTTTGACAACACAGCTGCATGTTTAAAATGTAATGGGAATGTAAGTGAATGGAATTTGATAGTTTTATAATGAAGAAGTAGAAGTGTAGGTATGGCATACCACCATATACACTGTTACTTGAGCTAACCAATTCCTTACTTCTCAGATATGGTTCAGGATGTGGCCAAACAACAGTGGTTATTAGCAAGACTCGTATTCACTCATGTTCTTACATTTGAGCTAACCAAAATACTTGCTTCCCTGATGTTAGTGTACAACGCATGTCCGTATCACTGTTATCGCTTCCTTCCGCTAACAGCTCTGATAAAATATTAATCATTAGGCTCCTCCTCTTATTTGTAATATGTAAATTATAGATCACTATTGCAAATGGATGCTGAAATAGGATTGCCCAATACATAAAAACACATTGGGCTAGATTTACTAAGCTGCGGGTTTGAAAAAGTGGGGATGTTGCCAATAGCAACCAATCAGATTCCAGCTTTCATTTATTTAGTACCTTCTACAAAATGACAGCTAGAATCTGATTGGTTGCTATAGGCAACATCCACACTTTTTCAAACCCGCAGCTTAGTAAATCTAGCCCAGTGATTAATTGAAATATATGTGTGTGTGTGTCTAATATGTAATCTCTTAAATATTTAATTATTCACCATACAATTCAGACAAGGACTATAGCTTTAATATGCTGTGCCCCTTAATTTTTGCCATGACCCCATAAGATTTCTCATTACCTTTGCAACTTCTTCATTATACTCAATCCCAGAGGATTAACTAGAACATTTTACACCCTGGGCACTGAGTTTTATCATTGCCCCGCCCCCTTTCCAAAATTTTAGTCCACATCCCTTTTTCACTGTGCTGCAAAGGCAATATGTTAACCTTCTTGAGGAGTGGTACTGTGCAGTTATCCTTACTACTTAGCATTAGCTAGCAAAATTCATAAGCTGACTGGTGTTTGGCTCATTGGGGGATGTGGTGATTTAATGTGCAAGGAGCTTTCATTCTGATTATTGAAGTGTGGGAGTTAGGGTCCAAAGGTAGGATTCATTGCCTGACCAGCAGTGCATGAGCATGCCCTATCATTCCCACTTTGGCATTTATCACCTGCATCCATCATTGCCCCAGCTCCCAGGGCTTGATTATACAATAGGCTGAACAGGCTGCAGCCTAGGGCGCATGGTTTTTGGAGGCGCAAAGTTGTGACTGTGAGAGGCATAAACTGAAATTAATTTGAAAATATAAGAATAGTTGTTCCCCAAAGTAAAAAGAAAACATGAAAGAAAATTGTAAGGTTTTAATCTTGATATATTCCAATGTGAAAGGCTGAAGAGAATGAGTCATCCTTGGGCGAGAGCTTGAGGATAAGTGAGTAGGAGAGACAAAGAAGGCAAAAGGCGCAGATGCGACTCCTTCACCCTCAGTAGCGCATCTTCCCGGCTCCCTTCTGCTGTACAGTTCTGCATTAAATTAAAAATGAAAGGAGTGACAAAGATTGCCGTGCCTCATTTTTAAAGCCATGTGGAGCGAAGTTTTAGAAACGCCCAAAATAAAACATTGGTAGGGGGTGAAGAAAGCCAAATTAGTTTTTGCCAACCGCTTACTAGTCTGGAGTGGAAGTAAAGGGGGTGCTATGAGCATATTAGACAAGGGTGGCCTGATCACTTAATCAGACTCTGCCAGCTTCTAAACTGTATGGAGTATGACCCTCATTTTACTTTGTACCCTTACAGATTTGTATGTGACAAATATAAGTACAGAAGTGTACAACATTATAGCTAAAATACTTTACAGTAATAATGTGAAATAATACCATATTTATTGCACTTTTCCTACGAAAAAGAAAGTAGTGTGCGTGTTTATGCTGCAGATTCAGGCGTTGCTGTGACCTCAAGATGCAATTCCTTTTATCATAATGTGACCCCTTCGCTTCTGGGAAGTGTAATATAGGAGATTTGTTTTCTACTCGGAAATTCATTAGTTCCAGCTGTAACTGTGACTTCAAGGCATATGCTTGTACTATAATAACACCTGAATGCCAGGGACTATTTACAAGGCGGCCATGAAATCCCACCGAAATATGATTGACGCAGAAGTTTCTAGTTTTCATATGTTATGGTGTCTCCATACAGGCAAGAATATAACATCATGCATCATTTGACCAGTAAAACAATATTTGTAAACCCTTCTAGGATCATTTCTGTGTCTGATTTTTGTTTGCAACCATAGCTGGTCTTTTGGTATCGGAGATATATTTATCCATAACAGTGCTTCTTCTTTATAATGGCAGCTCAAAACTGGTGTTATAGTGAGGGTGGCTTTATAAAAAATAGTGCTATATATTGGGACTAGTACATTATAATGTGGTGCTGTGTAGAAATATCCCTGGTGATAAGTGAGGGTGTTAAAGGTTTTTTTTTAAAGGGAGTACTGTACATACAGAAAGCCAACAGCATATACTTATCGTCACTTTGTAATCTCTCTTGTCTGCCACAGGTCAGTTTGCTCACATCAGAGGCAATGGTCTTAATAATCATCAATGAGATTTACTTCATTTAAAATATGTTCTTAAAGTACAACAATAATCTGAAACTCTAAAATTGAAACTTTTATATATGAAGCATGAACAAAGAAATGCAGCGTTGAGTATCATATTAGCTTTCTTCGGCAGCTGTCTTAAAAAATTTTTTAAGTGTTATTAATTGTTGCTTGTACAACCATCAAAAACAAATAAATATCCCCTGACTTGGCTTGTAGCCAAAGGCCAAATGGCAGCTGATCTAGGTCAAAAAGTACAAATAGCAAAGCATGGCATGTCAGTTATACTCTTTAAAAATTGTAGTGACATCACTGGTCATGTGTATGAATACACCAAAATGTACACAGCATTTCTGTTAGCTAGTAAACCAATTGTTATGTAATTTTATTTATACATCAGTTCATGTATATCATTTAGCTCAGTATATTTAACATAATATATAAATATATAATATTAATAGATAATCATATATTAATGTGATATAGTAGATTTACTTGTAGTTTGACAAACCCCCAGCCACAAGTGGCATGCAAATATTTCTTGACAACTGAAAGCAGAAGCTGTCATTAACAAGGTATTTTATTCCAATACTACATAGAAATGTAATAACTTTGAAACTACAACCTTCAACGATATATGTAATTGTTGCACACGTGCCAGTAACTGTACCCCAATTAAGAGATTTAAAAGTATGTATTCACCAGGGAAATTATTTGCGATCTGTAAAACATTTCCATTCGTAGTTTTAATAGTGTCGTTATCTACAATACTGTGGTGCTCTATCTGTTTTTATGTTTTTTGTCTTCTCACAAATACTGGCAAAATAAACCTTTGCCACAACTGATCAACGCATTGCAAGTGAGAATTGTAATGCCTCGTTGGCACTTAAAATTTGTTGAGGTATTACAAATTATAGTATATTACGGATTATTTTTACAGGTAAAAAAAACTGTACTTCTAGAATAACACCAGAAATGACCATCAGCTGATGCAGCCAACATTTCCACCATCTCGGCTGTTTTATTTTAGTTTTATTTTGGCCAAATCCAGGTTATGATTTACACACACAACAACAGCAAATAGATAGCGAAGGCCTTTTGCCACGGACATTCATTTATGTATAAGGCTAAACATGTGTAGCAATTTCACAGATTTGAAGGTCCTGGGTGAAATCCAAAAAATCTTTTTTTGCCCTATACATAATAAAGCAGCTTCCTTAATTCTTTACACATTATTTTATCTAAAACTAAACTGTGGTGTATAGTAAAACAGACACAACATAAATCTAAGCTGCTGCGTACTACAAAACAGACACAAGGATCAATAATCCAGCCACATTTTTACAGGGACCCCGAGGAGAACGATCCTGTAGATATTATTTGTAACATACTTTTTATGTCTGAAGAGTTTCAAAGTTCCACATATTGCTTCCAGTACATAAAGGCTGAACAGACCTGCACATACAGGGAGTCTGTGTCACCTGCCCTCATTGTGGGATTCTCCCCCCACCATCACACACACCTCTTTGCGGTGTTGGGACACTATAGTTTGAACAGATTGCAAGCTTTAGTATGTGGCCTGCTAACAGGACTCTTTCCAGCTCTCTCGCAGCTTAGCAGGCTGAAATTAACTCGTGCCTCGCATAAGAATTCCAGAGGGTGAGAGGGACCTGCCGAGATTACAGGGAGGGCCTCAATAGAAGCTTTTATTCCAGACAACAAGAGCAGGGAGGGCTTTGTGAGCTCATGTGGGAAGCAGAGGCGCATTCATAAGAATTCATTGACTCACAGGTGGGGGAGCTGGGTCTAAAGTATCAGGATTTAGGTTTTTCTCATGAGCCAACAAAACTTGCACTCTCAGTTTTCTGG
Source organism: Mixophyes fleayi (assembly GCF_038048845.1). Classification (NCBI taxonomy): domain Eukaryota; kingdom Metazoa; phylum Chordata; class Amphibia; order Anura; family Limnodynastidae; genus Mixophyes; species Mixophyes fleayi. Next base: position 335,714,633 of record NC_134402.1, read on the forward strand.
GTTCCCGTAGGCTACCCTTATATAGTGTATATAATGTAGAATATTACCAGGGTAAAGCTTTTCTAATTGTAAGTTAGCTATCTCATAAAATATTTCCCAGATAAAGAACTGTGATTAAAATGAAGCAAAGATATATGAGATTTCCATATCCAGAAGTAAACTGCAGTGGATTTAGAGACACGTCTTGATTGCAGCACAAAGACTATAGAGTTTGTACCTGCACAATCACCTGGTCTTGTACTGCTGCTCCCTACTTCCTTCTTCCCTCCCACATTGCCTTCCCCTCTCCCCCACACAGTGCTTCTCTGTATCACTATGTGCTGTTCTTGGTCCCCTCTGTTACAAGCTGTTTCCATCCATCTCACGGTGACCTATATACTCTGTTTGTGGAGATGCTGCATCGATTTAAGGTCAGTCCCCTCCTCCCAGTTGATGTAATCAGCTAAAGAAGGAGGCTGGAAATTGGATTGAAAAGCCCAGCGTTAGTGCAGGATGAAGAGGATCTGCAGGGATTGTTATGCTAATCAGCTGAGCTCAGCACTTCCAGTGTCCTTCAAGCTCAGGGAACAGGCAAGAGCCCCCCAGAAAGCTTCACCACAAAGACCCCAATCTTAGCGTATCACATCCCATCTCATTAAAACTCTCCAAGTATTACCACCATCAGTGCTGTTGGCAACAGAATTGCTTTGTGCAACTTGAACACATTTCTCCATATAACCCATTTCATCCCTCTGTGTGTGATGTCAGACTTGAACTCCCTGGATCTTACGGTGGTCTAGTTTAGTTACGGCTGGCCTTTCTTTTAAGAGCCTAGAATATCTACAACTGGACAGTGGGTAAATGGCACAGGTTGGTGCCCAATAGGTGGGGGTTGTGGTGAAGTTATTGAGGGCAGCTGCAGCTTGGCAACATGAGCCTGACAATGGGAGTACAGGAGGCGGAATGTTTCCACATGCCTGATCAATGGGAGCGGAGAGCAAACAGGAGCTGGGAAATAGACCCACAGGCATAGCCCAGCGCCTCCCATCTATCACTCAGTTGGTACAAACTGCAGAGGCCACTTCCAGGGAACTCATCACCCACTTCAACCGAATCCTTCGTCCACCTAACCTCCAGAGGCGATACTTAGTCTCAAATACTGAAACCCAAAGCCTTAGCCTGGAAGTCTATGGTTGTCATTTTGATGATGCAACATCTGTATATATATATATATATATATATATATATATATATATATATATATATATATATATATACACATGTACATACACATATATACGACTATTATGAGTAACAGCCTTGAAATACATGTATTTATGCATGTAGTACACATGCTGAAATATAAACAGATTTCATGTACAATACAGTGGTGTTCTTCCCAGATAAAGCTCCCCCTCACTTGCTGTCCTTTCCTCTACAGTTTTGCCCCTCCCCATGGGTCTGACTCTCTCTGAATCTAAACTGGGTCATGAGGTTTGACTGAATACAGCCTTTTCTAATAGGTGAAATAAATCTGCTTCTTCCAACAGGAGCGACGTCACTTTAATTCAGGTGTATAAATAACTCAGTGTGACGAGGAGGAGGGTCTGTCCTGTCTGACCTGTAATTAGAAACTCTGCCACTCAATGGCACTTTATAGAGACAAAGAGTAGAGGAAGGAGGGACCTGTTCACAGACCCAACTATTTTGTTCCTAATAAATTATTCAGGATTTGGAAAGCTGATCCAAGTGCCCATCTGTTAGCAGCCAGCTCCATGTGAGCCAGGGGATCCCCATGGGCACTGCACCCAGATGTTGGTAGGAAGGAGAGGTGCTGCCCCATCCCAGCCAGGATACCTGATCATTTCTGTTCATGGATTATTTCAGAATCAAGTTTCACCCTAATGCTATTACACAAGGACAGTAATATAAAGTATATAAAACAACAGTAAATAACAATATAAGCAATGTTAAATAACAGGAACAATCAGCAAAAACGTGTAAAATGCCAGTGACAAAAGCACAGATGAAGACGCAGAAGACTTAAGGGAAACATTCTGTGCAGATACCACAGATACAGTGACAATTATAGAAACTGCAGGAACAGAGGGACATTAGAAGGTGGATACTGAGAGAGGGAGAAGGGCGGGCAGGTGCAGATGACAAGGCAGCGGGAGGCAGGTATATGGAAGAACCAGATTACACAGCAGTGAGTGAAAGATGGAGGCAGGTTCAGATACAAGTGGCACAAGGACACAAACTCATACAGGTAACCATAATATAGGGACAGCAAGAGAAAAGAAGATATAGCAAGATAGGAAAGCAGGCAATGGCGGACCTAATAGAAACCAAACTAGGGAAATAAAGGAAAATAAGCAGAGTAAAGCACAGTGGTGATCTGTGACTGACTGACAATAATACAGGGAAGTTGGAGTGTGGAAAACAGTGATAAATCACATTGACATATGGTACATGTGTAAATGAAAGTCCCTGCAAACAAATTAATAGTCACTAGGGTTGACAATAGGTATAAAGGAATACATATATATTGGCAATCCACTTGATAGAACAGTTAACATTAAATACAGAACGTGATTTAATATGTAAAACTCAGCATTTAAAGATTTCAAAATGCTTTGGTGTTAACTACGCCACAGAAAGGAGAGGACCACTACACCTTAAATACATGCCAAATTATATAAGGGAGGTACTAATAACATTGACAAATATGTATGTGTATATATATATATAGAGAGCGAGAGAGAGAGATGAACCTCTGAGACTTTTCAGCAGTGAAGATATAATGGGGGAGGGGAATTATAGTTTTCACTCAGCTGCACCGCAAATGCAAATAAAATGTCAATATCTCAAATTCTGTCAAGGTACGGAAACTTGGAAATATATATTTGCTAATGTTAGCAGTAGTGCTTATATTTTGGGTTTAGTGAACTTATAATAGGTACTATTTTTAATGCTCTGACAGGTATTACCTGGCACCTGAAAAGCACTTAGATGCAGCTGTGACTTATACACTAGAGATTGCTTGTGATTGGTCCTCCTGCTCACACCCTCAACAGCCATTTAAAGATGGTTAACAAAATGTGTTTGTTAGTTCTGTTTGCAAACTCTATGGATATTTACACAGTCATAAATATTGTTATTGAATTATGCACCTCCTTTCCTTCTACCTCACCTTGCCTCCTGCAGCCTACCCACGGGTGGGGTACGGCTGAGCGATTCTGAGTATTCCGTCACGTGTGATTCCTACATGAAAACCCCAATGGCAGAAGAAGACGACTGAAATAGAAGCAGACTTACCTGAAAGACGACGAGGGAGATGTCCGATGGCACCGCAGGCTGACAGGCTGTGTGCTCAAGCAGTTAGCCTGCGGGGTCCGGACATTGCCGCTCTAAATTACCATTCAAGTAAATCGCGCCCACGTCACCCTGCAGTGCTGGACAGGTCTCTAGTCGCAATCGCTGCCTGACAGCCTGCGGTGCCATCAGACATATCCCTCGTCGTCTTTCAGGTAATTCTGCTTATATTTCAGTCGTCTTCTTCTGCCATCGGGGTTTTCATGTAGTAATCACACTTGTCGGAATAGTGGTAATCAATAATCCGATTACTACCGCCTATCCACAACCAAATAAGTGCACACAGAGTGATATCTAAACGGTCTTGACCTGATCCACTTCTTAGCCCAATTTGAATCACTCCTCTTTCCTATTTCTATCTGGTCCTGCCCTACTCTAATGATGTCTCATTCTACAATACTACACTCATCACTGCACTAGACAAGGCAGATCCAGCCACCTAACACTGTCTCCGCAGATTAAACCCCAACCCTGCCACTCCAAACAGGCCTGCCTGCCACCTGAAAAGTGCTCTCATACCGCTGAGCGCCAATGGAGAATATCTCATTCCAATGCATACTTCAATTACAAATTTATCTTGTCTTTTTACTATACCACTTTGTCTCTCTCGCACAAAGCAAATCCTAATATCCACCCAGTCGACCAACCCCCATAGTCTCTTTGCCATGGTTAACTTCCTTCTCTGCCCACCCCTACCCCCATTCCTTCTTACCTCCCTGCTCATGAGTTTGCCACCTACTTCAGAGGCAATATCTACAACATCTGTCAAGAAATCTTTCACCAGAACTATTACCCCACAAACACATTCTCCCACACTCACCTACTCACCCTCTGTTCTTTCTCTACTATTACTTCTGTGTTCACACTTCCTCTCCCCCTCAATCTGTCCTCTAGGTTCCATTCCAATCCATCCCAACTCCTACTTGCCTTCTCCCCCAGTGTTTACTGACACCTAGCTCACCTCTTCAACCTGTGCCACTCCACTCACTGCCGCCTTCCCTTCCAACTTTAATCATGTACTCATCACTCTTACCCTCTTTTGACCCTACCTCTCCCCAGCTATCACCCCAGGTCCACTTCTCCCTATTCATCCTCCTTGACCTCTCTGCCACTTCTGATATAGTCGATCACCCTCTTCTCCTCAACTCAATTTACTCCCTTGGCCTTTGCAGCAGTGGCCTATCTTGGTTCAACGTCTAACTTTCTGAATGATTCTTCAATGTCTCCACCACCGACACATTTTCTCCACTCTGTCTGTTCTTGACCCTCTGTTTTTTTTTCTTTATAACTCTTCTATCAGTGAAATTTTATGCTCCTTTTGGCCCCCACTACCACCTGTATGCTGACGACACACAAATCTACCTCTCCTCCCTTGACCTCTCTCTTTTTCTCATTTCCTATGTGTTCAACTGCCACTCCACCTGGTTGTCCCAACGCTACCTAAAGCTCAATATTTCCAAAACGGAGCACATCCTCTTCCACTTCCACCTCCTGTTACCCCTCCTCCAGTCTCCCTCACAGTATACGATATCACTATCTCTTCTGGTCCCCATGCCCTTTATCTTAGTGTCGTTGATGTTGCCCTCAGCTTTACGCTACACATCCAGCCCCTTGCACTGTATTGTCATCTCCTCCTTCAAAACATCTCATTTTGGATGTTAAGAAATCCCTTATCCATTCTCTCATTAACTCCCAGCTTGACTACTGCAACTTTCTACTATCTTGCTTTCTCCTCACTGCTCATTCCCTTCTATAATCCATCCTTTATGCTGCAGCAAGACCAGTCTTCCTCTCTCAACGCTCCACATCGCTGTGCCACTATGACATTCCCTGCGCTGGCTCCCTATTCCCTCCAGAATTCAGTTTAAGCTTCTCATCTTTACCTTCAAAGCTCTCACTAAGACCTCCCCTTCATACATCACTGACTTTATCACAGGATACACTCCCTCTTGCCCTCTGCCTCTGACTGTGCCTAGCCTCCTCTCTGGTAAACACCTCTCATTCGCGCCTCTTTCTTCCATGCTGCTCCTTAGTTTTTTAATTCCCTGCCCTGGCTGACCGACTCTCCCCCAACCTTCAATTTTTCAATTGCTCTCTCAAAACCACCTCTTCTCTACAGCCTATCCTCATGGCCATCTTAACAACATTATGGGCCCCCGGGCAAAGCAGTGCACCGGGGCCCCTAGATATAGATATAGATATATAGATGTATACAGATAGAGATATAGATATATAGAGATAGAGATAGATAGATGTACTTGCTCAGTGACCCTTGTAGGGTTTTTTTGCAGGTTTTTTTCTTTTGCAGGATTATTTATTCTCATTAAGAACCATGCCTATGGGGCCCCCGGGCAGCTGCCCATCATGCCCAATAGAAAAGATGGCCCTGCCTATCCTACCCCCACCTGGCACTACTCCCTATGCATGGTCTACCAGCTACAGTCCCTTGTCTACTTCTCCTATTGTCTCAACAGTGCTCTCACCCTCTAGTCTGGAACTCTCTCTTGAGCAGAGCGTTCTCTACCCTTTGTCTCACATCTGCACAATCTTCATCAAGGATGCACATCCTTGTCTGTACTTGTTGTTTTTATGTGTGTTTTGTATGATTTGTAATTCTGACTGTCCTGTCCTGTCCTGCACATTTTTGTGGCACCTTACGAATAAATGGTGATGATGATAAAGTTGAAACAATAGTATTGGACAGTATTAGTGAATGTTATGTGCGTAAGTTTGTTTCAGAAGAAAAAGAAAACATTCCCACAAGATTCTAAGGTTCTGAGACATGAGGCAGATAATAGCAGTCTACTGACTGAACTCACACTGCAATGTTATATAAGCATGATGCTCCTGACGTTCACAAGCAGTAAAAGCCTAAAATATGGTTATGGACACAGCCCTCAATGTAGATAGATGGATAGCTAAGGCTGTGGAAACAAGTTACAGTGAACTTAGATCTCTTCAACAGGCTCTCACAGCCTGTAGAAGAAATTCTTCATCTGGAAATGCATTACAACTGTGGTCTCCTGATCAATCGGGTCTGTTCCTTGTAAAGAGAGAGAGAAATGGTAGCCACATATACTATTATACATGCCACATATACTATTATACATGCCACATATACTATTATACATGCAGTGACTGTCTTGCAATAAAGGCACATTTTAAAACAGCATCTATTGGAGCTTCTTTTTCTCTGATCCAGCACCCTCTAATATTTAGATATTGTTTACTACATTTCCTCGCATAACTCTTCTAGGTCAGAAATATTCTTAGGTTTATTTGCATGTTTGAGATCTCTTTACAGATTATCAATAATATTCACTTCTAGGGACTGCGTAGACCTTCCCAAAACCTTAAACTGCATAACCTGGATGCTTTCTTACTTTGTACCATAACCTTCTCTTGTCGTACCCCATTTTACTTAACATAACTAATAAAAAAGACACAGAGACTTGTATAAGTGGCAAAAGAAGGTCACAGTTCATTAAATATTATATTGTGGCGGAGAAAGTGCACTGCGGTACAGCTAGACCAACTTGTATCTGAACCAAGCGTGGATGGCTAACGGCCTAACTTCACTTAACACGGAACAAATCCTTTACTGCTTGGCCGGTGCTAAATCTGGCATCAGGTGCCTACACCCCCTCTAGACTCACAATGGTGAGCCTTAAAACAAGCCAAAAGACCCTCCCTATAAAGGATTAAAAGTCGCTTTCCTCGAAGGCGGCAGTGCCATGACAATCAGCGATAACACCGTATGACCCAGCCGCTGATTGCAGTGACTTCCTACCAACTGTGCCTGCTCTGTGGCGATGGAAAATAATTTGGTTAAAACACGTTGGGCACAGGAGCAGGCGGGTCCATAAACAGGAGTGGGTGGAACGGATCTCGTGCAGGGAGTAAGGCCGGACATGTGACACACAGGGACCTATATAGACAACTTCAGGCACTCCCCCATTCCTTCTAATTGCCCAGCCTGGAATGAGGAAGCATTAATTCGTTGAAGGTAAGATTTAAAGTTACAGTCACACATGTATGCGTTTAAATGCTTTGTCTATATGGGACCCTTTGGTCATAATCTTTCTCTTTGTAAGTATTTTTGGTTGATTTTGAGATTGTCGTCTTGCTGAAATATCCCACCGCTTTTCAGACTTCACATTCTTCACCAACGTTTGGACATTGACTTCATCACATTTAGCTGAACATGTTCTTCCTCCACCTGCACAATATTTCCTGTGTGACTGACAACCCCAAAGCATAATATATCTATTCCCATGCTTAATGGTCAGCAGGGTGTTCTTTACTTAATCACCTGTTTTTTCTCCAAATTTATATTTTGTTGCCAAAAAGTAACATTTTCTTCAAAAAGTTTCTGGTTTGTCTAAGTATTGTATTGAACACTTCAGGTACTGACTACTCTTCCATACGGATTATTTTTTGTGTAAACAGAGCTGCTTTGAGGACCAACTCTCCACTATCAGCTATATTTTTGTGCAGTTCATTTGCAGGCACATCTTATATTGTCTTTGTATTCTGTCCTTCCCTCAGAATCTCTTTGAAATAACAGAAGTCAGACCCACAGGTCTATAAATTCGTGGTTCCAATTTTCTTACCTGTTTAAACAATGATACTACAACTGCTTTCAGACAGTCTTATGCCAATGACCTGGTTATGGGGGAGTCCATAAGTGGACCATCAATTATTAAACTTTGTTCCTTTGGCACACATGGGTGGACACCATCTGTGCCCATTGCTTTATCTGTCTTATGTTGGTTAGGCATAACTGCACATTATTCCATGTCAGACAAGTAACAATTAATGGTGTGCATAGCTTATTGCTATACAAAATATTTCCTGTTTTTTTTCCTTCTTTGTGAATACAGATATAAAATCAAATTAACAATATTATAATTTTTTTTATCTTGTACAATTATATTTCTACTTTATCATATAGTGGCCCAATAATACATTTTATTTTTCTTGCTGTTAATGCACTGGAAATATGTTTTTGGAATTGGATTTTATATGTTTTGCAATCTTTTTTTATATTCAGTCTCTGCTAACTTGACTTCCTTTTGCTACATTCCTTTTTTTTTAGGTTTACATTTACATAAAAATAGTAAGACATTGATTGTCATTTACAATACAACCTGTCATCAAATGGAAAGCAGCAGGAGCAGGAGGAAAGAACACTGATAAAGTGCACAGCAGATTGTATACGTTACAGACATTTTCCAGTTGTGTGCATTGCATTGTCTTAGTAAGTTATACAACCTGTTTTATAACTATTCAAATCTCCATTGCGTTAAGTGTCCTCAAATAAAGTCACAGGAGCCAAAATGATGTTGTAATATTCATGGTTAACTGGTGCTGATTTTCTTACCAGTTGGGGATTGTCGATTTCCCCTCAGTGTTTATATATTTTGGGCCTTACCTAGAGGTGGACGCAATTTACATTTACAATGTACACATAAATTATATCCCGTAGTCTACAATATATTTCTAGCTGCACATATCTTAAGATATAGGCAATTTGGAAAAGTACGCAAAATGCATACATTTTAACTGCTTAGAGGGTATCTTATGTTAAAAGTGTATGCCGTAAGGTGTATAAATAAATAAAAATAAATCAAAAAAGGTTAAACAGCCCTAGTGCTGCCAGCCTAGGCTACTACTGGGAACATTGGGGGGATAAAAAGTGTGGGGTCACCCCTAATTTACCAGTTCCTGGCGTAGGCTATGTTAGCTGAGGCTGCACATTTTTTCTAAATAACCAGTAATTTCTACAGACACCGTGAAGGAGAGGACAGCACTGCAGTCTTCAACAAGGGGTAGGTTCCAAGGACCGGGAATCCGGACAATCCACTGAATAACAAGAAGGGTAAGTCAGACCGCTGTGTACAGGGATCATCTTCTTTTTTTGTTTTGTTTTTATAAACTTTATTTAATACAAAATTGGACAATCATACAGTGAAATTTAAACATGTCATAAAATCAAAACAAATATACATAAGCATTTCAATGCAAATGGAGACATAGAAACATAATACATAAGATATCCTTACAAAAATGGAACTGGAAGAGGTACATTCCCAAATTTTCCCATTCCTCTGTGCCTAGAGATTCTCCAATATTCGATTCCCAAGCATGTTCATGTGGACCATCTATTTCCACCACCCATTGTGAGTTAAGATTCTGGGCTAGATTTACTAAGCTGCTGGTTTAAAAAAATGGGATTGTTGCCTATAGCAACCAATCAGATTCTAGCTGTCATTTTGTAGAAAGCACTAAATAAATGAAAGCTAGAATCTGATTGGTTGCTATAGGCAACATCCCCACTTTTTCAAACCCGCAGCTTAGTAAATCTAGCCCTCTGACTTTATTCAGTCATCCAAGGACATTTATTACTACTTTGCCACTTTTAGGAACTTATTGTCTTGGTTTTTTATAGGGTGATTTTTGGACTATTAAGCTTATGAGGCCCTCCTTTTTTTGGGGGGGCGTGCTTGATACAACTCTTAAATCTCCTACCCAATTAGCTGGTGTTTATATCCGGACTACGCTCAAGCAACGGATGTATTTTTATTTTATTTTTATATTCATGCTGTTTTGCTTTGATTATTTCAAATGTATAATATTTTGGTTTTAGAGTGATCACTCTTAATTGTTTGTGTATTATATATAAATCATTTGCACGTTTGCAACTATAAAATCTGATTGACCGTTACATGTTACTCCTTTCTTTCATTGCGCCGGGGAATTCCAATATATATATTTTCAGCCATATTTATAACTAGAGGATTTCCCACTCTCTCGAGTTCAGGTCATGAGAAATCCCCTACTACCCCATGATATGTCTTCGGTGGGATAAGAGGTATCCACTATGGAAGATGTTAAGGAACATTTGACTGCAGGGAGTAGTTTAATAGGCGTCCATAGGTTCTAAGTTCGGGAATAATACAAGCCACTGGACAAGGCCTGTCTTGATGTAACTTTTGCTACATTTCTTAAATTCCCATAATAAATGTTCAGCCATTCTAAGCAACTTTAGTGCGCTCTTATTTCCCTTCTTGCTTTCAATAATTTTTTATTTAATTACATTGGTGGCCTTTTATTCCTAGAATTTTTTTTTGCCGAATGGTATGTATTTGTCACAGCAGAACCTAGTAAGAAATAGTGAGAAACATATAATAGGAACAGTTAAGCTGGGAAATGTGGAAGTAAAAATAAGAATTACATAATAATGACAGTAATGGCGAGCATGGTATAATAAAAGTGATTGTAACAAAACAGTGTGAGTTGGGATGATAACGATACAAGTAAAATTTAACCATGTAATAGTGATAGTGAAGTTGAAACTGATACATTTAAAAATAATAAACATAATAGTAACAAAAAAATTGAACATAAATGTTCTGAGTAACCAATCAGAAAATTACAGCTAGAATCTGATTGGTTGCTATAGGCAACATCTCCAGTTTGCAAACCCGTCTGAAACTCACAGTTTGATAGATTTACCCCATGGACTACCATGACAACCACAGTCACTTGGCACATGATATAGTGAGCGGAGAGGTTTTGGAACGCTCCTCTGAGCTCTGTGTGCTCTGTGTAATGTATAATTTCTATTCTCCTCCTCTCCCTCTGCCTTTTCATGACATGCTGAGAGTTGTGAGCCTGTGTAACTGGCAGTCATATTTTGCAACCTTCAGAGAGATTTTGAATAGCAGATAACAATATACAGAAAAATTCAGATGCATGCTTAAAAGGTACTTAACTTGCTATTTAAATAAATAAAAAAATAAACGTTCTATGTGGGATTCCTGTTTTATAACCATGTAATATGAAGTGAAATTCAGACAAATGCAGGTAAAATTAAAAACTATGTAACAGTGACAATGCAGGTGAGTTACTGGTTACAGTGCTAGCTGTGTAACAGTGATGGTACAGCTGGGAATAGTACAAGCAGCATTGATAATCACAGAGTAATGAAAGTGAGGATAGTACAGGTAACAGTGACAACCATGTAGTATTACAACTAAGGGCGTAGCTAGCATAGGTGCAGGGGGTGCCGTAGCTTTGGAGCCCACAGCTGAGGAGGCCTGTGTTCCCTGTCAACCATGTAATACTATATGGTTGTCAAAGCTCCATGTGTACATGTGAATTTTTCACCATTGAGCATTAAGGCTAGGAATAACAGGTAACAGTGATGGAACTGTATCAATAAAGCTGAGGACAGTATAAGTAACACTGATAACCAGGTAATAGTAACAGTAACTAAGGATATTACAGATAAAATAACCATGTTAATGGTAACATTGGAACTGATGCAGAGTTAAACATTAAATTTTGTGATTTCTCTATGCACATGCCCACAAGAAATCCAGCAAATGCTTATGCAGAGTTGCATGCATCCACACTTGCAACTGAAGAGGCGTGACAGGGCAGTAAGAACATGTTTTTGCAATTGTGAGACGATCCTGCTGTATTATTGCACCAGGCTAGGGGCAGATGATGATGGTGATCGGCAGCACTAGCTAACCGCTTCTGATTGTCTGATTCTGATTCCACCTCTGAAGCTGAAGCAAATTTTCCCTATGAAAGCGCTACAGAATCTGCTAGCGGCATATAAATAAATGATGATGATGATGATGAAATGTTTACAAAGTTTTATTGCGTTTGTAAGCTAGTTCTTTGTATGTAGGTGTATGTACGACAGCTGTAAACCTGGCACATTTGCTACAGATGCAGATCTTGAGATGCATGCAAAAGTTGCATTCTACTTTGCATCAGGCCATTGCGTTAAGAATGATAAAGGCAAAAGTGATAATTTTCTGCACCGGACATACATTGGAGCGCACCCCCTTAATTAATTTTCGTTTCATTTTTTTTTCTCCTACATGACGTTTTATATACCATAATTTATGTGAGCATATCAGTGCACTTCCACAATGAAATGCAACTAGATGGAGCAAAACTTTATTGGAAAACAATAATAAAAGTGCATTTGTGAATAACACAGAAAAATAAATTATAGTAAATAATGAAATAGCACAGGCAAAAGTGATAGTCGTATAATAGTGTCAGTGACAAGGTACAGGCAATATTGATAACCACAGAGCCGGAGCTAATATTAGGCGAACCTTGGCGGTTGTCTAGGGTGCCAGTGATTTGGGGGCTTAATGTACAATTGGATGGAATTTACACTGAAATCATAATTGTAAATTGCATCCCTTAATTTACACAGAATTCCAACACACCTTGTTATTTGCCTTATGGCCCGGTATGAACAATACACTTAAGATAAATGATTTAATAAATTAATGTAAAATGTTTTTGTTTTTGTTTTTTAAATCAATTATTATTTTTTGATCTTTTTTTTAATACAGGAAGGTCTGTTGCACCAGGAGAAAGCACCCGCAAAAGATGTGTCTCCTAGAGACCTATCTGCTGCGGCTGCTTTCAACTCAGCATAGCATGTAAAGAGGTGATCACATCTTTACCTTGCTAGGCTCGCCCACTACCTTCCCCGTTCCACCTCTAAGCGCAGAGAGGTGTAACGGGGAGATCCGTCTCGGTCTGAGGTGCAAACTGAGACGGATACTTGGCCACAATTGCTTTTTGCGCTGATCAGATGTACTTGCGTCCAACTCTACATGTGGTCCCTAATGAGTAACATAATGTCACTCATTCATTCATTTTGATTTTCCTCCGTGTTGCCTCCACATGGAGTGACGTAAAGGAGAAGCAACCATTGACATGAAAGAGGCGCAGCCAGATGATGTAACAGCCAATGCCACATTCCCAATATAGAGACCAGAGGGTGTCTGCCACCCCTGCCTCCTTCCTGCGAAGGTATGAAGCAGCAGGGATGGATCACAGTGCCCTAACAGGGGAGCACCACCTCCGATCCTGCACCCGCCCTGAATAACCGTGTAATTGAATGATAATGATAACAGTGATGGCACTGATAGCCATGTAATAGTGACAGTGCTGCTGAGAATAGTACAGGTAACAGTGGGTGATGTTCATGGAATAGTGACAGTGAAGCTGAGAATGGTACATAATAGTGTCTGCCGTGATAGTTATCAGTAAAGTTTGGAATAGTACAGGTAGATATAGCCATGTAGTAGATACAGAAGATCTGAATAGTAATAGTAAAGGCCTAACGATTGTAGAATAGCTGTGTAACACTAAAAACCACATAATAGTGATTGAAAAGCTGAGAACAGTACAGGTGATGACCATATAAAAGTAACACCAATACCTTGGAGCATAATGACAGCACGGATTCCAGTGTTAGTATGGTGGTATATTCACATGGATGTGTATATGCATGGTATAAATCCACTAAGGATAATAGTCTGCATTGTATTCTGTATTTTTTCTGCTTATACACAGCTTGTCTTTAGAAAACACTTAATAAAGAGTCATACGCACATACTACAGCATAACACATACAAAAAAAGTATTTTCATGAACTCCCCCATGTCCTGTCAGCAGGTAAAGGAAATAAGGAAGTCAGGAATAGTTCTCTCCTCTTCTGTTCTCACCTTCTCACATGTGCACTGCACGGAATAGCCACTGTAACCCCCTGCCAACTGCAGCTCCAAGGATGACCTTTTAATTACAAAAGAAGTGACCCATTCAGTCATTGCTCCTCCCCCAACACTCTCCCTTAACGAGCATTAACCCAAAAGCAACTGAAAGCTCATTGTCATCAAGTAGTTAAAGCGTACTTGCCAACCTGGACCTTTTCACAGTGTGCTAATGTCTTGCTCCTGCTTCTCTCACTTATTTTCATATTGCAAAAAAATAACTGGCAAGTTAATTAATTGTTTATATAAAAGATAACGCATTTGGTAAATAAGTGGAAAAAGCAGATATTATTACAATGTGAATTGCCTTAAGGTATGAAAAAAATAGGCATTTTGAGATAACAAGAATAATTTACTAACTGCAAAACATGCAAACACACAGTGCATTTAGATTTATGCAAATACATAAAAACACCCAGGGCAAAACAAGATGCACATTCTGCTGGTGCGAGTGCACATGAAAATACACATGGTTAAAAGAGGAAAAAGCCACTTCAAATACCATGCCATAACAGATCTGTAACAACATGCCATGATGCCTGGAGCCAGGACCTGCTCAGTGGCTCCCTCTATCTCTGGTACCAAAGTACATGTGCTGCTATTGTGTATCAACACAGCCAATAAGGGTGTGTCCAGTCTGCAAGGAGAATGCCTAGAGGTTTAGAAGTGCCAGATCCCCCTTCCGTCACCTTCTCCTCCAAGCTTGACATTCATTGTATTAAATAGATTTGGAGAAATTAGTTATATATCATCATCATCATCACCATTTATTCATATGGCGCCACTAATTCCGCAGCAGTGTACAGAGAACTCACTCACATCAGTCCCTGCCCCATTGGGGCTTACAGTCAAAATTGCCTAACACACACACAGACAAACTAGGGTCAATTTGTTAGCAGCCAATATAGCTACATATACCAAACCAGCACTCATATTCCCCAACATGCCTCCACTGTAATTCCACCCCACCTTCTCCCTTTGTTTTTCATCACTCCCAACCAAGTTGCACACTTAAGAGGGGTTTCCAGTTACCCAGAACCCCCCTCATCGGGCCCAGTAATGATGTGATGTACTGATCGGCTGGTCCCTCCCGCAGGACCTCACTGGATGCAGAGTATAACAGCTCTGTTCTTTCACTCCTTCCCCTTCTAATTGTCTCCACCTGCCCAATTTGTAGCTCGACACTACTGTTAAATGAGATGTCCCATGATATACACAAGAGTGTATGAAAAGTACAGCACCCTGCGGAAGGTAAGTGAGGGTGAGGTGGTGCACTTAGTGTAATGTGGTTGAGAGTGGATGATAATCGTTTAATAGTGGGTGAGAGGTATACATTTACTGCGTGACAGCCCCCCCCCCCTCACATTTTAACCCACAGTAGCTCTTGTTCATGCCTCCATTCTGCTATACAGTTCTGACTTTAATCATAGTTGCCTACCCCCCCGGAATGTCCGGGAGACTCCCGAATTTTTGTAAGCTCTCCCGGACTCCTGAGAGAGCTGGGCAACCTCCTGGATAATGCCCCGTTTGTTGGTAAAGTGGCTGGCAGCTAAACTCGTCCTCCTGCCCCTGCCCCTTGCTGTTATAGGACAAAATTGACAGTGTCTGACAGGGGCGGAGCCTAATGACGCAGATCATGTGGCCACGTCCCCATGACGAAGCCACCTCCCGGACAGATTGATGCCATTATTGGCAAGTATGATTTTAATTAACACTAAATGAGTGACAAAGATGTCTGTGACTCTTCCAGATCTTTAATTAAGGACAAGGCCATAGAGAATTGTTCTAGCACTGCTCTACCTTATATAATAAAGCCAAACAAAGTTACCTTCTAGCTCTGTGCCCAGCAGATAAGACAAGTGCAAAGGATGAAACTGGCCTATTACATATAGACAATATTGGTCCAATTGGGATGCTGTATCTTGTAACTTGTCTGGTCGGTACTGTGACGCTATGATCGCTTATGATATGGATCTTCTGCATGATCAGTATAAAAATGGTGCTCCTGGTCAGTATGGGGAATGCTGCGCCGGAAAAGTAGGTAATGTTAGATCGGAACAATATGGTAATGCTGAGTCTGATAACCACCTAGATGCAATGTCTGTATGGGAATATACTTTGTGGCCAGTATGATCAGCATGGTGATGATCTGATGGCTACTGAACATAGGGATGCTGAGTCTGCTCAGTAAGAAATCCTCTAGTCAGTTAGAAGATACTGTAACCTGATCACTAAGAAAATCCTATAAGGGTACTATGTGTGTAGTCAGCTTATACTGCAGCTCTGAGTATGAGGCACTTGTATATGAGAAGCTGTAGCACCATTAACACATGAAAGGATCCTTCTCCTATTCACAGCCCCAAAAAGTAAAGAAAGACAGGAGCTGAAAGGCAGCAGTTTTGTGTATTTTGAGGCTGAGTGTGGGGCCCTGCTGAGGGGCAGGAGCTGTATTAATCTGGCGCACACAGAAAATTTAACTGAAAATAAGAACTATTTCTCTTCAGACTTCAGAGTTTTGGTTATTTTTACATTTTAGTAATAACTTTGTGTAATGTACATTTCCTGTTTTAGCTTCATACACTTCTGTTTTGAGGCTATTTAGACGTCCTTATAGCAAATCATAGATCATCCATCGTATTGCATTTATTGTCTCCACACTGAATATACAAGTGACAGTATCAATGTCAGCACTGTGAATCATATACAGGAATGTGCTACATCTTCTCATACATGAGTAGCTTGTTTACTGAAAATATCACAATATGTGGCTGAAAGGTGGTATCATCATATATTTACCCAAATGGAGACATTTGCGTCTAAAAACGCAGGCGCAAAATGCATTCACACAAAAGCACACAATAACATGTGTATGCTGATTCACATGGATTTAAAGATCCATGTGACTGAGCATATACCTGTAATTGCATGTGAATGTATAAAGCGTGATTACCACTGTTATACTGATTATGGGACTGGTATTTTAATGTGTTAAAAAAATAGGACATATAGCTGAATCCAACCCTCCACGTCCCAGAAGAAAACAAGAAGAACTACAAGCACCAGCATCCTATGGAATCCAGAGCCCACTGAGACCTGTAGTGCACCTGCTACGTAATTCTATAAAATAAGAACATGGAAACAGATACTTTATTCAAAATAAAAATCCATTGAGAAAATAGCTGCTGCTACAAGAACATGCTCTCTGCAGAGCTGCAATGTTTAACTGACAGGCTGCCTGGCCTGCCAGCTTCTAATCAATTCTCTCTGTATTGGTTAGTAGGGTGAGACCCCCACTTGGTCTCATTGTTAACTGCAATGAGCTACATTGTATCAATGAACTCCATTAATCCATCATTTTAATAATATTTATTGTAGTCATCATCCTCAACTTGATTTACTTTTGTCTGATCACCGCTCCAGCATGCATGTGCTGTTGACAGTTTAGATCGCAACACTGGAAATTAGAGCATACACAATATGCTGTGCATATAAACAGCAGATGTATGTATTTACAGTATGTTATAAGCAGTGTTCTCATGTTTTGTTTCATATAGAAGTCTTATCTGAATGTGTCCTTAAAGTGCACCAATCACCAACACACAGTGGAGGCAGCCATTTTGTGCACTGACTATCTTGGGCTAGGGGCAAGTGCAGGGGGTGTGATGACATTATTTGCATCATCTCAGCCCCAAACCCAGCTGCACAATGACAAGATTCGAGTCACCGCCCTGCAGGGGGCAGGGTCTTGATGACGCAATTCTTGTCCTCGGGCCCACCCAATGATGCGCGATGACACAAATTGTCTCCTTGTGCAGTAGAGGCAGAGTCTGATGAAGTGAATCATGTTATCAAGGTTGTGCCACACTCACTTCACAAGAGAAGCGGGATCTGGGAGGGTGACCTACTCTCCAGGGAAACCTGGAGAATTCTCGAAATTTGTAAGTATCGAAAACATTCTAGGAGAGTAGGCAAGTAAGCCCAATATTGATGAGAATACAGCCTATAATGAGCTAGAACCAATGACATCACTAAGACACAAAGAGCAGGAACTCCTTACACATGGTTGCACTTTTGACCCCAGGAACTAATTGCCTCTTTGTCAGCCTGAGAGAATTACAGAACTGCTCAGGTATGTATCCCCTCCATCACCAATCTCAGTGAATCTATATTTTACATATGTGTTTGTTAAAGTTGATGTTGGAATTGGTTCTAAAATACAAAAAAAAAAATATTTTCAAATTAATTTATATCAGATATGGCTGGGGAGGTAAGAGAATAGGATAGAGGTTTCCATTTCTGATAGTGTAACACATCTAATACATTACCTATTTTTTGACACACCAATGATATTGTAATAAATAACACCAAAATCATGAAAAATATATTTACTTTTAAAAGCCTAGGCTACTCTTAGTAATTGTTGCAACTTCCAAGCAAAATATACCTTACCTATCAATCAAACCCACTGCATCTTCAGATAGAACCTGTTATTAGGTTCAACATATGCTTTTTATCTGTGTAGTACAACACACGGTGACAGTGGTTTGCATTGTTGCCTCGCAGTGCTTGGGTTATGGGTTTGATTCCAACCAATGCAACAGAAAATCATTATCTCCAATTGTGCTGCTGTAGGTGATCAATACTCGGCTGCCTCAGCGATACTGACCTGGGCCAGAGAGATATGCGCATGCATGACCCGGTTAGACGGTTTGCGCATAAGCAGTGGACCTGAAAATCCAGACTTAGGCTTTCAGTTCCACTACGGGGGTCCCCTTGACTTCCCTGACTCTTGGCGCTATAAGGCTCCTTATGGTGCAAGGGTCTTCAGGCCCACCTCTGTCGCAAGTCTCAAGTGAGCCCCTTCTTCCCAGGAGAGTCTAAGCCTTCATCTGGGACTAGAGTCTGCAGCCCCAACATTAGGAGGGGTCTTCAACAAAAGTTTGAGAGGATAGTGGCCCATAGGGGTCCTATCTTCTGCCCCTAAACGTGACAAAAAAAACACAAACACAACATGCTCTCGTATTCGTAGGCGATGGATTAAGCTGATGTGATCTGCTGTAATGTTCCTTCCCCCACTATGTACCCTGCCTTCCCTTCCCTTTTTTCCATTTATTTCTGTATCCTTTTACTTATGACTTCCTGTTAGGAACTCCTTCAGTCAGCACGACAGAACCCGGAATCTACTCCGATGTCTGGTGTTCACTGGAGCCCCTAGTGGTGGGGACAGACTTGGCTGCAGACAAACGGAGGGTCGTGTAGTGTGCACTGACTGGGGAGAACCCAGAGGCAGCGTGGTAGAACACAGCGATGTGAGGTCCAGGCAAAAGGTCAAGGGCCGGCAGCAGACAGGGATATCAGAAAACAAGCCGTAGTCAGGGGTCACAGGCAATACAACGAAGTCCAAAACAAGCCAGGGGTCATACACAGGAAATCCAATAATAGAGTAAACACAGGAGCAGGGAAACAGGAACAGGAGCCTAGCTAAACAGGAAGCTATAACTGGCAATGAGGCTCTGTCCTCACTGCCTTAAGTAGCAAGGGGAGCCAATAGGAGTGAGTGCCAGTGAGACCCCTCCCTACTGCACTAATCTCAGAGAATAGGCCATACAGAAAATAGGAGAACAGAATAATCAATTCTATCAGAGCCAGGTATGGTAACTTCCTAGCCAAGACTCCAACACAGAATCTATGCACAAAAAACAAAACAAGAAGTTACCTTTTTCTGCGCGCCTGCGCCCGGGTGTCAGACCGCTGGCCGGGCGCTGCGGCCTCCGGATTACAGCGTCCCGGTTGTTGCCTAGGCAACCGGGACGTCAGCGGCGGAAGTGAGACCCCGGTCGTCATGGAGACGGTCGGGGCGTCTGAGAGAGCCGGAAGCGAGCCGCGGCGGCCCGTCGTGGAGCCGCGGCTCGTAACAGTACCCCCCCCTTGAGGAGGGGTCAATGCACCCCGACTTCCAGGTTTCCCAGGATACTTTTTAAAAAAGTCTTTAATGAGTTGGTTAGCATGTAGATGCTTCTGCGGTACCCAGGACCGTTCCTCCGGGCCATAGCCTTTCCAGTGGACCAAAAAGTGGAGTTGACTTTGCACCTTTTTGGAGTCTAGGATCTTTTCAACAATGAACTCTTGGTGTCCTCTGACTGAGACAGGACGAGGTCTGTGCAATTGACGTGGTCTGAATTTATGTGAACATGTAACTGCTTTCAACAAGGAACAATGGAATGTGTTAGGAATCTTGAGTGAAGGAGGAAGTTTCAACTTGAAAGCCACGGGATTAATCTGTTTAATAATGGAGAAGGGTCCAATAAACCTAGGACCTAACTTCCTACAAGGTTGCTTAAGTTTAATGTTGCGGGTAGACAGCCACACCTTGTCCCCGACCTTGAAAGGACACGGTCCACGATGCTGATCAGCATAATATTTAGACTTAAATGAAGCTTGATTGAGGGCAAGGTGAACCTTTCTCCATATCCGGCACAGATAAGAAATCGAAGAACTAGATCTGGCTTGATTCGAGACTTCCAGCGAGTTGGACCGAGGATGGAATCCGAAGTTACAGAAGAATGGCGATACCAGAGTAGATGAATGGCACGAGTTGTTGTAGGCGAACTCTGCCCATGGAAGCAAAGCAGCCCAATCACTATGGCATTTAGTTACATATAAACGGAGAAATTGCTCAAGGGATTGATTAACCCTCTCCGTTTGTCCGTTGGATTGTGGGTGATACCCCGAAGATAGACAGAGTTTAATTCCTAATTGGGCACAGAATGCTCTCCAGAATGTGGCTACAAATTGGGAGCCGCGGTCAGAGACAATATTAACAGGAAGTCCATGGAGCCTGAAAATGTGCTGAATGAATAGGGATGCCAAGGTTTTAGCACATGGCAATCCTACGAGAGGGATGAAATGTGCCATCTTACTAAATCTGTCTACTATCACCCAGATGGTGTTACAGCTGGATGCGCGTGGTAATTCTACGATGAAGTCCATCGATATGTGGGTCCAGGGTCTCGTTGGAACGGATAGTGGCATAAGAGGTCCGGCAGGACGTCTGCGAGAAGATTTATTCCTGGCACAGGTTTCACAGGATAACACAAACTCTTTGGTATCGGCTGCCAAGGAAGGCCACCAGACGGAACGAGACAGCAGTTCCAATGTCTTGGATACTCCAGGGTGACCTGAGGTTTTATTATCATGACATTCAGTGAAGACCGTCCTCCTCAGATAAGCTGGTACGAATAATTTACCCCTGGGAGTAGCTGATGGTGCCAACTGTTGGAGACCCCGGAGGGTTGTGCCAAGATCCTGAGTTAGGCCAAGGACTACTTTGGATGCCGGAATAATGAAAGCGGTTTCAGTGAGGGAAGGATGAGAGGCGATGAAACTGCGAGACAAGGCGTCTGCCTTAATGTTCTTGGATCCAGGCCGGAACGTAATTGTAAAGTTGAAACGGGAGAAGAAAAGGACCCACCGGGCTTGCCTGGAGTTCACAATTTTAGCAGATTGAATATACTGTAGATTTTTGTGGTCAGTATATACTGTAACCACATGATTAGCTCCCTCTAGCCAGTGGCGCCACTCTTCAAATGCCCACTTGATAGCTAGCAATTCTCTATTCCCAACGTCATAGTGGGTCTCAGCGGAGGAAAATTTTCTGGAAAAAAAGGCAGAGGGATGCAAACAGTGATCAGTGATATCTTTCTGGGAAAGGATCGCACCTGCCCCGACGTCAGAGGCATCCACTTCGAGAACAAACGGTAATTCCGGATTGGGGTGTCGGAGGACAGGTGCAGAGATGAAGGCCTCTTTTAACTTTTGAAAGGACGTCAAGGCCGTAGGGGACCAATTAACGGTATCAGCCCCTTTACGTGTAAGGGCAGTGATCGGAGCCACCAATACAGAGAATGACTGGATGAATCGCCTATAATAATTAGCGAATCCTAAAAACCTCTGAATGGCTTTAAGATTGCTAGGCCGGATCCAATCGAGAACTGCCTGTACTTTACTCGGATCCATGGAGAAGCCACGAGGTGAGATGACGTATCCGAGGAACGTGACCTGAGTGACTTCAAACTCGCATTTCTCGAGTTTAGCGAAGAGGCAGTGCTGGCGGAGTTTCAGGAGTACCTGTTTGACGTGAGTACGGTGTTGCTCCAGTGATTGGGAATAAATCAAAATGTCGTCAAGATAAACTACAACGAATCTCCCCAGGAATTCTCGCAGGACATCGTTAATAAAATCTTGGAACACTGCGGGGGCGTTACATAGGCCGAAGGGCATGACCCGATATTCATAATGGCCTGAGTGAGTATTGAAGGCCGTCTTCCACTCGTCGCCCTTTTTTATTCGAACCAGATTATATGCCCCCCGCAGATCGATCTTGGAGAATATCGTGGCTAATTTGAGCTGATCAAAAAGTACGGAGATGAGTGGCAACGGGTAAGTATTCTTCACGGTAATCCCATTTAGACCCCTATAGTCTATGCACGGCCGAAGGCTTCCATCTTTTTTTGCCACAAAGAAGAAGCCCGCTCCTACGGGTGATTTGGAGGGTTGAATGAATCCCTTACGTAGGTTTTCCTCCACATAGTCATCCATAGACTTAGTTTCAGGAATAGACAAGGCATATAATCTTCCCTTAGGAAGCTTGGCATCTGGAACCAAATCAATGGAGCAATCGTAGCTACGGTGTGGGGGTAGAGCGTCTGCTTCTTTTTTCGAGAATACGTCGTGGAATTCACGATAAGGCAATGGAAGAGATTCAGGGCTAGGCTGAACAATCCGGAGAGGAAGAGCAAGACAGGTTGAGGAACAAGCCTTACTCCATCGTATGATCTCCCCCGTGCTCCAATCTATGTGAGGGTTGTGAAGTTGAAGCCAGGGATGTCCGAGGATCAATGGTACGGAGGAACAGGGAATTAGAAAGAACGAGAGGACTTCGGAATGGAGAGCTCCCACCGTAAGCTGCAGAGGTGGTGTTTGATATGAGACCCTTCCGTCAGTTAACGGTTTACCGTCCAGACCGCAGACCGTGATTTCTGAGTCTAAGTTTACGGACGGAAAACCAAGTCTCTTGGCAAAGTTTATATCCAAAAAATTTCCAGCTGCCCCGCTGTCAAGAAAGGCAGGGATAGAAACGGATCGATTACCATACATGATCCGAGCAGGGATTAAGACCGAATTCTTGGAAGAGACCATCTGGAGACCTAGGCGTACCTCCTCCTTTACTCCTAGGCCTGGTCTTTTCCCGCCTTGTTAGGGCAGCTACGCAGGAGATGGCCTTTATTGCCACAATAGAGACATAGCCCCAGTGACCGGCGCCTGGATTTCTCCTCAGGGGACAGGCGATAAGCCCCTAACTGCATGGGCTCCGGTAAATCCTGAGGAACAGAGTAGACGGCTGGAGAGGGCCAGGATGGTGAGGCGGCCTCCTTTTCGGACCTTCTTTCCTTGATCCTGCGGTCAATTTTAATAACTAGTTGCATTAAGGCCTCCAAGGAAGATGATGAAGGATATTGGACTAAGGAGTCCTTTATCTGCTCCGAGAGCCCAAGCCGGAACTGACTCCGTAGTGCGGGGTCATTCCACTGACTGTCGACCGACCAACGTCGGAACTCGGCACAATATTCTTCCGCTGTCCGCCTCCCCTGTTTCAGCGCTCTTAGGTGGGACTCAGCCGAGGCCACCCTATCTGGGTCATCATATAAGAGACCAAGTGCGTTGAAGAAGGCGTCTACGGACTGTAGAGCTGGATCCACAGGAGTCAGACTGAACGCCCAGGATTGGGGATCGCCTTGGAGTAAGGAGATGACAATGCCGACCCTCTGTTGCTCCGAGCCCGAGGAGCGGGGCCTGAGACGAAAATACAGCTTACAGCCCTCCTTAAAATTTCGGAATAAGGTTCTATCTCCAGAGAACCGGTCCGGAAGATTTAACTTTGGCTCAGGTGCCGGAGTTGCTTGTGAGGCCTTGGCGGCTTCTTCTTGAGCAGAAAGCCTGAGTGAAAGATCCTGAACCATCTGCGAGACGACTTGGATCTGCCCTGCTAGGACCTGAGCTGGACTGGGTTCCATCAGTGGAGAATAGGATCGTTATTTATTTGGGCCAGTTATAATGTTAGGAACTCCTTCAGTCAGCACGACAGAACCCGGAATCTACTCCGATGTCTGGTGTTCACTGGAGCCCCTAGTGGTGGGGACAGACTTGGCTGCAGACAAACGGAGGGTCGTGTAGTGTGCACTGACTGGGGAGAACCCAGAGGCAGCGTGGTAGAACACAGCGATGTGAGGTCCAGGCAAAAGGTCAAGGGCCGGCAGCAGACAGGGATATCAGAAAACAAGCCGTAGTCAGGGGTCACAGGCAATACAACGAAGTCCAAAACAAGCCAGGGGTCATACACAGGAAATCCAATAATAGAGTAAACACAGGAGCAGGGAAACAGGAACAGGAGCCTAGCTAAACAGGAAGCTATAACTGGCAATGAGGCTCTGTCCTCACTGCCTTAAGTAGCAAGGGGAGCCAATAGGAGTGAGTGCCAGTGAGACCCCTCCCTACTGCACTAATCTCAGAGAATAGGCCATACAGAAAATAGGAGAACAGAATAATCAATTCTATCAGAGCCAGGTATGGTAACTTCCTAGCCAAGACTCCAACACAGAATCTATGCACAAAAAACAAAACAAGAAGTTACCTTTTTCTGCGCGCCTGCGCCCGGGTGTCAGACCGCTGGCCGGGCGCTGCGGCCTCCGGATTACAGCGTCCCGGTTGTTGCCTAGGCAACCGGGACGTCAGCGGCGGAAGTGAGACCCCGGTCGTCATGGAGACGGTCGGGGCGTCTGAGAGAGCCGGAAGCGAGCCGCGGCGGCCCGTCGTGGAGCCGCGGCTCGTAACACTTCCATGAAAACTCAATAAAAACACTTTCAGTTAAAAAAAACTCCAAACAAAAAAGTGAAAAGTTAATGTGTCATGCAAAATGTAAATTAAATAGGTGCCATGTAGGCCCCAGCCTTTCAGACAGAAGTATAAAAGTTGTCCTTGCCCTGGCCAATAGGCTAGACCAAAGGCAAAGTGGTGCCACTTAAAATTAAAAGTGTCAACATTGGGTACACACTACAGTGTTTCCAAATGTTGTAGTTGCTGAGAGACAAAGATTCCACCACCACTGCTCGGGGCCCCCTCGCCCTCAGGTGCTACTTACCCCTCTGCTCCATACTCCGCTTCTGGGTTGGGTACGTGACCCCGACTACCATAACACCGACAACGGCTTACCCGACTTGAGAAGTGCGAAGCTTTGAATGACAAAACACTGGTAAGGCCGAAGGTTTGAAATGACTAGCTGCCACAATCGCGAGGAATGAAGAAGCCGGCACACAGAAAGTCATGTGACTTAACTTCCCCTATTAGGGGTGTTAAGGGAGTAATGCAAGGAGGTGGCGGATGTACAATATTTTATAGCAAGGCTTATAGTTGGTTTATTGCGTTATGATATTACAGAGATATAATCAAAATGAGTCACCTGATACTTCATTTATGCAGTGTAGGTGTGAAAGCTATCTGTAGAACGCAGCGCTGCATATGAGAGGTTAGGTGGCATGGTTGTACGGTGGTTAGCAATGCTACCTCACATGGGTTTCATTCCAACTAGTCAAATAAATGTAAAATCTGTGGCAGGGCCCCTTAACCAAAACCAAATATTACCATTGCATAGGGACCAAAACTTTTTACAGAATACCCATAACACAGATCCTTCCTCACACATGAACCCTAACATTGCAAAGAGAATCCCCTTGCAAAGACTTCCCTTTACACAGATGCCTACTTGCGCAGAGTAGAGATCCCCCTTTGTGGCAGACACCTTCATTGTAGCAGGCACCCTAATTTTGCAGCACCGTAGCCCCCCCCCTTTGCAGGACCAAAATCACCCTCCATTGTCATCAGTGACATACCTCCTCGCTGTCAATCACCTCTTACATTTTTGCCCGGCGTGATAGGGCGTGGGAGATCGTTCTACAGCTGAGGAGCAAAATCCTGGAAGTGGGAGTGAGAAGAGGCAATGAATGAAGAAGTGAGCCATCGGTCATTGGCAGAGCAGAGAAGGCTGCAAGGAGTGTAGGTAGAGATGAGATTGGAGATATGGGGGGGGACGGGACAATTGATTGAGAGCTTTGAAGGTGAGGATGAGGAGTTTAAATTGAATTCTGTAGGCCACGGGGACACAGTGTAGAGACTGGCAGAGAAGGACAACAGATATAGAGCAGCGGGAGAGAAAAATAAGCAGCATTGAGGATAGACTTAAGAGAGCCAAAGTGAGAGGTAGGCCAGAGAGAAGGAGGTTACAGTAATGAAGGCAAGTGATTGAATAAGAGTTTTGGCGACTTCCATGGTGAGAAAGGACCATATCTTGGATTTTTTCCGGAGACGGAAGTAGCAGAATTTTGAGAACAGAATGTGAAGTTTGAAGGAGAGGATGATCCCAAGGCATCGGACTTGAGGGACAGAAAGGAGGGTAGTATTATTAACAGAAAAAGAGAGGGCCGTGGCAGGGAGGAAGACGATTAGTTTGGTCTTAGAAATATTGAGCTTTAGAAAGCGCTGGGACATCTAAGATGAGATGGGCGAGAGACCACAGGAGACATGAGACATAAGGGAAGGGGAGAGGTTAGGGGATGAAAGATAGATTTGGGTATCAACAGCATACTGGTGGTACTGGATGTCAAAGGAACGGAGATGGCGTAGAGAGAGAAGAGCAGGGGGCACAAACTGAACCTTGGGGACTCTGACAGCTAAGGGAAGAGGGGAGGATGTGGAGTCATGTATAGAGACTGAAAAGGAGCCTACAGTGGCCTAGAGATATGAGAGTTTGCAAAAGGAGGGAGGGGACAACGGTATCAAAGGCAGCAGAGAGGTCGAGAAGGATAAAAAGGGATTAGTGTCCTTTAGATTTAGCGAAGAGAAGGTCATTAGTAACCTTAGTGAGGGCAGTTTCGGTGGGGTGGAGGGAGCAAAACCAGATTGGAGTGGGACAAGGAGTGAGTGTGAAGATAGAAAGGAGGCGAGATGGTTGTAAACAGCCCGTTCAAGAAGTTTGGAAGCAAAAGGAAGGAAGAAGATAGGGTGATTGTCACACGGCGGTCATTCGGCTTCCATAACTGAAGACCGACACGCTTACCTCTTCCTCACTGATTCACGCTTCAGCTGCTGGCTTCATGACTATGGTGCTGCGCATGCGTGGACCCTATCTTTTATGTCCTCTGCATGTTCCCTATTGGCTAATCAGTCTGGCTCCAAACTTTAAAAGACACTTCTCCTCAGTGCCTGTTGATCGAGTTACCTGCCTGGTTAGACTTACCATCTTGTTCCCTATGTGTTCTACTTTGGATCTTCAGCGCTCACCTGTCTCCGCTGTGCCGCTGGTTAAACAGCTCACGCTCCACCTGTCTCCACTGTGCCGCTGGCTAAAGAGCTCACGCTCCACCTGTCACTACTGTGCCGCTGGCTAAAGAGCTCACGCTCCATCTGACTCCACTGTCCCGCTGGCTACAGGCCTTGTGCTCCATCTTCCCTGCAGCATCTTGTTCTTCCTATTCAACTTACTCCCCTTAAGGGTCTCGCCTGACACTCCTGGTAAGGGCCGCAACCTGCGGACGGACGTAGCTAAGTCCAAACCACCTTGCAGTGGTCCCTGGTGAAAACCATCCGTTCGTTAGACTCCGCGCCTTACTAGGAGTAGTGTCAAGTTGGGCAGATCTAAGAATCCAATTTACCAAACCGTGACAGTGATAATTTGAGAGAGAGGCAGGGTCAAGGGATGGTTTTTTGAGTATAGGGGAGACAAAAGCATGTTTAAAGAAGGAGGGAAATGTTCCAGAGGAGAGGGGTAGGTTAAGGAGGTGAGCAAGTTTGGAGCAGACCTCAAGAGAGAGAGTACGGAGGTGGAAGGAGATGGGTTCATGTGGGCAGGTGGAGGGGGGTGAGGAGGAGAGAAGAGTGCAGATTTCATATACAGTGAAGGAAGAAAAGGAGGATGGCTTATGAAGTGGGGGGAAGGGGATGGAGATTGCATCCAGAGAAGGGTGGAAGGGGCGACAAAGTAGATAGGGAAAGGGAGAGGGAGAAGGGACTGATGAGAGGATATGTCATGACGTATAGATTCAATTTTGGAGATGAAGTGGGTAGCAAAGTCTATAGCAGAGAGTGATGACGGTAGTGGGGGAGAGGAGGGAGTTGAAGGTGGCAAAAAAGTAACAGGGGTTGAAGGATTGAGAAGAAATGAGAGGTAGTACACCCAAGAAGATAGCCATCTTTCAGTGATGGCACGCAGGTTCAAGGATCTAGAGATAAAGAGATCATGGATAGAGGTCAATTTGTTACAGACTGACTTGGCATTCCAGAGACCACAGGATAGAGGAAGAGAGGGAAGAGGAGAGATGTGGATGAGGATGTTGGGGTTGCTGGACTGCAAGGGTGTGTATGATTTTGAGAGAGGGGTGAGACAGGCAGAGAGGGTTGGAATTGGACGAGAAACAGAACTAAGATGGAACCCGTCAGCAGGCCAGGGGCAGGGGGGAGGGGAGCAACAGGTGGAAGAGGAATGGAGATGGGGCTGATTTGGAGGGGTATGGATGGGAGAGGGAGAAGCTGGAGAAGGAAGTAGTGATGCAAGGGAATAGATTCACGGGGAAGGGGCAGTGAATCAAATCATGGGCTGAGAAGAGAGGAGAGAGAAAGGGAGGAGGACAGACATGGAGATGGGGGAGGGAGCAGAGGGGAGAATATTGGAATTTTGGACAAAGGAAATAGTGGAATAGGGGGAGAAGACAGAAAAGAGAGAGGAGTAAATCATAATAATGCATGAAGTAAACATTTGAAAGTATGACAGAAAGGACAGTGAGTGGTTAGAAGGGAGGTGAGGTAAAGGTGATAAAGGAAAAAGTGAGCGAAGGGAAAGACTGCAGAGGTAGCAGGAGAGAAAAGTGGAAGATGGAATGGGATCAGCAAGGGAATGGAGAGTAGTTAGGACAGTTCGATTTGAGAGGGACAATTGGCAGGAGTGGAGAAGGCCTATATAACATTAGGCAAACAACATTAGACAAAATGGAACACTGATGAGTATGATCACTGGGAAAAGGGGAGCTGGGAGCCAGTTAGTGAGTCAGAGTAAGTGGACAAGCAACAACATAAATGAAACCAACAAGTCATAATAAAACTGCAACTGTAAGAATTAAGGTTGAGAAACAGTTGAGCAGGGAGTGACCAAGCAGTGAACAAGGCAGGCGCTTGAGGTGGAGGATATCAGGACTCTCAGATGATTGTTGTATGCTGTCCTCATGTAGCATTTTTATTTTCAGGTAGAATGTTACCCTCCTGTTCTCCTCTTGTTCATCTCTTGTGTAACTCTCACTATGTTATCTAAATTTGTCTATACACTTGTAACACATCCACACTGCTAAATACATAGACACTGGCTAACACAGTCTACCTAGGCTCTTACTCCGGTTAATAAAAGCTACCCACCTATCATGCTGGCTGCTTGTTACAGAATTACTTCTTTTTGTAGTTATTTATGCTCAGAATATCTTAATTGGTCTCCCTAACTCCCTGCTGTCATTTCAAATCTAATGCCAGTGGATGTAGGATGCAAATGAGAATGTATCATCAAATTCAGCTGCATTCTAACAGTGTTAAAAGTAAGATTATAAATTGCAATAGCTAATTAATAAAATGAGTATATTCCACTTTGCTTTTTACTGTTTTGGAGTCATCCTAGTAGCCAAAGACTAAAAGCTTGTTTACATATGTGCATTAGGTATATGGATAAAAACACATGAAAATGAATGCATACTTTAAGTGCGTTTTATTGATACAATTGTGCATTTAGCAATACAATTTATTGTACTCATAGGGCCTGAGTCATTAAGGAACATATCTGCAGATTTTGTGCGTATCGTCCGCAAAATCACTCTGCGCATGCTCAGAACCGGACGTTACACAACAGAAAGCAGCAACGTCCAAGTCGTCTTCTTCAAGCGCAAACGACACTTACTACAGCCTATGATTTCAGGGAGGGAATGGGGTGGGAGATAGGCGGATGCCTGTAGGCAATGTACAGTAAGGGCATTTCCGTGCAGCCACATCCAAGTCAAGCTTGGGCACACACAGAAGTACGCTAGTTTTCTGCTGTGTCTCTTTCTCCAGCTAGATGTCTAGTCTAAGTCCTGAGTCCTAGTTATGTCAGTCTCGTATGCATGCTATAACATGTTTGCAATCAGAAGCAACTGTAAAAATGTCTGTTATGTACAGTTAAATGTTTTTCAAGAAACAAAAACAACAAACTGTTAAAAAAAATGTCCATGTATAATCATAAATGACTATAATATTGACATGTAACTTAATGAATTCATTTGTAAAAAAAAATTCTATGCATTCTTATGAGATTTTATATTCCACATAGGTATTGTACGTATCCTGCAGTCTCCGGTCTAGTAGAGCAGAGTAAACCTACACCCGTAGTCATCACATGTAGCATGAGATCCGTTCCTTGTTGAC
Organism: Mixophyes fleayi; assembly: GCF_038048845.1. Lineage (NCBI taxonomy): Eukaryota > Metazoa > Chordata > Amphibia > Anura > Limnodynastidae > Mixophyes > Mixophyes fleayi. Next base: position 335,745,130 of record NC_134402.1, read on the forward strand.
TTTGGGAGTGTGTAGAGATGAGTTACATGTAGTTTAAACAACGCATGCTGCGTTCAGTATGCACGTCTTAATGACTTAGGCCCATAGTGTGCGCTAATGCATAAAACACAGGCAGCAAGTTTTATAACACAATGGTGGTAATGGCAGCATGGACTTCCTATTTTTAATGCACTTCTCGGGCTAGATTTACTAAACTGCGGGTTTGAAAAAGTGGAGATGTTCCCTATAGGAACAAATCAAATTCTAGCTGTCATTTATTTAGTACTTTCTGCAAAATGAGAGCTAGAATCTGATTGGTTGCTATAGGCAACATCTCCACTTTTTCAAACCCGCAGTTTAGTAAATACACCCCCTCATGTGTTTATTGCCGTGTAAAAAGTGCAAAATAAAGTGAATGGGTGTGAACAAACCGTAAAAGCTATGGGATGTGACTTTTAATGTTTGTGATGATGAATGAGGTCTATCAAACTTCTAAATGAAGAGGAATAAATCCAAAATGAAAGAGCTGCAAGTAGCAACTACATTTATAAATTAAAACATTTTAGAAACTTATGAGAATTGAAGTTATTTGAAGTAACTGTGTGATAGTGGGGAGGCGTTTTTCTATAAACATTAAACTTCCTGTCTGAACACTGATTGAAGGACATGGCAAGTACTTTTCCTGGTACTTACTGCAACATCTACATATATATTTATTAATTATAATATTAGATCACTCTGTATCTTGGTTTTGTGGTCCTTAAATCCCTTTCAACAAATAATTACATTTGCAGGAGTTGTACTTCTAAAGTATGTATATTGATATCAAGGTAGAATTCTTTTTACATGCGGTTTTTTCTGTACCTGGTCTGTCACTGACAACATAAAAGGAATCACGTTATGACCCAGATTTTGGCCTGATCGCCGACCGGTCAGACCTGTATCCAAGTTGGTGGAATTGTCTGACTACCACTTGTGAGGCCGTTTTAAAGCTCCAGAAAGGTTTGCAGGAACCAATCGAGCAGATTCCTGATTCCCAGTTGCTGGAAGACAGTGTTCAATTGTTGCATAAGTTCAGTAAAAAGGAAATAATGATTTTGACATCTTCATGAACAAGGAACGAGCAAGGAACACCACATTATTAGAAAGGTAAAATTTGGAGAGGGCTCCTTTTGCATACAAGCAGTATTTATAAAAGCTGACCTAACATGGTCGACCCTTCAGGCTGTTAAAGTTTTTCCCATTTATCCCACAGTAAAGATCTTTAGAGGATAAATAAACTAAAATAATAAGTAAAGAACTTAAACAGTGACTCCTAGCCCCCCCCCCCAGCAGGTCACCTTTATACACTTGGTCTGACACTTATGCATTTGTCATAAGTGTCACAAATTCATGCAATCTTGCCATTTACAATATAGGTGGCTCCAAAACAAGTAAACTCTATTTGCCATCATTCTTCACTTACCACTGGTATTATTTCTCCTTAATTTTACCCTAACCCTAACCTCTCAACATTTAGAAAGGAAAAATCACAATTGCCGAAACCATGCCCACAGTCCACCCAACCAAGCCCTAAATTTGCTGAAGACATGAACCATACAGTGCTCATGCCTTAATTATGACACCAATTTCATACTATTGGAAGGAATCCCCTAAGGACAGTCACTTAAACACTTCCCGTTACAATCTACATACGAAACCTTCTCTTCTTCTAGACAAGATCACTTGCCCCCATCTAACACCTTTGCAATCTGACAATCTAAACAAAGATATTACAGCAGAGGAACCCTCTCATGTGATCAAGCTATTATAGACAGCAGCAGCTCCCGGCCCTGACAGCTTTTCTGCTTCTTACAAGATTTTTTTTTTAATATGATATTTTTCCCCCCCTTGATAAATGCCATATTATGGGGGAGCAGATTTGATGAGGCCACCACCAGGGACTGGTGTGATCTGAAAAGATTGTCTCGACCCATCACCATTGTCCACCTTACTGCTTGTATTTGTAATGGAGCCATTGCAACAAAAACTGCGTAAGAACCCTGATACATGAGAGGATTAGAGCTGGCCCCCGGAAGTCCTTGTATGCTGATAATGTATTGCTGACAATTGCTAACCACAATACCTGACTTCCTTCCCTATGAAAGGAGCTTCGGCATTATGGAGACAACATCAAATTAACTCAAGGAATGCTCAACCTCCTTAAAAGCTACTACACTTGGTGCTGGCAATCTAACAGGATCACACAGATCACCTAACTAAAACCTATGATCATCTTTTTGCTGAAAACTTTCCTCTACTTATTGAGACTATCAAGGGGAAACACACAGACCAGAATGGCATGTACAACTCCTGCATAAGTTTCAAAGCTCTGGTCAAAATTAATGTTCTCTCAAGGCTTCTCTACCTATTCCAGCTGAAGCTGATCCCATTTCTTTAATGAATCGTCAGCAGAGTGATCAGGACAGAGGCCCGGGGTGCACATGCAGATTCTACATTCTAAAGCAACACTTGGTTTATTACTCCACCCTTATACATCCCACCATTAGTATAATAGTCCTGTGTAACAAACAGGGGTTCAACCTCCCTTTATGTGAAGAAAGGAGCCAGATTAAGCCATGTGTTCACATTGCTGAAACCACTAGGGCTCCTCCCACATGGACTCCGTCCCTTTATAGAGCTCCATAAAGAGGACTTTGTCATCATCATCATTTGTTTGTATAGGTCCACTAATTCCGCAGCACTGTACAGAGAACTCACATCAGTCTTCTGCCCCATTGGAGCTTACAGTCTATATTCTCTAACATACACACACACACACACACACACAGATAGAGAGACTATGGTCAATTTAACCTATCAGTGTGTCTTTGGAGTGTGGGAGGAAACCAGAGCACAGGGATGAAACCCACGCAATCACGGGGAGAACATACAAACTCCACACAGATACGGCCATGGTCAGGAATCGAACTCATAACCCCAGTGCTGTGAGGCAGAAGTGCTAACCACTAAGCCACCGTGCTTGATGGATTGTAGTACTGTACATGCTGTGTGCTGCAGCATTTCTGCAGAGACACCAAGATCCAGCTAGGGGTGCTTCCCCTGGTGGGATCCCTTATTTGCAACATGGTGACCAGGTTATATTAATGGGTGTTGTACAAAAGTGTACAATCGCATTAATAGGATTTATCATTTGGAATATATTATCTAATCTAGTACATTTTGATTTACTACAGCAAAAATAAGCAGTGGAAAAGTTGGGTGAGCAGTAACCACCATATTAAAATGTAATAAGTTGGGTGAATGCACTTCATTTCATATAATAGACACATTTCACATATATGTTTTGTCGCTGTTTGAGAAAACAAAAAACACAAAGGGTTATATTTACTAAACTGCGGGTTTGAAAAAAATGGAGATGTTGCCTATAGCAACCAATCAGATTCTAGTTATCATTTATTTAGTACATTCTACAAAATGACTACAAGACTCTGATTTGTTGCTATAGTCAACATATCCACTATTTAAAACCCATAGTTGAGTAAATATATCCCAAAGAGTTTCATTTGAATAATTAGAAAAATATGTGTCCATGTAAAGAAACGATTACATGGGAAATAAAAAATGAATACAAAAGGCACTCACACACCAGGGTATCATGTCTAAGAATCAAGGGTTATTCCAAATCAAATTAACACAATTCTACCTTACATTCTCTAATTGCAATTAAATTTGATATAATAAATGCTGCCATGGGTGTAAAGAAAACTCCCAAAATTAGGCCGATATGTACACTGGTTTAATTACAGTGGATTATCAGACTGGGGGAATGTGTGCTGGAAGCAGGGAGCAACAGCAATATGGGGAATGGGTGCTAGGAGGGAGAGAGACAGCGGACTGGGAGCAACACTATACTCATGGAAGCAGCCTCAGTTACCCAGCCAGGCAGAGTATAGAAGGCACAGCCCATGAGGCTGCTGCTGATCTCCACGGGTCAGAGGAGCATGCGATTGGCTCAGCCAATCAGAGCTCAGCACATGCTCCTCTCATCCCTCAGCACAGTCTCATGGGAATTATTTCCCCAGCAGCCGTCTGAGCCTGCTGTGGTGTTTAAATTGGTTTAGAGCAGTGTTTGCAATGGTTAGAGGACTAAAGAGAAAAGATGGAGGAAAGTGATAGGTACCTTATTGTTTCAACCTATTTTAAAAGGCTAATCATACTTCTAATAATAAGGGGTTGAGAACTGTGTCAGAATGGATGTGTAAATTATTTTCTGAAATACCAAAATTTGCAAAAGTTTCTGCCAGCTGCAGAAAACAACTTGGGACACTTCGAAAAGAGCATTAGGGTTCTTTCAGTTCCTCAAGATAATGTAGTATCAGCTCCCACTTGGTGACATCAGAGGGTATGTAACTGTTGTCTATGACAAGAAATGGTGACTCGCATTTATTCTGGAGAAAGATCAAAACATCAATGAAGTGAGTGACATTCTTCCTTCCAGCTGGACCATCACCACCTTTATCATACCCAAGGAAGCCGGATGTTTTATGGACTACCATGGTAGATGTTCTGTGTAAGGTGAATCCATTAACTTCAACAGGTGGAATGTACACCCTTTCTGAAATGGGAATTCTAAAAACAAATGAAGCCTTCAGTCAGTTCCAACCCGTCAAGTAGCAGCATCCATCCAGAGCAGCAGCACCAAATGGTAATATGTAGTAATCTTTCTTAAAATATGTGAAAGGCATAAAATGATCACAAATTCTTTAAATATTTCAGTATTTAACATAATGTCATTGTACATAATATACATCAAAGGGATTGTTTGAGGAGATAAATTAAAGGTAATGAACAGGCCGAGATAGTTCTCATTTTCATTATTTTAACAAACAGTCTAAAATGAAAGCTCTTGTAGCAGATGATCCCATCATGATCTCAAAATAAAATGTTGGGGCTTTATTAACAGAAGTATGAACCATTTTTGAGATGTTTTTCAAAAATTTTAAAATATGGCTTTTTGAGAAAATCAAAATTTTGAATTTGAAAATGTTACATTTTTAATTTTTATTGAAACATGATGCTGTCTTATATATCATATGAATGCCCATAAGAAAAGGTTTAAAATGAGACTTTACCCAACTCTCTACCTCAATCAGGTGAGCTACAAATGCAAATTAAAAAAGCGTTAAAAGAAAGTTTTTTGTTAACAAAGTGCAACTTTAAGGGCATATAACTTCAAAACCATTACACGTATCAGCCTAAGATTTGCGGGGTGTCTTTACTCTCATGACAGCATTTATTATACCAAATTTCATTACAATCTGAAACGGTCAGTTTGAAACCCTGTGTTGATTTGCTGTGGAATGACCCTCAACTAGATACATGTATTAGTATGCAATGTCTGTGCTCCTCTTGCACAGTGATACAGAAAATCATGTTGCTTTATGAACACCTGATTCAAATAATAATCGGGAAGTAAAATACTCAAGAAGAGCTAAGCTAAAATTAGTTTTCCATTTTGTTCAAGCATTAGATAAGTTATTATGTTTCAATATGTTAATATGTTAGCAACAGTATTGTGAAAAAAGAAACTTATTTTGGATAAATTTAAATCACTATCTATAGTAATAGACACTAGACCTTAGCCGTCCAGCTTATAAAACACAGGGAGTTGCAGTTAAATAACAGGTGGTAGCAAAGGTTTAGCTGCAAAGAAGCAATATTACACCTGCCAACACTTATACGTTGGTAATCCAGATTGAGACAGTTACTAAATATAACACTGCTTGCCAATTAGAGCACAAAGAGGATATGCTACTCTAGAAAAAGTAATAGAAAATTAGCTAAATGAAAGACAGATGTGGAAACCATATGTAAAATTTGCAATCAAATATGACTTAGTTTTAGAAACAGGTAAAACAAGCAGGTGTCCATTCCCAGACATCTACATAAAAACAGTCACAGAACACTCTGTAAAACATCCTTAAAACTATGTGTTTAGTAGTCACAGCTTTGTTAATTATTATTATTATTATTATCTTTTAATTATAAGATATCTGCAGCGCGGTACATAATACAATAAACAAGCAAAACCAAGACTCCAATGGCTCCAAGCATAGCAAGTACAGTGAAGTTGGAGGAGGAGAAATGGAGTAAAGAGAGAAGGGAAGTGGGCTCTGCTCATAAGAGCTTACATACTAAAGGGAGGGTAAACAGAACACAGACACAAGAGGGAGTCAGAGGAGGGGAACAGGCACAAGAGGAGGGCATACAGGAAAGAGGGCGGTAAGGAGAACAAGCGTGGAGAAGGTTAGGTAGATTGCTGGTAGGCTTTGAAGAACAGATGAGTTTTAAGTGTCCGTTTGAAGGTGCACAAATTAGAGGTCAGTCGGATGAAGTGTGGGAGGTCATTCCAGTGGAGGGGGACAGCCCAGGGGGAGTCTTGAGTTCTTTCGTGGGATGAGGTGATCAGAATGGAGGAGAGGCATTGGCCGATAACAGGGAACGGTCGGGAGTGTGAATGGAGAGGAGGTTAGAGATATATGGGGCAGTGGAGTGAGAGAGGGCCTTGTAGGTGAGGGTAAGAAGTTTGAAAAGGTTTCTTTAAGGGAAAGGGAGCCAGTGTAAGCCAAGGCAGAGGAAGAGTGGCTTGTTGATCTTGAGATTTGTCTACTCTTCCCATAGAACACCCCATTTGTAAACATTACAAACACTATTTTAATTAAAAAGGTCTTGAAAATAGGGTGATAGTGCAGTTTCTAGATCTTTTTTTAACATGTAGCCTGTGTGATGGTAGATGTTTATCTAGTAGTCCGTAAAGCATGGTTGTATTTACAAAATAGTTTTTTGTGTTATTATTTATTGATACTATATTGTCATTATGAGTTATATGTAACAGACTGCAAAACCCCTTTAATCTATTTTAAATATCCCTTGGGGGATAGCATGCAGGGCCCTTTATCACATCAATTTATGTTTATATCTAGAGGTGTAAGCTGACATCTAGTGGAGAGAAGAGGAACTGCAGATAAAATGTGCATTCACAAAAGCTCTTCTCGCAGACATTCTTTGCTTCAGCTACTTCTAAACATCGAGGGATGGCCATTCTGATACGACCGTCTGTCCCAATGGTGGTGTGCCACTCGATTGCAGACCCGGAAGGCCGTTATCTCATGCTAATAGGCACACTAGGCCAGCTTCCAGTCACCCTAGTCTGTTGATACGCCCCAAATAGTGCCCAAATCTCCTTTCTTCAGAGGCTATTCAGCCGTATATATAAACATGCCGAGGGCCACTTGCTTGTGGGAGGTGATTTTAATATGATTCTAGACCCCTCTCTAGATAGGTCACAGTTTTCCGTATCTTCATCTCAGTCTCAGGCACATTCCGTACGGCAGGCTAATAGATTTGCCTCATTATTAAAGGAGCATTCTCTTTTAGATGCCTGGCGGGTGGTTAATGGCACCGATAGAGGATATACTTTCTACTCTCACCCTCATAACATATACACCCGAACAGATTACTTCCTGATTGACATTAGACTAGCTACCAAGCTTCGCGGAGCTGAGGTTCACCTGTTTGCCTGGACAGGCCATATGGGTATATCTCTTCAATTGGATATTGTAAACCTCCCCAATCGAAGTCCAAATTGGCGATTGGATGACACTCTTTTGCTTAATCCCACGACGTGTCTAGAGATAGCAGAGACTCTTACTGAATTTGTCACTCTAAATGAAACGCCTAAAATATTTCTGTCCACGATCTGGAAGGCACACAAGGCCACAATTCGTGGACGCCTTATTAGTATCGCTGCATCCCGACGTAAGAAGGAACGGGAGCAGATATCCGCATTGGAGACCCAACTTCTCTCCCTACTTACTCAGCATCAAGGTTCACTAGATCAGTCACACCTGAGGGAACTAACGATAGTGAGGAACCAGCTCAACGCCATCTTGTCCAAAAAAAACAGCCTGTACCCTTAAATGGACCCAGCAGCTCTTTTATGAAAAAGGCGACAAGGCGGACTCCCTACTAGCCCGGAAACTCCTTCAGAGGCGCACACGTAACGCGATTTCGTCTATTAAAAATTCTCAAGGGCAGTTAACATACAATCCAAACTCTATATTGAAAGAATTCCAGGCATATTATTCTTCACTATACAACTTGAATGCATCAAATCTGCCACCCCCTGACCTATATGGCAAAATAAATGCCTATCTGCACTCCTGCCATCTCCCGCAACTATCTGACTCAGAGATCCAATTTCTCAGTTCTGATATAACAATCGAAGAAACTACTGCAGCCTTGCGTAGTATGAAGTTAGCCTCGACTCTGGGTCCGGATGGCCTCCATGCTAAGTATTACAAAAAATGTGCAGGGATTCTCAGTCCGAAGCTAACTACTTGGTTTAACTCTATCTTTGATGGGGCCCCCTTTGATCTGGCTACGACCCGAGCCCGGGTCACTGTCATACTGAAAGAGGGTAAAGACCTCTCTCTTTTTAGTAGCTACCGCCCCATATCTTTGCTTAATGTGGAAATGAAAATATATGCCAAAGTCCTCGCGAATAGAGTAAACTCTGTCCTCCCGAAGGATTTGTCCTAAGCCGGCAGGCTGCAGACAACACCAAACGGACTATAGATCTCATCCAGCACATTAATGAATGTAAATTGCCTTCTCTCCTCTTGTCCCTCGACGCCGAAAAGTCATTTGACCGCGTTGGCTGGCCCTTCATGATGAAAACCCTCTCAGCTTATGGCTTCAAAGATCGCTTTCTTAAAGGGGTCTCTGCCTTATATGCCAACCCAACTGTTCTGTCCAGGTGAACGGGTATTCCTCCCCATCTTTTCAAATTCAAAATGGAACACGACAAGGTTGCCCTCTCTCCCCACTTCTGTTCACACTAATCATAGAGCCTTTGGCCATGAAAATACGTCAAAATCCTAATATCTCTGGCATACAGCTACCCTCCAGCATCTATACACAGATGATATCCTCCTTACCATCACCAATCCCCTAACGTCACTACCCAACCTATTCCAGGAACTTGATAATTTTTCTATAGTCTCGAATTTCATATCCTGGATCTTAATATCCCACCTAAGTTAAAGCAGCTCTTGGAGCTAACCTTTCCTTTTCACTGGAACTCTGATTGTATTAAATACCTGGGTATAGCAGTTACCAGAAAGGTAGAAGACCTCTACCAAGCAAACTACCCTCAGCTTATAGCTCGTCTTAAAAAAGACATGATCTCTTGGGACAAACTAATAATATCTTGTGGGGTGGGTGGGGCGGATTACATCAGTGAAGATGAATTTGCTCCCCAGGCTGCTTTACATTTTCCATACCCTTCCTATCAGAATTCCTTCCTCTACCCTAAAAACATTGAAAACTTCTGTTATGCGATTCATTTGGTCAAACAAAAGACCCAGGATCTCTGCTCGTATTCTGCAACGCCCTCCGATGGCAGGTGGCCTCGGCATTCCCAATCTTCGCAATTATTACTATGCGGCAAGTTTAGCTCAATGTGTTCAATGGCACTCCCCGCCTGGAACCAGGGTCTGGGTTGATATAGAATCAGATCTACTAGGAGGCTCACCGATTTGTTCTACCCTTTGGCTTCCAGCTGCACAGCGCCCAGCCCCTTCTCGAGTCCACCCAGTAATAGCCCTCTCCCTCTCAATCTGGTCCCGAGGTAATAGAATGGCATCTCTATCTCCTGCACCTCCGATACTGATACCTCTTTGGTCGAATACAGCCTTTACGCCTAGCCTATCACGTCCTATGTACACAAAATGGGCAGGGGAAGGTAAATTATTGCTGCTAAATCACATCACTGGGACCCTAACATTCCCTCAGTTTTCAGAATTAGATGGTATTACGTTCCTTCTAGGCTTCACACTATATATCCTCAAACAAGTCCTACTTGTTGGAGAAACTGTGGCCACGTTGGCACCTTTAAACATACTTGGTGGGACTGCACCCTTACTGGACAGAAGTTCTCACATTAGCTACAGCAGTTCTTGACACTCCCGTACCCTCCGATCCTAAGTATGTGTTATTGCCCCTACCTCTCCCAGATCTCCCAACGCATACCCATAAGCTCCTCTGGCATATAATCAGTGTAGCTACCTGTCAAATAGCTGCCTATTGGAAAAATCCCACACCCCCTACTCTCCAAATGGTCTGTGGTCGGGTTTGGCATATCTATCAGATGGAACATATCACCAGTGTGCTGAGGGGCTCCTCTGTGTCTTTTTACAGGGTCTGGCCTCCCTGAGCTTCATACCATAATCAACCCCTGCTTCAATTCTAGCTGAGCCCGGTCCTTTATTGGAACTATCAGATTAAACTGCTCTTTCCTGCTAAAAGCGTGAACTCCTACTTCTTTTCCCCAGTTCTCCCAACCCTCTCTTCCTCCCCCATCTTACCTTGCACCACTCCTTTTCCCCTTCTTCTTTTTCTTCTCCCCTTCGTTTATACAGCTCAAAATAAAAACAACATCTTCATGGTACTAGATTAGTATGAAGTTAAGTTTATACTGTAAAAGCACTGTGAGAGTGTTATATATGCTGTTCAATTTATATGTGCATACGCTATCTCACTAATGTACCTTTCAAGATTTTTTTTATTCTGTAATACTGTTCAAGATAACATGTTATTAATAAAACGTATTTATAAAGAAAAAAAAAAAAAAATTCCATTCACATATAATTATTTTTTAAAGCAATTGGAATGTGAATATAATTATTTATTAACATAAATTTATATAGCTCCAGCTATTCTACAGCTCTTTACAGTTGGGAACAAGCACAGTTATAAACCAAGATTGGATATTAACAAATAAACATGCAAGATTATAATCTATAGGAAAATTGGAGTTTGATATAAGAGGTTAAATGACAGATTGAATACTGGTCCAGCCTGATTGCAATTGGAAAAATATCACACAGCAAGAATGTGAATACATTCTGTTTAAATAAAGTTTTTATTGTATTTTATTGATGGTAAAAGGCCTTTGTTGCTCATTTTATAGTAAGAAGAGAGGCATTTCAATAGCTTCTTTTCTGAAAAGGCTTTCACTCATACTTGCCTGCTTTTAGAGGCAGCTGTCCAGGAGGTGGTCCATCGAGGGGGCGTGGCATCGCGTGGTGTGCCGTTAGGCTCCGCCCCTGTCAATCTTAGGTCATTTTAGCCAATCGCAGCAGGGGCGGGGCCCCGCCCCCCGCCATCTTCAACAGCGGCGACTTCTGCATCCGGGATTTTTGCCTGCTCTCTCGGGAGTCTCCCGGACATTCCAAGAGAGTGGGCATGTCACGGGCACTAGGAGTCTTTACCCAGGAATCACCAGATGATGGACTTACCAGAGCAGTATAGGTGGTAATATGGTACTCTGGTAGCTGGGTGATCACGGAACAGGAGACAGCAGATGATAGAGAATGCTCGTGGAAAGTCTATGACTAGCAGCACTGGTAATATGTAGTAATAGTACACGAGGAACTGAATGGACAAGGGAAACGTGAGGGTAGTCAGTGGTCTGCGGATAGCAAGTTGTACCACTGCTATAGTGAGGAGGAATGTCCAAAAGTAACGAGGAGGTGATGAGAGTCAGCGGTCTGCGTGTAGCAAGTTGTACGGCTGTCTAGGTGAAGGAATGGAATCCAGGTGGAGGTATCCGGGAAGTCAGTGGTCTGCGTTAGCAAGTTGTACCACTGCTATGTGAAAGGATACTGGAAACAGGTGACTCAGGAAACAGGGACCAGTGGTCTGCCTCTAGCAAGTTGTACCACTGAATATATATGTGAGGAGGAGCACGGGGAGAGAAATGCAATGCAGAGTATACACGGGCACACTGAACTTGATCCCACGATGATATGCACAATATAGTAATGACTGAACAGCACTGCACAATAATACAAAGTCACAAGAACTATCCAGGCAAAAGGTAACACAGTCAAATGATGGCAATAGTCTCAGCGGATAGTAAACTCCAGAGGAGAACAACTCAGTCCAGCAAGATATGCAATACACCAGCACAGTCAATGAGAAGTATGCATACCGTGGTTCAGGAGAGCAGGCTGTCAGACAGAAGTGCAGAGATACCTGAACGGCGGGAGGCCGGCAGGATGCGAAGTCCCAGGAGGGTAGAAGCGGTAATCAAGTAGGTGCAGCGCACAGGTAGGTAGACCAGCAGGGATGGAAACAAATACTCAGGAAGCAGTAGTATATAGAACTGGACACCTGGAGAACACTGAAGAGTAGAGATGGTCTAGACGAGATGAAAGCAGCGGGGCGTTGATCCGATGCAGACAGGCGAGTTGACACAAGCGGAGACACTGTAGAAGCACGGAGAGCGGATCAGCTGGCTGCAGACACGAAGAGTACTGGAGGGCTGCGATGAGCAGGGAACTGCAGATACATGGAGGCAGCGGATAGGAATCAGCTGGTGCAGTCACGATGAAACACGGGATAGTTGAAGTGAGCCGGATACTGTAGATACACGGAGGCAGCGGATAGGAATCAGCTGGTGCAGTCACGATGAAACACAGGAGAGTTGAAGTGAGCAGGATACTGTAGATACACAGAGGCAGCGGATAGGAATCAGCTAGTGCAGTCACGATGAAACACTGGGGAGATGAAGTGGTCTGGAAACCACAAACGAACAACAGGAATCAGCAGGAGCTGAACACACGAGGAAACACAGGAACACCTTCAGAGGCTCATGGGGAATGAGACTCCAAGATCAGGCAACGAGGTATTGACCTCAGGTGCTTTAAATAGGGAGTGTTGCCTGATCAGCCAATTAACTAAAAGGAACATGAACAGAAGGTTTGAAAGGGCTGCACATGCGCAGACCCTCAGGATGGTGGACGGCCACGGTTCCTAAACACACGAGAAGTAGCACTCACAGTCCGGTTGTCACTCACCGGACCGTGAGTGCCTCTTCCCGGACATTTAGGAACCGTGGCCGTCCTCCATCCTGAGGGTCTGCGCATGCGCAGCCCTCTCCTATACTTCAGGGTATGTCCCTTTAACTCAATTGGCAGATCAGGCAACACTCCCTATATTAAGCACCTGTGGTCAACACCACGTTGCCTGATCTTGGAGTCTCATTCCCCATGAGCCTCTGAAGGTGTTCCTGTGTTTCCTCGTGTATTCAGCGCTGCTGATTCCTGTGGTTTCCAAACCACTTCTACCTCTGTGGTTTCCTAACCACTTCTCCTACTGTGGTTCCCATACCACTTCTACCATCAACTGTATCATCGTGACTGTTTGCTGATTCCTATCCGCTGCCTCCGTGCACTACAGTCTCCTATACCACTTCAACGCTATTATATTCCATAGTGACTGTTTGCTGATTCCTATCCGCTGCCTCCGTGCACTACAGGCTCCTATACCACTTCAACGCTATTATATTCCATAGTGACTGTTTGCTGATTCCTATCCGCTGTCTCCGTGCACTACAGTCTCCTATACCACTTCAACGCTATTATATTCCATAGTGACTGTTTGCTGATTCCTATCCGCTGCCTCCGTGCACTACAGCCTTCTCTCCTTATCCACTCACCTGTTCATCATCAAGTCTGTGAGCTGATTCCTAGCTGCTGCCTCCGTGCACTACAGCCTCCAGCTGGCAACTCGCCTGTGTTCATCATCAAGTCTGTGAGCTGATTCCTAGCTGCTGCCTCCGTGCACTACAGCCTCCAGCTGGCAACTCGCCTGTGTTCATCATCGTGACTGTGAGCTGATTCCTATCCGCTGCCTCCGTGCACTACAGCCTCCAGCTGGCAACTCGCCTGTGTTCATCATCGTGACTGCTAGCTGATTTCTATCCGCTGCTCCTGTGCACCTCAGCGTCATCTCATCTCTCCCGTGGGTTCGCAGAGTCCTGCTGCCGCTGCCAGTCCTATCGTCCATCTACTGCTGATCCGCTCTCCACGCCTTCCTGGTTCCCCTGGTCGCTACCCTCCTGTCAGCATTGGATTCGTGTCCCTGTTGGTCTACTTACCTGTGCGCTGCACCTACTAGACTCCTGCTTCTTACATCCAGGGACTTCTCATCCTGTCGGCCTCCTGCCGCCCAGGCATCACTGCACTCCTGTCTGACTGCCTTCTGAACCACGGTATGCATACTTCTCATTGACTGTGCTGGTGTATTGCATATCTTGCTGGACTGTGTTGGTTCTCCTCTGGAGTTTGCAATCCGCTGAGTCTTTTGCCATCATTGACTGTGTTACCTTGTGCTGGATTACTTCAGAGACTTTCTACATTTGCAGACCTGTTCAGTCATTTATATATATTGTGCATATTACTGTGGATCGTGTTTAATGTGCCCGTGTACATCCTGTGTTGCAGTCTCTCCCCGTACACCTCCTCACATATATTTTCAGTGGTACAACTTGCTGAAGGCAGACCACTGATTCCTGTTCCAGTATCACCTGTTCCATTCCTCTCACATAGCAGTGGTACAACTTGCTACCGCAGACCACTGACTTCCCGGATACCTCCACTTGGATTCCATTCCTTCACCCAGACAGCGGTACCACTTGCTATCCGCAGACCGCTGACTCTCATCACCTCCTCGTTTCTGTTGGACATTCCTCCTCACTATAGCAGTGGTACAACTTGCTAACGCAGACCACTGACTACCTCCACTTGCCCTTGTCCATACAGTTCCTCGTGTATTATCACCTCCATATTACCAGTGCTGCTAGTCATAGACTTTCCTGAGCATCTCATCATCTACTATTGCCTGTTCCGTGATCACCCTGCTACCAGAGTACACTATTACCATCTATATTGCTCTGGTAAGCTTACCACCTGGTGATCCCTGGGTAAAGACTCCTAGTGCCCGTGACACCGGTGAGTGACAGTACCCCCCCCTTTTAAAGGTGGGCACAGAACACCTGGAACCGGGTTTGTCCGGAAATTTGGAATAAAACTTCTTAAGAAGAGCTGGAGCGTTGAGATCTTCAGCTTTGATCCATGAACGCTCCTCAGGACCAAAGCCCTTCCAATGAACGAGGAAACGAAGAACTCCTCGCGAAATTTTTGCATCCAATATATGAGTAATCTCAAAGTCTTCCTCCTGATGAATTTGAACTGGCCGAGGTGCTGAAGGAGGGACCGAGAAACGGTTGATGATGAGAGGTTTGAGCAAGGACAAATGGAAGGCGTTGGAAATACGAAGATTCTTAGGAAGTAGAAGTTTGAAACAAACTGGATTGATAACTTGAATGATCCTATACGGACCAATAAAACGAGGAGCGAATTTCATAGATGGAACCTTCAAACAGATATTTTTGTTAGATAACCAGACACGATCTCCAATTTTCAGTGGTGGAATAGCCCGCCTCTTCTTATCTGCAAAAGACTTATATTTGGCAGATGTCTTCTTTAAACAGGTTTTGACCTGAGACCAAATATTTTTGAAGGTTTGACAAACAGTCTCTACAGCAGGAACTTGGGTGGGAGGGAGGGCAGGAAATTCCGGAAAAGACGGATGGTGACCATAAACCACAAAGAATGGAGTTTTGGAAGATGACTCATGGTACATGTTGTTATGAGCGAATTCAGCCCAAGGAAGCAATTCTACCCAGTTGTCTTGATTGGCTGATGAGAACATCCTTATAAATGTCTCAAGATCTTGATTGACCCTCTCAGTTTGTCCGTTTGATTGAGGATGGTAGGAAGATGAGAATGCTAATCGTATGCCCAAGGTCTTGCAAAGGGCCCGCCAGAATCTGGAAACGAATTGTACGCCTCTATCTGACACAATCTCAGACGGACATCCATGAATACAAAAAATTTCTTTGATGAAATGTTCAGCCAGGGTAGAAGAAGAAGGTAAACCAGACAAGGGGACGAAATGTGCCATCTTCGAAAATCTATCCACCACTACCCAAATAGTATTGCAGTTTTTACTAGGAGGAAGATCAGTAACAAAGTCCATACTAATATGGGTCCATGGCTTGGACGGAATGGGTAGTGGTTGAAGCAACCCCGCTGGAGTTCTGCGGGGGGTCTTGAACTGGGAACACAATTTACAAGCGGCCACAAACTCTTTGACATCTCTCCTCATAGAAGGCCACCAGTAACTTCGAGAGAGAATCTCAAAGGTCTTGCGTTCACCAGAGTGTCCAGAAAAACGAGAAGAGTGGAACCACGAAAGGATTTTTCTCCTAAGAGTAGGAGGCACGAGGGTTTTCCCAAATGGTAGCACCTTAGTGGAAGAAGCAGCCAGCGAAACACATTTGGGTCTAGAATAAAGTGATTGGAAACCTCTTCAACTACAGAGGACGTCACAAAGGCTCGAGATAGAGCGTCGGCTTTTTTGTTCTTTGCAGCTGGTTTGAAGGTTATGATTGACTCAAAACGAGAAAAGAAAAGAGACCATCTTGCTTGACAAGGATTCAAACATTGAGCAGACTGTAGATATGACAAGTTCTTATGATCCGTGAAAATTGTCACAGGGTGACGAGCGCCCTCCAACAAGTATCTCCACTCCTCTAATGCTACTTTAATAGCCAGCAACTCCTTGTCCCCGATGGTGTAATTCTTCTCCGCAGGCAGGAGGCCCCGAGAGTAAAAGGCACAAGGATGGAATTTTTGTTGCTCCGATCTTTGGGAGAAAATGGCTCCTAAACTAACATTAGAGGCATCTACTTCTAGGAAGAAGGGAAGCGTCACATCAGGCTGTCGAAGAATGGGAGCAGAGGAGAAGGACTCTTTAAGAAATTGAAAGGCTTGAAGAGCCTCAGATGACCATTGCTTAGTATTGGCCCCTTTACGAGTCAGGGCCACAATAGGAGATGCAATTGAAGAGAAGTCTTGAATGAAGCGTCTATAGCAATTGGCAAAACCTAAAAAACGCTGAATGGCACGAAGAGTAGTTGGCTGAGGCCAATGTAACACAGCATTCACCTTTTCTGGATCCATTTGCAGGCCAACTCCGGAGACAATATAACCCAAGAATGGAATCTGGGGCAACTCGAATGAACATTTTTCTAATTTGCAGAATAATGAACTTCTGCCACATGTTGGTGATGGGACGGCAGGTCCTGTGAAAAGATCAATATGTCGTCCAGATAAACGACGACACATACATATAACAAGTCCCGGAAGATCTCATTAATGAAGCCCTGGAAAACAGCGGGGGCATTGCATAACCCGAAGGGCATCACTAAATATTCATAATGCCCATCTCTGGTGTTGAAAGCTGTCTTCCATTCGTCACCGGACCTGATTCTAATTAAATTGTAGGCACCACGAAGATCCAACTTGGTGAAAATCCGAGCTCCCTTAATCCGATCAAACAACTCAGTAATCAGAGGAATGGGATACCGATTTTTAATAGTAATGGCATTAAGTCCACGAAAATCTATGCAGGGGCGTAGTGATCCATCCTTCTTTTTTACAAAGAAGAACCCGGCTCCAGCGGGAGAAGTAGAAGGTCGGATAAATCCACGCTGGAGATTCTCTTGGATGTATTCAGATGTAGCTTGAGTTTCGGGTAACGAAAGTGGATACACACGACCCCTAGGAGGAGTCTTGCCAGGTAGAAGATCAATCGGACAATCCCATGAACGATGAGGAGGAAGACGTTCAGACTGAGTTTTATCAAATACATTGGCAAATGAAGCATACTGAGGAGGGAGTCCCGGTGAGAAAGGTGAAATGCAAGATTGCTGTATTTTAAGAGGAACGACTTGGGAGAGACAACGATGATGACATTCAGCTCCCCAAGACGTAACTTGAGGAGTGCGCCAGTCAATCTGGGGAGAATGACATTGAAGCCATGGAAGGCCTAAAACAATCGGACTTGTAGTAACAGGAAGGATTAAAAAGGAAATTTCTTGGGCCCCTTCCTTCGGGGCGTTGCCTCCCTGTACTTTAACCCGACCGCTTCCGTCCTGGCTAATGGCTTTCAGTCCTCTCCCTTTGAAATCCGAAATGGTACGCGTCAAGGGTGCCCATTATCCCCACTTATCTTCGCACTTATGATTGAACCTCTCGCTCGTAAAATCCGTATTAATCCTGACATCTCCGGTGTTCGTGTGGGTCCCTCCGAACATAAAATATCTCTATATGCGGACGATATTCTTTTGTCAATCACAAACCCTATCATATCTCTTCCAAACCTACTCAAGGACATTACTCTCTTTGGCACTCTTTCCAATTATAAAATCAATGCCTCCAAATCAGAAATCCTGGACCTTAACATCCCCTCTACTCTTCTATCAACCCTTAAATCCAGCTATGATTTTAGATGGCAACCCCACAAATTAAAATATCTCGGGATCTATCTTACTAGACTCTATGATCAATTGTACGCGGCAAACTTCCCCTCTTTATTCTCGGCCATTAAGGCTGACCTTTTAAAGTGGGATAAACTCATTATCTCCTGGACTGGCAGAATAAATTCCCTTAAAATGAACATCCTCCCTCGACTTCTATACCTGTTTCAGACCTTACCCCTCAAAATCCCTGCTAACTCCTTTAAGCTCCTTCAACAAATGGCCACCAAATTTATTTGGTCTGCTAGGAAGCCTAGAATTCGCATGCAGATTCTCCACAAATCTATTCAAGATGGGGGCCTGGGCGTTCCTCACTTTCTCAAATATTATCGCGCTACTCACCTCACCCAGTGTGTTCTTCTTCACTCTCCTCCAGGACAGCGAGTTTGGGTCGACATTGAATCCGCTCTCTCAGACACTATCTCGCCCTCCTCGCTTCTTTGGCTTAAACCCCAACATCGGCCTCCTTCCTCACGTCTCCCCCCTCCATTAGCATTCTCACTGACCTCTTGGACCCACACAGTCTCCTCATATAATTTAGCTCCCAACTCATGGCGCATGACGCCTCTCTGGAACAACCCCGCCTTTCCCCCTGGACTCCGCCCTATTCAATTTTCTCACTGGACGCGTTGTGGCATCAACTTCCTCTCCGACATCAGGCCATTGCCAATCTTTCCATCTTTCACCGATATTCAAACGCGATTTCGTATCCCTTCGCCCTGCTTCTTTCAATACCTACAACTTCGGCATTTCTATAACTCTATCCGGTGTACAGTCGCGGATATACATCTAACTTCTCCCTTGGTCTCTTTCTGTAGCCTTCGCTCCTCTTCTCAGGGCCTGATTTCCACATTCTACCGCCTCATGGTAAAATATAATTGCCCCCCTAAAGATTCTCATGAGCTCAAGTGGGAGGAGGACATGGGGGAGTCACTCTCTCCCGGAGAATGGGTTAAGATTCGCCTGAATCTCTCTAAGACCTCTATTTGCATCAAGATCAGCGAAAACAGTCGCAAGATCTTTTACCGCTGGTATCTGGTCCCTCACCGTCTTCATATGATATACCCAGACTCCTCATCGCTATGCTGGCGCCAATGCGGTCGGGAAGGTACCCTGTCTCACATATGGTGGCACTGTCCAAAACTACTTCCTTTCTGGAAGTCGGTCCATCGGTTAATTTTTGATATCACTCAGATCTCCCTTCCGCCATCTCTGTCGTATTCCTTACTTCCGCGCTCTATTCCCAAGACATCAAAACCAACTCAGAAACTCATCACACATATACTCAGTGCTGCTAGATGCCAAATTGCTCTATTTTGGAAAAATCCGAGCCCTCCCTCTCTGCTATCGGTTATTAACCGCACATGGCAGGTTTACCATATGGAGTATATGACTAGCATTCTCCGCCACACCCCCGTTCAATTTAACAAGGTCTGGAGTCCTTGGACTGAGTATTACGGAGCCTCCTCCCCTCTCGCATTTTAAGGCCCTCAAGCCCCTACTATCATTCCTAAACCGTGTCATGGTTCTCCACCTTCTCCTCATTTCACTTTTCCTTGCTTTGGCTAGTGATTCCCCCCGTCCCTCTCACCCCTATTCTTTCTTCTCTCTTTCCCCTCCCTTCTCTCCTCTCTAAATCTATTTTTGCTTCTTCATATCATTAATAATATACTGTTTATATTTCGTGGAAACTTTGTTGCAGCTATCTGTCACCTGTATTGCCTGTTTCCCCTTTTGTCTGTTTGGAAAAACTCAATAAAATATCTTTTCAAAAAAAAAAAAAAGGAAATTTCTTCTTGGTGTAGCACACCAATCTGAAGCGTTACTGGAGACGTACTCTGGGTGATGAGACCATTGATAAGACGTGATCCATCAATAGCAGTCACAGTAATTGGTGTCTTCAGGGTAATCACTGGTAGGGACCATTGATTCACTAGGGATTTAGAAATGAAATTTCCCGCAGCTCCAGAATCAATAAGTGCTTGGGACTCAAAGGATTTGGTAGCGAAGGAAATTTTAACATCAAAAGCGCAGACTTTTAATTTCGTAGAACATGGAGAGGACTCCAGGGACCCTAACTTCACCTCTCCAGAACTAGTTAGGGCCTGGCATTTCCCGATTTTTTAGGGCATGAATTAAGCATATGTGTGGAATCAGCACAATAGATACAAAGTCTATTCTTTACTCTTTGGTTCCTCTCCTCAGTAGTTAATTTGGAGCGTCCTATCTCCATGGGTATCACAGAAGATGAAGCTGGACGAAGTTGAGAAGTTGAACGAAGAGGTGCTTTAACTGAAGTTGTTTTTTCAGACTCCCTTTCACGGAATCTCATGTCTACTCGATGACAAAGAGAAATCAAATCTTCTAAGGAAGTAGGTAGTTCTTGAGTAGTCAGTGCATCTTTAATTTTATCGGAGAGCCCCTGCCAGAAGGCGGCAATTAACGCTTCAGTGTTCCACTGAAGCTCAGAGGCTAATATCCTAAATTGAATGACGTACTGTCCTACTGTACGAGAACCCTGACGTAAACGGAGAATGCTGGATGCAGCGGAGATGACACGACCTGGTTCATCGAATACACTTCGGAACGTGGAAATAAATTTGGCACTATCCTGTAATAATGGATCGTTTCTTTCCCACAGAGGGGAAGCCCATGCGAGAGCTTGTCCAGAAAACAATGAAATAAGATAGGCCACTCTGGAACGATGGGTAGAAAAATTTTGAGGTTGGAGCTCAAAATGAACAGAGCATTGGTTGAGAAAACCCCTACAAGTTTTGGGGTCTCCATCATACTTTGACGGAGTAGGCAGGTGAAGCGTGGAAGCCGTAGACACCTGGGATGGCACTGGGGAAACGGAGGAAAGCACAGGAGCATCAGCATTAGCTGTGATATTCTGCCCAGATGTTCCTTGGGAGGCTAACGCCTGGTAACATTGTAGTAACAGCTGTTGGCGAGCATCCTGTTGCTCCATACGGGTGACCAGATGCTGCAGCATCTCTTTAGCTGTAGGTTCCGAATCTGGGTCTGTCATGGCCTGATCTTACTGTCACGGGCACTAGGAGTCTTTACCCAGGAATCACCAGATGATGGACTTACCAGAGCAGTATAGGTGGTAATATGGTACTCTGGTAGCGGGGTGATCACGGAACAGGAGACAGCAGATGGTAGAGAATGCTCGTGGAAAGTCTATGACTAGCAGCACTGGTAATATGTAGTAATGGTACACGAGGAACTGAATGGACAAGGGAAACGTGAGGGTAGTCAGTGGTCTGCGGATAGCAAGTTGTACCACTGCTATAGTGAGGAGGAATGTCCAAAAGTAACGAGGAGGTGATGAGAGTCAGCGGTCTGCGTGTAGCAAGTTGTACCGCTGTCTAGGTGAAGGAATGGAATCCAGGTGGAGGTATCCGGGAAGTCAGTGGTCTGCGTTAGCAAGTTGTACCACTGCTATGTGAAAGGATACTGGAAACAGGTGACTCAGGAAACAGGGAACAGTGGTCTGCCTCTAGCAAGTTGTACCACTGAATATATATGTGAGGAGGAGCACAGGGAGAGAAATGCAATGCAGAGTATACACGGGCACACTGAACTTGATCCCACGATGACATGCACAATATAGTAATGACTGAACAGCACTGCACAATAATACAAAGTCACAAGAACTATCCAGGCAAAAGGTAACACAGTCAAATGATGGCAATAGTCTCAGCGGATAGTAAACTCCAGAGGAGAACAACTCAGTCCAGCAAGATATGCAATACACCAGCACAGTCAATGAGAAGTATGCATACCGTGGTTCAGGAGAGCAGGCTGTCAGACAGAAGTGCAGAGATACCTGAACGGCGGGAGGCCGGCAGGATGCGAAGTCCCAGGAGGGTAGAAGCGGTAATCAAGTAGGTGCAGCGCACAGGTAGGTAGACCAGCAGGGATAGAAACAAATACTCAGGAAGCAGTAGTATATAGAACTGGACACCTGGAGAACACTGAAGAGTAGAGATGGTCTAGACGAGATGAAAGCAGCGGGGCGTTGATCCTATGCAGACAGGCGAGTTGACACAAGCGGAGACACTGTAGAAGCACGGAGAGCGGATCAGCTGGCTGCAGACACGAGGAGTACTGGAGGGCTGCGATGAGCAGGGAACTGCAGATACACGGAGGCAGCGGATAGGAATCAGCTGGTGCAGTCACGATGAAACACGGGATAGTTGAAGTGAGCCGGATACTGTAGATACACGGAGGCAGCGGATAGGAATCAGCTGGTGCAGTCACGATGAAACACAGGAGAGTTGAAGTGAGCAGGATACTGTAGATACACAGAGGCAGCGGATAGGAATCAGCTGGTGTAGTCACGATGAAACACAGGAGAGTTGAAGTGGACTGCAAACTGAAGTAGCACAGAGGCAGCGGATAGGAATGAGCTGATGCAGTCACGATGAAACACAGGAGAGTTGAAGTGGACTGCAAACTGAAGTAGCACAGAGGCAGCAGATAGGAATCAGCTAGTGCAGTCACGATGAAACACTGGGGAGATGAAGTGGTCTGGAAACCAGAAAACAAACAACAGGAATCAGCAGGAGCTGAACACACGAGGAAACACAGGAACACCTTCAGAGGCTCATGGGGAATGAGACTCCATGATCAGGCAACGAGGTATTGACCTCAGGTGCTTTAAATAGGGAGTGTTGCCTGATCAGCCAATTAACTAAAAGGAACATGAACAGAAGGTTTGAAAGGGCTGCACATGCGCAGACCCTCAGGATGGTGGACGGCCACGGTTCCTAAA
Organism: Mixophyes fleayi; assembly: GCF_038048845.1. Lineage (NCBI taxonomy): Eukaryota > Metazoa > Chordata > Amphibia > Anura > Limnodynastidae > Mixophyes > Mixophyes fleayi. The sequence continues at coordinate 335,768,187 of NC_134402.1, forward strand.
CACACGAGAAGTAGCACTCACAGTCCGGTGAGTGACAGGGCAACTATGCTTTTACTGCAGAAAAATCTTGAAAACAAAGTTAAATATACGTAGACACCGTTTGCAGGACATATATAAAAGTAAACTAAAACTTGTTATTGGTATAATCAGAGTTTTGTCATACATATAATTATATACAGTACATTACAGGGGGATAAATTAAGTGACAGTTAAAATATCAGGACCTGTATGTGGTTGTGTAACTTACACAGAGACACCCAGCACCTGCAGTAAAAAAATAGGTCAATGTGATTTATATATGCAGGAGAAAAAAATCCATTATACAAGCTCTTGGTGCTTTCCTTGGTTCACCAGTTTACTTCTATATATAGCCCTGAACATTGCTCTTATGATCAAGGTCACATTTAGTTCTTTGATACATCGTTTTTTTGTAATCTGACATTCCCTAGTTTGCACCACAGATTACCACAAACATTTGCACTAATGTAGTATGCACTATAAAAGGCAATTATCAATTATCGGGGAGTATTCAGTTGCAAAGTGTCTCCAGAACGTCCGTGAGACACTTCGCTGAGAAATCTCATTTTTCGGGGGTGAGAGGAAAAATGAGCAGAGATTTCTACTGTAAACGCTGGTAATGTACGCAGCATAATGTCCAGGCGCTACATCGCCGGCAATTGAATTCCCCCCATAGTCACTTTCTTCATTGTATCTGAGACCAAAGATTAAACTATTGATTTGACTTACCAGATGAGTAAAGCTGGGTACACACTACAGAATTTTCCACCAACTTTTTATGCCGATCGATTTTACATGCGATCGATGTTACGATCGCTCGGTCCATAGACTGCATACACACTAGCCTTGTTTAGGACGATAAAGGGAAGAGTGGACGTCCCTTTAGCGACTTTTTACAGCCATGTTGTCGTGAGCAATGACTGTAATTTCGTACTCACTGTTGTGGATCAGTCGGAAGTTTATACACACTACAGAGCGGAAACGAGATTGGAACGAAAATATTAAACGGTAAGACCAACCAAATGAGGCGACAATCGTCCATTTGGGCAGACTTTCGACCATCTGCACACACTGACCCGACTTTTGAACGAGCGGTCGTATGTCGGCTGATTTAGCCGATTATTGGACGAAAACTGCGTAGTGTGTACCCAGCTTAATTAAATGCATCTAGGCCTCAGTGCAGCTTGTTTGCTTCTCAATTATGAACAGCGGCTGGCTGGCAAATTTTAGCCTGGGGGTGGGTGAGACTCGGCTCAGCGGCCTATTAGGAACATTGTAAAAACAAAAATGCAGATAGCTCAGTGACCCAGTCCATGGAAGCATACTATGGGACTGTTCCTTGATTATGTATGAATGAATGAATGAATAAGCTTGATGCAGCATATTTCCTTGGAGGCTAGTACTGGACTATTACCCAAGTACAGCACAAGGATGTCATTAGATAGTTCCCTCAATTTAGAAAGCTTTCTATGGGGGTAATTCAATTGCCGCATTATTGTCAAAAGTAATGCGGCCTGAGCTCTATTACCGTTAATACAATAATATTAATCAGCATTAATAATTACAGTACTAGCGGAAATAATGCACAGGCTGTGTTACATTCGGCAGTAATGTGGCCAATTGAATGTCCCCTATAATTGTTAAGAAAGCCTTACTTGTGCTTCTGAAATCACAAAGATAGGAAAAGGACCAATCAGCCTTGTGCCTGCTTAGCATATTCAGGTCACAAAGAGGTCCCCAGTGTTGTTACTTCCCCTGTTGCTGCTACACCACAGAAACAATATTATGAAGTGATTCACATATCACACCATGCAGCACTCTCCCCTCTCATCGTGCTGCTGATACGTCACTACCTCGTGCACCGCTCCCACGGACGCATGCGCACTGACTAGACAAACTGGCACATGCGCAGTGCAGTAACACGCCCTTTCCGGTCTCTTCCTCTGCAGGTTCTGCACGTCCGCTCAGATTCAGGGAAACTATGGCGGCGCTGGGTAGACTCTCTGGTATACTTGGGCGGTCTGTGGCTGGTCGCGGGCGCCTGTATTCAGCGGCAGCACATGCTGAGCACGGCGATGCAGGTATGAGGTGGTGCAGGTGTGCACCGTGCTGCGGGTCACCTTCACCCGAGCGTGCCCGGCGCTGTCAGTGAAGGTCACCGCGGTACCGGGCGGCTCGGTCAGTGACCCGGTCTCTGCTTTGTCTCCTCACAGCTCGTACCTGGAAGATCCTGACCTACGTGGTGGCCGTGCCCGGAGTGGCCGTGTGCATGCTGAACGTCTACCTGAAGGCGCAGCACCACGAAGCACGGCCCGAATTTGTGCCCTACGAGCACCTGCGGATCCGGACCAAGGTAACCCTGGGGAGGTGGTGTCATTTCAACATGAAAACTGCTCTTGATACGTTGTATGTTGTGACTTTTACTGTTGTTCACGATCTTCCATGAGGACAGCTATGTTCCCTGCATGTTGCCATGTTCCTATGCAAGTATCTGACGTTTGAAATCATATTTATATGCTGTTATGTTATGCCCTCTCTATCATTTAGTCCAAATCTTCTATACCAATAACCGGCAACCAAAAGGTTTATTTGCAAAACTACATATTTATGTTCTGTAGTGTTGGCTGTCCAACATTTCAGAAGTTTTATCAGGGGATAGCAAATCTAAAATGTTTATTGATGCTATGTGAGAATCCTATAGTCTACAGTCTACACAAATAAGTGTGTGACTAGTATGAGACTGACATTGCCACTAACTTCCTTTTAAGATGGGTGCTCTCTATGTTGCAGTTGTCTACAATATCACAATAACTTGTGTGCTAGTGTAGGGTGCATTCATAGTTTTATGTACAGACACTACTATTTAGTGCAAAGTTTGGGCTGCATTATAGAACTGCTGAATCTAAAATATAGGTATATATATATATATATATATATATATATATCTCATCATCATTTGGGAATATTTGTAAGGTCATACGTTTTTAAAAGTTATTTATGTGACACTATTTACACTTGCTTTGCAATTGAGTGCAGTCTGTTTTTATCAGTCATTCTCTGGAAAAGGTGGCTGAAGTGTCCTTCAGTTTACTGACATGTTTGCTGTGTATCACTTCTGAAATATGTAGAAATGAGCATACAGAAATATCTGTCAAAATGATGTGGTGTAGGCCCTGTGTTTTCCTTTAAGTTTCTAGATGGTTGTTTAGCAGAGTGCACATTTATCTCCAATCTATTCAGTGCAGGTAAATATGTGATGTGTTTATATGTATGTGAATGTAATTCAGAACTGTTTTTATGAAGGGTTTAGGTTTAATGTTACAATTGTCTTTCTTCAGAAATTTCCCTGGGGAGATGGAGTGAGGAGCCTTTTCCACAACCCTCACGTGAATGCTCTGCCCACCGGCTATGAAGAGTCAGACCATTCTGAGCATTAGCGTTTGGATACTGTTCTGGACCAGTGTGTTGTATGGGCCCACATAATATAAAGGGATCATGCTATCCTATTTAATGCTGTACATTTCCCCCTGACCTTCTGCAGTAGAGGTCACTTAAATAAAGTTCTGGTTTGTGCTACAAGACTCTGCTTATGCTTTGTAATATATTTTTAAAAGGAAAACAATATACCTAAAGTGCACACTATAAAGCTACACAATAGATAATGTAGGACATCTACTCTTCCAATATCTTTAAAATATTTCAGTGTTTTAGGGAATATTTGACACTTTAACATCTAGTAGTTTTCATTGGCATACAAGTCAGGAACAGGTGATCTTACTGTTTACAGCAGGAAGTAATAAAACGGTTACAACTCTAGGAAAGTGTAATGATATTTGCTTCTTGTACATGATGATTTTATTTATATACTGTATGTATATAAAATATACATTCCTATCAATGTGATTCTGTATCAATCCGTAAAAGCTGAGGTGTATCGGATATAAATCTTGAAAACCGTACTGTCTAATAACCAAGTTAAGTCTGACTATTCTATTTCTTAATAAATGCTGTAACCAAGTCTTTGTTCCAAAACTGTTTGACCTGCAAAAAAGCATAGTTAGGCAGTTTATTGTAAGAGAGGCTAACATTAGTGTCAACAGAAAAAGCAGTCATGTAAATCTGTGTTCCCCTAGTGGTTTACACTGCTGTGTGTTCAATCCCTACATGTTTTGTTGGGCAGATATAGGGGATCGCCTTACAAAGTCTGCCTGACAACACTTGTATGGATTGAATATACAGCAGGGTGGACCCTGGAATTGATGTCAACAGGCTCCCATAACATTGCATGGCAACACAGGGATCCTGTTCTCCATGAATGCAGGTAGGATTGTCTGGCCAAACACAGGACGTTTATATGCCTGCTTTTTCTGTTAATAAGTGTGATTTTATCATTAGAATAAACTGCCAAACTCTGCTTCACTATATGCAGTTTTTCTTTCCCTTTGTGTGAATGAGGAGCAAAACGGGATGGAACCATGATCATTACTGACAAAAGCATTGATTTGAGCAGCACAACACTATAGAAAACTAAGGTCTGCCTGTTTAATAAAACACTGACAAGATTGCGAAAAGATGCACACTTGATAACCTCTATAAGCTGCACACAGGTGACTTATCGTATGACAATGTGTTCCAAGACTTCAGACTTGATACAGACTTTTGGTGGCAACAAATTGATTATGATGCAGAATTTTCTTGTACTCTATTTGATTGGATGCATAGAACCCTATTTAGTTACAATAGTGAAGGTGGCTACAGAGATTACTTACTGTTACAAACCAACAGTCTCTGTTTATACACATACAATTTCTGTTTTTAGCTGGTATCTACAGTACTTATTAGAAAATAGAATTGGCAGGTTGAACTGACGTCAGATTTATATCTGGTACACCTTGGCATTTAAGGATTGATACAGACCCACATTGGTAGCATTCATTACATGTTAGACCTACCTTGTGATTTTCCAATTCCTACCCTAGTGCACCTATTTTCTACTATCAATATAAGTTCTCTTCTCTAGGTGGACGCTGATGCACCCACCATAGGATTGGGGCTGCATTGCCGTTTTCCTTTCCTTTTTTTGTCCCTGCAAGTCCTATCCTACCAATTTCCCTCAAACATGTGGCCCTAACACGTTAATGCTTGTGTTTTTACAGTTGGTGCGAGCAGGTCTTACTCCTATTTGCTGCAAACACTGCATGGAAATAGTGGCTGAATTACTTTTCTTATATATTTTATATATAAGAAAATATATATTTGATATTTAGAAAAATGAATGATTATCCAATATCTGGGGTTGTTTTGTTTTTATTTTACTGTTTCTCCAGCACCCTAATGCTACTTTCCTACAGCAAACTTCCATTATGACTTACTATAAAATAATTTTTATATCTATTCTCTTGGAGAACCTTCCCTGCCACTCCAACCTTCTAGGTTTCCATTGGGTGGACCTTAAGATTCCTGACTATGATGCTACTTCCCAGAATCTGAAAAAGAAAGAAAATAAAGTCCCATACTTAGTAGCGATCATTCTACGGGAAGCTCTCTTGTCATTTTGTCACATCTTCATCTTGCTCTTTCTGGTGCACCTGATTGGAGTTTGGGAACTTTTTGCTATCAGTTTATATAGTGGTCCTATAGTAGACACTATAGTCCTGCCTACTGGGGGGGATATTAACATCTTTTGTACTTTAGGTAATAAGAAACCATGGACCTTCTGGGTAATGCTAATTATTTTAATTATTGTTTAGAAACCAGCATGTACTCTACATTCTATAGTTCTTAATGTATTGCAGTAAACATTTTCAACAAAATTTCAACTGAAAGCATTAAGCATAAATCATCATTTATTTATATAGCGCCAGCAAATTTCGTAGTGCTTTACAATTGGGAACAAACATTAATAAAACAATACTGGGTAATACATACAGACAGAGAGGTAAGAGAACCCTGCTTGCAAGCTTACAATCTATGGGACAATGGGAGTTTGAAACACAAGGACATGTGCTATATCATATTGCACACTGGCTAGAATGCAAAGGTAAAAGTACTGAGTGGGCTGTGTGTGTACCAATGTTGGTCAGAGGGTTGTTGTCTTGTGCTAACTGTGTAGAGGGTTGTAATAGGGGAGATTAAGATGGTGGTTGAGGAATATCATAAGCTTGTCTGAAGCGGTGGGTTTTCAGAGAACGCTTGAAGGTTTGGAGACTAGAGGAAAGTCTTACTGTGTGAGGGAGGGAATTCCACAAAGTGCGTGCAGCATGGAAAAAGTCCTGTAACCGAGCATGGGAGGATGTAATGAGAGTGGATAAGAGATGCCGATCTTGTGCAGAACGGAGGTGTCGAGTAGGGAGATATTGTGAGACAAGTGAGGAAATGTATGTCGGTGCAATTTTGTTGACGGCCTTGTATGTTAGTAGAAGAATTTTATATTCGATTTGTTGAAATACAGGCAACCAATGTAGAGACTGACAGAGTGACTCAGCAGAGGAAGAACGGTTTGCAAGGAAAATCAATCTAGCTGCTGCGTGCATAATAGATTGTAGGGGTTCAAGTTTCACTTTGGGAAGACCAGTAAGGAGGGAATTGCAATAGTCGATGCGAGAGATGAGTGCATGAATTAAGGTTTTTGCGGTGTCTTGTGTCAGATATGTGCGTATTCTGGAAATGTTATTTAGATGTATGTAACATGATTTGGATATGGAGTTGATGTGGAGAATAAATGATAGATGTGAGTCAAGTATAACACCTAGGCAGCAAGCTTGGGTGGTGGAATTTATGGTCATGTTATCAATAGAAATATCAGGCAGGAAGTTTCTGTTTTTGGGTGGGAGTATTATTCAGTTTTTGAAAGATTAAGTTAGCGAGAAGACATCCAAGATGAAATGGCAGAAAGACAGTCAGTAACGCGAGACAACACAGATGGTGAAAGATCAGGAGAGGATAGATAGATTTGTGTATCATCTGCATAGAGATGATACTGAAATCCAAAGGAGCTTATTAGTTTTCCAAGAGTAGTGGTGTAGATAGAGAATAGCAGAGGACCTAGGACTGAGACTTGCGGTACTCCAACCGATAAAGGAAGCGGAGCAGAGGTGGATCCAGAGAAATTAACACTGAAAGAGCGATTAGATAGGTAGGATGAGAACCAGGATAGGACAGTGCCTTCAAGGGAAGGGATTGTAGCGTTTGTATGAGGAGAGTGTGGTCAACAGTGTCAAATGCAGCAGAGAGATCTAGGAGAATTAGAAGATAGTAATGGTTTTTACTTTTTACTGTGATCAAATCATTGACAACCTTGGTGAGCGCAGTCTCTGTGGAGTGTTGAGAGCGAAAGCCTGACTGAAGAGGATCCAATAGGTTGTTTGCTGTAAGAAAGTGTGTGAGGCGAGTGTAGGCAATTCTCTCGAGAAGCTTGGAGGGGCACGGGAGCTGAGAGATAGGGCGGTAATTTGCGAAAGAGTGGGTCAGAATTTTGTTTTGTTTTTTAAATGGAAGTAATCACTGCATGCTTGAATAGTGATGGAAAAATGCCAGTAGAAAGAGAGATTACAGAATTTAATTAGAGGGGGAATGAGCATAGGAGATGGGGACCTACTAATTCGTGAGGGAATGGGATCAAGAGGACAGGAGGTAGAGTAGGAAGATGAGAACAGAGTAAAAACTAATTAATTTGTAGGATCAAATGAAGAAAGAGTGTTAGAGGGTGCTACAAAGAAATTGAGCTGATTGCTTGTCGAGGGAGATGATACCATTTCAAGTTTGATCTTATCTATTTTGTCCTTAAAATAGGAATCAAGATCCTGGGCACGGATGGTAGTTGGAGGATTTGTGGCGGAAGGATTCAGAAGAGATTTAAATGTGTTAAAAAAGGTGTTTGGGGTTAGAAGTCTGAGCATAGATGAGAGATTGGAAGTATGTTTGTTTTGCAGTGTCCAGGGCATTTCTATAGGAGTGGTAGATACCAGTATATGTGATGAAATCATTAGAGGTGCAAGATTTACGCTAGTCACGTTCTGCTTTACGAGAAAATTTTTGTAGCGTTCGTGTTACTTTAGTGTGCCACGGTTGGCAAGGAAGTCTACGCAGACTATGTAGTGTCATTGGAGCCACGTGATCAAGGGCAGTTGCTAGGGTTTGGTGAAAATGGGGTACTGCCCGATCAGGGGAGGAGAATGTAGAAATTGGGGAGAGAAGGTGTTGGAGAGAGGTGGAAAACTGTTGAAAATCAATAGAGTTGATATTCCTACGGTTGTGAGGAGGCTTGGAAGAGTTTGACACTAGAGAGGATAAAGAACTCTGGCTGATAGAGTATCTACTAAGGTGGTGATCAGAGAGGGGGAAAGGAGTGTTAAGGGAATGAGAAACTGAGCATAGTCTAGAGAAAACAAGATCAAGACAGCGGCCTGATGAGTAGCGGATTCAGTCCACTGGGAGAGGTCAAGTGTGTAGGTTAGAGAGAGTAGTTTGGAAGCAGCATTGGAATGTGGATTAGAAATAGGGATTGTCTACATTAGGCAAAAAAAAAAAAAATCCTAATTAAAATGTTGCATAGATGGGACTTGGAATGATTCACAGATGGTTTTAAATGTGTTCAGTTTTGGATATCAAATTAATGAAGTCCTGCTGCTCATGTGACACTTCTGACAACAGCAACATAAATGCATGTGCCGGGACAATGAAACGCAAGTTCATTGAAGACACCTGATGAGTAAAGCAGCTGGCAAGGCCAAACTCCCATCAGTTTGTATCCAGAGCGGGTGCACAAATGTGGGCAACCGGCATACCAAGACCTTTGTCCTGGTCAAAATTTTCCACTTGGTGCATCAGATCAGTTCACAGGCCAGGAAAAGGTGACTGCTGTGATGGAGAACCCCTAGCTACCTCTAGAATACGTATGCCTTTCATTTTCTACAATGTGGCAGGCACTAATTGAAAGCAGTGTCAGAATAGGGTGTGGGGTTCACAGCTGTTATCACTGATTCAGATCGCCTGGTCTCTGTATTTGATTTATTTACAGTATTGCCAGCGAATGAGGAGAACTGACAAATTGATATAGTTACACTCAGTAGAGTATAATCCACACATGCATATTAAACAGGCAATATTTGTTGATCTCTGCATGTATATTATTCCATAAGTCGTATGATGTAATTTCAGAGGGTGCACCAAATAACAGAGAAGTCGCATATTAAGCAAAGAAAGAACATTTGTGCCCTCTGCATGGTGCACTCTAAAAGCTATGCCGTATATCATCCCAAATATAGCTTCTTAAAAACAATATTTGTTAATATAACCCTTAATAAATCAAAATCCTATTTGCTAATGTGAAATATTAAATGCTTTATTGTGGGCTATGTAGTATAGCAAATTGTGTCAAATAGCTTAAAATAATTTAGCCTCTAGCCTGAAAGACTTTTTATTTAATAAAAATAAAATGTAAATTCCTTCTTTAAAAACAAATCAACTCCCAAGAGGTGCATCTATTCAAATGTCATTTACATCAATTGTGACTGCTCCAAAAGTGATAAAATGTGTTCTCTCTGTGTTTGAATTAGTTACCTTCCATACTCTCTAAAAGCATTTTACATGCCTATGTGAATGAAATGTCATACTATTCTTTATAGGGAACTCTCCTAGATACATAGACGATCCTAAATTAATAATTAGTATTTCTCTGTCAGGCCATTGGGGAATAATGCAACAATAGTAGGTGGACATTGAGCAAGGGGCACTTTAATCTTAAAGTTCTGATTGGACAGCTCCTCCCCTACTATGCCCGTCCTGGAGGGAACTATCCTCAGTGTTTTATATGCCCTTTGGAGTAGGGTGTGCTTTTAGGGTTCTTGTCCTGGATTTTCATTTTTAACTTCTATTTTATTTATTTTCTCTGTTTGGCCTAAGGATGCCTCCCAGGAGTCGATAGCCAAAGGTGAGTAGCCTGACAACTTTCCTCACCTTCAGCATGCTGCAGCCGTCTCCTTCTCTTGGTGTCCAGGAGAATGCCAGTGGCCGCACAGATGTGCTATGCAACCAGCTAGTGCTGACGGCTGAGGAAGCAGCTGCGTTAAGGTTGTGCCCCCCCCTTCCTCCTTGGCAACGAGCAGTCCTGCAGCGCAAAATAAAAAACTCTGCCAGGGGACAGCCAGCCACAGCAGATCTCTTTTGGATTGGAGAGTACAGCTGTGCTCATTGAGGGCCTGCACGAACTATCAGTGGGGACATGGAGGAACTTTCTGTTCCTCGCTGTTGAGGAAAGGGAAGTTCCTCCATGTTCCTCTAAGGAATGTGGTGAGTAGGATGGGGATGGGTTTTTTCCTCCTGGGTTTTTTCCTCCTTGCCTTTGGCAGGATCCTCAGCAGAGATGCTATTTTCTGTCCAGCCTGTCCTGTCTCCTCCTGTTGGTGACATTTTTCTCACTATGTAGACTTTCTTACTGTCCATTTGACTGTTTCATACTTCTTTCTAACCCTGGTAATCTTGTGTAGTGTGAGTATGTGTTAGTGAGCCCACCTATATATCTATTTCATTTATATTTACTACAGGTGTCGGTGACCGGTCTCTCTGTATTATACAGCTTCTGTGTTTACTAAAACTATTTAACTTCTGTACTTTCTCGGGTAATATTTTTATGTCTTTTAACTTTACCACTATATCTGAGAAAGGAACTTCCAAGACTAAAGGGTGTATGTGAAGATACCGGGTTTTCAGGCCCAATTCTACGCACTTCACACTGGCTGGCCACCTAGGGGTGTCTCACTATGCAAGGGAAGTCTACCCCAGTACCTTCTAAGGTGCGTATAGTCACAGGCAAATGCAGTTAGAACGTAAAACAATACATTTATTGTAAATAAAACAATCACTAGAATATTATATACACACAGTAAATAAATAGCAGGCAGGTTCACCACATTATCTGTCCCTTTCACCACCAATTTAAGGAGTTACAGTCACTTGGCTGTCCTGAATTGCAGACTCCAAAGCCCATTGATCTCTCACAGCTGCATATGTAGTCTCTGGTAGAGAACGGCAACTCAACACTAGACTTTGCACCTTCCAGAAATCAATCCACAGAACGACCATCACCTCACCCCCCTGGAGTGGCTCCTTCTATCTAGGGTCAAATTTCCACCGTGTTTTCCCCCTCCCAGGGTCTCTCCTTTTTAAACATTGGTGAGTCCTGGACTAGGGGCAGTGGAGATGAGTTGTTATTCCACAGTGGCTACCCTGTGGTTTCCCAGACAGAATATCTCAGGCAGTCCTGTGGAGGATAATAGGTACTAATTTGCCTTCCATGCCTCCAAATATCAGATAACAGTTAACCCCTCCTGAAATTAACCCCTTACACTACTTTGTGATGTCAAAGATTCCATAGCTGTTCCATGTTTCCTGTAGAGAAAGGAGGGAGGAGAATGAATGCAGCTGCAGCCCCCTCACCTGTAGCCTGGACAACACCTGATCCTTACCCATAATCCACCTGGCTTCAATTTGAGAACAATGCATAACAGCATCACTGAATTAACAACAAACACGATTCTACAATGTGCAACATGGATTGAAGAAGTCTCTTATTTAGGCATGGCTAAAATATCCACTTATCCACATGTAATTAGACACTGCAGTTGTACTCTGTTTGGCTGGGAAAAAAAGCAAGGGCTATAAAAACTACATGCTATAATCCACATTTCTCTTTCATCCATCTGGGTGACACTGCTTAACCATGGGGTTGAGTAGGGAAGGGAGGAGTCTGGCACCTAAACAGTTAACTTTTACTGCTGACAGCATATCCCCCTGCCAATTCCCCACATACCTCAGTTTGAAGTAGGTGCCCTTTTTTTTCTGTTGACTAGCGGCGAGAGGCTCTGTTTTTAACGGAGCTGGCTCGTGGGAGAAGCGCCTGTCAGCTGGGGGCGGCCCCGCAGGCAGAGGAGGAAAGGCTTCTCACAGCGGTGAGCGGTCGGCAAGAGACCACTCTCCGCTGATAGCAGGGTCAGGCGTGGCCATAAGGCAAAGAGCGCCAGTACTACTGCCGTTCCCTGGGGCCAGGCTGAGAGCATACCAAGTCCCCTCCTCCAAGGGGGTAGGTGGAACTTGAAGGATGGCCGCACTATGGAGGAAACTAGCGCTTTTGCGGGGAACATAATCCTAACAGGATTTCACCTAAAAGAAAGGGGAAATCGCTGTTAGTGGAGGCATAGAAGGAGATGCCAGCGGTAGGGGAATGTGTATGGGATGCACCTCTTCCCCCTTCCCCCGCAGAGTGAGCAGGTGGAAGATCCCTTTTGGCGCCAAAGTACAAAAGGAGGACAGACACAGCAGTCATTTGGATGGAAGTGCACTGCTGACACATATCTTCCCTGCTAAGTATCGCTATTTTCTTCTGTGTATGCATATGTATTATAAGACAACAAAATGTATTGAGAGAGCTTTAGGTTAAAGAAAACTATAAGCTCCCCAAACCTGTCTTAGTTAAATCAGAAATGCTATGATATGTTTAAATAACCTAGTCAGTATTTTCTGATAGATGTTGTGGAAGTGTTTGTGCGTCTGAAACGTGATTTTATTTTTTTCTTATCTTATGATGGCTGATAAAAGTAAAACAACACGTGCCAAACATATTGTCTGTTCAAAGTGTAATGTTAAATTAACTGGTGAACGTTTGGATCAGGGGAGGCTCTGTGCTGGCTGCACTGTGACGCCTGCAATACTACAGCCTAAAGACAGTTCCATTCAGACGATAGAGCCTCCCGAATGGGTGGCAACATTGTCACAGGGAGTTAATACCCTGGTAAAATTGTTATCTAAACCAGCAGAGATCCCAGTGGTGGCTATGAGGCTTCCATCTACCTCTGGGACGCTACCCTCAGTGAGTTCTGGGGGGATAACAGGAGGGGGAATGAGTAGTTGATTACCCCTAGGGGTTGGACAATCTCCTTCCCCGGCTCTGCAGGAGTCACCTTGATGGAGTGGATAAACCGGGTTCTGTCACTCAAGAGGCTGTCAGTACTCATATGCATGAAGCTGCTAGGAAAGATGGTGGCATCTTTCGAGACGCTGCCATACGGAAGGATCCACTCCAGATGTCTTCAGTGGGACATTCTGAGGAAATGGTCAGGATCCTTCCTTTGTTTGGAATACCAGTGGATGAGGTTATCTCTAGAGACGAGAAGGTCCCTCAGATGGTGGTTGTTGGAGGTCAACTTAACAGAAGGCAGGTCCTTTGCCCCGTAGGCCTGGATCCTGGTATCCACAGATGCCAGTCTGAGTGGTTGGGGGCAGTGGTCCTCCACCTGAGGATACAGGGCCTGTGGTCAGAAAGACAGTTGGGTCTGTCCATAAATGTGCTGGAGCTCATGGCCATCTTGAAGGCACTACAGAGAGCTCAGAGTCTTCTGCAGGGAAGACTGGTTCGCATCCATTCCGACAATGCCACGGCAGTGTCCTACATAAACAAGCAAGGAGGCACCAGGAGCGATGAAGGTCACGTTTCAAATTTTTGCCTGGGCAGAAAGAAACGTCCCGGCACTGTCAGCAGTGTTCATCCCAGGGAGACAGAACGTACAGGCAGACTATCGGCACAGAGTTCTATCAGGGGAGTGGGCTTTGCATCCGGAGGTGTTCCAGTTGCTAGTAGACAAATGGGGACTCCCGGATCGAGACCTGATGGCATCAAGAGTCAACAGGAAAGTCCCAGAGTTCTGCGCAAGAACAAGAGATCCACTAGCAGTGGCAGTGGACGTCCTAACAATGCCTTGGGACTTCAGGTTAGGTTACCTGTTTCCCCCCCATATAAATGATTCCCAGGGTCCTTCGGAGGGACAGGCAGGGGGACCGACCAGTCATTCTAGTGGCTCCAGCCTGGCCACGAAGAGTATGGTTTCCGGAGATTCTTCTGGTGGCAGTAGGTCAAGGTGTTCGGTTACCCCTACAAAGAGATCTGCTGACCCAGGGACCGTTCTTGCATCAAAATCTGAACCGGCTGAATTTAATGGCATGGCTTTTGAATCCAGTCTGTGGAGAGCGAGAGGGTTCTCGGTGGGTGTAGTAGGCACTCTCCTGAATGCCAGAAAACCAGTTTCGGCCAGGATCTATCACCGCATCTGGCATGTATATATAAAGTGGTGTAAGAAGAAATCTTGCAATTCAAAATCATTTGGTCTGGCTAGATTTCTCGCCTTCTTACAGTGTGGTTTGGAGGCGGGTCTTAAGCTGGGAACCTTAAAGGTTCAAGTGTCAGCATTGTCAGTGTATTTCCACAGACGGCTGGCGGAGATTCCGGATGTTAAGACTTTCTTGCAGGGAGTACTTCACATCCAGCCGCCCTACGTACATCCTACGGATCCTTGGGATCTTAATTTGGTCCTTAGCATGTTGCAGGAGCCTCCTTTTGAACCGCTACTCTCCATAGAGTTGCGGTTCTTGACCTGGAAGACAGTCTTCCTGCTTGCTATTGCCTCAGCTAGGAGGGTCTCCGAGCTGGGAGCTCTATCTTGCAAAGAACCTTATCTGGTCTTTCATGAGGACAGAGCAGTTTTAAGGACTATTCCGTCCTTTCTCCCTAAGGTGGTCTCGGGTTTCCATATCAATCAGGAAATAGTAGTTCCGGTGTTCAGAGAGGAGCCTCAGACTTCAGGAACGAAAGCAAATAAATGTTTGAACGTGGTTAGGGCATTACGTATATATGTTAAGAGATCTGCAAAGATACATAAGACAGATTCTCTATTTGTGTTACTTGACTTTTCTAGGCAAGGATGGCCATCATCTTAGCAAACTATTGCCAGATGGCGTACCCTGACAATTAGGGAGGCTTATGTCCGTATTAATCTTCCTGTGCCGAAGCGTATTGTTGCCCATTCTACCCGTTCGGTTGGGGCGTCTTGGGCGGCATGGAATGGGGCCTCAGCGGACCAGCTATGCAGAGCAGTCACCTGGTCCTCGGTCCATACCTTCACGAGATTCTACCAATTTAATGTATTTGCGTCTGGGGACGCCTCATTTGGTCGTAGTGCGCTACGTGCGGGGAAATCAGAGCGGTCCCACCCTTCAGAGGGATTGCTTTAGTAAGTCCCCATGGTTAAAAAGTGTCCCCCAGATGGATGAAAGAGAAAACAGGATTTATACTTACGATAAATCGCTTTCTCTGATTCCATCTGGGGGACACTGCGGTCCCCCCCTTCTCATTTTTTTTTTCTTTTCCCCCTCTTTGAGTGGTGTATCTTGGTTGATTGGCCTATCGTCCTAGGGCCTTGTTAATCAAACTGAGGTATGTAGGGAATTGGTGGGGGGATATGCTGTCAGCAGTAAAAAGTTAACTGTTTAGGTGCCAGACTCCTCCCTTCCCTACTCAACCCCATGGTTAAGCAGTGTCCCCCAGATGGAATCAGAGAAAGCGATTTATCGTAAGTATAAATCCTGTTTTTGTAAGAAATGAGGGACAGACTGGTTAAGGTGTTTTCAAACTCGTTTCTTCACAGTGCCCTAGATAGTCTGTGCTGCTTTATACTTGAGCAAGATGTAATGCTAAATTGTCTTTGTGGACAGTCAGACCGGGATTAATGGTTAAGCCTCTAGCGATGTCAGTTGCAGAACTCATTCAGGTAATCTCTCACAGAGAGGTAGGTGACCCTTCTCTTTTTTTACTGCACCACACATTCCATCTTCACAGCCAGTAAAGTCCACTAGTGTGGTGTCCCAGGCTGTGTTGTCTCTTGCCAAGTCCGCCCAGGGTCTTGCTAGGGACTCTTCCTCCTTGGAACGCCTAGATAGCGACTACTATAGAATGACAACTATTTCGGATTCTGACCTCTCTTCTGAAGAAGAGTGTGAGTTAGGGAGTCTGATGGGGAGTACTCTTATTGCATTAAAGATTCCTCTACTTCTCAGAGCATGGATTACTTAGTTTTGAGGGTTCAGCAAACTTTAGAGTTTGCAGATCCTGAAGTTTCAGACTCTGGTGTCTTTACATTTTGATGGGGTGATGAGCTTTCTTCTGCCTGAAAGCCACACTAAACCTAAGCAACCCAAGTTTTGGTTCTTTCATTCTTTCAGCAGGTTGAGGGCAGCTCCCACCAGGAGGGGCAGTCCACTTCCTGTAGGGGAGGTTTTTCTTAGGGACCAGGGGGTGCAGGATATCCAAGTCTGCGGTGAGAGTTTTTGCATGATGAGACACCCAGCTGTGGTATTGTGGTAGGGGCACATCTCCTGCTGTTTTAGGATCAATGGCGGACCTCATCCTCAGATCCCTGGGGTCAAGGGGTTGTCACTCTGTGCTATGTTATCGATATTGTGCATTTCCCTGATTGCAGATTCTTCACCACCGGTCTGACCTCCTGCAGTCTCAGACATAGAGGTCCCGCTAAGACACTATCCAGAAACTTCTGGTTTCAGTGTGATTATTCTGGTTCTTCCTCTGGAATGGATTTGGGGTTTTACTCCAACCTCTTTCTGGTTCACAAACCAGATGGCTCGATCCGTCCAATTCTGAGTCTCAACATATGGGTTTGGGACTTCAAGATGGAATCACTGTGGTGCGTCATTGCGGGCATGGAATGGGCGAAGTTCCTTGCTTCTCTGGACGTAAAAGATGCTTACCTTCACTTCCTCATCTGAGAGGGGCATCAGTGTCTTCTTCGGGTTTGCGGTCCGTAGAGCACATTATCAGTTCTGGGCTTTGGCCTATCTACCACCCCATGGGATTTCACAACACAGGTCTCCTAAGTTCTCAGGGTGTCACTGTTATTCCTTATGTAGGCGACCTGTGGTCTGTCACATTCTATCCTCTACAACACATTCAGCTGACGATGACATTTACGGAAGCATACGGCAGGATCCTTAACCAGCCCAAGTTTTCCTTAATTCCTGCTTGGTAGTAACACCAAAGAAGTAGAAGCTCTAGACCACCTTAGTGTCTTCGTCTATAGAGTATATCATGCTTGAACCTCAGCATCTGACCCCCTTCCCCTCCCCAAAGTCCCTAATCTTATGTTGCAAGTTTACCAAAAAGCACATTGGAACCATCTCTAAAACATATAATATTTTAGGAAGTTTAGTCATTTTGATGACATTTACCTCCTCAAACCAGGAGAGTTTTAGTGTGGACCATGCCTGCAAATCCTTGCGTGTTTTGGTTAAGAGAAGAGCGTAAATGCAATCCGACTATGTGATCCACAGATATCGGACAATGGTCGGATGGTATTTGAAGGAAAATGAAGCTTTCAGGGAGCCCACTATATGGTCTGAGAGTGTGATATTAAGTGCGACCAATTTCGAATAGTTTATTTTGAAATTTGACAATTGGCCAAACTTAGTGAATTCGGTCATCAGATTTGGGAGGAAGTCTATTGGGTTTCGCTACAACTGCCAGCAAGTCGTCTGCAAATAGAGCCAATTTGATCTCACTATCCCCCACCTGGATACCTCCTATGTCAACATTCTGGCGGAACACTCTGGCTAGTGCTTCAATACAGAGAATAAATATTGATGGCGAGAGAGGGAAGTCTTGACGTGTCCTGTTGGAAAAGGAGGCTGGATCCCATTGTACCTCATTTTTGCACTGGGTGATTTATATACGGAGAGAATCCTGTGTGGACAAAAAGGGCCCATACGCAAATGCTCTAGCACCCCTCGTATGAATCTTCAATTAATTCTATCAAAGGCCTTCTGGGTGTCTGTGGAGAGGAGAAGCGCCTGTGGGTCTTGAACTGAGAAATGGTTGTATTATCATGAGCCTCTCTATAAGGAACAAAACCAACTTGATCGGAATGGATTAAATTTGGGAGAAGCAAATTCATGCGGTTGGCAGATTCATGCACTCAAAATGTGTTCAACAAATTAATAGATGGTAAAACAAAATTGGCCTTTAGGAAATGCAAAAATAAATTCTTCAGATGGGATAACAAGCCAGGGAGATCCTTGCTAAATTCCTAGGTAAACAACCTGCCCAGACTCAGTTAAAAATGAGAGAGGTATCCATGTTTCAAAGATATAGATATCGCCAAGGCATTCCATAATTATTACTCAGACTTATATAACCTTAAGTCTCATAATTCTCCTCCATTAGTGGCCCGGACATTCATCAGTCATCAAAGATTATCTGAAAGTTTCCTAAACTTACTAAAGAAATTGTGGAGATGCTGGAACAGTCCTTCTCTGGTGAGGAATAAGATTGTCATTAAATCATCTCCATTAGGAAAGAGCCCGGATCTGGGTGGGGTCTTGATAATGTATTATAAAATCTTTAAAAATCTCCCATCCATCTGTCTGCCTTCAATGCAGTAACAGACAAAACCTACTACTCTGGTCAAGCATTGGAGACACACATCTCCGTCATCTATAAAGAAGAAAAGGACCCATCTCAGTGCTCGAGTTAAAGCCCTATCTCCCTCAAATGGCCACTGAATGGCTTCAAATACTACTTGAACAGTCAGTAGTTAGAGAAAACAGATGACAAGAATGTTTCAATATATTAAATGGCCACCAGATGGCCAATTATAAAAACAGTAGCTGGGAGAGTTAGTTGGCCCAGAAAAACAGCTTGTAAAGTATAAATCTTTGCAAAGATATGCCATACTTTTGGGATAACCTGGGTGCCAAAGTAGGCTGTGATAGAATATAAGTTGTGCCACTGATTAGTTGCCATTTGAGAAAGGAGAAACGTATTGCAGTTTATGTCAGCAATGAGACCTCTCAAAGCATTAAATATCTGTTCAATCCCCTTATGGCATCTGAGGGGATATATGCCAGTTTTATATCCCCAATCTATCCAGGAATGGTAGCTGTTATTACCAATAGTGGCCAAGGCTCACCTCTTCGAGCAGCGATGGAGGGACTAGATGTCTGGGTCTTTCCAAGACACAGGCACCACACTGACAATGATATTGTAGATCACCCGACCAGCAGTGTAAAAGGCGAGTGAGGGAGACTACGGTGGTCCGCGGCTTGTCACTGACTGCTTTCCGTAGGATAGCGTTGGCAGCCACGGGCACCGCAGCAACTCATCTATTACCCCGCTGAACATCCCGGCTGTCTCCTTAGTGACCAGGACGTCACTTCCGCCAGCTGGTCCGACCGCTGCCAAGACAACGGCCGGACGCCGATTCCCTGCACAGCGTGCCCCGGCAAACAAGACAGCTGGGCGCAGGGGCTGAAATCTCCCCAGCCTGTGGGCTGATTAATGTGGCTTTGTTTAATTAGTCCAGTCATGTGTATTGTTACAGGGCTTAGCCCTGATTGGTTGCTCTATGTATTTAAGGCAGGGAGGACTTAGCCTCCCTGCCGGTTATAGCATTTCTGACCCAGTCTTGCTGACCTGCTCCTGTTTGCTGTACCCTGTCCTGTGGATACTCTGTTGGATTTTCTGTGTATGACCCCTGCCTGGACTTTGGACTCTGCCTGTTTGCTCGTGACCCTGACCCTGTTGGCCTGTACCTTGGACTCTGCTATTTTGCTTGTGACCCTGACCTTTTGGCGTGTTTGACTACCCTGCTTGCTTGTGACCTTTGACCTTGGCTACCGTTTGACTATCCGCTGCTTTCTACCCAGTCTCCTGGCCTGCCGCTGTGGTTCTGCATTACCAACCCACACTACATCTGGAGCCAAGTCCTGGGGGCATCTGAGTACCAGTGAGCACATCAAGCTCTAAGGGAAAAGCGGCTGCTATAGGTGAAGAACTCCGCCATCCAGTTCTGTGGGTTGGTGATCAGACCAGCAGCCTAACAATACCCACACAATACAATTGACCACCTGCAAAAGGAAACTTCTGTGCTTGTTATAGAGAGTGCATTCAGCTGAATTCCAGTGAGATTGTAAGCCTGTACCGACGGATCCAGACCGCCATTACACACGGTATGCACTAAAACCTCATTCACTGGAAACAAGGAGAAATATCTTCTTTGTGAGCTGCAGGGAAGGTGACACTTGCAGCAATGTGAAGCCTGCAGTGTCTGTCAGGTGTTAAGAGGTGAGTAGGTCCGGGTCTCCTCAGTGGTATTAGGTTTTTGTGATCAAAACTGTCTCCTAGAAAAGAGGCTTGACTAAATGCGTGCGGCCATGTAGAGAGTCAAGCCACGCCCCTGGGCACATGGTTTTACATACAGCTGTTTCAGAGTGATCCCTTCCTTAGGGGTGGCTTTGGAATGTCCCTATTGTCAGAGTGTCCTCCAGTGGCATTTTTTACTCACCATAAAATCCATTTCTCTTAGTCCATTGGTGGACACTGCACTCCCTCCCTTTGCTTGTTGACTGTTTGCTATTTTGGTGTTCTTGTTTTGCCTAGTTAGGCCCTCTCTTCTGGGCTTTGTTATAGAAAAAACTGAGGACAGTTGCCTCTAGGAGGAACATAGTAGGGGAAGAGCTGTCCTCTCAACACTTTAGGATTTAAGTGTTCCTTGCTCGAAGTCCACCTATTTCCCATTGTCGCAGTGTCTCCCAATGGACTAAGAGAAATGGGTAAAATGGTCCTCTTTTTTAGGAAATATATCTATTTGTAACAGTTTACTGTATTTTAGAAAAAATAATTAGTTTAAATATTTATTATGACAATCCTCAAAATGAGAAATTATATTTAAGATTATTATTGTATTTTCAATAATAAATTAAAGTGAAAAATAGAAGGTGAGGCTCTGAGTTAAAGTGAAATCAACTGAATAAAATAATAGATCTGTGATGAATTCTAAATATGATGTACAGTGATATAAAAGTAGTGATAGGTGAATATGAATATTAAATTATATATAAATTAGTGAATTCTTGTGAAATTAATGTACCAGTCATTTTCAGCATGTGGAAAACTAAAAATATTCAATATAAACAATACAATTCTCATAATGTTTAAAAATGAGATTAAGTGCTAAATGTGTAAGTAAATCAATGATATCTAATAACTGTGGAAATTCCTATGTCAGTGCATAGTCTCAATAATTTTATTATGTATTTATTAACAATTTGTTTTTACAAAGCACTTTACAGAGTATATTTATTAACATCAGTCCTTGTCCCAGTGGAGCCTATTTATTTTTGAATTTTAAGAAAGGGTATGTAGTTATTAAAATTTAAGTCTTCTTGGCAAAATTTGCTCTCATAAGAAAAAAAAAAATCCAATTTGTTTTCACTCTTTCAATTCTTGTGTTAGCCCCATTCCTCAAGCTACCTTTTCCATAACAAATGTTTATAAACTTGTAGGGCTTTTGCTTTAAAGTTTGGGTTTATACTGCCAGATGTAGTGGCTGTTTACTATTTTATCTCTTATATTTTTTGCCCTTCCCCAGCTTATTGATATCATTCCATTGTTTACAGTATATCCCAACAAATCTCACCTTATCCTGTGTCACCATTTATTTAAGTTTAGGATAAGTTAAAGAGGTTCTTGTGCTTTGGTTACATTATATGCTTTATGAATATTTAGTTTACTGTAATTCCTAGTGGTAAGCCTTGAGACAAGTACCTCTGATCTGTTTTTTTAAATACTGCAAATCTGAACAGTATTCTAAGAACTTCTCTTATGGAATTCCTTTAATGATTAATGCAAGGTTTGGACTACTGCTATGAAGCACACTGTTCCCTGTTAGTCACTGTCTTTTTACAATATAAATCTGTCAATAATTTGCCATTTTCATTTGCTGAAATTTCTGTATCCAAATAATTAACTAATCCCACAATTTATTTTTAAATTGAGATCCGTATTGTTTAATTTCTGTATAAACTCTACAGTTGTTTTATTCCTTCCCAAATTACTAAAGTGTAATCTATATATTTTAAGCAGACCTTTAAATATTTTGTGTTGATCCTAATTTGCACTAAAAGCTTCTTCCTTCTACCATAATACCAGATATTCCCATAGATCTGGGTACAAGTAGGTCACATAGCCACACCTCTTATTTATAGAAATAATGTTGTATCAAAAGCAAAGTAGTTCATCTTAAAAACTAATTCCAATGGTTGAATTCTGTTTTCCTGACAATACAGGGTGATTCAAAAGTCGCACTACACCCTTTTATTTCAAAAAATCTACAGGAATTGGGCCGATTGGCCGATTTCAAGATGGCGCCCATGTTTGGTACATACCGTAAAAGATAGACCACGTCACCCATACCTTACTGGAGTATTCAGGTTTCCCAATTTCCTGTAGAGTTTTTGAAATAAAAGGGTGTACTGCGACTTTTGAATCACCCTGTACTTAAAAAGTGTTTAATTGCCATTATTTCAGTATTATGATTTATCACATTACGGTGTTGATTATTTTCTGGTGCTAAAAATGGTATTATTGTGTGAACTCTTTGCAGAGAATCGCCCCATCAGCCGGCCAGACCACTCCTCCATAGAGATAAATGCAGACATTCAATAATCCCGGTTGACACCTAAACAAGGGCTAGATTTACTAAACTGCGGGTTTGAAAAAGTGGGGATGTTGCCTATAGCCACCAGATTCTAGCTTTCATTTATTTAGTACCTTCTACAAAATGATAGATAGAATCTGATTGGTTGCTATAGGCAACATCCCCACTTTTTCAAACCCGCAGCTTAGTAAATCTAGCCCTTATTTGCTAAAAGTTAAGTGTTATTTATGAAGGAGGGTCCAGTATCCTCTGATTCCTTATGGGCAGCATACAATGCATGGATCTATTATACTTTGGGATGGTGTGATAGCCAGTGGTACCTGAAGTATTGTCTGGGTGAAAGGAAGAATGGACAAATTCTAGAAGCTAATTTACTTGAAAAGAAAGTATAAAATACATGGAAGAATGAATAATGAAGTTATGAATAATGAATGACTAATGTTCAACTAATCAACCTCCACCCAAGTGACATCCTCGTCCTCTTCCTTTGACCAGGTAAAAAAAATAGCATATTGGTTTTAGTTCATGTGACCTCCACATATAGCACCAGGGTTCAGTTTTATATTTAATGGTGATCATGGTTTGAAGCAAACGTTATAATGAAAATGTCTACTGGATGGCATACTTAATATCTATTTTATTTTCTGGTACCTATTTCTCTCTAAAAATAAAACATTGGATTTAGGATTATGGTCCTTAATGGAATGGAGCTATTATTTTGAAATTGTATATATAATATGTATGTGATAATCAGATGATCACTTCAATAGAATTCTTAATGCCTTGGTAAATAAATTTGCTCAATAAATGAAGCTAACACGGCAGCATAATATTTACACAAAGAAGTCACATTGGCTCTCACAGGTCTTCTTAAGGTAAATTGTGTTGCATAATGTGCAGTTTCGGAGATCCAAACTCTTTTCTCAAGCCATATATATGTTCTTGTGTGTGTTTTTTCTTTTGTTTGTTTTTTTGGGGTGGGAGGGAACAATTCATAAAGGATAGTGACAAAAAAAGGTATTTCTGTTACTCTCATACAGAAGAGGTAACCCGTGCAACTCCATCTTTTTCCATTTCTTACAGCGATTTTCAGCTGTGTTAAATTCTGGGCTGTTCCAAACACCAGCAGTTTAAACTTGTATTGATGGTAAAGATATTGTTACCTAATGCCAAATTGTAAAGTTATTTATTTATTTTTATTTTTTTAAATAGTTCTGAAATAGTAATGAAATACTATGTGAGACATTTGCCTTGTGACACAGGGCATAACATCTTGAAAAGTAACATTTTCTAAATTTCTGAAGCGATGCTGCTTTTTTTTTTTTTTTTTTAAGCCTGCGCTGAATATATTCCTTGCACCCCAGTAGCTGTGTTGAGGGTTGTAGTGTTATTTGTTTAATGTATTGTACTTTTATACCATGTACTGTCTTGTTGGTTTCCCTCTGTACGGTGCTGCAGACCTCATGTGGCGCCCTATAAGTAAAGATTAATAATAGTAATAATAACAATCCTAAATAGTCCTTGTTAATAGGCTGTGTCTGTGTTTTCTTCAGGCTTCTGGTTATAAAATGCAGGCTGCATATAGCTGTGGTAGGAAATACATTACCAAGCCATGATGCACAGTGGCCTAGTGGTTAGCACTTCTGCCTCACAGCACTGGGGTCATGAGTTCGATTCCCGACCATGACCTTCTCTGTGTGAAGTTTGCATGTTCTCCCCGTGTTTGCGTGGGTTTCCTCCGGGTGCTCCAGTATCCTTCCACACTCCAAAAACATACTGGTAGGTTAATTGGCTGCTATCAAAATTGACCCTAGTCTCTCCCTCTCTGTGTGTGTCTGTATCTATATTAGAGAATTTAGACTGTATGCTCCAATGGGGCAGGGACTGATGTGAATGAGTTCTCTGTACAGCGCTGCGGAATAAGTGGTGCTATATAAATAGATGATGATGATAGCTTAATTCCTTACAGTGCTTTGTAAACAGATGGATATTTTTAAAAGCAAGAAACTGAACAAACATACAATGCTCAATCTAAATCATGCAATGTAAACTTGGATTATTCCAAAAAAACTACCTTTTCTCAATTACCAATATACAGTAATTATACAACAACATTGCTACCGCCTCTGCAGGTGGTATGGCCGCTATGGTGCCTGGAGCTGAGAAGGGCCTGTTAAATCACCTTCTCAGAAGATCAGGGTAGGAGCCTCTTCTGGGTATGTGTGGGGTCAGCACAGGCACAGTATTGCTCAACTGGACCTGGTCCTTCGCATAATCAGAAACGTTTGTTTGTCACAGAATCTTAAATGTAGTAAAAGTGGTGCTTTGTGCACCTCTATTCATTTGAGAGCAGAGCTGGACCTGTAGGCTTAAGTGGCATCAATGGACCTTCCCCAAAATTTTGCTCTGGGGCCCAGAGATAACTTGTTCTACCATTAAATTTATGTCCCATTAGCCATCTGAAAAAAATCCCAGACAGAGAGCACATTTCACTAGTATTGATCCATATACAACATGCAAATATACGAAGGACAGAACTGCTACATTCATGTGTCCAGCCAGCATTCACCTGTACATAATATGACCTCCCAAGCTCACGGTTTCAGGTTTAGTCAGAGCTGGAAAATCATAAGTATTGATAGCACCTGCGTGACACCGCCCCAACCTAGTTGTTAGCTTCTTCTTGTTAATGCAAAAGGATCAAAAGAACATTTGTTTCCTTATGTTTTCCGCCCAAAGTACATTTGCAGATCACAAACAACCTTCTGACTGTGATATTTCTCCTCCTTTGGGATCTCAAAGTCCTGGAAAGAAGATAGATAGATAGAGATAGAGATATATATATATATATATATATATATATATATATATATATATATATATATATATATATATATATATATATATATATATATATATATATATAATATGATAGAGATAATTATTTAAGCGATAGGTAGATGCCTTAGCCAGCAGTCTTTTACATGTTCTGAACACTAACTTGCTATTATAAACATAGTATTTGTGTTGATAGCTCTAGGTGCATACATGTCACAAACATTTGTTCTTAAGGACAAGAATGTAAGGTTGAACAAGCTGCTCTGGTAAAACCTGCAGGGCAAAGATGGAAAGAAGGTTTGTTAGGTAATATAAGTGCTAGTGTCCTGCTTTTATTTTTCTTCTTATTAATGTTTCATCTGTTCTTCTAGATTGAAAATACAGAATGAATGCTGACACCTGAATCCTTACCCACGTAATATCTGCATGGCTTCCCCTTCCTGAGCAGACCAATGTTTATGTGTCTGTGTGACTGGAAATAAATGTTCTATTTTTTAGCCTTCCCAGGCACATTTTATATGATTTTTTACTGATAGTTAATTGGAATAAATATATTTTGTTTTATGGGCTTTATATAGAGAAAATGAACAGAAATTGAAAAAAAAACAACACTTTTCCCACTATTATTCCTGTATATAGACAATTAGTGCATTCCCAGAAATTTACTGCAAAATATCACCAGCTACTTCTCTTGGCTTCAAGTTTACCTGGGTTCTAGCATTGCCAGCCTGATTCCAGGGCTTATGGCGCCATCTGATAGTGCTCCCTATAAACCGCAACTAAGGGGTATATTTACTAAACTGTGGGTTTGAAAAAGTGGAGATGTTGCCTATAGCAACCAACCAGAATGTACTACATTTTAGTACATTCTGGTTGGTTGCTATAGGTAGCATCTCCACTTTTTTTTTTTTTTTTTAACTGAAATAAAGTTTATTGAATTTTCTAAGATAATTGCAAAGGATACAAAAAAAAAAAAGAAATAGGGAAAGGGTAGGACATAAAGGGGAAAGGGGTACATAGTGGGGACGAAACACAACAATATGTCATAAAACACCAGCAATCTAGACATTTATCACTTTGTAGTATTTAAATATAATTATAGTCAGTTGACTAGTAAAACTAAAGATTGGCACTCTAAACATAAGTCACTTTAACTTTACAATACGGAGACTAGTCCATTCCATCCTTGTGCCTAGGCCCAAAAGCAAATATTTCTAAGATCAAGGCACGAGACACTGAGTCGAAGATATCCAGCCTATGGGGGGACTGGGATGGGGCCCCACCTCCGTCTGTGATGTAATTATGCCAGCTACGCCATTTCACTAATGGGGAAGTAGCTGCCGTGGAATACGGAACTCCTAGGGTCTCCATCTCAAAGCTGAAGTTCACTTTAGATATCACCTTAGTCAAAGACGGGGGAGACAGTTGTTTCCAGGCCTGAGCTATAGCAGCTCTGGTTGCAATGAGCACTTGGCCCATCACGTACCTGTCCCAGGAGGGAACGGAGGGGGGATAATGATGTAACAAAGCAAGCTCTGGGGAAGGAGTTGTAGGATATTTAAAAACCCTTACCAACAACTGGAAAACCTCTAACCACAGGGGTTGTAGGACTGGGCATGCCCAAAAAATATGGAATATATCCCCTCTCTCAGTGCAATTACGCCAACATGTCGGGGGTACTGAGGGCCAAATTTTGTGCAGTTTCTCAGGGGTTCCCTTTCCTCCGTGAATACTACCTGGAGATCTACCTCCCATTGGAGTTGAATTTTTGATTTGGTGATAATGACTTGCGAAGTTAAAATATTATACCAGGTAGTTATGCTAGCTTTGTTGTTACTCTTTGTCAGGTTCACCTGATATATAGCCGGGCGGGAACCTATGACTATACCTCTGAATGAGGGCTCTGACATCCAGTGTCTAAGCTGAAGAAATTTATAAAAGTCGCTCTTCGGCAAATGATATTGTTCACTCAACTGAGAAAAGGAGGAAAGTGTACCTGAATTAAACAATTTGCCTAAAGTCAGAATCCCCCTAGATGCCCAGATCCCCTAGTTTAATAAATATACCCCTAAGTGTTCATTGAGGCCTGAGCTGTTGTTCATATATATTAGGCAATAGGCAGTTGTAAAGTACTTAAATACCAGTTTGGTTGGTTTGTAAGATTTGGATTGTAAGAATTTCAGTACGGTTCAGTAGTATGGATGAATAAAAGACTTAGCTTTGTTCTGCAAATGTTTCCAATATTTTATGATACATATTTATCTAGAAAAATTGTTTGTTTTTTTTTAACTAATTGAAGCAATCCAATATGCAATAAACCTGTGTCGATGTTTTGTACAAAAGTGTATGTTTTATATATATATAGTAACTATCAATGCCAGATTACTGGGAGAAAGAAGTGCAGGCGGCTGAATAAATGTCTAACGGTTTCTGATCCAGCTTATATGGCTATTTAAATGTGCACTTTTACTATATTATTTTCTATTCAAAGTGGAGTTTAATAAAAAGCTTTTAATGTTTTACAAGCTTTAGTGTAATGCTCATCTCTCTAGATATGGTTACTAAGCATTCATCCGTTTTAGACTAATTGTATTTGATCTTTCCATGACTATGAGCACTTAAGGGTGAATCTCTTATTGAACCATGGGAGGACAGTTGAAAAAATAATTTAAATAAATAAAAAAAAATAATCTATAGGAGATCCTCCTAACGAGGCCTATAACAAGCAATGAGCAGTACACATACTTGAGGTTTCTTGATCGACTACTTGATTCATAGTAGTGGCAAATGAGTAATTGGATTCCCCAGGCTATAAGTATGGCTTAGAACCCCCTATTCACATTACTAAATCAACCCCACATTTGGCATCAGGACATACACAAACTAGCCTTAACAGTTTTGAACTTGGTAGGCAGAACTATGATTGATAGAACATACTTACCTACTTTCGGAAACTTGTTTCCGGGAGAGGGGCGCGGCCAAACGCATAATTTTGGCCCCACCCTCCGCGATTAAAATGCAGGGTGTTTGCAGAGGACGGAGCCAAAATTACGCAATTCGCCGCGAATCGCGTCATTTTGGTACGCCGTAGCAGGATGCGGGAGATTTGTCAGCTCTCCCGGGGGTCCGTGAGACTGACCCGAATTTCGGGAGTCTCCCGGACATTCCGAGAGAGTTGGCAAGTATGTGATAGAAGACACTCAATTATTTCGCATTACTTTAATGCAATAGAATTTTTTTATTAAAAGAATTAATATGGTGTCCAAGGGAAAATTCTAAATTGATTTAAAGCTTCTAGGAACAAACATTGTTTTACTGGTAACTATTTAAAACTCAGCAAGACATGGCATCCAATACTATCTTTCTCAGTATATTCTAACTCCTCTTATACTCCTGACTTAATAAGAGTCACACGCTACTTATTCCTCATGTTCATTTTACAGGTAATCTTTTGACACATATCTTTATTTCTTCAGCCACTGACAGTTCCTCATTTTGAGTCTCTTGGTTTCAAACAAATGACCTGGAAAATATTGAAACTGCAGTAACATCTAAGGACCTTTCAGTATCAAGCCTAAGATGTGTGAAGAAGTTTCTGCCTAAAATAGTGTCACCCTCATTTAAAGATGATGGGGGTGAATGTAGAAACCACTGTAAAGAAGGACATATCTCCTCAGCTATTTTGCATAGAATTCAAAACATTAGATACCTTTCTTCAAGACTGGGTTAACAATGGACCTAATGGAGCTACAGCTTGAGGCCTTCACACACAAATCAGTGCTTTACTTTCATATCGCTGAATTATCCAGGCCATGTGAGCCACTCTTGGGTGGACCCGATAGTTATAACTCTGGGCGCCACGCACGGCTGCACACTATACATCTCCCTATATTTTAGTGCCATTACTAAATAAGTAAGAATCTGTCAGTCAGTAGATTTATTTGAAAATGTATGTGTTGGAGGGAGACAAAGCTATGCCCTCCATGGTGCAGGCGACACCCCATACGGCAGGACCGTGCTGCTCACATAAGGCCCTTTACATTTTCAACTCCAGGGCTTAATCTGCAACTGTCTTCCTTGTAAGCTACCCAGGTCCAAAAGTAGATGATGGAGCTGGAGCTAAATACGAAAGGAATTGCAGACTTGTTTAGATTTGTTTTTTTTCTTCTTATTTTTAAAGTCTTGAAAATAAAACTATTACACTGTCCACCAGCTGTATTGGAATTTGCTCAACAATCTCACAGGTGTCCTGCAGATCTCCAAAATATGATACTCTTTTAAGAGTTATCTGGTTCAAATGGAGTATTTTCTTGATTCCATTTTTAGAAACTTGACCACTGGTTAATTGCAGTCCATCTCTGGCTAAAATGCCCTTCAAAGAATTTTAATAAACTCGTCGTTTAACATACACTTTTACTTTCACTGTCAGCTCCCATCAGCACCAAATGACATTGTAACATTCATGAACAATTAGTGATGTACTTACTCTTTTTTTTCTTTACATATTTATGACATACTCATACTTCACTGAGTGAAGGGAAACCTCCTGTAGGGACTAATCATTTCACCTATCCTCAGATGGTAGGGCTACAGCAAAACCTTTATGGGTACATTTACTAAACTGCGGGATTTGAAAAAGAGATGTTGCCTATAGCAACCAATCAGATTCTGTGATTTTGTAGAATTAAACTAGAATCTGATTGGTTGCTATAGGCAACATCTCCTCTTTTTCAAATCCCACAGTTTAGTAAATATACCACTTAGGCTTTATCATAGTGCTCAGCATAATGTGGTCAACAAATTCCTGGTAGAATATAATAAACCAGTGCATCACTAAGGCACAAGAGCATGCTTAGTCTAAGCAGCTGATTCCTTACCGTCTCTTGTTTAATCTGTTATATTGCACAAACACTGCAATAATGCACACCGACCTGTACGTGCTCCATTTTCGCAATATGAATGCACAGGTTGGCTTCTAATGTGTTGCACAATTCAAGCCTTAAGTTTAATCTATGACTGATTGATCATGTTAGCCACTGGGTTGTCAGAACAACCAAAAATAACTTCCCATGCTGTAGTGGTTTACATTTTTTTTTTATAAAACATCAATATTACAGACAGGTTAGAGTAGTCCTTATCAAAGGGTGAAAAAAAAATCAGGGATGGATTTGTATGGTAGAAGAAGAGACAAGCCGAAGGAACGGTTTCAGGAGATAGGGGCCTATTTATTAAGCATTTTAAAAAAAAATCATGCGGAAACAGCTATTTACTAGCTTAGTACTGCTCTCCCCATAGATCTACAAGCGGACAGCTATTTACCAACCTGCAAAAAGCATAGCTGTTCACAAAATGCTAACTCCATTGTCAGATGGCAAGAAGCCTAACTTATTCTTCTATGGCTGCCGGAGACCATAATTTCTATGTGGTTTGAATCTGCGCAAGCCATATACCAGCCATCCAAACATAGAAGTGATGTATTTGCCGCTGCAGCTAAAGACATCAATATAGGAGGCAAACTACTTGGTATGGAACCACTGTTTTCAGGAGTGCTGTCCCAGCAGAAGAAAAATAATATATAGCTCAGATAAATCAGAGAAATAAAATGCGAACAGAATAGAAAATTATCGGGGGAAACCCCAGATAATTAGTAAATAGGCCCCTTAGTTACTTGTAGATGAACCAGGTGGCCTGGTTTAGAAAGAGCCAATGGTGCCAACCTCTCTGCTGGTTAGAGTAGTAATACAAGGTATGTTTGACCTCTAATTGTTGTACAGGATTTATAATGAAAGTAAAATATACAGGAAGTTTATTTTTTAGATACAGTGTGAAACTAAGTTCCAGTAGGTAAAACAAATAACATCCCATAGTACTGAATTTTAATCTTGAAAATGGATTACTTTGACTTGTAGATATTCCTCAAGGCTAGAATCCTTCTCTGTAGAAGTAACAAAGCATTAAACAGTATTGCTACATTTATGATGGTGTAAGATAGGGGGGTGAAGAGAAAATGAAAGTAAATAGTCAAGGATGCTATTAATATTCACGGTCATGAAATTCTTAATTAATTCCATCTATGTACTACAGTCAAGAGCCATCCAGCTGTAATACATTATTATCTGTGGGCCCAGATGGGCGGCCATAGCATCAATCCAAGTTCACCACTACCTCAAGGCTGATGTTCATTACATTGAAGCTTTAATTAATATAAAAACAACATGCGAAAAACTATAGTCCGGTGATGGGTCAGGAGTCGTCCTCGGTTTCCGGTTTATCTTTGCTGGGTCCCATGAACTCTATTCCTTCCACCGGGATGTCCTTGTCCTTGATGGCTTTCTGCGGAACAAAAGCGAATTACTACAGATAGGAGACCTCCCCCCCCCAGCCGCCATCACGGTCTCCTCCGCACTCCTCACCTGTACGCAGTGCCGGTACCGCCGGAACAGCTCGGTGCACGGGTCCCCGCTGCCTTCCCCCTTCAGGAACTTCTCCGCGAACCAGCGGTTGAAGCACTGATCATACTCGCGCTTCATGTCAGTGCATTCCTCCCCCACGCTGTTCATATCAGTCGCCAGTGCCCCTGCGACAGCGAAGCACGACTTCTACTGTTGTCCTTTCTTAATATCGCGAAACAGCAGCGGCCATTTTGTTCCAGGGCATACCTGCGGCAGTCACGTCTCGTCTGCCCTTTCCAAGCATGGCCGCTCTTCGCTTATCAAGGTCTCGTTGAGGCGTTTTGTCGTCGCAGATTTTCCGACGTCAATTGTAAACGACACCATCCGAGATGTGGCTGCAAAGGGCCGTTGTGCGGTGTTGGTGGAGAACTGAACCCAGGCGGCTGCTGTCCGCACAGAGTAAGGTAAATGACAACAGCGTTTGAGCACATGCAAGATGTACGGAGTGAGGCAGATACCACAATTATTACATATTTTATCCTGAAGGTGCCACAGAAGCCGACGTGGGACATTGAGCCTGAGACTGATGTGCAGGTAAGTACGGTCATAATGACGTTAATGGAATTCTCTGACTACACGTTCTTGTTAACAGTAATACACATTTGCTAGTACATGCTCTATTTTGATTCATAAGGTCAAGTTCCTCATATGTAGTCTTCCTCTTGTCCGCCGTTGAATTGTTTGCATGCCATGCAATTATTTAGCTTACATGTATTTATCTTATGTTCTAACCCTTACATACGGTGTCGGGAAGCCTTTGTGGTACCTTATGAATAAAACTTATTTTCCTTGTCTGTTAAATTATTAAAGCAGGATATGGCTGTTTCTGTAGACTAAAAGTAATGTCACAGGAGCAGAGGAACATGAGTGACATTTTCATTATTTCATATATATATATATATACACATACATATACACACACACTAACTTCTCATAAGTCCTAATATCAATTCTCATCTAACTTGACGGATGTTGCAGTTTAGTCCAGGTTCATGCAACAATTGTTTTGGCTTATTTTTACACTGACCACTTTCTGTAAATTTACTGCTTGTACCCAATTCATAGCAATGTTAAGATGGTCAATATTTTCTAATTGCATGTAGTTTTTTGTTTATTTCCCAGGGCTGCCTTGTAACACCAGATGTTATAGATCACCTGGAGCATTTAGCATTGGTTGATTTCCGCAACCAAGAGGGAGTACAACGCTTGAAGAGGGCAATTCACTTTGCGAATCAGCTACACAATGTTAACACAGAGGGTGTGCAGCCACTAGCATCAGTGCTAGAGGACAGGTAGTTATTGCTATTTCCCCACAATAAAATGTTCTTACAGCTTATATAATGTCTCCCCCCTCCTTTTTACCTATACAGGGGACTGTATATGAGGAATGATACTGTGTCAGCTGGAAATTGCACAGAATTACTACTTGAAAAGGCTAGCGTTGTTGTAGAAGATTATTTCGTTGCACCTCCAGGTATAAAATATGTATTTTGAGCATTTATTTTATATTTACATAAGTAATGAACTAAAAACAAACAAAAACCCTTGTATATCAACAGGAAACATCCCTTTGCCAGCACAGGACAATGTCTACTCCTCTCCCAACATGGATTATCTGTAATTCCCACGACTCAACTGAAAACAAAGAATGCAGCACTAGGAAATCTCAGTTTTATTAGGACAGCTACAGATGTTTATTTTAACTGAAACACTTTCATAATAAAAAGGAAACACATACAAACTTGAAGATTAAAAGTTATTTCAAATAATATTGTTCTAACAAATTCATGGGGGTAGGTCTATTATAGAGGACAAACTTGAACATTCCCTTAGGTTTGTCCCAGTGCCACAGCATTCCACTTTGTTATATCCCGTATATCTATCGCTCACTGCACACTTATTCAAACAACATCAGATTAGGCACAATACTGTCTGTTGCCTTCTTAAAGATGACAAAATTAAAAAAAAATTAAAATAAAAAAACAAAACAATGAAGAACATCTGATGCAAAGAGCACACACTTCCTAAAAATAAAAGAGTACGGGCAGAAAATAATGGTATAAAAGACAGTTGATGAAATCCATCAGTTGTGGAATGTAAGAGCAGATGGTCTTTAGAATTAAATTTAT
The DNA here is from genome assembly GCF_038048845.1 of Mixophyes fleayi. NCBI lineage: Eukaryota > Metazoa > Chordata > Amphibia > Anura > Limnodynastidae > Mixophyes > Mixophyes fleayi. Next base: position 335,801,955 of record NC_134402.1, read on the forward strand.
AGAAAGTGTCCCTGCGTGGCAGCTCAGTACTGTCGGAAGGGGGAGGCATAACGGGGAGAGCGACGACTTTGATAGGGAGAATCACGGCCTCTAGAACGGGATCTGGACCTCGAGTAGCTGGTATTTCTTTCAGCACAGACACGAATGTATGAGGTTTCACCCTGCAAAAGTAAAATTATGTTATCCAAACTTTACTGCATACATGCATTTAAAACCCATAAATAATTACTTGTATCATCGTACCTCATGAGACCGAAATTTAGTGTCGTCCAGTTTCCTCAAAGCATATTCCATGTCTTCCTTGCGAATAAACTCAACTATTCCCATTCCATCTTTGTGTACATCAGCATAACAGACATCTCCAGCTTCTCTCATATGATCCTTCAGATCCTGCCAGCTCCCTGATGGAGGAAGACCTGAAACATGAAAATAAAAATGTTAGTTTATGTATTTTTAATGTAAACCAAAGTAGCCAGGACGCAGATGTTTGTGAACTACTCAAAAATCCTTAAACACGTAACAGTTACTGTGGCGACCACAGCAGACTTGAATACCCCGATACAGAAAATTATTTCTCACTATACATTTAAAATTTTGGTGAAGTCAGTAAAAAAAACCTTCTCGTCCATGAGAATACAGAGAACTCTACCTACAGCCTCACAAAAAGGAGTTTGGTAATACCATAGAAATTCCTGCACACAAGCCATTCTTTAAGCCATACAGATAAGAGGGAGTTTTGTTTCCTTTTGAAATTAGTGTGAATATTTACACACTGCGGAAATCAAGCCTCCCCACAGATCTCTCCTACTACATGTGCACTGCATTATCCACTGCAGCAAAAAGTACTGTATGTGTAAGACATCAAATGAAATAGGTTACAAGGGATGTTACCATGAGAGTACTTTCTATTGTAATAAAAACATTTTTTGGGAAGCTGGTTGTCTTGCATAGATAAGACAAGAACAACAAATTGGGAAGACATGTATTTTCATTCAAATAAGAGAAATTTATCAATTGCCAACTTAAATGAAAAGCACAAATATAAGTAGTCCATGCAGCAGGCAAATAAGGGATCATGGCAATGCACAGGATATATATCCAGGTCTACAATCTCAGCAGGTTGGGGAAATGAACAAGTATACATCTAGTACAGTGACCTTAGACTGAACCTTGTCTTACATACAGCATATCACTGGTAGCTTAAAGAAATAATCATGGAATATATTAGCAAGTATTTGCCAACATTATAGAACTGATGCAAGTCAATGAATAAGGGGGCTCTTAAGATGTACCACCTAGGTATTTTTTTTTATTATTTTTTTTTTTTTTTACTAAGGATTACCTCCCCCTAGCTGGAGAATCTGAGCTACATGCAGAATATGTTTGTCCTCTAATGAAAACCAGAACTGGCAATGCTATTTAATTCAACAGTTTTAAAAGGCAGAAAGGTGTAGGAGGACTAAACAAGCTGCAGTCCCTTGGCTAACACCATTTAAAGTTGGTAAACAAAGCTGATTTGTAGCAGAGACCTGACTCAGTAAAATATTTTACCTAGGTGACAGTGCACCTTTATCATCATTAATTTGTATTGATTTTTCCCATGGATAAATAAAGGGGTACAGAAATAATAAAGAAAAAAAAATGTATGAGGTACAACAAAGGGAGGGGGGATTACTCAAGAAAAGGAACACAATACAAACAATAGTATTGACCGTGCAACTTAAAAACGTTGCAACAATGGAAACATTAGTAGTTGACGAATAAAGCCCACGTTATATATGAGCCAGAGGGAATGAATGGTGAAATGGACAATACAGAGACGGGGTCTTACTAAGATGACTTAATGGAGGTTTCATTAGACTGGTAGACAGTAATTACCTGAGACGAGGACCCTGAATTCGGATCTCCGAGACGGAGGTCCATTCCTTCCACGTGGGCCGCCGTAACCACCCCCTGAGCCCCTGTTAGATCGGGGAAACTCGACACGTAACCGGCCAGAACCGAACTCATATCCGTTCCGTCCAAACACTGCGTCTTCCGCATCCCTGAGAGGAGAAGACACCACTGAGAGTCCGGTCACCCGGAAGTCACACTCACCCCGCACATTACTCTCACTCACCAGCACAAAGCCCTGGCTGGCCGGGCCTAGTGCCCGGAAGCCCCCCCGCCCCCCTCCTGCAGCCTGGGAGAGCCGGGAAGACGCCGCTGCGCACCCAGCCCGCCGCTCACCTCGGGTCCTGAAAGCTGATGAATGCAAACGGTGCCGCGCTGCTCCCCCCGCGATTCTTCAGCTCGATGCTGCGAATCCGCCCGTACCGATGGAACAGTTCCTCCAGCTCCTTCTCCCGCACATCGGCCGGCAAATTCCCCACATAAATCCGCCCGTCCCCGGAGCCCCGTGCGCTCTCCCGCTCCCAGCTAGACATCCTGCCGCTTCCTGTGACCAGCCGCGCTGAGCACGGCGGGAGAGCACCGGAAGTACCTTACAGCGGAAGTGATTGCCGGGGGCGCGTGTTAAAGGGGAAGAGCGCCGCGGGAGCGCGCCTTATGGGAGTTGGATAAATGCCGACTAATACTGATCTCGTTGAACATGAACGCAGCCCTCTGACAGCAGATATCGCGGTATCCACATCACCGATACCGGTTTATTTAGCCCGATAACGTACCACGTGACAACTCAGCGAGGGAACTCAGTTGTGCCTTCACCAGCCCTAGAACCTAGTTACTTAGCAACCTCTCCATGGAAACAAGTTACCATGGACACTAAGGCAGCATCCATTCTCTGACTAGCATTGATGGCTGGAATACAAAAAATTGTGAGGGTTCCCAGTACTTGTTGTGTTAGTAGAAATACTGCGCTGACCTGCTGTTATGTTATATAGTAGTTATGTAACTTAGGTTTTATGATCAAATCTGTGTGTGTGTTTTGAGTACTGCAGCACTTATGTCCTAGTGAATGTTTTATTATATAGGTTTTATTCTTAAAGCACCAAGGTAGTCAGAGTTATACATGGAGATGTGATATAAGCAAATGTCATGAAACCGAAGGTAAAGATGACCCTGCACAAATAAATTTAAAATCTAAGAGGTTGGGGAAGAACTTGAAACATAAAGTAGTGGGATAAGAATTGTAGCTGTTGGTGGGGATACATGTTCTATTTCTTGGCTCCAGGCAGTGTGTGCATACAGGTACTAGTTCCTGGTTCCCGGTAGTTGATAGCCACAGATAGAGCCCCAGTTTCCAGCAGTTGGTAATTACAGTACAGTGCCTATTTCTGACTCCAGGAAGCTGATAACTATAGGCACAACACTAGTTACTGTTATTACTGGCACTGTGCTAGATCCTGGCTCTGGGCAGTTGGTGATTACTGGCATTGTGCTAGATCCTGGCTCTGGCCAGTTGATTACTGGCACTGTGCTAAATCCTTGCTCTGGGCAGTTGGTGATTACTGGCACTGTGCTAGATCCTGGCGCTGGCCAGTTGGTGATTACTGGCACTGTGCTAGATCCTGGCGCTGGCCAGTTGGTGATTACTGGCACTGTGCTAAATCCTTGCTCTGGGCAGTTGGTGATTACTGGCTCTGTGCTAGATCCTGGCGCTGGGCAGTTGGTGATTACTGGCACTGTGCTAAATCCTTGCTCTGGGCAGTTGGTGATTACTGGCATTGTGCTAGATCCTGGCTCTGGCCAGTTGATTACTGGCACTGTGCTAGATCCTGGCTCTGGCCAGTTGATTACTGGCACTGTGCTAGATCCTGGCTCTGGGCAGTTGGTGATTACTGGCACTGTGCTAAATCCTTGCTCTAGGCAGTTGGTGATTACTGGCACTGTGCTAGATCCTGGCTCTGGGCAGTTGGTGATTACTGGCATTGTGCTAGATCCTGGCTCTGGCCAGTTGATTACTGGCACTGTGCTAGATCCTGGCTCTGGCCAGTTGATTACTGGCACTGTGCTAGATCCTGGCTCTGGGCAGTTGGTGATTACTGGCACTGTGCTAAATCCTTGCTCTGGGCAGTTGGTGATTACTGGCACTGTGCTAGATCCTGGCGCTGGCCAGTTGGTGATTACTGGCACTGTGCTAAATCCTTGCTCTGGGCAGTTGGTGATTACTGGCTCTGTGCTAGATCCTGGCGCTGGGCAGTTGGTGATTACTGGCACTGTGCTAAATCCTTGCTCTGGGCAGTTGGTGATTACTGGCATTGTGCTAGATCCTGGCTCTGGCCAGTTGATTACTGGCACTGTGCTAGATCCTGGCTCTGGCCAGTTGATTACTGGCACTGTGCTAGATCCTGGCTCTGGGCAGTTGGTGATTACTGGCACTGTGCTAAATCCTTGCTCTGGGCAGTTGGTGATTACTGGCACTGTGCTAGATCCTGGCTCTGGGCAGTTGGTGATTACTGGCATTGTGCTAGATCCTGGCTCTGGCCAGTTGATTACTGGCACTGTGCTAGATCCTGGCTCTGGCCAGTTGATTACTGGCACTGTGCTAGATCCTGGCTCTGGGCAGTTGGTGATTACTGGCACTGTGCTAAATCCTTGCTCTGGGCAGTTGGTGATTACTGGCACTGTGCTAGATCCTGGCTCTGGGCAGTTTGTGATTACTGGCACTGTGCTAAATCCTTGCTCTGGGCAGTTGGTGATTACTGGCACTGTGCTAAATCCTTGCTCTGGGCAGTTGGTGATTACTGGCACTGTGCTACATCCTGGATCTGGCCAGTTGATTACTGGCACTGTGCTAGATCCTGGCTCTGGGCAGTTGGTGATTACTGGCACTGTGCTGAATCCTTGCTCTGGGCAGTTGGTGATTACTGGCACTGTGCTAGATCCTGGCTATGGGCTATTGATTACTGGCACTGTGCTAGAACCTGGCTCTGGCCAGTTGATTACTGGCACTGTGCTAAATCCTGGCTCTGGGCAGTTGGTGATTACTGGCACTGTGCTACATCCTGGCTCTGGGCAGTTGGTGATTACTGGCACTGTGCTACATCCTGGCTCTGGGCAGTTGGTGATTACTGGCACTGTGCTACATCCTGGCTCTAGGAAGTTGATGATTTCTGGCATTGCTAGATCCTGGCTCTGGACAGTTGATGATTACGGGCATTGTGCTAGATCCTGGCTCTAGGCAGTTGATTACTGGCACTGTGCTAGATCCTGGTGTGACTAGATCACTCATAAATAACGTATTGTATGAATTTATTTAAAAGAAGTAGCGCAGGGCGCTTATTTATATAATTGCACATGCCCTTATTTTTGATCTTGTGTATATTTTGAGATAGGAAATCGTTATTTTTGAGACCAGGGTAGAAAATGTGTTTTTTCTGTTTAGTCTTTTTAGAGGAAATGCATTATGTCTGATGTATATATCTGATACAATGAGCCTTTGTTTACAAAGCCTAGATCCTGGCTCTGAGCAGTTGGTGATTATAGGAACAAAATATCCTGACTTTTTTTTTGTATTGGTTTTCCAAACCATAATAAGCATGTGTCAATCATAAAACAAAACATTTTTAAAAGCTCTTGTAATCGTAAACATACCTTATGTAGGTAGCAAAAGTTCATATGCTTCACAACCAACACTAAACCCCAAAATACCAATTTTATCCATATTTCCTTAATCCATTCTATAATCCTCAGTTACAGACAGCTACATTTCTGCACGTAAATTGGTATGTGTATTTATTACATTTTAAAATATATTTAGAGTTGGCTCTTTGCAATTGCAATGTCAGTTGAGAAGAACAATTATTTCTTATTAAATTAATTTGAATTATACTCATGGTAAGGTAACTGTAGTGCCTACTTACAGTATCCTTTGTTCTTATATGTATTATGGTTTTATTTAATAATGCATTTCTTTTTTTATTACTTTTACGTTGTCTAACTATGTTATTGTTTTATAAATCTAATGTTTGGATTATGAAAATGGATACATGCAGTAAATAATAATGCAAATATTAATAAACCTTTTTATTAGTTGGTAGTACATAATAGCTTTGCAAAAGAGCATTATTATTATACTTAATAAAGAACCAAGATTTTACATAGCCCTGTACATTGAGGGGGATCATAATACAAATAATATACTTTAATTCTTAGATGCACGTGGGATGACAATTGGAGCTGTTGGTAGGGAGAGTGTGTACAGTCATGTCCAAAAGTTTTGAGAATGACACAAGTATTGGTTTTCACAAAGTTTGCAAAGTTTCACAAAGTTTGCTGCTTCCGTGTTTTTAGATATTTTTTGTCAGATGTTGCTATGGTACTGAAGTAAAATTACAAGTATTTCAGTGTTAAAGGCTTTTATTGACAATTACATTAAGTTTATGCAAAGAGTCAATATTTGTAGTGTTGATCCTTCTTTTTGAAGACCTCTGCAATTCGCCCTGGCAAGCTGACTGATGGCTGTATATTATTGCCTTATCAATGCTTGGAGTTTGTCAGAATTTGTGGGTTTTTATTTGTCCACCCGCCTCTTGAGGATTGACCACAAGTTCTCAATGGGATTAAGGTCTGGGGAGTTTCCTGGCCATGTACCCAACATTTTGATGTTTTGATCCCTGAGACACGTAGTTATCACTTTTGCCTTATGGCAAGGTGCTCCATCATACTGGAAAAGGCATTGTTGGTCACCAAACTGTTCTTGGATGGCAAGCTCTGCACTGGTGGTGCCTCGATTCCGCAGCTAAATCAGCTTTAGGAGACAGTCCTGGCGCTTTTTGGACGTCCTTGGGCGCTTTGAAGCCTTCTTCACAACTATTGAACCTCTCTCCTTGAAGTTCTTGGTGATCTGATAAATGGTTGATTTACGTGCAATCTTACTAGCAGCAGTATCCTTGCCTGTGAAACCTTTTTTGTGCAAAGCAATGATGCCTGCACGTGTTTCCTTGCAGGTAACCATTGTTAACAGAGGAAGAACAATGATTTCAAGCACCACCCTCCTTTTAAAGCTTCCAGTCTGTTATTCTAACTCAATCAGCATAACAGAGTGATCTCCAGCCTTGTCTTTGTCAACACTCTCACCTGTGTTAACGAGAGAATCACTGACCTGAAGTCAGCTGGTCCTTTTGTGGCAGGGCTGAAATGCAATGGAAATGTTGTTTTTGGGATAAAGGTCATTGTGATGGCAAAGAGGGACTTTGAAATTAATTGTAATTCATCTGATCACTCTTAATGACATTATGGAGTATATGCAAATTGCCATCATAAAACCTGAGGCAGCAGACTTTGTGAAAAATAATATTTGTGTCATTCTCACAACTTTTGGCCATGTCTGTAGCTACTGTGGGGAAGAAGAATTGTCAGACACCAATATTAAAGCAGCCATTGAGAAATGGCATTTCTGTGCAGCTTCTGGTGGTGTGATATGTTTGGAATGAGGAGAGACAGTTTAAGATATAGACATAAGGAATTAACCATTCGTAGAAATTGTGAGCCTGTCTAATGCATCATTTATCATAAAGTAATCTTCTGGTTCTGGAGACGGCTTTGGCTTTTGTGCTGTCTGGGCACTCTTGTGGTTATCTGCCAGCTCATTGTAACGGTGTGTTTGGTATTTGTCTTTTGCTCGCTGTTGGATACAGAACCCGGACACTTGTTCACCATTTTCAAAGAAATTATGCTGCAGCTGCAACCAAAAAGGAGGCCACATGGATCACCAAAGGAGGCAGAGAGCTGTCAACACCAAGGACAGTAACTGGACTGAGATGGTGTGATGAGACTACTCTGTACTACTCTAATTTGTCACTACCTTCACAATTTGTGAACAGTTTTATAGTTAAAAGATTATGTTGGAAGTAGGGTACAGAGCTTATCTAAAATGCAGCCATGTCTAACTGCCGTCTGCATATCAGCATCCTCTCTAAATGATATGGTGAGCAGGGATGCCATGAGGAATTCAAGGCCCCGATACAACAACTGCATGGGGCCTCCTTTATAGTTGAGCATGGCAAAGATGTAGGTGTTCATACGATTGGGGGCGTGGCTATGCACCATTGGGGCATTGCTAGTAGGTGAAGAGCGCTAGGCCACCCTCCTACAGAAATAAACCTGCATTGTTGTGTAGACCATTGGCACCATGGTGCAGTACCCGCTCGCCAGAGCATGACATATGTCCCAGCAGTCCTGACTTTCAGGACATCTAGCACCATAGTGTAATAGATAAAGAATGCAGAGTGTACATAGAGAGTTCTTGGCCTGCCCCTTACATTAGGCAGAACACTCACCAAAAATTGGGTTTGTCCCACAAGAATCACAACATTTCACAGACTGTCCTGCTCTCTCCTACCTGTTCTTGTCACTTTCACCACCTGTGGCTGCTGGTTTCTTTAGTTGCGGCTTGTCTGGATCCTGTAATGTTGGGGGCCCTATTTGGGAAAAACTGAGTACATTTAGAAAATTCAAACCAGCCCCGGTGTTAAATCAATAGTACCCACGAGTAATATTTAGGCCTTCCTCCAGCCCCAACATTAAAATAATAGTTCTCCCATTTAATAAATAAACCTATTTCCCTCCCTGGAAATAGCCCCAGCAATCAATTAATAGTATTTACATATCATACATATACCTATTTCCCACAACCATCACTGCCATTAAATAATTCATAGTCACATTTAATAAAGAGACCTCATTCTCCCAAAACTCACCCCCACATTCAATAGCCTCAAAACCACTCCATCTTAAATTAATAGTCCCCACTATTAAATTACCCCATCACCCCACAAACAAAATAGCACCAATTAGCCACCACCTAACACCTGCCTCTCTCCCCCCCTTTCTTTATCTCACCCCTTCATCACGCTGTGCCTCTCACCCCTTTCTTTATCACTCTGTGCCTCTCTCTCATCCCATTATCATGTTGTGCCTCTCTCTCACCCCTTTCTTTATCCCTCTGTGCCTCTCTCTCTCTCCTTTATCCCTTTGTGCCTCTCTCTCACCCCTTTCTTTATCCCTCTGTGCCTCTCTCTCACCCCTTTCTTTATCCCTCTGTGCCTCTTTCACCCCTTTCTTTTATCACAGAAATACCAAAACGTATCAGACAATGATGTGTGTTTAGTGATATATCCGTTACATTTTTCGTAACTAATAACAGGAATGGAAACGTTTGAGGAGAGGACACACTTTTACTCGCTTTCAAGCTTGTCAGCTTCTCAACCTCACTCGGAACTGAAATTCTCTGCTGCAAATCTGGCAGGAGTTGTTGATCGTTTGGCTGCGCAGGGAAGAAGTTCATTCCCCGCGCAGCCCAGTGGCCCAACTCCTCCAACGTTTCCATTCCTGTTATTAGTTACGAAAAATATATCACTAAACACACATCATTGTCTGATACATTTTGGTATTTCTGTCTTGCATATGATATGAGACTGGATTGAATATATACAGTGTTGGAGACCAACCCAGAAACTTGGACTTGCACTCATCTGAAAAATATACCGTATATACCGTATATACTCGAGTATAAGTCGACCCGAATATAAGCCGAGGCACCTAATTTTACCACAAAAAACTGGGAAAACTTATTGACTCAAGTATAAGCCTAGGGAGGGAAATGCAGCAGTTACTGGTAATTTTTTTTTTACTTTACTTTTATACATTCAGCTGAGACCCCATGCTTCCACTACAGTAGAAACACATTCATTAGAAGCAGCGGGATTGTGGGTTAAGGTGATGGGCAAGGAAATGGATAATACACTGGATAAATGCAGTGGTATACAGTAAAACAGTATGTGAAAACAAGCAAGTAATACTGCTACTGAAATAGTAATTGGCTGTGCCGATAAACAGATGGATCTGCAGTACTTGTGTCTGCAAGGTAGGTGTTATAGGTGCACAGTGAAATAGTGTTCAAAGTGGAATAATGTTCAAAAGGTAGTGACTTCCAGTCTTGCAGGTGTGGCGATATTGTGCAATTACCTTTTAGATGGTAGTAAATGCGCTTAAGCTACCATCATGCGGGATGCCTTGGATGCTGTGTAGGGTCCTGTAGAGGCTTTGTGGGGTGTGAACCGGTCTGCCCGTGGACGACTAATACCAAATTTGACCTCTGCGCACTGACTCGATCTACTTACAAGAGAATTGGTGTGCAGCTGCATAGGAGATCCCACCCTCCTAAATAAATACAAATAGATAAACACTGCAGCGCTCAGCCAATCTTCAACATCTCCAAACAAAAGGGTAAACTCACTTATACTATAAAAAATGATCCAAAATTGCCCCCGCCCGGTGACGTAATGACGCAAACCGGGGCCAAAATGACGCGATTCTCCGGGAATCGCAGCATTTTGGCCCTAATTCGGGCAGATGCGGGAGATTGCCGCACTCGTCCGGGAGACCCACACGACATTCCGGGAGAGTTGGCAAGCATGATTTTATATATATATATATATATATATATATATATATATATATATATATATATATATACTAGTAGGTTCATTGGCTTCTGACAAAATTAACCCTCGTGTGTGTGATGACAAATTTTCTCTGAACAGTGCTGTGCAATTGGTAGCTCTATGTAAATAAATAGTAATGATGGTGAAGAGGTGCGGTGATGGGCATAACTCTACTACAACATTCTGTATAAAGCTGCTCAATTTTACATCTGCTGTAAATTTTGCAACTGCAAAACTTTTCCTCACCAGCATTACTTATAAATGTACTTCCATATTTTGTAGAGCTGTATAATGCAGCCAGAAGAAAACACAATGGTATGTTAGCTTTTACCCCAAATGCATCAGGGTAACAGAACAAGCATTAGAAATTAGCTAAAATCTAGGAGCTATGCACAATTCGAATTGAATCCAGGAAGAAAAACAAGTAGGCGTTGAATGAAATTGCACAGCACTCCTCCCACGTCTCATCTGATCCACTTATAATATTCTCATCTGTGTCAAAACAGCTTAAACACATCTTGCATTCAAGTGTGGTGTACAGTAGTAATATGACAGGTAATAAACATAAACCACACACCTACTATCCATAAGGAAAAACAAAGCTAATTGCAGAGGCACCAGTAACACTGGAAGCATGTTCTTACAGCACTGACCTATGCACAGCCATGTCCTGATAATCGTGTTGCCTCTTATGTTTCTGTTTATACATTTCAGTACTTCATGTCCCTAATCTCTGTCACACATTGTACATGCTGTGAATTAAAAAGCTTTTTCCTCTTAAGAATCAGGTAATGCACAATACCAATATATTTGTCACAATTGCCTTTCTCCCTGTGTAGACTATTTTTACATAACGTTTACTGTAAGGAGATAATGCAGTGACTCATTAAAGGTTGTGCTTGTGTTCCAAAAAGCGGGGGAGGCGCTGTCAAACCCACACACTGCCTCTTCATATTAAAGGATTTCTCTACCTATCTATGTGTATGTTAGCAAAAATAACCTCTGTTTGGATGGATGCAGACTGCAGGACAAAAAGCACTTCTGGATATTCTGGAGTATCAGACAGGGAAGTGAGAGGATGTTACACAAATTTGCCCAATTATGCACAGCCATTTTAAGATGAAATTGGTAATAATCAGCTTTAGCATAATAAATTCTGTTGTGAAAGAAAATTACGGCTCTAAACTTCATTATCAAGTGCAAACATATTTGTCTACATTCTGGAATGTCTAGGAGACTCCCGAATTACGGCGGGATCCTCCAGGAAGAATAATCCACCCCCATCCCAGATTCTTCTGTGATTACATGATTCGATGCGAGTCACGTCATCATGACCCGCTCCCCATTGCGCAAAGACTTGGAAGGCGGTTGGAGGTAAGTATAGCCAAGACAAGGGGTGGTGAATTATAACATTTTGAGTCAAAACCCGCATAATAATAACGCATATAGGCTATAGCATGGGCAGGCTGGGCTGGGGGTGGGGCATCTGTCCCCTGGGCTGGTCCTATAGCGGGCTACCTTGGGCTAGGTCACCTGCATTTTTTTTTACCTTTAAAATGTTCCTGATAGGTTGCTGAGTCAAGTCTTGCCAGCCCTCCCCGGGCTATATGCACATGACTATTGATTATATTGGTCTCCCCTCTATTACAATTTCCATCAGGAGAATGGAGGATCAACAGTTACTTCCGTTGAGATCACTGATCTCTTTGGAGAGGCACAGTAGCAGTGAACACTGGTGCTTTGCAGATGTGGATGACAGAGTAGGGGCAGAGGAAAGCAGAACATGCTCCTTCATCATCTGCCTTGGGAAAGCACACATGTAATTTGTCAGTCCATATCAGGGGTGCACGGAAGATTTTTAAGGGGGGTTTCCCCTCCACCCCAAAAAAAAAAAAGCGAGAGCTGCCGCGCATACATGTATACAATACAGCACCGCCACGGACGCTTCTTTGACAGCGCCGCGGCTGCTGTATAGTACAGTGCCGCTATGTAGGACACTTTTTTAGCGGAGGGGAGGGGTTTCTGGAGAACCAGAAACCCCCACTGCGTGCGCCACTGCATCTCTCCATTGATCTCTATGCGAGTATCTGTCTCTTCTCGGGTCATAAATAGATATGGCTGTGTGCACCTGACTTTATGCATAATTTACTATGCTCATCTGAATTGGAATTACCATGGAACAGTGAGGAGGAGGCCCAGAGGCAATGCATTGTTGCCTACATCTGAGTCTGCCCTGAATCTAGTAACCATTTGCTGCTGCATGGGCCTCGTCCGAGTACAAGTGAACCATACTGACGTTTCAGACACACATACAGGTTGAATTAGCACATGGCTATCCTCCATGTGAGCAGTAACGCCACACCAATGCTTCAACCATTGTTACTGACCATTTACAGACCTTTCATGTCTCCTTTCACTGATAATCATACACTACTCTCCACAGCTGCCAAGAGGAATTCAGGGCCCCGGTATAACAACTTCATTGGGGCCCCCCTTATAGTTGAGCATGTAGGTGTGTTCATACAGTTGAGGGCATGGCTGTGCATCATTGGGGCGTGGTTAGCAGGTGAAAAGCACTAGGCCACCCTTCTACAGAAACAAAACCCTGCATTGTTGTGTACACCATTGGCACAAGGGTACAGTGCCTGCTCGCCAGAGCGTGACATATGTCCCAGCACTCCTGACTTTCAGGACATCTAGCACCATAGTATAGTATATAAAGAATGCAGTGTGTACATAAAGAGTTCACAGTCTTGGCCTGCCCCTTACATTAGGCAGAACACTCACCAAAAATTGGGATTGTCCCACTAGAATCACAACATTTCACAGACTGTCCTGCTCTCTCCTATCTGTTCTTGTCACTTTCACCACCTGTGGCTGCTGGTTTCTTTAGTTGCGGCTTGTCTGAATCATGGAATGTTGGGGTCCTATTTGGAAAAAAATGGGTAGATTTAGAAAATTTGGTCTTATGCAGTGGCATAAGACCAGAGGGGGCGTGGTCAGTTTTTGGAGGGGTGTAAATTATGGATATAGATTACAGAAGCTATTTTTTGTAAATGAACAGTAGTACAACACATTTCATGGCTGCAACTACAAATATACACAACATGCCTTATGAGAACATTTGCCGTCTACTGCTTGCTGTAGACATCGCCTTCCCAATATCTTGCCATTGTCATGGAAGCATGACTTATAGATCCTTTAAAGTGTGTAAAGGAGCATGGAGAGACGTGACAAAACGCAATTCCCACACCTGGAATACTGTGTACAATTCTGGAGGCCATATCATCAAAAAAAAAAAGGGCTTCTAAAATGGTGCATGCACTATATAACAGAAATTATCAGGAGATACTACATGCTAAATTTGTACTGCTTAAGAGGACAGAAGGGAGTGATAGAAATGTAAAGATATTAATAATTCACGATGGCCGAATTCTTTACAATAAGAGAATTTCTAGAATAAGGATACTCGTTTGGAGGGGAAAAGGTAATATCAGGAAGAACTTTTTTACCAAAAGAGTGATGGATTCATGTAATAATCTATCATCATATGTGGTAAGGAGTCATACCCCACTCCCCCTATCGGTATCACCCCATTTGTGTCTTCCCTTTCCTTTAGGATGTAACCTCTCATGAGCAGGGCCCTCTTTCCTTATGTTCTTCTAATATTCCATCACCCTCTGTACCTCTTGGTCTGCTTCCCTAGCCCTGTTTTCTTGAGCCTACTCTCCGCTGATTACTGCCATCACTCTTACTCACTGTCCCTCATATAATTTGTTCTCCATTACCATGTTACCTGTATTTTTATTCATTCAGTATGTCTGGTCTTTGTATTTTGTTCTTCATGCATCATGTTATGGGTCATGGATCACTGCTTTCTGTATGTGTCATGTATGGCGTTGCGGACCCTTTGTGGCACCTTATAAATAATCTTAAAGTACTACTCTGCAAATGCTGGTATTAAATGTAAACATTGTTTACTTTTTCTTTTTTACATTTTTTAACTTCAACAGTATGTTATTAATTTTTCAAGAATTATGGAGTACATTTTTAATTGTTGTTTGTTCACATTAAAGCTGCCTGTAGGTTATACCCTCTTGTGTGTGAAATAAAGGCGTGTTTGACACCACCGACTTACTGCACCTATTTAATAAGGATGAGTGGGCTCGGATTCCGCTAATCCGAGCCCACCTGAACAGTGCGGATCTGAGCACTGTTCGGGTATTTCCGGCGCCAAAAAATGAAACTGAGGCTCTGACGTCCAAGTCTCGCGTCGGATCTCGCGCGACTCGGATTGCATAAATTCCCCGCTAGCGGCCGCCATTTTCATTTGGGCTGTGATCAGGGTAGAGGGAGGTTGTAGGGTAGTGGTACTCCTGCGTGATCAGTCCAGTTGTGCTTTATGCTTGTGTCCAGTGCTCTGTCCTTGCTGAGTCCAGTGGTGCCTTATGCTTGTGTCCAGTGCTCTGTCCTTGCTGAGTCCAGTGGTCCTTTTGTCCTGTGCTCTGTCCTGCTGAGTCCAGTGGTGCTTTGGCCAGTGTCTGTCCTGCTGAGTCCAGTGGTGTTTTAGTCCTGTGCATTTTTGTGCTAAGTGCATAGTAATTGTCTAATTATTAAAAACTCCCCAAAAAAATAAAAAAAATAAATGAAAAAAAAATTATACAAAAAAAGTAAAAAAAAATCTTAACAAATTATTTAAAAAGTATAAAAAAATTCTAGAGCAATATATTATTGCAGTCCTGAAATATTAGTACTGCAATACCTACATTCACTGTTTCTGCAGTCCAAAAAATAGGAACTGCAATCTATATTACTACGTTCACTGTTTAAGCAGTCCAAAAAATAGGAACTGCAATCTATATTACATTTACTACGATCATTCTTTAAGCAGTTCCAGAGAATAGGTACTGCAATCTTTTGTATTTTTTAAGCAGTGCAAGAGAATAGGTACTGCAATCTATATTACAAGAGAAAGTGAGGGAGGAGCTGGTAAACCATTGCGATTCCACCAAGCATGTAGCTCTTGTGGATGAAGCCCTTCGTACGCTTTGATGATATATTGTGGCCCCGGTACCAAATTGGGTACCGGGGCCACTCCACTACGCAGTCCAGATAGATGCATATCAACTACATTCAGTGTTGGGGCCAAATCCAAAATTAATGAAAATGACCTGTCATTGTCAAAAACAAGGGGTATTGACGCGCTCGAACTACACCCTGCATATGCTGCAAAGGATGTAGGAGCAGGCAGCTGTGCAGTGGAATTCAGAACTGTTGAGGGTGATATATTGTGGCCCCGGTACCAAATTGGGTACCAGGGCCACTCCACTACGCAGTACAGAAAGCTACCTCGGTGCAATGTTTTGGACTAAAAAGAATATTGTGAGGTGTGACGTGTTCAGAATAGACTGGAAATTAGTGGAAATGATTGTTATTGAATGTTATTGAGTTTAATAATAGCGTAGGAGTGTAAAAAAAAAACAAAAATGGATTTTAGCGCTTTTTATGCTTTTTTAAAAATAAATCAGAACCCAAAACCCTAAATCAGAACCAAAACCTTTCGTCAGCTGTTTTGGCAAAACAAATCAGAAAACAAAACCTCAAGCTAATCAGAACCCAAAACCCAAAACACTAAAAGTGCCCGGTGCACACCCCTACTATTTAACAGGATCCACATACCACTACTGTGTACTGGTAACATTTAGTTACTCATATTGGGCCTGATTCATTACTGATCTTATCTTCTGCGGAAGTTGCGATGACTATTTTAAGAAGAAACCGGGAGATAAGAAATTCCCAATTCAACAAGGAACGGAAGTTCAAAGGCACGCCTATCTTAAGTCTTTTACGCTTCTTAAGGTACACTTCTTATTTAAAGATAACAAGGTGTTACTTAACGGCAAATGTGGGAGGTGCAAAGGGTTTGTTTACACACGTAAAAACACAATCGGAGTGTATTATACAGAACAGTCGGCGCCGGTGCTAGGGTTCACGGCGCCCTAGGCAATATTTCGCCCCCCCCCCCCCCCCGCCGCGAACACACTAAAAAAAAAGTAGATTTTACTTACCATTTCTTTCTTTTCTCTAGCTGATCCGCGCCTTCTTCACACAGAGGCGGAGTGATGCATGCTGGAAGGGGAGGGGGGCGTCGGGAGAGAACTTTATTCACACTGTCTGTCAGTGACAGACAATGTGATACTTCACTGATGCGCCACGGACACTGAAAAACAGCGGCGGCGGGCAACCCTCTCCTGAGGTGCTGACTAGATTAGAAAATCTAGTCAGCAGCGCCCTGCAGGTCCCGGCGCCCTAGACAACTGCCTAAGGTTGCCTAATGGGAGCGCCGGCCCTGAGAACAGTTGTAACCTAATTATTCATTTGAACACTTACATGCTTATATAACCTGGGACAAATTACTTTAAAGTGTTTTTAATGAGCTAAATCAACACACCTTCTTATTCACCTACATGAAATATTGTATAATGTGTGATTTGAACTAAGAATATGGATGCAAATTCATCTCATAATAATTCGCTAGCATAAATAAACATGCATATTAACATTAGTGTATTATAAAAATTTATATCATGAACGTTACAAAATGTGTAGCGTACTCTTCCATAATTTATACATAGTAGAGCACATATAACCTAAATACAGATAAAGGTCATGAGTTGAACTCATGACTCCATTGTTGGAAGGTGGATTGGCTAACCACTAAGGCAAGGTTCAGTTGAAAAAATAAATACATTCTATAGACTAGAGCGAGAAGCACAACAATACAGCATGCTTGCAACAGATGGAAGAGCTACATAATAGTGCTTGAAACCAAAAATAAACAAAACACTGGCACTCTTCCCTTCTTACGAAAAAATATATGTCCGTTAACATCTGCAGGGTTACCTTAGTGGTTAGACAATCCACTTTTAATCAGTGGGGTCATGAGTTCGATTCCTGACCCATTTTGTGGAATATGCCTATATTCCATGTTGAAATTTGTGTGGAGCTACAACACAGGCAAGGAGCTGTTCCAATAAAGTGAGTCCAAACAAATAGAAAATATCCACAGATAAAAGCAAAAAACACCTATGTTCCAAAAAAAAAACCAGAAGGCAAATAATGACAAAGTACAAATATTATTATTATATTATATATAAATGAATTTCCATAGCAAATTATTTAAACTGTGCATCTACCAAGGATTTAGGGCTATAATATTTAATTGTATAATTATTGACATTAATAAAAATTATAAAAGAAAAAAAGCTTTTCGTTCTAGTCTATATCATGCACATATTGTTTCCACTTGCATGTTGGCTAAGTGGTTAGACAATCCACCTGTCAACAGTGGGGACCTGAATTTGAATCCTCACTCACGGCCTTATATCTGTGGAGTTTATATATCCTCCCCATTGTCGAAGTCAGCAAATTGGATAAAGTCATTTCAATTAAAGTCGAGCAAACTTGGTTGTCTTTGTCTGAAAAGATGCGTACGGTACGCTACGACGTACAAGGGCACGCTACGGCGTGAAAGGGCGTACGCATCCACTACACGTGGCAGCAACAGTAATTGGTCTTTCACCATACATTCGCACAAACACGCATACTTATAAAATAGTACACATTAATGGTAGTTGCAACACATAGTCAGTTATGTCGAAATATAGTAGTATTTATATGTTATATTAGAGTTACATGCATATTAGTGAAATACACGGAACAGGTTGAAGGAATCATATCATGAGTGGTATCATAATAAACCTCTTTACATATCCTACTGTTTGGTTCACTCTGCGAGGGAATCGCAGAGTGCATACACAAGTTATGAATGATAGGGAATTATGAACTACTTAAGACTAAGGAATCTTGGCGGGAAGAGCCGAGCATACCCCCTGGAGAGGTGACCCCCTCATTTGGATTCCTTAGGATGAACTAGCCAATGATTGACAACCCCTTGGACCTTCCTGAGACCTGGACCAATAGATGCAAGCTATACCACCTTCATTGTATTACTGTATTTCTGTGTGTATATAAGCAGCAGCTTCACATCTAGTGTTCAGACATCTTGTCCCTAGACTTCAGGATTGAATGACTGCACACTGGATCCAGAGCGCCTGCGATAAGTAACGGCTGTATTTATTATCACTTCGCTTGAGCATATTATTCTACTATTTGCGAATAAATCTTTGTGTGTTGGAAACACAAATCGAGGTTCGACAATCGTTATTGGTTAGCGACAATACGCACATAACACCATGTTTGTGTGGGTGTCCTATGTTTCCCTTATGGAAGAATACACATGGTTTAAGTTTGTACAATTTTAACAAATTAAGCTGTTATGTCTTTCATTTATACTAGCGTATTAGCTGTTTTTTAAAAATATCAAAACAGGTATAGGCAATTAGATATTACACATCAACCACTTTACATTGCAATTTATTACAACTGTGCATCCACCATGGTTCTTTTTAAAAAATAGTACATTGTTTAATGGTTGATACTAAATTCCCAAAAATATATATATATATTTTTTTGAGTGAAGTGTATTAAGATATATGCTGTGCATATTTGGTTGTGAGTGTTTAAACGAACAATGCTTTTTGAACAGTTTAGTGGTGTTATTCAGCGCTGCTACTATAGCTATTTTGGACTTAAACATGACCCCGAGCTTCCTTAAGTTTAAGCAAGAAGTTAAGAAAAACTGTGCATTTCTTCTTATCTGACGGATCTGGAGGTAAACGCCTACTCTTCTTAAGTCAGTACGATCTCCGCCCATTCTCCTCCCTTTCCCAACCCCTTTTTCTTAAGTGTTCGGAGAACTTTTTAAGTGCAGTTAAGAAGGATTTAACTTAACTTAAGAAATTAATAACTTACGCAATGGATATTCCTTCTTATCTCCCTTTTCTGGGCTTGCACAGAGAAGATTTTCGCAAGATCTGCAAGAAACAGCAGATAAGATAAGTAATGAATCAGGTCCATTGTGTACATGTCAGAGTTAGCCCTCCTACTTCAAACTTGCCTACACATGGACATCCAGGAGATGTCTCAGTTAATACACTCTGCGTAGCCGGTACCATTTTAATACACTGACTGGCTACAGGTTGCTCTAGCAGTACCCATTTCAGCACGTTTTATAAGGTGCCACAAAGGGTCCGCAACGCCATACATGACATATACAGAAAGCAGTGATCCATGACCCATAACATGATACATGAAGAACAAAATACAAAGACCAGACATACTGAATGAAGAAAAAATACAGGTAACATGGTAATGGAGAACAAATTATATGAGGAACAGTGAGTAAGAGTGATGGCAGTAATTAGCGGAGAGTAGGCTTAAGAAAACAGGGCTAGGGAAGCAGACCAAGAGGTACAGAGGGTGATGGAATATTAGAAGAACACAAGGAAAGAGGGCCCTGCTCATGAGAGGTTACATCCTAAAGGAAAGGGAAGACACAAATGGGGGTGATACCGACTGGGGGAGTGGCGTATGACTCCTTACCACATATGATGATAGATTATTACATGAATCCATCACTCTTTTGGTAACAAAAAAAAGTTCTTCCTGATATTACCTTTTCCCCTCCAAACGAGTATCCTTATTCTAGAAATTCTCTTATTGTAAAGAATTCGGCGTTCGTGAATTATTAATATCTTTAATATCTTTACGTTTCTATCACTCCCACATCGTGCCCCTCAGTCCTGCTTCTTTCCCACATCGTGCCCCTCAGTCCTGCTTCTTTCCCACATCGTGCCCCCCAGTCCTGCTTCTTTCCTACATCGTGCCCCTCAGTCCTGCTTCTTTCCCACATCGTGTCCCTCAGTCCTGCTTCTTTCCCACATCGTGTCCCTCAGTCCTGCTTCTTTCCCACATCCTGCCCCTCAGTCCTGCTTCTTTCCCACATCGTGCCCCTCAGTCCTGCTTCTTTCCCACATCGTGCCCCTCAGTCCTGCTTCTTTCCCACATCGTGCCCCTCAGTCCTGCTTCATTCCTACATCGTGCCCCTCAGTCCTGC
This sequence comes from Mixophyes fleayi, assembly GCF_038048845.1. Lineage (NCBI taxonomy): Eukaryota > Metazoa > Chordata > Amphibia > Anura > Limnodynastidae > Mixophyes > Mixophyes fleayi. The sequence goes on from NC_134402.1 coordinate 335,822,361, forward strand.
TTCTTTCCCACATCGTGCCCCTCAGTCCTGCTTCTTTCCCACATCATGCCCCTCAGTCCTGCTTCTTTCCCACATTGTGCCCCTCAGTCCTGCTTCTTTCCCACATCGTGTCCCTCAGTCCTGCTTCTTTCCCACATCGTGTCCCTCAGTCCTGCTTCATTCCTACATCGTGCCCCTCAGTCCTGCTTCTTTCCCACATCGTGTCCCTCAGTCCTGCTTCTTTCCTACATCGTGCCCCTCAGTCCTGATTCTTTCCCACATCGTGTCCCTCAGTCCTGCTTCATTCCTACATCGTGCCCCTCAGTCCTGCTTCTTTCCCACATCGTGCCCCTCAGTCCTGCTTCTTTCCCACATATTGTCCCTCAGTACTGCTTCTTTCCCACATCGTGTCCCTCAGTCCTGCTTCTTTCCCACATTGTGTCCCTCAGTCCTGCTTCTTTTTCACATCGTGCCCCTCAGTCCTGCTTCTTTCCCACATCGTGTCCCTTAGTCCTGCTTCTTTCCCACATCGTGCCCCTCAGTCCTGCTTCTTTCCCACATCGTGCCCCTCAGTCCTGCTTCTTTCCCACATCGTGTCCCTCAGTCCTGCTTCTTTCCCACATCGTGTCCCTCAGTCCTGCTTTTTTTTCACATCGTGCCCCTCAGTCCTGCTTCTTTCCCACATCGTGTCCCTCAGTCCTGCTTCTTTCCCACATTGTGCCCCTCAGTCCTGCTTCTTTCCCACATTGTGTCCCTCAGTCCTGCTTCTTTCCTACATTGTGTCCCTCAGTCCTGCTTCTTTTTCACATCGTGCCCCTCAGTCCTGCTTCTTTCCCACATCGTGCCCCTCAGTCCTGCTTCTTTCCCACATCGTGCCCCTCAGTCCTGCTTCTTTCCCACATCGTGTCCCTCAGTCCTGCTTCTTTCCTACATCGTGTCCCTCAGTCCTGCTTCTTTCCCACATCGTGCCTCTCAGTCTTGCTTCTTTTTCACATCGTGCCCCTCAGTCCTGCTTCTTTCCCACATCGTGTCCCTCAGTCCTGCTTCTTTCCCACATCGTGCCCCTCAGTCCTGCTTCTTTTCCACATCGTGCCCCTCAGTCCTGCTTCTTTCCCACATCGTGCCCCTCAGTCCTGCTTCTTTCCCACATCGTGTCCCTCAGTCCTGCTTCTTTCCCACATTGTGTCCCTCAGTCCTACTTCTTTCCCACATCGTGCCCCTCAGTCCTGCTTCTTTCTTACATCGTGCCCTTCAGTCCTGCTTCTTTCCCACATCGTGCACCTCAGTCCTGCTTCTTTCCCACATCGTGCCCCTCAGTCCTGCTTCTTTCCCACATCGTGGCCCTCAGTCCTGCTTCTTTCCTACATCGTGCCCCTCAGTCCTGCTTCTTTCCCACATCGTGCACCTCAGTCCTGTTTTACAATACTTTACTTACTGTTTTTCTCCACTTTTCTCTTTTTCAGTACTCTCCTCGGCGGCGCTGCTGTAAATGAAGCTGGCACACACACCAGCGTCATTCACAGGAAACTAGGGGAGGGTGGGCGCTCACTGTGAGACGCTGCAGCTGTGATTGGATGCCACTGTTAAATCGTTAACAGCGGCATCCATTTCATGCGGGGGGGAGGGGGGAACACATTGTATTTTAGCGCAGGGACCGGCCAAAATGGGGATTTAGCTTGGGCTTATTTTCGGGGTAGGGCTTATTTAGGACCGTTCTGGGAAAGTAAGGGTAGGTCTTATTATCGGGGAAACACGGTATTATCTAACAACAGTGATTTCACTATGGATACAGGAAATTTATGACACTTGGGGCTAGATTTACTAAACCGCGGGTTTGAAAAAGTGGAGATGTTTCCTATAGCAACCAATTCGATTCTAGTTATCATTTATTTGGTACATTCTACAAAATGACAGCTAGAATTTGATTGGTTGCTATAGGCAACATCTCCACTTTTTAAAACCTGCAGTTTAGTAAATATACTCCCTGATGTGGAAATAGTTTATTTTTCCCCACTGAGACTAATTGGTAGTGTTTTCAATGGGGGGTTGTCATTGTAATCCCCATGGAATATTAATGAGATTGTAAACACAAAAAACACCATCAACAGAATAGCCTGGATTTCATCTGCTACTCACCTGCATGAGCAAATTGACAGTTGTAATCCTGTGATAAATGGTCTTCAAACATCTAATCTACCTGGTACAAAATGCTCTGTTCCTGATCTTCCTACTCATTTTTCTATTGCAAATTTGTTATTTGTTGTAGCACTGTTTCCATATTTAGCATGTTTCTTTGTTTGATAATGGACAAAGACAATGGGCCTGATTCATTAAGGAAAGTAAGGCAATAAAATGAGTAAGTGTTCTCCTGGACAAAACCATGTTACAATACAAGTGGTACATATTATTTTATTATTTTGCACATAAGTTAAATATCGGCTGTTTTTTCATGCAGGACACAAATACTTGATAGTATTATTTTTACACAGCAATTTAAAATTGATCTGCGACATGCTCTACCCTAACTAAAAATCTGTTGTAACATTTTAAATTTAACCCCCCCTCCAATGCAACATGGTTTTACCAAAGTGCAGAGTTAAGCTGGGTACACATTACAGAAATTTCAACCAACTTTTTATGCCGAGCAATTTTACATGCGACCAATGGTCCGATCGCTCGGTCCATGGACTGCATACACACTAGCCTTGTTTAGGACGATAAAGGGAAGAGCGGACGTCCCTTTAGCGACTTTTTACAGCCATGTTGTCATGAGCAATGACTGTAATTTCGTACTCACTGTTGTGGATCGGTCGGAAGTTTATACACACTACAAAGCGGAAACGAGATTGGAACGAAAATATTGAACGGTACGACCAACCAAATGAGGCGATAATCGTCCATTGCTTAGGGTTTGGAAGATGTTTAGCTATTTGAAGCATGTAATAAAGAGAGGAAAGCATACCTTCATTTAAAGGCCTATGATGGCATAATGCTTTGAAAGGGTTGACATTTCTGTAGCTATTAGAGAGTGAGTTTAAAAATTGTTTTATTTGTAAGTATGCAATGTTACGTCTCACGGGAGATTCCTTTCAGTCATTGTTTACACAGACCTTCCCAAGGCGCAGAGTCTAATGAACCCCCCGGTCTTCACCAAGAACCGCTATAAGGCAGCATGGATATTACTGCAATCACTGAAACTCTGGGTCGGATACACTGAGGATACACCACACTCGGGAGAGTTGCTGGATCAGATACACCGGAGCACAGGCAGTACGTGGTCAATGAAGATAGCCGGGTCAGATACATAGGTACACAGGCAACAGCATAGTCAATAAGGATAGCTGGGTCGGATACACAGGAGCACAGACAGCACATAGACAATGAGGATAGCCGGGTTGGATACACAAGCAGCAGCGTGGTCCAGAAGCACAGGTCTAACAAGCCAAAGGGACACACACAGAGAAAACACCAGAAGCAGCACAGGACACAAAGGGAGAGCCAGACGCCAAGTGGTAACTTGTTGCTCTGACACAGGCAGTGTGACAGAGCGCGCCACAAGAGCAGGAAATTCAAATTCCCCGCCCCTGAGTCACATGACCGCAGCAGCGCCATCCGACCGGAAGACAGAGCTGCGGCTGAGATCGGGGAACAGGAACGTGGAGAGATAAGCTTCTTACATGCAAAGGGACTAACATTCAGTAACAGCACATATGCCACCCTCTAATTCATCTGTCACTAACCTAATTGTGTCATTGAACACAACTGGATGGTAATTATTCCATAAGAAGGTTAGAGGAGATGGGAAACTAGACAAATTAAAAAATGATCTATAGTGGTTCCAGATCTGGCAAGAAAAATGAAGAATTGGGTGTGTTTGAGAAATTCGTTGAAGTGTTTTAATTGATGTGTCAGAGGTTTACTGGTTATTTTCATATTTGTAATACTTGTATATTATTAATGTGTTCCAGTAGTCAGACTCTACATTTTCTAGGAGTTTAGCTGGCATATTCATACCCACATTTTACATAACGACATAAACCACACATTCACTAACAGTTTATAAAATATTAAACAGTGAAGCTATAACATAGGACTTAAAAACATTGTAGCTACAATCCTCACTGTGGAGGCAACTACAGTACCCTTTAGTGATTGTGCAGGTATAGTGAGCAATATACTACCTGTTATTGTATGTACACAACTGCCTGTGCACCTTGTAACCCTACAATACCCACCTCCCGCCTTCCCTAAGTGCTCATCCCTCCTGTTCTCTTTACCTATAACTTTTTTTTCCAGGCTTTCAGTAGCTGTGTTGTGAGTGGTAATGTTATTTGTTTACTGTATTGCACTGTTTTGTTGTTTGCCATCTGTATGGCGCTGCAGACCTCATGTGGCGCCATAGCCGGATTAAGGGGGGGGGGGCACAGAGGGCACATGCCCCGGGCCCCCCTCTCTCCGAGGGCCCCCCGCCGCCGTGCGCATAACTTCTACTGATTTTTTTTTATTCTTTTTTTTTTAATGGCGCCGGCAGCGGCAGCATCGGCGGGGGGCGGGGTGTACGGGGCTCCCTTAGTTGGTGGGGGGAGCCGGGTAGTAAAAAAAAAAAGATACACTAATCACCTCACCGCGGTGCTGGCGTCCCTCCTCCTCCCTCCTCTCTGCACTGTCAACACTGAATGACAGTTGTGACATCATCAAGTCACGCCTGTCATTCAGTGAGGAGCAGCGCGGAGAGGACCAAGAAAGAAACAAGAAGACAGAAGAGAAGAAAGAAGCTAAAAGAAAGGTAAGTAAAAAAAAAAGAAAAAGGGAATAACGCAGAAAGGCACAGTATGGAGGAAAAAAGGGGAGAAGAGAGGCACAGTATGGAGGAAAAAGGGGGAGAAGAGAGGCACAGTATGGAGGAAAAAGGGGGAGAAGAGAGGCACAGTATGGAGGAAAAAGGGGGAGAAGAGAGGCACAGTATGGAGGAAAAAGGGGGAGAAGAGAGGCACAGTATGGAGTAAAAAGGGGGAGAAGAGAGGCACAGTATGGCGGAAAAAGGGGGAGAAGAGAGGCACAGTATGGAGGAAAAAGGGAGAAAAGAGAGGGACAGTATGGAGGAAAAGGGGAGAAGAGAGGGACAGTATGGAGGAAAAAGGGGGAGAAGAGAGGCACAGTATGGAGGAAAAAGGGGGAGAAGAGAGGCACAGTATGGAGGAAAAAGGGGGAGAAGAGAGGCACAGTATGGAAAAAGGGGGAGAAGAGAGGCACAATATATAAAAAGGGGGAGAAGAGAGGCACAGTATGGAAAAAGGGGGAGAAGAGAGGCACAGTATGGAGGAAAAAGGGGGAGAAGAGAGGCACAGTATGGAGGAAAAAGGGAGAGAAGAGAGGGACAGTATGAAGGAAAAAGGGGGAGAAGAGGCACAGTATGGAGGAAAAAGGGGGAGAAGAGAGGCACAGTGTGGAGGAAAAAGGGGGAGAAGAGAGGCACAGTGTGGAGGAAAAAGGGGGAGAAGAGAGGCACAGTAAGGAAAAAGGGGGAGAGGCACAGCATGAGAAAAAAGGGGGGAGAAAGGCACAGTATAAGAAAAAAGGGTGAGAGACACAGCATGAGGAAAAAGGGGGGGAGAGACAAATAGTGGGGACAATTAATTTAAGATGGGGTGGTTTGGGGAGAATGAGGTCCATTTATTAAATGTGCCTATGAATTATTTAATGGCAGTGACAGTTGCGGGAAATAGGTATATTTCTGAAATGTAAATACTATTAATTTATTGCTGGGGCTGTTTGTAGGGAAGGAAATAGTATTCACATTTAATAAATAAACCTATTATTTTAATGTTGGGGCTGGAGAAAGGCCTAATTATTAATCATGGGTGGTACTGATTTAACTCCGGGGGTGGCTGTAATTTTCTAAATGTACCCATTTTTTTTCCCAAATAGGGCCCCTAACATTCCAGGATCCAGACAAGCCGCAACTAAAGAAACCTGCAGCACAGGTGGTGAAAGTGAGAAGAACAGGTAGGAGAGAGCAGCAAAGTCTGTGAAATGTTGTGATTCTAGTGGGACAATCCCAATTTTTGGTGACTGTTCAATGGTGTACACAACAATGCAGTTTTTTTGTCTGTAGGAGGGTGCCTGGCCATGCCCAATGATGCATCATCAATGGTATTTTAATTTGCTGTATCATTGCTAGTTTTAATGTGCATTATACATTTCATTTTTAAAGTGCAGTATCATTGCTAGTTTTAGCGTGCGGTATCATTGCTAGTTTTAGTGTACGTTATCAATGGTATTTTTAATGTGTGATATCATAGCTAGTTTTAATGTGTGGTGTCAATACCCATTTTAATGTGGTGTTTTGATGATTGTTTTAATGTACAGTATTTTAGTTTGTGGAAGCAATGATTTTTCTTATGAGGACAACCTAAGCGAGCCCTCTGGGAGAGCTGTAAGTGTCATACTGTGGGCTGTAGGTGATGTAATGCAGGATGTGTCACTATGCCCTTAATTTTAGATCTTAGGGGCCCCCCTGTCTTAAGTGCCCCGGACCCCCCGAAGCCTTAATCCAGCTCTGTGTGGCGCCCTATAAAGATAATAATAATAATAATAATAATAATAATAATAATAATTCCTCCAAAGGAGCTTACAGTCTAAATTCCCTATCACATACAAACACACTGATTAGAGTCCATTTTGTCAGAAGCCAAATAGCCTACCACTATGTTTCTAGAATGTGATCGGAAACTGGGGGACCCGCAAGAAACTCATGCCAACACAGAGAATGGGGCAATGCTAACCACTGTTATATTAGGGGGCAATTAGATGTGTAGATGTGTATCAGGTTGACCATCACTGATTTATAACAGTCCTGTCCAACTCCTAACTCGATGGTCACTGAAACTAATCTAAATCCTCATAAAAATACTTGAACATTATCAAGATTTATTTATATTGCGCCACTAATTTTGCAGCGCTGTACAGAGAACTCATTCACATCAATCTCTGCTCCATTGGAGCTTACAGTCTAAATTCCCTAACATAGACACACACTCAGAGACTAGGGTCAATTTTTGATAGCAGCCAATTTAACTACCAGTATGTTTTTGGAGTGTGGGAGGAAACCAGAGTACCTGGAGGAAACCCATGCAAACACGGGGAGAACATACAAACTCCTCACAGATAAGGCCATGGTCAGGAATCAAACTCATGACCTCAGTGCTGTGAGGCAGAAGTGCTAACCACTAGGCCACTGTGCTACCTAACAGCACTAAATCGTTATTTGCGGGAATATAGAAAATCTTTCCTAAAGGAAATGATTGTCTTTTACAGAACAGTTTGCATTTCGCATGGATTGTGTTCCAGTCAGTTTAAAAGGGAAGAAAGAGAAACCATAGTCTCATCTTTTCATTTATATGCTTTTGGTACACATTGCATGATGTATCATTCTCTTAATAGTCTAGTGATTGGCTGTAATTTATATATCCAAGTATGATACAACTGTACTATATTGCTAATAATGTTTTCTCAATAGCTAATTTTGATTGATTGAAAACTGCCATTTTTATTGATTTGTTCCTGCTTAAGGTGGAATGCAATTAAATCAAGACAAGGACAGAGGGATAGCACAGAATTATTACCATTCTCTTTATCATTGTGATTCCAGTCTCCTCGGGTATTGCAGGTAGTATATTTGCATAATCTGCACTTCAGTAATGTTATAAAAAAAGAGCACAAAACTTGAGCGTAGTTCCGACCGTATTTAAATCCAAGCGGATCTCAAGATACGTTTCGATTTGAATCTGGGTGTAAGTACGCTCTACCTAAATGTTACTTGTCGTATGTTAACAGACAGAACAGAGTGCAGTATACGTTAGGGATGAGCGGGCTCGGATATCTGAAATCCGAGCCCACCCGAACCTTGCCGATCCGAGCCGGATCCGAGACAGATCCGGGTATTCCCGCCAATTGCAAAACTGAAAGCGAGGCTCCGAGTCATAATCCCGTTGTTGGATTTCGCGATACTCAGATTCTATAAATTCCCCGCTGGCCGCCGCCATCTTCACTCAGGCATTGATCAGGGTAGAGGGAGGTTGTGTTAGGTGGTCCTCTGCCCTGCTATATCCTGTGCTGTGCTGTGCTGTGCTGTGCTGTGCTCAGTCCAGTGGTGCTGTGTCCTGTGCTCTGTCCTTCTGAGTTCAGTGGTGCTGCTGGGTCCTGTGCTGTGTCCTGTTCAGTCCAGTGGTGCTGTGTCCTGTGCTCTGTCCTTCTGAGTTCAGTGGTGCTGCTGGGTCCTGTGCTGTGTCCTGTTCAGTCCAGTGGTGCTGTGTCCTGTGCTCTGTCCTTCTAAGGGCATTGTTATTTCCCCATTATTCCCAAGTTATAAAAAAATGTAAAAAAAGTTATAAAAAAAAAAAAAAAATAGTTATAAAAAAAAGAAATTAAAAAAAAATATCCAAAAACAATCCTGCAGTATAAGTCCATTGGTACTGCAATATTACAAAGTTCACTGATTCTGCAGTATAAGTCCACCAGTGGTACTGCAATATTACAAAGTTCACTGATTCAGCAGTAAAAGTCCAGTGGTACTGCAATATTACAAAGTTCATTGATTCTGCAGTATAAGTCCAGTGGTACTGCAATATTACAAAGTTCACTGATTCAGCAGTATAAGTCCAGTGGTACTCTCCTGTGCCGCATATAATTTTTAAAGGCTTTGCCGAGTGTGTGTGGCTTAGGGGTACGCTCTCTTGTGCTACATATAATGGAAAACAAAAATTTGGAGGATAAAGCTGCGAGGAAAAAGCTCAGTTTTCCTAAAAGACCCGCTGGCGGGGATGCTGATAACATCTGGTCCGGACTGAAGGACCTGCCAATCATTGCAGACATGTCTACTGTTGCTGCATTGGATGATGTCACAATAGAAAAAATGGTGGAGGATTATTTTGCTGACACCATCCAAATAGACATGTCAGACAGTCCATATTGTTACTGGCAGGAAAAAAAGGCAGTTTGGACGCCCCTGTACAAACTGGCTCTATTTTACCTGAGTTGTCCCCCCTCCAGTGTGTACTCGGAAAGAGTTTTTAGTGCAGCGGGGAACCTGGTCAGTGAGCGGCAAAGGAGGTTGCTTCCTCAGAACGTTGAAAAAATGATGTTCATAAAAATTAATTATCAATTCCTCAATCAAGTACAGCACTGCCCTCCAGATAGTACAGAGGGACCTGTGGTTGTGGAGTCCAGCGGGGACGAACTGATAATGTGTGAGGAGGAGGAAGTACACACTGTAGGGGGAGAGGAATCAGAGGTTGAGGATGAGGACAACATCTTGCCTCAGTAGAGCCTGTTTTGGACTAAAAACAATATTGTGAGGTGTGAGGTGTTCAGAATAGACTGGGAATTAGTGGAAATGATTGTTATTGAATGTTATTGAGGTTAATAATAGCGTAGGAGTGAAAATAAACCCAAAAACTTGATTTTAACACTTTTTATGTTTTTTTCAAAATAAATCTGAATCCAAAACCTTTAAATCCGAACCAAAACCTTTCGTCAGGTGTTTTGCGAAACAAATCCAAACCCAAAACCTCAAGGAAATCCGAATCCAAAACACAAAACACGAGACACCAAAAGTGGCCGGTGCACATCCCTAGTATACGTACAAGCATATGTGCAATATAAGGTCTTCAGAACCAATACAAAAAGTAATATTATAAAATAAATGAACAATTCTAAACAATATTAATAAAAATATGGTTGGTTTAAAAAAAAACTATTTATTTCTAATTTTAGCTTTTTACATTAAATAGATGAATCAAGATTTCTTAATACATACTGTACATACAATGAGTTTTTTAATGTTCTATCATACTTATACAAAAAATGTTCTGCGCTAGTTAGTGGCACGCATAGGTGTACTTTAAAAAAAAAAGACTATGCTGCATTAGTCATCGCTATCAGTCGGCACATATACCAGCCCTGTAGCTGGTGCAAATGATACGGCTGAAACAAGCGTACTTAAGAGAAACCCAGGACTGCGTCTACAAGCCCTTACTGTACATGGCCTATGTCCCGCCTTCAATTTGTAGGCAGTTAATTATTCATTTGCTTTCAGTCAGAATTGCATGCAATTGTGTTTACAGGTGTAAGGTCTATTACATGCAAGATACAGTATGTAAAGGGCCTTACGTCCAAACATGAATCAGACCCTGAATATCCCAGAGCTCTTGGACAAGTTGACAAGCTGAGGAAATAAACTGAATATAATGACACCAACACTCCCTTATTGTGCCTCTGTATTGAGTGTGGTTTGTATAGATCTGCAATCCTTGTTATGATGCCTGATGTTTGTTTGGCTTTCTTCATATTGTGTTCTTCTATTGTTCTTTACTTTATTAAAAAGTGTTGGAACATTAGGTCTAAAAAATACACTACTCCACTTATAAACATCCCTGTTTTCTTTGCAGGTATAACATATACTTTATAGATTAGTGAGGGTCTTACTGCGTGAAGCTAAATACTTCATGTCACCATCACTTGTATGACAGTGACTTGGGTGTGACGTGTGTTATGAAGAGTCTAAGGTGTGGTAGGAGAGCTTTGAACTTTTGGGTTGTTTGTTCATGTTCAAACATTGTTATATGTCACCATCATCTCTATCAGATATACAGTTTCCCATGATCCAATTTTCTGCTCTAGTTCATACTTACCTACTTTCTTAAGCTCCCTTCTGGGAGCCAGCCAGTGGAGGGAGGCGTGAGGGGGCGGGGCGGCCAAAATCGCGTCATTTCGGTCCCGCCCCCTGTGACGTCATGACGCAAATTGCGTCATTCGAAGGCAGCTGTCCGTGAGGGTGGCCACGCGTGGTGCACCGTTAGGCTCCGCCCCTGTTAATCTTATGTAAGTACGGCCAATCGCAGCAGGGGGCGGGGCCACAATGCCACGTTTAGCCCCGCCCCCACCCATCTTCAACAACGGAGACAGCTGGATCCGGGATTTTTGCCTGCTCTCTCGGGAGTCCGGGAGAACTCACAAAAATTTGGGAGTCTCCCGGACATTCCGGGAAAGTAGGCAACTATGTTGTATCCATTAATACAAAATGACTGTATATCATTCATTTTTTACACATTAATCTTTCTTTGGAATAAAGAAAAGAGTGGTGTAAAGTGTTGGTATTTTAGCTACATTTTTTGGATGACACAACATTTTGACCTTTGTTAAAGTGTGTATAGCAAATGTAGTCACTGCTTGATAATATACAGTATACTGGAACTTAATGCACTAAGCACACAACCCATATACAATACGGCTAATTTAATTATAAGCAAATATATAGGTAAACTCCACTTAGGGCCATCCACTCAATGAATGTGACTTTCACGTAACTCATTAAATACTCCCCATTTATGTATTAAATAAATCATGAGACTAAGTGGCCTATTTATGAAGCCTTAACAATGCGGAAACTGCTTTTTTTTTTTCTTTTTTTTTTAGGAAAAGACTAATGCAGGAGATATCAGAGATATCGCCTTCAATAGACAAATTACCGCATTAACAGCAATCCCCATAATAGTTAATGGGAACTGAGGTTTGGGCAATATTATCAAATTCCTAAAATATTATCAAATTCCTAAAACATTCTCCCAGAGTATCATGCTTCTGTCACTGTGCTTCACTTCACGCTAGGGATAGTGTTCTTGTGGCAATGTACAACGCTAGGGCTCATACACAGAGGTGTAATTTGTTTTGCATATCGGCACTGAAAGCTACAAACAGGTATTGGATAGTACACAGGGGCATTTATACATATATTACAAAAACTGATTTATGGAATCATCAAGGAACGCAAAAAGAATGTATTGTTCGTTTCTTTTAAAAGCGCACATAAATCGGGCATACGCATGTCTGTATTCAACAAGGAGCGGATGTAAAGATATGTTGATGAATACGGGTCTAAGTCTGCTCTAACAGACAATACACTGCAGGATACGTCCAATATAAATATAAAGCCACAAAAGAACGCACAGAAATATTTTTTTTCAATTAACGTCAACTGTTAATATGGTCATTATTGACAACATTTTTAATGATAAAAGCTTTTTTTCTCATAAAATGCATTTGCTATGAATGTCTACTGTACATAAAAGGCATTTGTACAGTGCAAATGTCTAACTTGCACACACAGCCATCATCATCCATTCTGCTCTAACAGGGATATGTTCAACACATATGCGGAATATAAAATCCCAAAAGAACACACGGATAAAATAAAACTTTTTAATTAATGCCACTAATATAGTCATTAATGATAAAACATTAGGTAAAAAATTATAACACCCCCCCTTATAAAATACATTTATTAGGATGTTATGAATGTCTCATGTACATAAAATGCATGTTTACAGTTACTCCTGATTGTAAACACATGTTCTAGCATGTACACACAGCTGTCATCACTGGAAATCGGCACTTACACCAGACCTGAAGCTGGTGCAAGTGTTACAACAGGAAAAACACGTATCTTAGAGATGCCCAAAGTTTAAATCGGACAGTGCTCCGTACACTCCAGCTTGGCACGCCCTAACCGTACAATGAAAACATGCATACACCCATTTCCCTCTCCGTTCTGCCCATGAAATTGTAGGCTGCAGTAAAGGTGCTTTGTGCTCTTAGATGAATTGGACAATGCTGCGTTCTCTGGTGTATGGCCACCTCAAATGTATCCCAAATGTTTTCAACACATTTGATTTAAAATACAATGGGCCTGATTCATTAAGGAAAGTAAAGCAAACATGTGATGACAGATTTATAGTCGGGATAGGGCATGTCCTAGATCAACTTTAAATTATAGTGTACACATAAAGCTATCAAGTATTTGTGTGCTACATGAAAAATACAGCCAGTATTTTCCTTACATGCAAAATAATAAACTAATTTGCACCCCTTGCATTGTAACATGGTTTTGTCCAGGAGAAAACTTAATCATTCTTTTGCCTTACTTTCCTTAATGAATCAGGCCCAATAAGTGCATTGAAATGCTAATTAAATGAACAATTGCGTACACGTTATAAACGCATATAGTTGAATGCATCATAGCCCTTATACCATAACTCTGCCTATTGGCAGCCTCCTTAACAAGGACAGATGCTCAGTTTGGAGGACGACCTTTTCTATACAAATTAACAATTGTATCATATTCCCTCCAGTTCTTTTGATGGATTTGACAGAATTGTACAGATATTAAAAGTCTTTGAAATCTTCTTATATCCTTCCGATGGTTGGTGCTGTTCAATAACCTTTTCATGGATTTGCTTAAATTCTTTGATGTTCACGAAGAAGCTTTTGCTTGGAAATACACTATCTAACTGCAGGACCATCCACCGACAGGTGTACTTATTTTGTAATCAATTGAAACACTTTAACTGTACACAGGAGGGATATGTTTATTATGTGATCTCTAAAGACAAGTGACTGCACTACAGGTTATAGGTGTATCTTAGCAAAAGGGCAAATACTTGTTTCTATTTGTAATTAAGAAAAAGCTGTAGAGTTATTATTATTATTTATTTGTTAGGCGCCACAAGGTATCCGCAGCGCCGTACACAGTACTAACAGTAGACTATACAGGGTGAAACCATACAGAACAATGAACAAAAAGTACCAATACTTCAGAAACTCCGACCAGTCATATGCAGTAAAGACGGAGCGGAAGAACAGGTATGGAGACAGGAGGGGAGGGGGCCCTGCTCATACGAGCTTACATCCTAAGGGAGGGTAAACAGACCAGGCACAAGAGGAGCCAGTTGAGGCAAGAGGAGAGAAGGGAGGACGAGCAAAAGGGAGGAGATGGGGGTTAAGTAGATGGTTGGTAGGCTTTGAGGAAGAGGTGAGTTTTGAGTGCACGTTTGAAGGAGCACAGAGTAGGAGAGAGACGTATGGAACAAGGGAGGTCGTTCCAGAGAAGGGGGGCTGCACGGGAAAAGTCTTGGATTCTGGAGTGGGAAGAGGTGATAAGAGTGGAGGAGAGGCGGCGGTCGTTGGCCGAGCGCAGGGAGCGGGCAGGAGTGTGAATGGAGAGTAGGTTAGAGATATAAGGGGCAGTAGAGTTGGAGAGAGCCTTGTAAGTGGTGGTGAGGAGTTTGAAAAGGATTCTGTAGGGGAAGGGGAGTTGCTTCTTATTTGACATTACAGAGTATCTACTGTGCATCAGTGGTAACAATTCCTGCATAAATTATATTGATTCCATGATAATAAAAATAAAAATGTGTGTGAATACTCTTTGTAAAAACTGTGGGCTTGAGAGTTGGACGTAATTTATGCAAAAAATGTAGGAATAAATTGCACCCTAAAATAATACTTAAGACACCTACGACTCTGCATTGTACGTAAAATGTTTGAATAAGATACGCTTAAAGTGTATGATACTTTTGTAAGTTGATGATGTACACTCCCCCCCTCCCCCCCATTAAGTACTACCAGTGCTTGTGCTCATAGCCAAGACTGGTATCGACAAAATCAGGGGGATAAAAAGTGTGGGGTCACATCGGAAAAGCCGGTAGCAGAATGAGGCTACAGGAGGCATGGGATCCACCTGCCGTAATGATACCCAACCTTAGCCTGTTCACACATGGCTGAATTACCAAGGGGGATCAGTCCCACAAAAAAATGTACCCCCCCTCCAGACCCGTGTCGAAAGTACTAGGGCTCATTCCACCCCCTGGTGCGGTAGGTGTGGGATAATAAATTTACTAAGAGGTAGAATTAAGTACTTTTACATGGTAAACTACAGTGCTTGGGTATGCTGGAGCCTGTAGTACTACAGAGACTGCTGGAACATTGTGCACCAGGTAAAATTGTTGTTTAAGAACAAGAACACACAGGAGAATATTTTTTATTATTATAAATAAATACTTTGGCACACAAACCTTTCACTACTTTATTGCTCATCTACTTCCTGGGGCATGGGGGGGATGGGGGAGTCTCTTCTTCTGCTTTGATTGGCAATTCATAGGTTAAAAATAAAAAAACTTAATTATTCGGTGCCTACATTTTGAAGTCTTCCATCTTGTTTTAGTGCTTTGCTGTTCTTGTAGATTTGTTAGTGAGTTGTGTTCCGTGATGTCCTATAGTTACCAACATTCTAAAACATGAGCAGGGCCCTCCTACCCTTTGTTTTCATGTCTGCATTTAGTTTGTCTACTCTGTATGTGCCTGTTATATATGTGTTCTGTTTTCCCTATTGCTCAGCGCTGCAGAGCACTGTGACATGTTACAAATCAACAATAATAATAAAAGAATCCAGGGACACTCTGCTGCTGCATCTATGTGCGTCACATGTGATACTGTCTGTGGAGCTTGGAGAACTACAATCCCTGTCTTGTCATGTTACATATGACAAGATGGGAGCTTTAAAGACTCCCTCTGCTATCACTGCTGCTCCACTGTTACATAGAAACTAGTCTCCATTATAGGAGCGGTATATCTGCTTCCTATATCATCATGACCGCCAATTGCAGTGTTAGCAGAGGGAACACCAGATAAATCCCAAAGGCTTCCTCAGTCTTTGGTCGTCCTAGGCATTAATACCACCTCAACTAGTGGTGATGATGAGACACTAAACGGATCCCTGCTCCTATAACGGAGAATTGTATCCAATAATTTTGGGGTATAATTTTGGACTATAAAATGTGATGTAAAATATACATTTTTATATAAAAAAATATACATTTTAGTGGGCAGGGAAAGGGAAAAAAAATCCCTCTCCCTCTCCTCTGACATTCTGTCACTTCTAACCTGGCACATGGACCACTTTCCTGGGATCCTGCACCCTGCACCCTTTCCTTTCTTCTCGGCCCCCTTCCCTCCACTAATACCATCTCCCCTGACACCCTGTTCCCTCCCCTGGGATCCTGGCACCCTCTCCTTTCTTCTCGACCCTCTCCTCTCCACTAATACCCTCTCCCCTGGGATCCTGTTCCCTCCCCAGGGATCCTACTCCCCGACACCCTCTCCTATCTTCCTGCCTCCTTCTCCTTCTGACATCCTGTTCCTCTCTCATGACACCATCCCCTCTCCTGATTTAAAATAAAAACAAGATAAACACTAAATAATAAACACTAAATAAACTGAAGTCCCCCAAAAATAAAAGCTGAAAACTTTTAAAACCTTATTTTAAAAGTACAGAGAATAAGCATAGATGGTAAGAAATGCATTTAACATGTAGGAAAATGGTAATTTTATTGTGTTGTTGGTTACTGCTGAAAAATAGGGACATTTCCAGGGATAACTCATTAATACCCGGGACTGTCCCTGGAAATTAGGGACAGTTGGCATCAGTGAAGTCTGCTGAGGTGTGTGCCTATTATCACAAAGCATCAGAAGTTCCTACTTTTGCTATTTGAAATGCTAAAAATATGGTATAGCCTAATTTTAACTACCATATTAATCACATACTTTCCTACTTTTCCTACTTTGCTTCCAGGAGATAGAGGTGAAGTATGAAATGAGGTGGACAAGACTTCATGATGCAATTCATGTCATCAAATGGGCGGGGCAAGGCATACGATAACCAGGGCCTCATTAAGGGTTCAGGCTGCCCTAACATGCTCGTAGCGCCCCCTCGCCTTTCATAACACGCTAAAGGTAAAAACAAACTCATCCTTATTTTAAAAAATGGATGCCTGCACCCCCTCATTTGTTTTTGAAACTCAGCTCCACTTGCATTTTTAATAGGATCACACCAATCGTTGTCACTCATTTAATTTTGATTAAAATCAGAACTGTATAGCGTAATTGGGGAATGAAAGAGCGCTACCGAGGGTGGAAGGGTGGTGCTATTACTGTCTCTCCTACTCTCTTATCCTCAAGCGCCTGTATGAGAATGATCAATGGGCCTGATTCATCAAGGCACGTATTCTGAGCTCAACCTGTGTTCAGTATTATACGCATGTATTCATGCTTTGCGTGTGCCTGAATTCAACAAGGCACGGATCTCTAGATACGTGTGCTTTTGGAATCGGGGCAGATCTGCTGTGCTCTATTACACCGGACGCAGCAGGATGCAGTGGCGGATCTAGAAAATAATTTTACCAGGGTGATTTAGTCCCCGTCCCCTTTTTGACAGCTAAGGCTGCGTACGGCTGCACACTATGTGCAGGTCCGTTTGGCAGAGACAGGCAGGGAGAGTGTGCTGCCGGGCCACTCTGATTGTTTTTAAAACACAATCAGAGCAGCCAGACATGACTGTCTGCCTGTCTCTGCCGGACGGAACTGCACATAGTGTGCAGCCGCCGGCAGCAAGCCCCTGCTAGGGGGGGTGATTGCCCTGATCGCCCCCCCCCCCCACCCCCCTCCTGGATCCGCCACTAGCAGGATGCGTCCAATACCTATGTTGATTATAAATTCACAAAGGAACTCACAGGAAAAATCTCCTCTGGGATATCAGGGTGAGGTGGGCGTGTTGGGGCGGGGTCCGGCTGGGCACATCATTTGGCTCAAAACATCAGTTTCCGGCCAATTACAGCAGGGGGTAGACCACGATGGCACTCGATTCGCATCCTAACCCCCGCCCCTCTACTATTGTGTTGATTAGGAACTAGGAGGTTACTTTGCTCTCTGGCAGTCTGGGAGGACTCCCAGAAACTTGGGAGTCTCCCGAACATTCCGGGAGAGTAGGCAACTATGGTCCTAGGTTGCTGCCTAGTCAGCCTATTGGATAACTGACTATAATGCTAATTTTGTGATGATACCCCTTCTCATTCTGTGTTCACTGAGATAGACAGTGCTTCAATCACAGCAAACCTCACCCACCTTGCAGACAAGTAAGCAGCCTTGTGGGAGAAGTGTCTACTCTCTCCAGGGGCCATGAGGTCTACTGATAAGATTGAAGTTTCCTGGACATCCCAGGAGAATAGGCGATTATGATTTATAAGTATAATGTGTTAGTGTAAATTACCCATTAGTACATAAGAATCCTTTTGTACAATACATGCTACCGAATTTTTTACAATAAAATGCATCATCCTAGCAAATTGTCTACCTGCGCAACCTGGCATCACTAGGCCGACACCCTAGGTTACCATGGAGACGCCGCTAGAGACACAGTAGCGCTAGTCGCAGCATGTGTTTCTATGGACACAAACGCTTGAACCGCAGTGCATTATGGGATGAAACAAAGTGCCGAAAAAGGAGCCTCGAGAAGCCGTACTAGCTGACCAATGAAAAAACATGTGGGTGAACGACCAGCCAATCGTGTGCAGCGTGGGAAAGCAAGAAGGTAGGTAATAGAGGCTGCAGCGCGCTCAAGAGACAGTGTGTTAGAAAACGCCGTGACAGACCGAGCAGCACATTACACAGTGAGTACTGACTGGTTCCGTGACGCCTGGGAGCTGCGTGTATGACGGAGCCGCACAGTGTGATACTAGTGGGCAGGTGGTGGGCTCAGTACTGGGGGGACATAGGCTGCGAGGGACCGTGTGTATGCGCCCATCTGTGGCTGCGTAGTTAGACCTGTGTGTACCTTGTGTTCAGTGTCTGATCTGCACCTGTCACCACAGGCCACTATGTCTGAGAGAAAAGCCGTCATCAAGAATGCGGACATGTCCGAGGAGATGCAGCAGGACTCCGTGGAGTGCGCCACCCAAGCCCTGGAGAAATTCAACATTGAGAAGGACATAGCCGCCTATATCAAGAAGGTGAGTGACCCTTGTCCTGGCCGATTGTCATTGGTACCTGTGTACTTTCTATATGGGGAGAGGGTACCAGGCTAAGGGACGCTGCCCCACACGCCCCATATTCCCCTCTTAGTCCTTGTCAGACTCTTACACCCCCCCCCCCATATCATAGTGTAGCCACTCCAACTACAGATCATCTCCACTCACCAGGTATAGTGGGTACAACTCCACATCTGCAGCGTGTTGTGCCCACACCAGTGTTATATTGCTTATTCCCAGGGATCATCATCCCCCTCATAAATTGGATGCCTGCAGTCTAACTGGCAGTATAGACAATGATATATAGTGACCTTGCTTTAAACCTTACTGTTGTAAAGGGATGCTTTGCAACATCCAGATTTAGTACCGTCCTAACTAATGTTACAGTAGTGTGATGGGTTTGGGTTTTTTTTAAAAAAAAATTTGTTGCTTCTCCCTCTTGAATCTAGCCTTACTGTGGGTAACCTCCAATGTGTTTATCAGATTTTACTAGTGTGGTAAAAGAGAAAAATGCTAATGTAACACAAGTAGTTCATTGGTCTGAGTGGCATATTGATTTGCTTGGGTCACGAGTTTGATCCTCCACCAGGGCCTTAACTGTGTGAAAGCCCCATGTAATGTGTGGGGTTCCTCCCACAATGTACTGGTAGGTTAATTTGCTGGTTATAAAAATTATCCCATGTCCGTGTGCTAGGGACTCCAGACTGAGCAGGCACTGATGTGAATGACAAATATTCTCTGTACAGTGCTGTGGAATTGGTGGCGCTATATAATTGGTGATTATATGCAGAACAGATCTAGGGATGGGTGGAAGCTATGTGATGATGACCATACACTTTTGGTGTGTAAAAAGTGTTCTTCCTTGGCAGTCTATGGTTAAACTTTGCCCACTTAATACATCCGTTACAAATACTGATATTCCAACTACTTGGGTAGATGGTGTATGGGCTATGTCTCCTCTTACGTGTCAAGTTTGTAGCACTTGCAGAAATTCTCGGACTTGGTGACCTTAGTCTTTGTACTAGACTACTGATGACCATGTGCAGCCTCTGGACTGATACATTTTGACCAAAATATCTTTTTCTTTTAGGAATTTGACAAGAAGTACAACCCTACATGGCATTGCATCGTGGGCAGAAATTTTGGCAGCTATGTAACACATGAGACCAAACACTTCATCTACTTCTACCTTGGTCAAGTTGCAATTCTCCTGTTTAAATCTGGATAGATCAATGCAAATACTCATTGTTACTTGGACTATTCAAAGAAATTTGGACTTTCTTAAGGGGACATTCCCTTTCTGCCCCCTCTACCTTATTTGTGTTATTGGGACTTGTGCTGACTTGTTTTCATACTGGTCATAAAGCGATTTTGGAAAAAGAAATGAATTGTATTTATTTTCAAACTTATTTTTTTCTTTTTCTAAACACATTAAATGTTTCTTTTTAAAACTTGCATTCCTATTCCATTATATGAACAATATCAATAACGGTCTAAAACAAGCTGGTTAATGTTTGCCTGTTGCATTTCGTGCTGCCATACTGTGTGTAGATGACAAGGGTAAAATTGATGTGGCTGGTCCCTTTTGAGCATAATGCAATAGCCTGGAAATGTACATGTTTTGTAGTAGATTAATGTTTCTGTTATGTTAGATTTATTACTTCACTTTGATTATAACATGCATGTGTAAGTAAATGTATACAGATACTTCAGAAATGCAGCCAGTGGTTCTCTCTTTAAACTGGCTGTTTTGGGAGATGAACGACTTGGAGAGCCTGTAAAATAGCAGGATTGTACAGGAGGTTACGCCTTCCGTCTTATTGGTAAGCTTTATGTGCACATAGATGGTATATAGTGCTATACGGACATGTTCTATTAAGGGTAATAGAAACCAGCACTATAACTAATCTGCAATGTGTAATAATTGGTAAAATATATTTTTCAGGCATGAGTAACACAATGCATTCACATCATATAGATTTGAATTGGCCCTTAACTGCTTAGCAACTGTATAAAATTGGTTAAAAGAGAAACCAAACAAACAAAAAACACTTGTATAAATGTACCCCCTCTAAAATCCCTTCTTGATAGTTTGGTTAAATCGAGCAAGCAATGGGCAATAACTGACTGTGGAAATTTTGTTTAACAGTTACCATGGAGGAAAACGTATGGTGTATTTGGTTTGATCTCAGAACATTTGCTGCCCACATATGAGCAGTCTGGCAACCAGTTATAGACTAATTGCACAGATGGCGTGGTCTCACTAACTAAAAATCATTTTGATTTGAGACAGCAGGGTTGGAAATCTGGTCAGTACTTTTATGGGGTCATTGTACACCTCACCTGCCTGTGGCTGAACCTGCAGTTTGTCTGACCAAATTGCTTCCAGACCAGGCTAAATCCCATAAATAACACTTCATATGATGTTCTTGTATATGGCAACTTATGAATTCATATACCATGGTGTAATCTTCTCTAATCGCGTATCCAATTGTAGTGTCTGAAATGAGTCATGAGATTCAAGGCTCTCCGTGCACAAAGAGCAGCTTTTATAATATACTGGCTGTTTTCTTTGAATACTAGTAAATGGACAGTTCAATGAATGTTGGCTGCTAGAACAACTTTTCCATATTCCATTCATGTATTTTGCCACAACTGCCCTGACATTAGATCACATCTTCAGCATGGCCTATTTGCATGTTTATAATGGGAAGTAATCATTATTGGCCCATCTATGCCACAATTTCTAAAATAAAATTCGGACCAGTAGTGTGTATGAGCAACTCTTAAAGGATGTTGATTAAATCTTGTTATGGACAACTGCCTTATTCATCAGTTAGAAATATTTTGCTTCCATTTATAAAGGAGATGCCCTTTAGTTAGTCTTGAAGGTGCATCTGGCTAGCTAATGTATATCACTCGACAAGTGGGCAAAAATTGTTGGCTGAACTGTTCATGAGAATGAAGCATATCTATTTTTTTTTTTTCAAACCAGCATGAATGAGTGTACAGCACTTTAATCTTGTCCACCTCATTCAATATTATTTGAACCTATCTGTATTGTTCTACAGCTTACATGTCACCTGTACAATACACAACACTTGAAAAAAAAATATTTTTTCTTTCAAAAACTCCAGCCTAGATGGCAGTTGTCATGTGACGCACGTGGTCTACGCTCCCCAGTGCCTCACAGCTTTCAATGAGTGTGCCTCAGATTTTTCTTATCCTTAAAGACAATTTGTCTTGTGCTCTCTGTTGATTAGAGCTCAGAATGGACATTATACAGTACAGTTGGAGGATATGAATAAATCCCATAATGCTTTAATTTATGCATTAAACAAAAAATGGTAAAATATAACATATACCACTTGAAATCGCTAACACGGCAGGTCCACCTCTTCACACTGTCTACTTTCTGCTGCACCACTAGAGCTAACTGCAGAGAGCTCACAGATTGCTTAATCCTTGACCCATGACTAAAAATGTTCTTTGAGATCTTTTACTGTGAATATACTTTTTTTTGTTGTTAAAAAGAACACTGATGGCAGCAAACAGCAGAAAACCTGGATTTCCTGATGCATATAAAGATGGTTGCAGCTTTATTAGCATCTACACTAAAAACACATTTTGCTTTACTTAAAACCTGATTTATTCACTTTTATTATTTCGGGTAGACAACTGCTGCTTTACAGCCTAACAGCTTTTCATATGGTGGTTTGTTTTTTTTAGGGCTAGATGCAGCGATTGATCATATGTATGGGACAAGTGTGATTAAAGGTTATCTTAATAGGCTCCTGTATTCCATGTTCATTTTGGCTAAAGCCAAATGCATGCTTAAAAGAGCAATCCCAAATATAGGAATTCTTTTTTCTTTAAATAGTAAGAGAAGTACCTTTTCAGCATGCATCTGACTTGTTTTTTTCTTAACCTCTAGTAAACAAAAAATGGCTGACACACAGTCGGTCTGCTAATCAGATACAGGCTCAGAGCATGTGATGGGAGAAGGCAGTCCCCGTACAGACAGCTCAGAGGGCCTATCTGCTCACTATATCATGTCTTGTGTCGCCAAGGTAGTCCAGAATCAAAAATCATGAACAGCCTAAAGGGGAAAAAAAAAAACTGGGAATTACTAACATATCATGCAAGTGATTTATGTTAAAAAAAAAAATCAATACATTTTAAACTTGTTTTTTCTTTTTTTTTCTCATGGTATTGGTGCCACTATAAATGAGTAGGGATGTCCACTCATCAAAGCCCTAGTTCTATTGAACAGATGCTATTGTCTTATTGAAAGATTCAGCCCCTCTGGAAATGCAGACAAGTTAACTGAACCAGACTATGTGTTATTGCTCTTATTTCAGGAAAACACCACAAATGCTAGCCATTGATTAACCAGGTGTTACAACAACACACATCTCTCGCAAGGTGGGAAGAAAAGATCATTCTGCATTTTCATTGGTAATAAAAACAAACTGTAATAGAATTCAATCTATTTTAGTCAATCCTTCTCAATATACTTATATTAGGTGTGTATATAGCATGGAACGGTCTCTTCTAGTTTCATTTCCTTCATTTCTGTTTGTTTTAATGCTTCAAAATGTTACCATTATTCTTAGTTACTTCTTAAAATATTTATTAAAAGGGGGATAAGGCCGAGTCATCGAGCTAGTTTGCTAAACTCCGTCCAAAGCTTAATATCAGAGCAAAATATTGGGTTTTCCACTCAGTCAGCACAGGACAAGCTACTTCTACGGTGACCATAGTGTAGGCAACTAAATTAAACATGTTCAATCCAGCACTTCCCCTCTTGGCACCTTGTTGCTGACAACAACAGTTTTGGCCAACAGTGAGCTACAGAGCTGCGGGGTCCAAGGAACAATTAGAGCGCTGACTTGGAGATGGATTTTGCTTACTCTAGAGTGTCTAAAGCCCCTGGGGATGCATTTTCCCCATTCAGCCTAACGCCTACACATCAGAGCCCTACACATGCTGGTGAGGAATGTATTGAGAGTTCTCCAGGTGAGGCCATTCAGTTATACCCAGGCATTCCTCTTGCTCCAGTACTAGTATGACAACAGGAATCTGCTTATGAACTGTTCCAAACTTCACAGGGCCCAAGTTAGTTGCCTATATACAATACATGGTCAAAAGTATGTGTACACCCCTTAGAATTAGTATGTTTGACCATATTGAAGAGGTCAGTGATTTTCAACATGGCACTGTCATACGATGCCACCTTTCCAACAAGTCACTTTGTCAAACTTCTGTCCTGCTAGGTCAACTGTAAGTGCTGTTATTGTGAAGTGGAAACATTTAGGAGCAACAACAGTGGAACCATGAAGCAGCAGGCCACACCCGTTCACAGAATAGGACAGCCAAGTGCTGAAGCACATAGTACATAACAATAGTCTCCCCTCGGCTGCAACACACACTACAGAATTCAAAGCTGCCCCTCACAGCAACGTTAGCACTAGAACTGTTCATGGATTGGGTTTCCATGGCCAACAGCCGCACAAAGCCTGAGATCACAATGCACAACGCCAATCGTCTGGAGTGGTGTAAAGTACACCACCCCAGTACTCTAGGGCAGTAGAAATGTGTTCTCTGGAGTGACGAATCACTCTTCACTATCTGGCAGTCCAGAAGAATCTGAGTTTGGCAGAAGCCAGGAGAACACTTCCTACCTCAATACGTACTGTCAACTGTAAAGTTTGGTGAAGGAAGAATAACGGTCTGGGCTTGTTTTTTATCGTTTGGTTTGGTCCTTTAGTTTCAGTGAAGGCAAAATTTAATGCTACAGCATACAATGACATTCTATCGAATTGTGTGCTTCCAACTTGTTGGCAACAGTTTGGGAAGGCCCTTTTTTTAGCATGACAAGAAATTGACTGGCCTGAAAAAAAGCCCTGACTTTAACCCCATGAAACACCTTTGGGATGAATAAGAATGGCGATTGTGAGCCAGGCCTTATGTCCCAATGGCAGTGCCCGACCTCACTAATGGATGAATGAATGGATGGATGTGAATGCTGCAGGCATGTTCCAAAATCTGATGTTCGGATGTCCACATACTTTTGGCCATGTAGTGTATTGAATGATAATATATACATATCTCAGTATAGAACTTAGGAACTGCCAGAGAAAGGAAGTTACCACTTCTCCAATGAATTTTGTATCAATACACTATGCTATAGAACAATGAGCCCTTACATAGTTGGGTGTGTCAGCTCCTGAAAATACATTTGTATAACTTTAAGCCCTAAGAGACACTTACGTTACAGATACCAAACCTGTAAAAGACAAATTGGAGACTTGCAATGATCTTGAGCACTAAAACACTGAACATCCCAACAAAGTATTCCCGAATTCAAAACTGAAATTACATCACTGGGTGCTTGTAATGACCCCCTAGTACAGATATTGGAATAGGTGTGGTAATATCAAAGTACCAGGAACAAGACAAAGGGCTAGATTTACTAAACTGCAGATTTGAAAAAGTGGAGATGTTGCCTGTAGCAACCAATCAGATTCTAGCTGTCATTTATTTAGTGCATTCTACAAAATGACAGCTAGAATCTGATTGGTTGCCATAGGCAACATCTCCACTTTTTCAAACCCGCAGTTTAGTAAATATACCCCAAAGTAAATTTGAAACATTCAATAAACACGTTAAGGATGTAGAGAGCTGCACTAGAAGAAATAATTTGTGCACAAAAACAAACCTGGGAAAATTACTTGAGATGCTCTACCTCAAGGCACTCTTTCAACTCTTCCCTACAGTTGGATTGGGCACACAGAACCCACCACAGATCAACCTCCATGAGTTGTAGTGACACTGTTTCACTACTACAAATCAAAGGAAAAAATGATGGTAGCTGCTAAAAATGTGCAGGATCTAATCTTCAAATATATCAGGATTTGGCACCAAACACTTAAAAAAATGTTTTTTTTAAAAAAATTGTGCATTGTGATTGTGGGTTTTAGACAGTAACTTTTGAACAAAGAACTCTGTGATGATTGTATGTTATGTAAAGACTGGAGTAGGCGTGGCTTACACACAGTAGTGTGAAAAGCGTGAGGATAATTAATGAAACTATCTAGGACCAGAGTATGGAAATAGCGAGAACATGTTAATACGCCTTTTTTATTTGACCAGATATGCTGGCCAATAGCAGTTTATTCCAATAATTGCAAATCAGACATCTCTATTTGTTACTGCACGCAGTAGGTTCCATTATGCAATCCTCCCCATTAGAATTGCTTTGCTGCCATTTACCAAACGTAAAAGGTTTCATATCAACAATATCCAATTAATATACAATTAATGATAAGGTACAACCAATCGATAAAATATTTTCATGAGGACAGATGGGAGGAGGACGCAGGAGAGTGGATGCAGATTAAGGCTAAAGCTATATAGCTAAAAGTTCAAAGTGCGTACGAGTGAAGCAGTACTACAAGATGTAGATGGTATTCTTACTAGAGATCCTGTGGCCAGCAGGGGCAACCTATCTTACCTGTGGTGGAACTGTCCCAAACTAGTCCAATACTGGACTGAATTCCATAATCTAATTAAGACCCTAATTTCCAAATTCCGATGTCCCCTTTAAACTCATTTCTACCAAAACCTGTCCCAGGAATAGCAAACAAAGTTTACGTATATCTGCAAAATAAATTATCTGGCACATTTTAAATGCAGATGAAAGTTTAATGAAAGAAGGGTTTAGTGGGTGCACAAATGCTCTAAATCTTAAAAGGAGTATGGAACACTTAAGACGTAACTTTTATTACTGACTTATCAGCGAAATATAAAATGAAATGAAAAAAGTTAAAACGTGTTGTGTACTTAAAAGTTCACTGGATGCTCTACTCCATCCCATTAATCAATAATAACATCCTTATACTAGATCCTATTAGTATATATAACAATATTAATTGGCCCAATGGATCAAATTATCTCACCACATCTGGTTTAGATAATATAAATGAATGGTCAAGGGTATAATAAAGAGTCTCTATAATATAGCCATAGGTTATTAAACTTCCCTCCTGGCTGGCTAGAAAATGCCCTTCGCTATCTAGCTATCAAAGGATCTATGAGGCACGGTGAGCTAGCAGGTAATCTTCGTTCATTTATATAAGGTGTATTGCTAGCTACCTAATGTAAACTCCATCTAACTTTGGATCTAAAAGGAGTATTACAAAGGATCTGAGGATTTATAAATAGGTAAGTGGAAGCATCCAGCGAGACGCCGACGTGCGTTTCGCTATATGTGCTTAGTCGTGGCTATATGGCTATATTATAGAGACTCTTTATTATACCCTTGACCATTCATTTATATTATCTAAACCAGACGTGGTGAGATAATTTGATCCATTGGGCCAATTAATATTGTTATATATACTAATAGGATCTAGTATAAGGATGTTATTATTGATTAATGGGATGGAGTAGAGCATCCAGTGAACTTTTAAGTACACAACACGTTTTAACTTTTTTCATTTCATTTTATATTTCGCTGATAAGTCAGTAATAAAAGTTACGTCTTAAGTGTTCCATACTCCTTTTAAGATTTAGAGCATTTGTGCACCCACTAAACCCTTCTTTCATTAAACTTTCATCTGCCTCTCTAAGGAATGGTAGCACCCCGTACATAATAAAATATTAATATGTAAAAGGCAACACGGGATATGCTCTATCATTAGTGCGACTTATGTAGGCCCCCCTTTTTCCCCGTCCCTTTATCCTTTGAAACATTTTAAATGCAGCCAAGTGTCAAATAGCCAGCGGCTGGGAAAACACATAGCCACTTACACTAACCCATGTGATCAATAGAGGATGAATAATCTAATGAGTACATAACGCGTATATTACACAACGCCTTGAACAGTTTCATGAGTGCTTGGTCTCCATGGACCACGCATTTTAAGGCCGAACCTCTCTAACAAAACCTGAAGTTATCATATAAATATTACTTAACCTGGCAGGGTGATCCCAAAGCACCTCACCTACTCCTACCCCATAGCTTCCCCCCACCCGCACCCTGGCCAACCAAAATACATCTCCTGGAGGAAAAAAACCCTGAATCCCCAACTGCCCTCCTCTTGCCGTAACAGAGGCCTTTCATAACATGAGAATATGTATATTAAATATACATAGATCCCTTAATTAATTGCAAACAAATACATTAGTTATAAATTGATTTAGATGTACTTGGCAGCAGCAATGAGATGTCTCTACAATTGTACTAATGCAGTTTGACCTATAACCTTCCCCCAACCTACCCCCATTTACTTTCTGTACCTCCCTCCACCCTCTATTAAAAATATTTTGAGAAATCAATAGTCATTTAAATAACAATAATAGAAAAACATTATTACAGTTTATTATACTCTGCAATTGTTATGTTTACACTGGGATTATCTGCAGTGTGTGCTTAGCAAAATCTGGATTCTTATTCTGAACATAACAAAAAGAAGTGATTCATTCTACAATGAATAAAGCTTAAAAAGCTATACTCATGGGTGGAGTTTAACTTATTGAAGAATTATTCTAATGCTTTCAAAGACTAATGCATTGGTCACCTATTCAAAGTGCATGATGCATGGATTTTATCAAACACTGCAATTAAGCCATGAAGTAGAAGTAATAACTCCAAACTTCATACAGTGAAGAAATTATACTATGAGATTACTATAAAAAGATTATCATGGGTTTGGCTTGTCAGTTTTTGTGATGTCACTCAGTTGTGAGGTTTACAGCAATAAAACCACCAGCACAATGGCAGCATATTTATAATGTGCCAACATATCCTGCAGCACCGTGCAAATCATTGCACTTCACATCAATTTCTACAATAGCTTTTAAATAGGACTTGCATAATAATTTGAGAGTGTGTCCTCCAAACAATGTGTTCCTATAATTTCAACGTCCGTGCAAACTTTACCACCTCAGGACTATCTCGCATGCAACAGTAGCGGAAAAACATGAGCCAGGAAAAATGTTTTACCATTAAAACGTTTTAATGTAAATAAAATGTATATTTTCCAGCTACTATCGCTACACTGTCAAATTATCACACGCAGCTGAACACAGTATTTATCACTGCTACAATCCCCAGAGTGACAGTTTTTTTTTCTTTTATCTATTTGTCTATTGTACAGCTTCTGAAATGAAAAAAACCTTTAGTAAAAAAATAAATTACAGCATGTATTCACCAAAAATAGTCTGCATATCATTATAGATCATTATGGCTGATTTACATCATTGTAAGAGTGTTTTACTGCTGTCTGTATCACAATTTGAAACCGGAGTGGACTGCAACAACACCAGACGTTAGGTTGTGATAGTTGACCTTGAAAAAGCCAGCATCTTCAATCATCTCTTTAAATTCCTCCTAGAGTGAAGGAAAAAACAGGCGAAGACAATGAAAAAAAAATCTGTATTAATCCACGCAGCATAATACAGCCACAGATTCCTCCGCTAGCTTAGTGCTGTCCACATTTTTGACTATGTGACCCACCTAAAACTATAGTATTTTAACTTCTTTTGCAAGATGTACCTCATACAAAGATCATATACAGGAGTATATGGATGTTCACAAGGCCTGGGTAAAGGGGAGGGATTCTCTAGAAGGATGCATTCTGTCCATGGGCCTCCAGTTGGAGAACATTACACTACACTACAATGTCCTCTAATACTTTGTCCCAGTATCAATGCTTTGTAGCTGCTCCTAATCCTGACTGGTGTCATTTCACTCTACTTAGATCAGACATTAGTTTATAATAATCTATGCATACCTATACAGGCGATAAAATAGTAGAAGTAATGAATACAACAAGCAGTCAGTAAGTGTACATGTAACTCTTTCCCACACTGAACATCACAAATGGTACCTGAGGAGGGAAGCGCCTGATACTCTCCACTAGGTATTGATACGATTTCCAGTCTCCAGCAATGACTTCCCCAAGCACTGGTATAACCTGGAAACTATATAGGTCATAAAGCCTGCCAAGAAGATGGGAACAGGTTGGATGTATGAACTTGTTTTCTTGTGGAGACAGTTTTCAGACATATTTTGGTTAAACACTATGAATGACGCAAGGAGCTGCCTGCACACAAACTGGTCACAGTCACACCTAACTGTGGAAATGTAAAAAAAGAATAATACAACAAATAGGAAGGAATAGGCAAAGCGTTTTACCTATTCCTTCCTTTTTATTGTATTTTTCCACACATTTTATTGGGATGTCTGTTGCAATGCGTTGTGAATGCTCTAGTGTTCCAATTGGCTAACAGTTAATCCAGCCCTGTGCACATCCTAATATGCTGGTTGGTTACTCAGGTTGGTTTTAGTCTTACACACAGACATCTGAGGTAAAAAAAAATACAACAGGTACATCTATTGACACTGGAACTAGCAAATGTCATTACCAGACTGTGCAAATCTTATCACTGATATTTTTATGGATAAAAGGTTTGTTTGTTTTTTACTCACCATTAAGCTCCCCCACAAGCCCAAGTCTATTTGTGTTCTAGATTATTGAATTAGTGTTGTATACTTAAAATTTAATTTATCCATATAGTATAATATGACTGACTTATGCTCTGCAGTCCTTCTGTATGTTTTCTTAATTTTTTTCTGAATTGTTATACGTTTTCTTAGGTACCACTATTTACTAAGTGGATTCCTGCTGATTTTGTTAGTGCTAGACAGAGTAATGTCCTAGAAAAGAAGGTTGGTCATTCATACCCTCCCCTTTATACTATTTTTTCCTCCTGATGAAGTCTGAACATCTAACCAGACGAAACGCGTTGAGGAGTGTCTAAGGACCTTTCCATCATCTGTTTGGATATCGTGGTACTAGTGTGGTGGGAGCGCTGCAGAGATCTACATATGAGCTGATTGATATCTATGCATACATCTCTGAATACATCCCAGATGAGTACCTAAAGATACCAAAATATGTTTGTTACCTTGTGTTTTTATAATTATACACTTGGATGAGTGACGTTACTGGTAACAGCTGCTCAGATTTGGAGTTTTCCATTGAACTGATTCATACATCTTCTGGTTCTATCATCTGGTACGCAGATATATGTTTATTGGTGATTACATTGGTGGCATTGAACACAGTGTGCTGTCACTTTTGTATATATCTAATCACCCTTTCGGTTTCATTAGCCCTATCGGAGAGAAGTTATTATATTTGAGTATACATCTGACTCATCCACTTTACTCTCTCTTATTACAATATTTTATTGTGGTAATACACTATGTGGCGCCGTGTTTCC
This sequence comes from Mixophyes fleayi, assembly GCF_038048845.1. NCBI lineage: Eukaryota > Metazoa > Chordata > Amphibia > Anura > Limnodynastidae > Mixophyes > Mixophyes fleayi. Next base: position 335,853,326 of record NC_134402.1, read on the forward strand.
TTTATTCCTTTATATATATATATATATATATATATATATATATATATATATATATATATATATATATATATATATATATATATATATATATATATATATATATATATATATATATATATACACACACACACACACACACACACACACACACTAAATAAATCTGTGTGTCTAAGAAACTTCTAAGTGACCAATTACTAATTGGACACTAAAGAAAAAGTCCCAAAATTATATATATATATATATACATATATATATACATACATATATATATATATATATATATATATATACATATATATATATATATATATATATATATACACACACACACACACACACACACACGTTAACCCGTGCATGATACTCATGCATTCTAGTCAAATCAAGCTACTTAAGGTCTTAAAAAGGTTCTTGTCATGCATTTGGGCCTAGCCCAGGCCTCCTCAGGGGAAGAGCGTTACTTCCCGACGCAAGCGCCCTTTTTAATGTGCGTTCATGAGGTAAAATTACCTCACGAAAATGAGTTTGACCCCTCAACTCGTAAATTTAGCCTTTACTACCCCTCCCACGGGGGGAAAGGGGGATGATGAAAGTTAACTGACTTCACTATTCTAATTTTTTTTGTCAAATAATGTCACTATACCAAATTTCAGGTCAATTGGATGAGCCCTTTCTGAGAAAATAGTTTTTTACACACACACACACACGCACTAACACACGCCGCTAGGCTTTTACTTTTATATATTAGATAATGCTAAGAATTTAGTAGGTCAGTGTATAACTCCGCCCAGCAGGTGGCGCTGCAGCTTGTTTGTTTTTTTTCCACACACAGACACACGCCACTAGGCTTTTATATTATAGATATGTATGTGGCTTGTTAACACCATTTGCAAACTTCCTACAGGATAACAGAACCTCTTTTACTGCACATTAATATATATGCAGTTCTATCTTTTGTTTGTATGAATACTATGTGACATTTTATGTCTGCTTTTTAAACTGTATAGGTTCATCTGCCCTATTCACACATCAGATGCAGCAACAAATGACACATGGTCCTGAGGCTCACAAACTGTTGCTTAATCTAAATCAATAAAACCCACAAACACAGGGTTTCAAAACCCTTTTTTCTTTAAAGCAAAACTAAAAACCATGTACCCCTTTGCGATGGTAAATGTTTTTCGCATTAGATTTAAGTAGGTATTATTCTTTCCCTATAAAATAATGTTATGTAGCACCCTTTAAATATTCAAAACATGTCCCTTAAGAGGCTAAATACCAGGTGCTGCAAAGTCAGGCAATGTGCTACCTATGCTACATGTTCATAATCACAAAGCTCAGTTTTACCCCTAAAGTATGTGGAAATCTAGGTGTGTCACCTTTAGCCATTTTCAAATCAATTACTAACATATCAGTAACAACAAGGGGTATATTTACTAAACTGCGGGTTTGAAAAAGTGGAGATGTTGCCTATAGCAACCAATCAGATTCTAGCTGTCATTTTGTAGAATGTACTAAATAAATAAAAGCTAAAATCTGATTGGTTGCTATAGGCAACATCTCCACTTTTTCAAACCTGCAGTTTAGTAAATATACCTCCAACACTAGGATTCCCATGTGCCCTAGTTCAACGTCAAGATTACCCTGAATTTGGAATGGTTTTTTATATGTGTATTATTTATTGCATATGCAACCCACAAAAGAGCATGGACTGACCAGGATTTCTGTTTCAAGCAAGAGGTCCTAACAATGACTAGAATAATGACAAAGTTAATGTATGCCCATAGTAATAACTAATCCAGTACCTGGCTACTAGTGGGTTGGTGACTTGACTGAATTCCAAGCATAAGAATCTTCCTCCTGGTTTCAACACACGATATGCTTCTTCAAGGGCCTTTAGAGAAAGAGTGGCAGAACATATACAGGGGCGTGTACACAACAAAAAGGCTAGAGATCGCTACCGTTAACAAACAGATTTTACAACATACTTATCAATCAACTAGTCTTTGGCAAGTTTTAAAATTTGATGACTCTAATCTGATATGACAAATATATACCCTGACATAGTGAAGCTGTGTGTGAAAAAGTAAGTACACCCATGATTTAGTAGCTTGTAAAATAACCTTCATCAGCAATAATTTGAAGTAATCAGATTCAGCGCTGTTCTCAGATTCTTACATTGTATATGAGGAATTTTGGTCCACTGCTCCTTCACTGCTTCAGTTTATTGATGTTTGAGGGCATTTGTTTAGGCACAGCTCTCTTAAGGTCCCGTCACAGAATAGTTTTGTGAGTATATTTACTAAACTGCAGGTTTGAAAAAGTGGAGATGTTGCCTATAGCAACCAATCAGATTCTAGCTGTCATTTTGTAGAATGTACTAAATAAATGATAACTAGAATCTGATCTACACTTTTTCAAACCCGCAGTTTAGTAAATATACCTCGTGGTGTGGTCTATGACTTGGCTATTTCTTTTTCAGCCATTCAGTTGTACATTTCCTGTTGTGCTCGGAATCATGTTTCTGTTGCACGATTCAATTTCGGCCAAGCTGCAGTTGTCTGTCAGATGTCCTCATATTTTCCTCTAGTATATTATGGTATAAAGTGGAAGTCATTTTGGACTCAAAGATTGTGAGTGATGATTCATCATGCAATACCATCAGGGAGGTGTCTGGCTCCAAATTTATTCTGCAGCAGGACAAGGACCCCAAACATACAGCCAAAGACATTAAGAACTATCCTTATCATTGTGAAGATACGTGTTCCCAAATCACTCAGACATGGTATTAAAGGAAAAATAGAAGGATGATTTAAGAAGGTAAAGACACAGTCAAATCAGTCTGCTGCTGAAGGAAAAGCGGGGACAGTGAAGCATGACAGAGCCCACCGGTATCTCCGACTATAGCCCAAGAGCAGTGGAGATGAGTATGACCCTGACACTTCGGAGGAGAGCGGTTCAGACACCAGCGGTGATGCCCCGTTGCCCAACAGCGCAGCAGAGTGCAGGTACCCAGAGGTAAGTTCTATGTACGACCATTCTCAACCTTCTGCTAGCCGTGTTTTAAACACAGAGGGTCGGAGAGACGACGCAGTGTCTGTCCAAACGCTATCCAGAAACAGTGATGGCTCCAGGGTGTATAACAAAAAGTAGTACTGACTGTACTGTGAGAAGCCCTCTTAAAAATTGTCAGGCACATGGAGCATGTTCACTGCAATGAGACTGAAGTAGCCTGGGCCTTGATATTCCCCAAGCACTCGCAAGAAAGGTGCATGCAAATGGCGCATCTTCACATTAGGGGCAACTTTGCACACAATGCTGAGGTAATGAGGGCAGGCCATGGCCTTCTGGTCCCATGCAAACTTCCAGACAAAGAGATGGATGCTGAAGGCTTCATGCACTGTGTAGCCTGCCAGGGCTTGTTTGCAAGGAAATACCTTGACGACACATGAAGAGATGTAAGCTAAACCCAAGGGGCAACAAGCTCACACCTGGCAAGAACAGAGTCCAGTCACTGTGCGCTTTTGCTCAGCCTGTTCCACCTGACATCAGTGGTGGCTTTTAGAAACTCTTGAGTGACATGACCCAGGATAAAGTCTTACTCGCAGTCAAAAATGCTCAATGCATCATTCAGATGGAACAGCATCTGTTCAACTGGGTTGGATCAGATGTTGGCAGGCACGAGTACATAAGTCAGAAGTTTAGAGAAATGGGCAGGCTACTGCTACAGGCCAGAAGAGCTACCCCTTTGGAGAGGATGGAAGACTTTACCGCCCCATCAAACTTTCTGCAAGTAGTAGACCGCAGTGAAGCTGGTAGCTGGCTATGACGAGGAGACAGGTACATTTAAGACGCCCTTGCTGGCACTCAAGATCGGGCACGGCCTGCAAAAGATAGTGAGCATTTTGGAGTGCCGAGCCATGATGGAGGGCTGCACTGCTGCGGTTGAAAACACACGAAATTTCAGGAAGCTATGTGAGGCGAGATGGAACAAGTTGATCTCATCGGCTGCCTTGAAAACTCTTAAGGAGTCCAAGTGAAACATGCCTTAGCTCTTACCTTTCACAGACGATGTAAAAAAGATGCACTTGAACCTTGATGAGAAGCAGCAAGCTTACCGAAGTGGACTATTCACCGAGGCTACGGTTAACCACTGTGGGCACTACTTGCAAAAGTCACCCTGGCACAGGTGATCTTGTTCAATCGAAGAAGGGAAGGGGAAGTTTCAAAAATGTTGCGGACTACCTTCTCCTCAAGAGATACCTCGGATCTCCACGAAGATGGGTCCCTAGCGCTTTCCGAGGTTGAGAGGAAGCTCTACCGTCACTTCACTCGGATTGAAATTCGAGGAAAACGAGGGAGAAAAGTCTCCATCCTGCTGACACCAGCCATGCAACCTGCAACGGAACGTCTCGCAGAAAAGCGTGACAAATGTGGAGTGGATAGCCAAAATGTCTACATGTTCGCCAGACCAGCTGCCTTGTCACACTTCAGAGTCTCCGATTGCACACAACTGTTTGCCCGAGAGTGTGGGGCCAAGCATCCCCACATGCTGTCTGCCACGAAGCTTCAAAAGCACATTGCCACTCTCTCAAAGGTCCTCAACCTAAACGACACAGAACTGGACCAATTGGCAGACTTCCTTGGGCACGACACCAGGGTGCACCGGCGGGTGTGGTACGGCATATAGATGCCGAGAAGAACGACAAGACTCACCCCGACGTGACTATTCCGAAGGAGCTGGTTCTCGACTCTGCCCGATGATGACTCCTCTTCACCCGGACAGTAGTGATCAAACTTGCTGAATTGATGATGGCTAGGTGTCAGTGTAAGCGGGCATGTGGATGTCCTCAGACAGTCAAAATACATGACACTTTCCCCATCTTGCAGTCCGTGTCAGTACTTTATGCAAAGTCAAATTGTAAATCTCATGTGGTAACTCTGGTGACAAACCGCGCCTACACATACCCCTATGATTATTCTGTCGACAGGGCATTAGTAAAGGGGTGTCCCTATACAACATGTTCCAGACATGGGTCCTCACAAAGCAAAAAAAAACCCGTGTGTGTGTGTGTAGATATAGACATAATAAGATTTGAAGCTACACCATTGGTTTTTGTTACTTACTCACCTTGTCTATATGGGTTACATTTCGGATTCCAAAGGCAATAGTATAAACATCAAACTTCTCATCAGCAAAGGGCAACTCTTCAGCATCCCCAGCTACCCAAGATAGACCTTAGTGAGAAAAACCACAACTACTTAAAGAACCCATATACAAAAAAAATTCTCTTGGTTTTATTTTAATAAAAAGATCTATGAGTTGAACAATACATGGAACAATCGAAATATTATACATTTCTCATACTGAGTACGCACAGAAAAGAGATCACTTAATTATGATGGTCCAATCTGCACACAAAAATAGCCATACAATGATTTTCAAGTAATGTGCAGTAAACATGAGCAAGTTTCACATTTCTGAATTATATTTTGGATTGTGTCATTAAAGATCTTTTATGTCACACATGTAGCAGTAATTGTATGATTTAACAGAATAGAACTGAATGCATTGTAAGTAAAAATGGTGTGTCAGTTGCCACTTATTGCATGTGACACATGTCAACAGATACTGTTTGGCAAGGATATTAAGGATCTTTATTAAGGTGTTACAAGGTTTAACAGTTCTCCAATTCCTTACCCCACTATAATAACTAGGAAGACATATCTTGGACTTCCACCATTCCTGAGAATTAGTGACCAAGTTGTGTATTGTAAATAAATATACCTAACTAAAAGGCTTATGCTCAATATACACTTCTCCAACCAGCAGTGCACAGAATAGGATCAAACTATGATGACATGGTTCTAATACTATTTTACTAACAAAATAAATGTATTTCATTTGTTGCTCATCTTGTAGAAGTGCTCAGTATTCTGGTTACTTAACTTCTGAATGAATGAATTATGCCAGTCCATAATAAAAGTGACAAAGTGTTAGTAAGCTATTGGTTGGTATTACACATTTTCACAATTTAAATTGAAATTACCTACTCTTCCACAATCTAGGGTAATATAGTTTACTGGTGCCTATAAACAGTGGAATCAGCCATTTTATGGGCAACCTCCTGATAGCTAAGTGAGGTCACTAATTATTATAATCTTTTATTTATAAGGCGCCACAAAGGGACTGCAGTGCCGTATATAGAGCATGTAATAACAGTACAGGGTAACAATACATGGCATAATACAAAAACAAAGTGCAGTAAAAGCAAAGTGCAAAGAGTATAAACAAGTACCAACTTAGCAGAGAAAGGTGCATAGGGCAAAGAGGTAAAAGTGAATTCCAGTGTACAGATAGAAAGGGAAGGGCAGAAGGGAGGTGGGGAGTGAATAAGGGTTGACGCTTGTGCCCTGTGGGCACCACATACAGTGGGCACCACATACAGGATCAGGGCAGAGATGGAGAAGTGGAGGCAAGGGAGTAGAGGAAAAATAGAAGCAGGAGTCAAGTGACGAAATGGAGAAAAGAGGCGGAGGGCGAAAGACAAAGGTAAAAAGGATGAGGAGGATACGAGGAAAGAGGGCCCTGCTCAAGGGAGCTTACAATCTAAAGGTGAGAGAAAGACTGACAGGAGACACAGCGTAGCAAGATGGGGTAAGGGACGAGAACTCTGAGGGAAAGGAAGTAGAAAGGAACGAGGTATAGAGAGGTTAGCATAGAATGATAGAGAAGAGGGTTAGAGGAGGTCAGGGTAAGGCAGACGAATTGTAGGCTAATCTGAACAGACGGGTTTTGAGGGAGCGTTTAAAGTTTGACAGGCTAGGGGAAAGCCTGATAGAACGGGGGAGATCATTCCAGAAAAGGGGAGCAGCACGGGAATAGTCTTGAATGCGGGAATGAGAGGTGGTCGTTGGAAAACTGCAGTGGGCGAGAAGAAGTACGAGTGGAGATGAGGTTGTAGAGATATGGAGCAGTGGAGTTAGAGAGGACTTTTTAGGTGAGGGTGAGGCGTTTGAAGAGGATTCTGAAGTGGAGGGGGAGCCAGTGTAGGGCTTGAGAGAGAGGAGGCACATGAGGACTGGCGGGAGAGGTAGATAAGTCGGGCTGCAGCATTAAGTATGGACTGAAGAGGAACGAGACGGGTACGGGGAAGATCAGTGAGAAGGAGATTGCAGTAATCAAGGCGGGAGATGATCAGAGAATGGATGAAAGTTTTGGTGGCCTCAGAGGAAAGGAAGGGTCTGATCCAGGCCATATTGTGGAGATGGAAGCAGCAGGATTGGGATTGAATGTGAAGGAGAGGGAGGAGTCAAGGGTGACCCCAATGCATTGAACTTGGGGTGACAAAGAGATGATGGTAGAACCAATAGAAATGGAGAGTGTGGGAGGTCAGGAGTCTCTAGAGGGAAGGAAGATGATAAGTTCAGATTTGGCCATATTGAGTTTAAGGAAATGTTGGGACATCCAGGAGGAAATGGCAGAGAGGCAACAGGACACCTTATTATTAAGGATGGGAAGGGAAAGAACAGGATAAAAAGGTAGATTTGGGTGTCATCAGCATAGAGGTGGTACTGGAGGCCGAAGAAGCTGATAAGATTACCCAGTGAAGAGGTGTACAAAGAAAAGAGCAGAGGGTCAAGGACGGAGTCCTGAGGGACTCCTACTGGGGAAGAGGCGGAGGAGAAGTCAGAGATAGAGACAGTTTCTTCTAGTAAACTAGTAGGCAGCACTCTCAGAAATATTGTTTAGCCTACGCAGTTGCTGCCTCCACTGTATATAGGCAAAGGTTACACTTAAATAAGTTCTCTACCCAAGAAAGATTGTAATAAGCATTGTGTGGGCTGCATTTATTAGGTACTGGGCACCTGCCTTCCTCTTCAGTCTCCCTGTCCTGTCAAGGGAACACTGGTGTTATGAACCAGAAGTGCACCATAATTTACCTATGGGATGTCCCAGGATTCTGTTTGCAGAAGTAACAGTGTGAATGCACAGTGACCCGAGTGCCATGACACCCTACAGCAGGGGTCGGCGGCAACCCCCGGCACGTGTGCCAGACGTGGCACGCTGACCACTTTTGTCTGGCACGCCGAGGCTTAAGCTGCTTCAATAAAACAGCCGGTGATGGCTGAAACAGACCTTCTGCGCATGCGCAGAAGCTCCGTTTCGGCCATCACCGGCTGCTTTACTGAAGCAGCTTCATTACCAATACTTCATTATGCCACAGTGAAGCTGCTTCATTACTGAAGCAGCTTCAGCAAAGCAGCCCGTGATGGCCGAAACGAAGCTTCTGCGCATGCGCAGAAGGTCCGTTTCAGCCATCACCGGCTGTTTTATTGAAGCAGCTCCCAGGTTTCTGAGTCTACAAAGGTAAGTAAGGGCAGCAAATTGAGGGGCACATATACTTGGCATACTTTTTATTTGTGGGGGCAACTGTGGCATACTATGTATTTCTGGGGGCAACTGTGGCATGCTATCTATTTCTGGGGGCAACTGTGACATACTATCTATTTCTGGGGGCAACTGTGACATGCTATCTATTTCTGGGGGCAACTGTGGCATGCTAGCTATTTCTGGAGGCAACTGTGGCATGCTATGTATTTCTGGGGGCACCTGTGGCATACTATGTGTTTCTGGGGGCAACTGTAGCATACTATATATTTATGGGGGCAACTGTGGCATACTATGTATTTCTGGGGCAACTGTGGCATGCTATGTATTTCGGGGGGCATTTGTGGCAAGCTATGTATTTCGGGGGGCATTTGTGGCAAGCTATGTATTTCTGGGGGCAACTGTGGCAAAGTATGAATTGTGGGCACAACTATGAGGCATAAGATGAATTGGGGACACAATTATGAGGTATGATGTGAACTGGGGCACTACTGTGCGGCATAACGTTTTTTTGCGGAGAGGGGAGGGGGCAGCTACAAATTGGCCGGGCCTGCTTGGTGGCCCGAGTCCTCACTGGAGACCTATCTTTGTAAATAATTTTTTTATTTTAAAAGTACTTTTTTTAAAAAAAAAATTATTGAGTGCAGGGGGATTGGTAGTGGCTAAATCCCCTTCAGCTCAGGTATCTTCAGACGCCAGGTCATGTGACTGCAGTGGTCACATGGTACTCGGTGGGCTGCTGGATATCTTCCCATGCTGTGCAGTGGAGAATAAGGTAAGAAGAAGGTGTGCTGGAGAGGGGGCATTTGTGACTAAAGGTGATGGAGAGGGGCATGTGTGACGAAAGGTGCTGGGCAGAGGGGGGGCGAGTGTGATTAAAGCATGTGGGCAGAGGGAGACACGTGTGATTAAAGCATGTGGGCAGAGGGGACATATGTGAGCAAAGCTGCTGAGCAAGGGGGCATGTGTGAGTAATGCATTTTTCTGTAAGAGGGTGGCCTGGTGCTTTTCACCTGCTAGACATGCCCCCAATGATGTACTGCCACGCCCCCAATTGTATGACCACTTGCATGGTAAAAAAATGTTGTGGAGCGGTGGCGCAACATTTTTTTTTACCATGCTTGACTATAAAGGGAGACACATGAAGTTGCTGTACTGGGGCCATGAATTTCTCTAGGCAGCCGTGTATGTATGTATGTATGTATGTATGTATGTATATATATATATATATATATATATATATATATATATATATATATATGATCACACCCAACTGGCACACCTGGGCTTCACTAGATTTTAGCCGGCGCTCTGATAGAAAAAGGTTGCCAACCCCTGCCCTACAGGTGAAATTTGATTTTTTTTCCCCTCTCTTTTTTTGGGGGTGCTGCCATGAAGGTGATCCTGTATAGTAACCCCATTACCTCTCTTCCATGAAAGGCAGACTACTGAGAAAAGCAATAAAAAAAGCGGACTTAAAAAATGGTTCCTATATTTTACACCCATAATACACATTAATAAAAATAGGGGGAAACCCCTGTAACAATTAAAAAAGTAATTACAATTTTCTAGGACAAAGGCTGGGGTAGATTAGGATTGGCTATGCAGTCTGATACAAAGACATCTGTCTAACATTTTCCTTTAAATGCAGCTCACCTTCAGTGTTACCTAGACTTAATGACCGCTGTTTCCCAACCTTCAGCATTTCTTTGTTTATATCACAAACAACAGCCTGAGAACCCATCAATGATCCTTTCTGCTCCTGACTATAAGACCTTGAGATGTCCGACCAAGACAGATTCTGCTGCAAGTTCAACTCATTGCGAATTCGTTTTTCCCTCTGTGCGTGGATATAATTAACAAAGCGAAAGGCAATGTCTCCTGTAAAACAAAATGAAACAAATGAAGGCGACCATTGTAAATGTAGTTTGAATACACCATTCACCTCTGACTTAAAGTATGTAAAATGGAGGGATGGTTGGAATAGTTATGGGAAGGAGCGTTTAAATTTACCTACAGTGCTCTTTTAAAGGTATTAATCATTAAAAATAAACATAATAGTTCTGTTTGATATACACTGAATGTATAGGTCCTTGAATTTGTTTGATTTGATTGTTATGGATACTATCTTGGACTGATGTTTACTATTGACCTCTCAAAAATAAAACTTTAAAAAAAAAAAAAAAATAAACAGAATATGTTCTTACTATTTTTGATTACAAAGTACCACTTTACGTCAGAGGATTTTATTTTTATTAAACATTACTTAAAGCAGTGTTTTGATAGATATTTAAGTAACAGGTTTTAATTTTATGGCAGCTGACATATCATTTCAGTTTTAGACTTTGAATATTAGAAGCTTAACCTCTAAAAACAAATTTTATTTGCTTAACTGCATACTATGACAGAACGTAAATACTGACAAAGTTTAATGCTATAGCCCTGTATGGGCAATAAACAAACTTACATTGGCGATCCGCAATGTTCCTCAACATCGCGGCTAAGCATTTTTACTATTACTACAATAAAATCTCTGCTCATTTTCCCCCCATAGAGGTGCGAGGAAAAATCAGCGGAGATTTCTGTAAAAATCTCGCAGCCGAGATGTTCAGAATGAACATGGCAGCTAACGGAATTCCCCCACACAGAGTTATATATACATTTAATCTTTGACAGTCCTTAACATTGTTGACCTTTATGAAGATGACCACTTTCCCACTGGCAGTCTAATGAACGCCTGGCTTTGCCAGCAGTTTTAGTATTGCCTTTATTTTATCTAAATAAATATTTACATTAAAGGAATGTAAAGGGGAAAAATAGGTAAAGTGTGCCTGTCAGGTGCCAATTAATCTACCAGTATGTGGATTGTGGGAAATAAAACGGAGCACCTGGAGGAAACCCACACAATCACTGGTAAACATACACATGTCATACAGATGGGGATCAGGCAACAATGCTAACTACTGTGCCTCCCATAATAATCTATAACAGCCATTATAAGATCATCATATGTGCAGCCTTGTAGTTTTATGGTATGGTTACCCTCAATTTGTTTGTTTTAGAATTGTATTACTTTGTTTGTAGTGTGGGATTAGTGGGGGTTAATTCATGAAAGTGGTCACATGGCTTTTTGAACCTATTTAAACAGCAGTCCAAGGCTGTTAGCTAGTGAGGATTTATTCGAAGTGTAATTACTAATTTAGTTAGTATAGTAAGCAATATACGAGAGGAGAACAGGAGGGGAACCTTTTACCTGCAAACACTACTACATGAGGACAACATTCCACAATCTGCCTGAGCTCTGATATCCTCCACCACTTGCATTGACAACTGCCTGGACACTCCCTGCTAATCTGTTTCTCACACTTATTTTGGCTGCTGTAGTTTTAATAGCACTTGCTGCTTCCACTTATGCTGATTGTTTTCCCACCTTTAAACCACACTGTTGCCCCACTTAGCTTGTATTTTTAACTGGCTCCCTCTTGTCCTGTGAACTTACATAACCAGCATAGTGCACTTTGTATGATATGCTTTATGTTATAATATTGCCTTCCAATCATGCCTAAAGTCACTGTCTAATCTAACTGTTTCTCTTACCACACCCATCTGATTTCTCTGCTGTCCTTACTGCTTCCTATTCCCTGGCTCATGCTTTACATATTTTCCTCCTCTTTTCTCTCCTACCGCTTCACTCACCTTTCTTTCTCTCACCACTTCCTCACTTCACTTGTTAGCCCTTACCATCCTTGATTTCTGGATTACTTTTACCTGTCTATTCCACACCTTCTCTAGCTTTATCATGATTTGCTCCTCTCTAACTTCTGTCCTCTCCCTCTATCCCTCTGCCCAACCTTTCCATAGTCTTCCTCCTTTTCACTCCTCTCTTCTCTTCTGTGCCCCTGATCTGACTCGCTGCTCCCCCATCTTTTCCTCTCTCCTCCTTTTCCCCACTCACACCCTTTCCCTCTTGTCCCCTTCACTGCTCTTCTCTCAGTGTCAGTCTGCTCCTACCTACCACCTCCCTCTCTTCCCCCCAGGTAATCTATTCCCTCACGTCACTCCTACCTTCTGCCTCTCCCATTCATAAACCCCCTTATCTGCCCCATCTCAACTCCTCCCTCACGTCACTCCTACCTTCTGCCTCTCCCATTTATAAACCCCCTTATCTGCCCCATCTTCACTCCTCCCCCAACGCCTACTCCCCTGACAAATCCCCTCTTATTTCTGCTTCTCATCCAATTCCTACCCTCTCTCCCTGTCATGCCCCTTGCTCCATATCATAATCACCCTTGCAGTCGAGCAACCACAACAATCTCATCCACATCTCTCCTCTTCCCTCTTTTCCTCTATCCTGTGGTCTCTGGAAAGCCAGGTGAGTTTGCAACAAATTGACCTCTATCCATGATCTCTTAATCTCTAGATGCTTCAACCTGCTTGCCATCACTGAAACCTGGCTATCCCCTGTGGACACTACTTCTCCTGCTGCTCTTTCTTTTGGGGGCTTGTCCTTCTCCCACACACCCAGACCTGGGGAACAGCAAGTTGGTGGCGTCGGCATACTTCTCTCCTTCTGCTGCTCTTTTCGGGTTCTTCCCCCTTGTCCCCCCCATCTCTTTTTCCTCCTTTGAGTTTCACTCTATTCGCCTATTCCACTCAATCCACCTACATGTTGCTGTTATCTACCGTCCTCCCAATTCCTTGATCACTTTGCCACCTGGCTCCCTCATTTTCTACAGCAACATTATTGGCAGTAATATAGGCTTTTCCATTCCTAGTAGCGCTGGTCATATAATTCAGTGAATAGCTGAGCAATTGCTACAGTTAGCATACACTTGTGATGGGAATATAAGATTAAATATAAGGCTTTTGGATCCTAGTCTATTACTAGTCATATTTATTAAGGGAGACTAACAAGCCTATATCTGATAGGGGTATTACCAATAGGTTAGACCCCGTTTATTACATAATATGAGAATGGATGCAGTTCCTACATGGATATTTAATATATGTTTCAGGCAACCATCAGATAGTGATACCCTAAAGTAACATTATTTACAGTAATATAGGCTTTTCCATTGTTTTTCACCCTTTGGAAGGGATATATATGCTAGTCCCTATTTCCATAAATATATGGCTATATGACATCCTATTTTAACATCATTCAATGTATATTTTCCATCTTGTATAATACACTTCTCGTGTTAATAGGAGACATAAGGATTGGATCAATTTTGAATAATAGAGCCCTGCTTTTTCTGCTGGCTCCACAATCTGTGGTTATTTTTAAAACACTACTTCAATATTCTTTCCCATCATTCTTTCTATTTTTATATTTCACTTCTTACCAATGAGGGCATTAGTACTATTTGTACTGATTTGTTTTTAAGACAATACATTTAATAAAGGCATTTGCCCGGTACAATATTTATATGTTTATTTAGATTAGATAGGAGTGCTCTGACAATCCATTACTTTTCTTTCCTATTCCCTTTCATGTTACAAATGGAAAGAGCACCCCCTCATTGCAATAGTATATTTTTCATATAGTCATTTTCTCTCCTTTGATCTTCCCTCCCTCATCTTGGTGGACTTTAATATCCCTATAGACAATCCCTCAGACCCTGATGCCTCCAAACTTCTCTCCCTCTCCTCCTCCCTTGGTCTCTCTCAATGGACCTCCTCTCCCTCCCACCGCAGTGGCCACTCCCTAGATCTGTTTTTTTCAAGTCTGTACTGTCTCTGACCTCATTAATTCACCTTTTCTTCTCTCGGACCACCATCTCCTCTCTTTTAGCATCTCTCCTCCCCTCTCACCGTCCCCATCCTGCAAGGTTACTCTCACCAGGCATAATCTTGACACAGTTGATCCTACCACTTTCTCCTCCTCCCTTAGCTCGCTCCTCTCACCCATCTTTCTTGCCCCGATGAGGCTGTCTCGTTTTACAATCACACTCTTATCCCTGCACTTGACTCTGTCACAACTGTCACCATCAAGCTTTGTCGGTCCCCGCCGAAACCGTGGCACTCTAAACTTACCTGCTATCTTCAAAAATGCTCTCGCAGTGCAGAACGGCTCTGGAGAAAGTCACACACTCATGCTGACTTCCTCCACTTCAAGTTCATACTTGCCTCTTACAGTTCAGCCCTATCGCTCTCTAAACAATCTTTCTTTAAAGCTCTCATTTCTTCCCAATCCTCCAACCCCTGTCGGCTTTTTGCCATCTTCAACTCCCTCCTCTCCCCTTCCCCTCTCCCCCCAACGCTCTTTGCTGTCGACTTTGCTACTCATTTCACCTCCAAGATTGAGTCTATACGTCATGACATCTCCCTGCAGTCCCTTCTTACCCCACCCTCTCCCCCCTCCCTGCCCACTCTGTCCCCCTTCCCACCCTTCTCTGCGACTGCTATCTCCTTTCTCCCCACCCCTCTTGCTAGCTCACCCTCCTTCTCTTCCTTCACTCCGGTATCTGCAGATAAAGTCCATATCCTTCTCTCTTCCTCTCCCCCCTCCACTTGCCCACAGGACCCAACACTGTCCTCTCCTGGTTTTCCTCTTACCTCACCATTCACTCCTTCTCTATCTCTACACATGACTCCACATCCCCCACTCTTCTCCTACCTGTTGGCGTTCCTCAAGGTTCCTTTCTTGGCCCCCCCGCTTTTCTCCCTCTACACCTCCTCCCTAGGTGTCCTCATCTGCTCCTTTGACCTCCAGTACCACCTCTATGCTGATGATACCCAAATCTTTCTTTCATCCACTGACCTTCCCTTCTGTCTCGTGTCTCCTGCTGTCTCTCAGCCATCTCATCTTGGATGTCCCAACGCTTCCTTAAACTCAATATTTCCAAGACTGAACTTATTGTCTTCCCCCCTTCCAGGACTCTCCCACCTTCCCCCCTTTCTATTTCTGTTAATAATACTACCCTCGTTTCTGTCCCTTAAGTCTGATGCCTTGGGGTCATCCTTGATTCCTCCCTCTCCTTCAAGCCTCACATTATGTCCCTCTCAAAATACTGCTACTTCCACCTTCAGAATATATCCAAAATTCGCCCCTTTCTCACCACGGAAGCTACGAAAATCCTTGTTCACTCGCTTGTAATCTCTCTCCTTGACTACTGTAACCTCCTTCTCTGTGGCCTACCTGATTCTCACCTTGATCCTCTTAAGTCTATCCTCAATGCTGCTGCCCGCCTCATTTTTCTCTCCCGCCGCCTTATCTGTGCTGCTTCCCTCCAACAGTCACTACATTGGCTCCACATGGCCTACAAAATTAAATTTAAACTTCTCACCCTCACAGCTCTTAATCAATCCTCCCCTCCCTACATCTCCAATCTCATCTCTACCTACACTCCTAGCCGCACCCTCCGCTCTGCCTCTGACCGCTGCCTCACTGATCACTTTTTCTCACTCCCATCTCCAGGACTTTTCACGGGCTGCTCCAGCTGTGGAACGATCTTCCATGTTTCATCAGGTTAGCATCTACTCTCAAAGGCTTCAAGTGTGCCCTTAAGACTCATTTCTTTACTCAAGTCTATCAGTCCTCCTCCTAACTATCTCCCCCAGTTAGTACCACCCTATTTGTGTCTCCCCTTTCCTTTTAGGATGTAAGCTCTCAGAAGCAGGGCCCTCTTTCCTTGTGTACTCCTTTTACTATTCCAACACCCTCTGTACCTAGGGCTAGGGAAGCAGGCCAATATTTTCTTAAGCTTTGGCCTACTTTTCGCTAATTTCTACCATCACTTTCACTCATTGTCCCAGTAATAATTGGATTTGCATTACCATGTTACCATGTCTGTGTATATATTTTTGTTCTTTCTGTATCATGTTATGTCATGGATCACTGTCTTTGGTATGTTATGTAAGGCGCTGCGGACCCTTTGTGGCGCCTTATAAATTAAAGATAATAATAAAATAAGACTTGATAAAACAGCTCTATATGATAAAGTGAAACCATAGCCTTGCTTTTGCATACATATAGCAATGCATAGCTAAATGCACCTGTAAAGAATAAACAGTATAAGTTGCCTCATTTTAAAATTAAGCACTTCCATGAAAATACAACCTGTTACCTGTTCCTCCTGCTACATCTAGTAGCTGAGTGCCCGGTGTTGGGTGCATGAGACGTACCAGCCAGTCCTTCCACAACCGATGTATTCCAAGGCTCATTGAGTCATTCATTACATCATAGTTCTGAGAAACACTCTCAAAGACACGATACACTAAGAATGTAATCAAAAGTAAAAAGCAATTAGAATATAAACATTTGCACTTTGGTCATATATTTACGGATACCTATACAAAGTGGCATCATAGGATTTATAATTATTTGATAACATGAAGCAAAGATAAGCAAATTTAAAAGGGCCACTAAACCAAAAATATGTATTTTTTGTGTGCATCAGGCACCAAAACCTTTCAGATAGAGTTGCACAGGTTGTAGATGTACAGCCAACCTGGAGGATCTGTTATCTGTTTTAAGGTTGACATGGTGACTTTCCTTGTCATACGCCTGTTGGACGTTTTGCAATTCTGGTGAATATGGCAATTTTCTGTCTTCAAAATAAATTGCACCCCCTCTAAAATTATACATATTATGGAATTAGACAACCTGCGGTATTCAAACCTGGAATCTAGATCTTTATACTCCAGACTAAATTGAGACAATGGGGCTTATAGTGTGGGCACAAAAAACAAAAAAAAGACCAAAGTCTGGTATAGAAGCCCGGAATGACAGATTAAGAGATAAAATATATAAATTAAGGGGTGTGTGTGTGTGTGGGGGGGTGTTCTTATAGTAGCACAGCATTTGCACACTGATATTACTTTGTTTCATATTTTAGTTTTAAATAAGGTGCTTTTATCATGGACCAGACAACCTTTTTCGTTATCATTATTCACCAGGTGAAGCATCGCCGGGCAACGGTAAACAATTATCTGATAATGAAAAATTATGGCTAATTATATATATATATATATATATATATATATTATTTTATTTTTCCCATCAAAGCCTCCACTGACAGTGCTTTCTCTTTGGACCTACAAAAGCGGGAGGACATTGAGCTCACTCCCTGCCATGTGAGTAGAGAACTGAAAAGTGTGGCTCTGCAGGTGGGATTGTGTGTTGTAATGAGGACATAGGAGTGTGCAGTGTGGTGTACCCTCTGGTACTATCACATATTTCCTAATATTTTGTGTTGTGTGTTTTATATCTATAATAAAAGAGTGCATCTTGCACTCATCATTTGCCTAGGTAATTTATTTAATCAATGTCAATGTACCAGAAAGGCCAAGGGTAATGCATAGGTCTGACCTGCGGGCAGACCAGTTGGCTGGTTAGGTAAACAGAAAAACATTACCGCGGTATCCTCCGATATAGTTTATAAGTATTACTTTATAGCAAAAACAAAATTACAGATTCCGCAGGCGCACTATTCAAAGATGCAGCTACTAATCTCGAAGCATTTATACCCAAAAAAGCTAAAATCATAATAAAAATATAAAGAAAATGGAGTTAAGATCTAGCGCTTCTTCTAAAAGTCAAGGAACCAAACAATTTCATATAAATATATCAAAAGCTAAAATAAATCCTTAAAGAACTAACACATAATCATATACATAAAACATACATTTCCTCTTTCCCTCTTTATTATATGAATTGGAGCGTATAAGAAAAACCACACGTGTTATATATGAAGAGGAGTTCTTTTGGAGATTTGCAATAACGTGGATAACTGGAAACAAGTCTTTACTACATACATATAGACGACTGTGGTTGGAGAAGTTACGGGGAGGAAATTCAGGGCTTTAATAGCATATAAATCAGAAGAGGCTCTCGATCAGTGGATCCACAAAAGTTTGACTTTTTGAATCTTTTTATGCATATGGATTATGTCCGGGGAAAACGCAGGATTTGTAGAGGGGGGTTTCCACACCACCCCACCAGTGGGCGTGACCAGCATGCATGTGGGGCGTGGCTATAATATAAGAAAGTGCTTGGCTGCTCTCCAACTCTTCCTTTCCCTATAATATACATAGGCAATGCTGCATGCAATACTGTTAGGTGCACGCAGCTCTCCCTTTTCAAGCAGAGCCGTGTGAAGCGAGGGCAGGGTCCAGCCACCTCAATTATACAGTGCCCCAGGCTTGGATGGGGGTTTCCAGGCACTAGGAAACTTCCCCTCGGTTTGCCTATGTATGTGTTAGTTCTTTAAGGATTTATTTTAGCAATTGATATATTTATATGAAATTGCTTGGTTCCTTGACTTTTAGAAGAAGCGCTAGATCTTATCCTCCATTTTCTTTAGATTTTTATTATGATTTTATCTTTTTTGGGTATAAATGCTTTGAGATAAGTAGCTGCATTTATTACTTTATAGCAACCTTTTGTTAATACTAACTACCGTTTTACACTCTTTGTGGCAAGCACTACAACACAGTAAAGGTCTTACATGCAAAGCTGGTCTGCAGCTTAGATCTTTGTTGAGCTATGCCTATGCTCAGTTAAAGGGTTACATATTTAATTACTTAATTATAATTAAACTGCACACCTTTACTAGTATACTATACTAACCTTGATGTAATATATTACTACAGTTCACCCAGAGCTGACTCTCAGGCCAGGTAACCACTAGTGTTTATAAGTGCAAAGCAAACACCCATTTGTTAAAATAGAATGCATTCCATTCAATGTGTCCATACCCGTTTGTGTTTGCACTTGCTCCCACCTACAGCTGCATTGCATTCTTTTGGATGCTTCTTGTTCCATTTCATTGCATTCAAAGCATGTCACACGCTTGAAGTAGTCCACTCATGAACACATTTCGTACATATCCTCTAGGGGTTTAAACAAGCGTTTTTACCAGTGTTGTGCTTTATTTTTCCCCCTTCATTTCCGTAGCCTATTCATTTCAATGGTGTTTATACAGGTCTTAGAAATTCCAATTAAATGATTGGACTATAGAAATTAATGGGGGCTAAAGATATCAATGGGCCATAAATATCAATGGACCTGCACAGCACTGGTAATTGTTTCTTCTTTCTGATTGGCTGAGTGGCTAAGGAGAATTAAGTATCATTCTGTGGCAGGTGCAGAACTGAATAGTTTGCATCATCTTAATTCAATCTTCATTTTATTTTTTCTTCCAGTGAATTACAAGAAAAGGATTTTGCTTGGTTTACTATTTGGATTTAAAGAAGAAAATATGGGTTTGGTTCTCCCTTTAGGATTTCAAATTAAGGACATTTTCCATGGTTTTAAATGGTTCAAGAATTACCATTGGATTATGGCGGAATATAGTGGTGAATGAGGGTAATGAGTAGCGTCATTTCAATTTATGTATGTACTGTATATTTGTAGCAAAACTTTCCATGTTTCCAGTATTGACATAAGCCTATTTAGTTCATAGTGTGCACGTTTCTTTGTTTTTATGTACATTTGTATATGTTTCAGTGTTCATAAAATATATTATAGTTTGTGATAAGTATATTTGATTTGGTGTCTAAGGATGAACATTAGAGCTTTTTCAGTTAGCAATGGTGTTCATAGTGCTCCATGCTGACACGTTGAAGTGAAGGGAAAATGTTTCTTCCGTCAGTCAGGAATGATTAAAGTCTGAAGTGCAAATGAAAACCATGTGTGAAAACGCATATAAACCCGTATGTCAATACTGGAAACATGGAAAACGTTGATACAAATACAGAGTACATGCATCACTAAAAATGAAATAACGATGCCTTTTAGTAAGCAACAATGGTTAAAAAAGTTACATCTAAAGTATATACAACCAGGAAAATAAGCTTGTACCAAACAAACTATATATTTGGTTTTGTTTTGCTATTTTTGAAAAAAATACAATTTTTTTTGGTCTAAAATAACCTAATTTAGTGCTCCACCAGTTTCTTGGATAAGTGAGGTAATTCTAAAGCTAATAAATTATGAAAAAAACAGTTTAATCCCTATTAGGCCGTCCTTAATTCTAACACTTGCCTGCAAATTATACAGACAAACCTGGTTGTCTTCCTCCTCCATCTTTGACTATTGGCAATGTAGCCATCATTTTTGGGTGTATATTACACCCTCCACTTGTAGTTAAATAGAAAAAAAACAGCCTGCATAGACTGAACAATATAACAAATAAATGGACCAAGGTAGTTTGGTGGCTGTCTATGAACCCCCCCCCTGCACTTGTAGTTAAATAGAAAAAAAGCAACCTGCATAGACTGTAGAATGGAATATTAAAAGAAATGGACAAAGGCAGTTTGGTATCTGTCTGCATCAGACCCCCTCTCCACTAGGAGTAAAATAGAAAACGATTCTGCCGTTATAGAGTCTAGAATATAAATAGAAATTGAGAAAGGCAATTTGGTATCTGTCTGCATCATCCTCATCATTAGCACCTACACAAATCTCCCCCTCATCCTCTTCTAATTCCAAAGTGGCATCCTTAATTTGTGTATCACCAGCTACACTCGGGCTGTTCAGGCACACATCAACAGAACTTCTGAAAGGGCCCCTCTTTATGGGTACACTAACAGAATGCTCACGATTAGACATACCACTGGTGGATGGACTCTCCCCAGGGATTGGTGTCATTTCTGATTCAGAGCAAACATTATCCTCTAATGCCTTACTGTTATCTTGCACCACTTTTATACTCCAAATTACTTGGTCTTGCTTGGTCACGAGTGACCGTACAAGAAGAAGGCTTGGTAACATTTTTTGATCTGCCACTAATAGAGAAAGGTGAAGGCCTCATTCTCTCTTTGCCACTGCATGTGTAGAATGGCATGTTGGCAATTTTTTTTTTTATCGGCAGTTAACTTTTTTCCTCAGTTGCACTTCTTTCTCGCTTCAACAGCCTGCTCGGCTCGGTACTCGGATAGGCAAACTTCGGGTGGGTTCGGATCTTGGGGAACCGAGCCCGCCCATCTCTAATTATAACACTGCCTTTCATCAAACTATTAATATTTATCTATTTAGACAGTGTGCAGAATCTAAATATAGGATCTATGGCAATGATGAATTTAGAATCAGAAATGATAAATAACTGATTATAAATAACTAAAAATACAAGTCAGCCTTTCTTTGCTGGAATAATGTAAACTAAAAACTCAATATATGATGTAACTCTAAACTCATAGTAACATAGTTGATGAGGTTGAAAAAAAGACACCAGTCCATCAAGTTCAACCTATTTTGGTTCTCCTGCGATCCTGCACTTATATTTGAAATTAATCCAGAGTAAGCAACCGCCAATCTGTTTCAATTGTGAAAATCCCACCATAAACTCAATATATTATGTTTATTTATGTTTGTAGTTATTTTAAAAGACTGTGAAAGTAAATTAGTATACAAATAATACAACAGCTCATGTCTTAACGAAGTGCCATGCCAAAACACTGGTCTATCTCAGTTATTTACCTCTCTCTCCCTTCTCTTCTTCAGACACAGTCTGGAAACCGAAATGTGTCTCCTTCCCGTGGCTCTGTGTATAATGAGATCGTGGGCACACAGCCCTCACAAACCTCCATGCAGCTGGGCAGCAGCCAGTGACAGTTCTGATGGGCGCCGCCATGTTGCCCCCTCCAGCCCTGGTGCCCTCTCTGCTCTATGCAAAAGACTGGCTTTGATTATAGAATCGCTGTGTTAGGCCCGAGAAACTACAACTCCCAGAAACCCCGCGGCTCGGTCACACCCCCACTATATAAGCTCGTCATCCGGGTATCTGGTACCGTCAGGCGGTCAGTCGCCATTACAGACGTGGGTCAGATTGTCTGCTCCTCTCCGGGGGCAGATTAGTAGCGATCCATCCACCAGAGCGAGTCCCCCCCGGACTCCCCCCGCCTGGGTCCGTCCCCTCCCGTGGGGCCAGCCACATCCACGCACCACCTCCGTGGGGCCCGACGCTCCCGGATCTCTGCCTGTCTCCCGTGGGGCCTACCGCTCCCGGATCCCGACATTCACCGTCTTTCTCTCCGGCCTCCTTGTCATTTCTCTTCTCTCCTGGTCACACAGCAAGATGTCGCCATGAAGCCCTGTCTCCGTTACGCGTCGCTGCTGAACGCCATGCGCCTGGCTCCAAGCCGTCCCCAGCACTGTGCTCCCCCCGCTCTGCCCGCGGTCTATGCCGCTGAGCTCCGCCGCAGACATGGATCCCGGATCCAGCAACACCAGCAAAACCCAGAACCGCTCAGGCTCCACGGGGCCTGCCGGGGACTCTAAGCCCAAGAATGGTAATGACCGTCTGAGTCCTGTCACTGGGGCCGCTGTGCGCCCCGGCCGAGGCTTGTGGTGCGCCCTGGCCGGGGTCCGCGGTGCTTTCCATGCAGTCACCTAATTACACACAAGCGGAATAATCAAAATAATATTTAAACTATCCTTTAATCTGGATGGATGCTTTAGTTTCATCTCTTGTCTGTAGTAGTATCATCCCCTATACACAGCTATACGGCCAGTGATCCAATGTGGCCGATCACAGTTGTGGATGTTTCCTTTGGTGAATCTGCATTGTTGTCTTTTATCCTACTGACAATGAAAGTGCTTGTTGAAGCACTGTGGTACATCTCATGCACTGTATATTCTCTGTAAATCTGTAGTGTAATATGGTGGTGCTGTATAAACAATAACACTAAAATATTGATCCTTAAAGGTGTAGTGGGTTCTCTTAGCTTTTCCCTTTTAGACTCCTAGGGACTTCCACTGAAATTATAGGGTTCCAAGCAAGGTGTCTTGTAAGAGTAGTGTTTGTTAAACAAAATCAGATAATATATAACTTAGTATCACAAAATCTGCTTTTTTGCTATGGAAAAAGCTTGAAATTTGTTTTCTCCTGTGGCTGAGCTGTTTGTAAATGGCACCAGTCTGTGTGTTCTCTTGCTAACTTGTGGGTATGGTGATACTGGTTAGGGATATTCCCTTTTTGAAAACGGTCTGCTCCTTAAGTATTTATCGGTACTTGAAGAATTCCTCAGGAGCTAATTATACTCTTGATTTCATGCTAAATCAAGCACAATGTTTGAGGCTGCCTTTGACAGCAAAAAATTAATAGCTTGCATATCTGCCAACATTGCTTTCATACCTTACACCTTTTATTACTTGTCACTAACAAATCACTATACAATAGTTCTCAAGTATGTGTTGACTAGCATTATAGCAAAGCCTAACATTATGGTAAATTGGTTTGTCAAGAAAGCCCATAAAAGGAAATGGCGTGTACTCAGGCTGTTTTGTTTACAAGCTTTAATATTCTAATCTGATCTTGCTCACATGGAAGTGTCTGCCTAAACCACACTCCACCCAGTCATGCTTTGACAGATAATGTCATTGCCCTGTGTAATCTGTTACATGGCTCCATGTTTTTGATGTACCGTATTTCCCCATGTATAAGATGCACCTTTTTCCTCAAAATTGAGTCTAAAACCTGGGTGTGTCTTATACAGGGGTAGTGGGGATGCATAGGGGGGGGGGGAGCAGCGCTACAGTGGCAGCGGGGATCACGGAGGAGCGGGCCAGGCACAGCGCAAGCGGGAATCACGGAGGAGGGGGCCAGGCACAGCGCAAGCGGAGATCACGGAGGAGGGGGCCGGGCACAGCGCAAGCGGAGATCACGGAGGAGGAGGCCAGGCACAGCGCAAGCGGAGATCACGGAGGAGGAGGCCAGGCACAGCGCAAGCGGAGATCACGGAGGAGGAGGCCAGGCACAGCGCAAGCGGAGATCACGGAGGAGGGGGCCAGGCACAGCGCAAGCGGAGATCACGGAGGAGGGGGCCAGGCACAGCGCAAGCGGAGATCACGGAGGAGGGGGCCGGGCACAGCGCAAGCGGAGATCACGGAGGAGGGGGCCAGGCACAGCGCAAGCGGAGATCACGGAGGAGGAGGCCAGGCACAGCGCAAGCGGAGATCACGGAGGAGGAGGCCAGGCACAGCGCAAGCGGAGATCACGGAGGAGGAGGCCAGGCACAGCGCAAGCGGAGATCACGGAGGAGGGGGCCAGGCACAGCGCAAGCGGAGATCACGGAGGAGGGGGCCAGGCACAGCGCAAGCGGAGATCACGGAGGAGGGGGCCAGGCACAGCGCAAGCGGAGATCACGGAGGAGGGGGCCAGGCACAGCGCAAGCGGAGATCACGGAGGAGGGGGCCAGGCACAGCGCAAGCGGAGATCACGGAGGAGGGGGCCAGGCACAGCGCAAGCGGAGATCACGGAGGAGGGGGCCAGGCACAGCGCAAGCGGAGATCACGGAGGAGGGGGCCAGGCACAGCGCAAGCGGAGATCACGGAGGAGGGGGACAGAGGTACAGTGGTAGCACGGGGAGAGGGGGCGATTGCATTTTTGCCAGCTACTGTAATATATTTTTTTTTTGCAAATTTAGGGGCCAAAATTAAGATGTGTCTTATACATGGGGAAATATAGTAATGCTTAAGTCCTGTACCCATTGGAATCTCTTTGCATTAAAAAGTGAGCGAAAACACGGCAGGCGTGTTTTACATGCATCTCTTTCTATTGGTTTTACTAGCATTTTGAGGTTGGTGGTCACTAAGTGTTTCCTCATTGTATTTAACTTGTGGTAAACAAATTAAATGGAGGTAGATGTGTTTGGAAAAATACAATGCAAATGCTAATAGAAATGTAAGTAGGTATGGTGTCATTGGAAACAATGGGGTCTTTTTTCTGGCCTGTTGTACCGATATTAAACATGCTAGTAATTAGTGCATGAAATTAGTGCCAGTGGGTATGAGGCCTTGTAATTGAATGAAGCATTTGGTTTTCCATCTAAAAGTGCTATGTCCTAATGGCTTTGGTAGTTCTACAATCTCCAAACAGGAGCTGCCATGATCTGTGTTGCAGTGCCATGCTGTAATACACGCATAGTTGATTTTTAGATGACATATTTTGCCTTCCCTGTATTATGATAACAGAATGGCAGAATTGTACTGTTTACCAAGATAGCTAAAATTGCAGGTCATCCTCTAAAACATATTTAAAAAAAAAACAACAAACAAACAAAAAAACAACCCAAATTTTGTTCTCCCATAACTTTGTTTATTTGGGGGAACTTGGGAGCAAATTACGCACATGTTCTTGACCTTTTAAAAAAAAAATTGTATTTCAGATGGAAAAGGCGGCAGTAGCTCAAAACAACGCTATAGCCGCAAACGTGAAAATTCTCAGCCTAAAAATGAGGGCTTTGCCGGTCAGACCCGGCGCTCCGCTCCACAGAAAAGCAAAACTTTTAACAAGGTTCCACCTCAGAGAGGAGGTGCCAAACAGTACACATATGGAAGAAGAGAAGAGGTGAGGAATGACTCTTGCCATACGTGTTTGATCCAAAAATGTGTGTTTTATTAAAACTGTATGTAAATTGAGATCAAAGCACTTGTTGGCAGTGCCCACAACTGATACAGCTTCTTGTTTGCAGGTAGCAGAGACTCAACGGGCAGAGTTCAGTCCAGCTCAGTATTCGGGACCCAAGAAAATAAGCTTGAACCACCTATTGAACTTTACATATGAGCCACGTGGTCATCCTGGGGCACATAGAGATGGGCACGGGAATTGGGGAAGAAGAAACAAGTGGGGTCACAAACCATTTAACAAGGAGTTGTTTTTGCAAGCCAAGTGAGTTGTCTCCTGAGTCTGGCACAGACCGGGATGTATTCTGACAGTTAACTTTGATTTCTGATATTTTTAAAGGGGTTGTTCACTTTTGGACCCATGGGGCCTCCACTTTTACCTGGAGCTGGTCTAGTTGTGCACAGCAGTGATGGGAGCAGGAGAACTCAATCCATGTCAAGACAGTAAAATAGAATGATGGCATGAATTGGCATTTACAGATTGTTTTCATCTGTAAACTGTAGAAGTTGCTCTTTCATAAGTGGTCTAATCCAGCTGCTGGCTTCAGATAATGGTTGTGGTCCCACAGGGTGCTCCCCACCTAATGGTGAGCAAGTCATAAAGGTCCTGCCCAATGTATCTCAAGGTAAAATATTTTGCAACTTTAAAAAAAAAAAAAAAAATCATAATTCAATATATTATAACATACTAATTTTTACTTTTTTTTTTTTTTTAGTTGCCAGTTTGTGGTGTCGGACGATCATGATTACAGTGTACATTTCACTGATCCAGACACACTTGTCAGCTGGGATCTAGTGGAGCAAGTGGTCAGTAAACCCCACACATACTTTGATGTATAGATTTATTGTGTAGTGTAAGAGGGATCTACAAATGGTTCAGTAATCGACAGATGGAAAACTGAATGAAATGTAAGATAATTTAACAGACCAGGGATTTGATTTTTCAGATGGTTTAAAACTGCATTTTCTCTTTCATCCATCTGGGGGACACTCCTTTACCATGGGGGTTGAGTCGGGGGGAGGAGTCTGGCACCCAAAGAGTTAACTTTTTTCAGCTGACAGCATATCACCCCCGCCAATTCCCACAAACCTCAGTTTGAATTGGGTGCCCTTGGAAGAAGGTTGCACCTGAAGAGCTCCAAGAGAGACAGTGAACAGGGTTCACTGGTTATAGGTTTTTTTCCTTTTCTTTTGACAGTGGCGAGAGGCTCCATGCAAACGGAGCTGACTCGTGGAAGAAGCGCCTGTCGGGGGAGGCGGCCCCGCTGACAGAGAGGAGATGTGTCCATTATAGAGTCAGAAGGAAACTCTAGGCACCAGGGTATGGACGATCTGGTAAGAGCACAGTTCGTCAGACCCTGGGGTTTGCAGAAGTAGAGGAGACGAAGTCTTTGGACCGCTCCCTCTTTAAGAAGGCTTCTAAGCAGGTGGTCAGGTTCCCTCCCTCAGTTGAGTTGAGGGATATTGTAGAGGCCTCTTGGAAATATCCAGATAAAAGGTTCTCTATGCCAAGGAAGTTTGGCATATTGTATCCCCTTCAGGAGGAGGATATGACCCGTTGGGAACAGGTGGCAAAGGTAGATACACCTGTGGCGAGATTGGTTCGTCAGACTACACTACCTGTACCCGGGTCAGCGACCTTACAGGACGCGACTGACAAGAAATTAGAATCCCTGTTGAAGTCGATCTTCTCGGCCGCCGGTATTGGCCTCAGGCCAGCATTGTCCTCTACCTGGGTAGCTAGGGCCATGGAAGTCTGGGCAGGGCAGTTAGAGTCGGCTTTGCAGGATTCAGATTTACTGCCTCTGGCCATGCAGCTAAGGGAGGCAGCTGGCTATGTATATGAAGCGGCCCATAATTCGGCCTCCATAGCTTCATCTATTTCAGCTACAGCTGTAGTAGCTAGAAGGGCGTTATGGTTAAGGGCTTGGAATGCGGATTCAGAGTCTAAACGATTATTAGAATCTATCCCGTATACGGGTGGGATGTTATTTGGTCCAGAATTAGACTCTTGGATTTTACAGGCTTCAGGGGGCAAAAAAACGTCCTTGCCTGTAAATACTCCAAGACCTAGGGCTAGGCCTAGGTTTAGTTCTTTCAGACAGCCTCCTTACGGGGGCGGGTCTGGTAGAGGCCAGACTACCGATCCAGGGGCCGTGGAATCCAGGAGACAGTCCCGTAGGGGAAGGTCATCCTTTGCCCCTGTGGCGCGGAGAGCTTCTTCCGCCAAGCTGCCGGATAGACCAGCGGCATGACTACCACCCACCTCTGGTTCCAGAGGGTGGGGTGGGAGGACGGCTGCTTGGGTTTGCCTGGCAGCAGACAGGGTCCTCGGTAGACGAGTAGGTCCAGAATATCGTGATAGAATTCATGGGACCAGCTCACCTCAGGTTTTGGAAAAAATTTACCTCGCTGGCTTCTGTCAAATCAGAAAGAGCTCAGGGCTGTCGATTTGCTTAGTTCAGACGAAGCTATACAGGCTTAGAATTTCCAGTAAGGGAAAAGGTTTTAGTCACACCCATTCAGGGTGCTAAGGCTAGACGAGTTGTTCAGTCTATAACCGAACTTCTAGAGTCTGAAAGGGTCAGAGAATCTCTTGTCTAAGAATGAGTTTCTTGAGACTAGTGAGTGACTTGGTACGCAGCAGAAGGTTGTCTCCACAGGACAAGTTGAGGTCTTAGATGGAGTGGACAGGCAGGATCCTGTCAGACAAGAGGCTGTCAGTAGCCAGGTCTTTGAAACTGCTGGGAAAGATGGTGACATCTTTCGCGACCTTACCCTGGACAGGGTCCAATCCCAGAGAAGCATTCCCGTGCTTGAGGCACCAGTAGAGGAGGTAGGTCCTCAGCTGGTGGTTGCTGGACAAGAACCAAACAGAAGAACAAAGACAAATAAATATTTGGACGTAGTGAGGCCATTGCGTATATATGTTAAGAGATCTGCAAAGATACGTAAGACAGAGTCTCTATTTGTGTTGTTTGACTTTTCCAAACGGGGATGGCCAGCATCTAAGCAAACTATTGCCAGATGGCTTACCCTGACTATCAGGGAGGCTTATGTCCAAAGTATTAATCTCCCTGTGCCGAAACATATTGTTGCCCATTCTACCCGGTCGATTGGGGCGTTTTGGGCGGCTCGTAATGGAGCCACGGCGGACCAGCTGTGCAGAGCAGCCACCTGGTCCTCGGTCCATACCTTTACGAAATTCTACCAATTTAATATATTTGCGTCTGGGGACGCCTCCCTTGGCCGTAGTGTTCTGCGTGCAAGGAGATCAGAGCGGTCCCACCCTTCACAGGGATTGCTTTTGTAAGTCCCCATGGTTAAGGAGTGTCCCCCAGATGGATGAAAGAGAAAACGGAATTTATACTTACGATAAATCTTTTTCTCTGAGTCCATCTGGGGGACACTCCGATCCCCCCCGTCTTTTCGTTGTTTTGTCTCCACTCCCCCCTCTGTTGAGTGGTGTGTCTTGGTTGATTGGCCTATCTTCCTAATGGCTTTTGTAATCAAACTGAGGTATGTGGGAATTGGCGGGGGTGATATGCTGTCAGCTGAAAAAAGTTAACTCTTTGGGTGCCAGACTCCGCCCCCCGACTCAACCCCCATGGTTAAGGAGTGTCCCCAAGATGGACTCTGAAAAAAAGATTTATTGTAAGTATAAATCCCGTTTTTGGCAGACTCTTCCTTACCTACTGCTTCCTTCAGTGGAGTATTGGTTCTTGCCCCATGCAGCCGATATTCCTGAGGCTCTGTTTGTTCTGCAGCCCTGGTTGAAAGCCAGAGGTGTCTGGTTGTTTGGACTAACGTGAAGCTCAAAGCATAAAGCATGAGGATTAGTCTCGGTGGCCACACCTCCTTTCAGGCACCATTTTAAAATGGTGACCAAGCAGCACTCCTGGCTAACTGGCAGTGTAGTGTGGAGGTTTTTAGGTGAGAATAAAACTGGAGGAGGAGCTCATTAGGTGAATATTTGAACTAGCATAATTGGTAACACATTTTAGCAAATGGCTTACAGATAGCAGTATAACTACCCAAGTCTGTTTGGCTTCACCAAACATGTAAAAAATGCTTCTGAATTTTACTTTACACTTTACGTTCAAGTCACTGTCTCATTGCAGTTCATGGATATTACAGCTGCTCCAACTTGTAATATAAAGTGTGTTTGAGGAATTAGGTTCTCTAGAATTCTACAGTTACAGGTTTACTTGTATAAAATGTGAATAAAAGAGTAACCATAACTTGTGATGAATATTTCCACTCAAGGTGAAAAAGTTAATAGTTAGTTTGGTCTTTCTAGTTAAAACAATCAGCATAAAGTACTCCCTGACCTGAATTGTTTAACTAACTCCCTTTCTTACCATTGTTGAGGTCTTTAATTTGTTTGGGTAAAAACACTGCCTTACTTCAGCCTACTGGTAAATTGGGTTCTCTGTTTTTGGAGATTTGATTATTAGATTCTTTGCAATTGTAAGTTTTCTGTTGCTCCCAAATGCCATGTAGTAATTTATGGCTTTCTGATGAATCTTTCATAATTTGTTGCCTTTGTTTTCACAGCGTATCTGCAGTCATGAGGTACCCTCCTGTCCCATCTGTCTGTACCCTCCAGTCGCTGCAAAGATCACTCGCTGTGGACATATATATTGCTGGCCCTGTATCTTGCACTACTTGTCACTAAGTGAGAAGGACTGGAGTCGGTGTCCAATTTGTTATAGCTCCATTATGAAAAAAGACCTCAAAAGGTATTACTATATACACATTACTCTAAATGTAGACTGAAAAATATTGTGACTTCTTGAGAACAAGAATACTCCCAAGTGTAACATTTAGGGGATACTAGTTATACCAAACTGTCCATATGGTAATTTTTCTAGACTGTTGATATCAGTTTACCAACAGAGCAAATGGAACTGCACCCACCATTGTCTATATGATGATGATGACCCTCTTAATATACCTAGTTCAAACATGGTCAAAGGCATTTTTTTTAATACCAATGTAAACCCTACTATATAGGACTTAAGTGCTAATCTTTAAAAGCTCATCATGTTTTGTTCTGTTTTCCTTTTATCTGCAGTGTTATTGCCACAGAAAGATGTCTGTATGCTGTGGGTGATACCATCACAATGCAGCTAATGAGGAGAGAGAAGGGTGTGCTGGTGGCTATGCCTAAATCTAAGTGGATGAAGCTAGATGAGCCTATTCACTTGGGAGGTGAGAGAATGTAATCCTAAAGAAAATACTTCTAATAGAACATAGGACATTGATTTGTCACCTTCATGGCTTGATTAGGGGTAACATGTATATGGCAGTCTGTTACTAGACATGAGTGATCATGACCCAAGGTGCGGTCTGTGTACTTGGTTTGTTCTCCCATATCTTTAATCTACCAGTTATTGGGTGCCTTTGGATTCTCCCAATGTCTCCACATGACTGTATATGTTCTGTAGTCCGGAGCTATGAGCAAGCACTCAGTGCTCCTGAGTGATTCTGTAATCAATATGAAGGTGGTGGCAGGAAACAGTCATCCAGGCTTACGAGTGCTAGCCAAATGGTGACTAGTGCACTTATCTCTTGGATTTGTTAATAGGCGCCATTAAAATGGTCCACCACCAACCTTAGAGGGAATGTTGGTATGTCATATTTGTGACATTTATAGGTTTATGATTAATTTTTTTTCCATCAATATTTTTATTGAACATTTTCAAAGATATATGGGGTACAGAAAAAGAGGGGAAGAGAAGAATACAAACAAAGGAAAACACATAGGGGGTCCCCCCACAGGGGGAAAGGAATCACTTGATTAAAATAAGGCACACTATATAAACAATGTACATTTAACATTTAGTGGTAAAAGCAAAAAAATGATACAGCAAAACATATCAACCTTCATTTTGACCTACTGAAGATGTTTCTACCATGGAAGGGGTATCGGGGGGGTTGGAGCTGCTCGACAGGCTGGGGGGATTCTATGAGGGCCGCTGTAGAGTGAGCTGCTGGGAAGTCGGAAGTCTCTTGAGGTGCCCCAGGGCCATCTGTGATGTATTCATGCCACCTAAACCATCTCATGATGGGAGCTGATGCAGATGTGGAATAGGGCGTATCTGTTGTTCCCATCTCAAAACTATTTTATTTTTTTTTAGATGAGGAACATACTCTGTTTTCCAAGCTTCTTCTGGCTTCCAGAGACCAGATCCTGAAACAAGTGATTGCTAAAGAGAAAGCAGCACTACTGGAGCAGTACAATGTGGAGCGGGAAATGCCTGAGGCCTGTTTCATAGAAGCAGCTATTCAGGAGTTGAAGGTTGGCATTCTAGATAAAGACTCTAGTGATCTGTGGGGAAATAAATTGGTTACTGCTGTAGTTACCAAATGTTCTGTGATTGATCAGAGGTTTGAATTGGGCGCATAATTTGGAATACACTATGTTTTATATAAACTGTAAATAACAAAATGAAAGGTTGTTTCAATGTGAACCAAACCTGCTACACTATCTAAATGAGAATGTGAGACTTATTGTTTAAAAGGCAAGGAGGCTGCTGGAGTTTCATATTTCCTACATTAACAGGATCGGCAGGACAGCCTTCAGGTGCCCCGTCAACAAGATGTTGAAGCAACTGCGGTTTCTATGGAGGCTTTAACGTTGGATACTAAGTGTGAAGAGAGGTTACCGGGCTTGGACAATAAGGTTGGTGTCAATATTACACATCGATTCTGTGCGTTGGCATTGTTCCAGTTCTTTGTTGCCAGCTCCATTCAATATGTTTAATCCAAAACTAAATGAATTGAGGTCAGTGGAGTGAGTCAATGACCCTCCAAACGCAAGTAACACTGCATATCAAACACTTGCGGTTTGCCATATGGCTTTCTGGCTTTGGATATCTATTTTAAAAGGCAAAGAAAACACAGTGAATAGGATAGTGTCACTCTTTGTAGCTATGATTTTGTAGCTTTGATTACTTTGTATTCCTAATGATATTGGCCAGCATCTTAATAGCAGACTTTTGTAAGTCTGCTACAAAACACTGTTTAAAATAAATCCTCCACAAATTTGTGGCTTAGGAAAATGACTGCTATGAAATCACTAGTTTGAAGCTAGAGTAGTGTATCGGTATACAGCTAACTACAACACTTGTCAACTCTTCACAGGTGGTGCAGTACCTCTCCGCTTTTGATGAGGTGGTCATTGATCTGCCGGATGAAGATTTGGGCCCAGCCTTAAGTCCCACAACTGTGGAACCTGTATCTGTTGAGGACAATGATCTAGGAACAGAAGAGGCTGCCTCCTGTGTGTCACACAGTCAACAGGAAACTGTTCCTTCTGGGCCACTTACAAACCCTCACTACTACTACTTCTACCAAGGTGGGTGTCTGCTGGTTTGTCAATATGGAACTACTTGTATTTTCTGTAAATGAGTGTAACTCGGTCTCTTCTGCTTTCAGCTGTGGATGGGCAACATGTGTACCTCCATCCAGTGAATGTGCGCTGCTTGGTCCATGAATATGGCAGTCTTGAGCGCTGTCCAGAAACCATTACTGCTTCTGTGGTAGAAATTGATGGTTTCACAGTGTCTGAGGTGAGTTGATATTTATACTGAGGACAAAAACGAAAGTTTCTCAGGTGCATGATGTAATATTCCAGCAAGTAATCCTTCTCTGCACTGCAGGACGTGCGTAGACGACATCGTTACCTGTGCCATCTGCCTCTTACCTGCGAGTTCAGTATCTGTGAGATGGCGCTTGGACCCCCGGCTGTTTCACAGGAAACTCTGGCATATTTTGCTGGTAAGTTTGAGTCCTTAAAAATGCAGTGCTGTCAGGTGGCATTTTGTTTGTATGAGGTTGCCAATTTAACTAAATTTGGTTAAAATGTGTACAGTCATGGCCAAAGGTTTTGAGAATGACACAAATATTTTTCACAGTCTGCTGCCTCAGTTTTTATGATGGCAATTTGCATATACTCCAGAATGTCATGAAAAGTGAGCAGATGAATTGCAATTAATTTCAAAGTCCCTCTTTGCCATGACAATGAACTTTATCCCAAAAACATTTCATCCCTGTCACAAAAGAACCAGCTGACATCAGGTCAGTGATCCTCTCGTTAACACAGGTGAGATTGTTAATGAGGACAAGGCTGGAGATCACTCTGTCATGCTGATTCAGTAAGAATAACAGACTGGAAGCTTTAAAAGGAGGGTGGTGCTTGAAATAATTGTTCCTCTGTTAACCATGATTATCTGCAAGGAAACGCGTACAGTCGTCATTGCTTTGCACAAAAAAGCTTCACAGGCAAGGATGTTGCTGCTAGTAAGATTGCACCTAAATCAACCATTTATCGGAATTATCCAGAACTTCAAGGAGAGAGATTAAATAGTTGTGAAGAAGGCTTCAGGGTGCCCAAGAGCGTCCAGCAAGCGCCAGGACCGCCTCTTAAAGTTGGTTCAGCTGCGGGATTGTGGCACTACCAGTGCAGAGCTTGCTCAGGAATGGCAGCAGGTAGGTGTGCGTGCAGATGCACTCAGTGAGGCGAAGACTTTTGGAGGATGGCCTGGTGTGAAGGCCAGCACTGAAGCCACTTCACTCCAAGAAAAACATCAGAGACAGACTGATATTCTGCAAAAGGTACAGGGATTGGACTGCTGAGGACTGGGGTAAAGTCCTTTTCTCTGATGAATCCCCATTCAGATTGTTTGGGGCATATGGAAAAACGCTTGTCCGGAGAAGGAGAGGTGAGCACGCTTTCATCAGTCCTGTGTCATGACCACAGTAAAGCATCCTGAGACCATTCATGTGTGAGGTTGCTTCTCAGCCAAGGGAGTGGGCTCGCTCACAATTTTGCCTAAGAACACAGCCATGAATAAAGTGGTACCAAAACATCCTCCAAGAGCAACTTCTCCCAATTATGTACAATGGTAAATAAAGAACTGTTGCCTGCCTGAGCTCCAATTATCATTAAAAAGCAGATTATGCAGTCCTACTAGCTCTTGTTCAGACCTTAAAATCCTCTCTCTCTGTAGTGCCCATAAATGTTTATTTTTTTTTGTTTTTTTTGCTTTTAATGGCTTAGATGTGTATTCTCAATGTGCATATACTGGACTAAAACTGAAATGCGCTTTAACATATTTATGCCTTGCAGAAAATCAACGGCAATTAATAGTTTATATAGAACATACATAATGGGGCAACAATAAAAGTTTTCAGTGTGTACAAGAACAATCATTGGGGAAAAGACACAGACAAGAGAGAGAAAGGGGTAAGGGGGGGTGGTAGATAGGTGCTCCAAAAAAACCCAAATGCTTTTTACGGCAAATACTGCAAATTTTCACTGTTGTGTATTTCTGTAAACTTTTTAGATGAGGTGGAGAAGAGAAAAAGGCTGCGTCAGAGGAAGGCTCGAGATGAGCGTCGCAGGGAGAAAAGGATTGAGATTGAAGAGAACAAAAAGCAGGGAAAATGTAAGATCAGACTTCCCCCGGCCCCCTCCTTCCTTCCACACACTGGTAAAGATACAGAAATATCAGCACTTCACGGTGTACATTACAAAGTCAACAATTACATTAAAACTGTCTCCCTGATATTGGCAAAATAGACAAATATTTTATATTTCACAATAGCTTATTAAATCCTTACCACAAGTCCATAATATAAGGGAATGCATGTATACAATGCAGCTGTCCATGCACATATGTGGATAGCGTTGCTTTAGGTCATCCTTGTCAGACAACTGATATTACCATACATATTTATACACCGTCCACAGATCCTGAAGTGCATATTGCACTGGAAAACTTCCAGCAGTTTCCTGCGGTCAGTTCCACCACAGAGCCCACATTGCCTGGTCCACTTTCTTTGATGTCTGCTGCAGATACACAAAGCTTATCGCCCTCTCCACTGAGCTGCAGCCCAGTTTCCCAGGCTGGTGAGTATTGTTTATAGTGGCAGCTACTGGGGTAATGCTGCAACCTCCTCTTTAATGTCACTCTTACTTTGTGTAGGCTCCATTCTTGGTCAGGGTGCAGAAAGCCCCATTGACACCCCAGTTGAGGATGATGCCAAGTTTCCTTCATTTGCTCAGGTGAGTTAATTCTCTATTTGCTCCATGGTGGTGATGCTAATAGAGCATGTAATCTAGCATCAAACCATGAATAGTGGATTTACTAAGAGGAAGTGTCTGCACGTGGTTTAGGCAATTATTTTGTGGCTTGGAGCCTAGTACTCATGAGTGCAGCATATCACTTCACTAGTGTGATGGAAAAGAACACCGCAGTCAATTGTTCTGAACATCCATTTTTATATTGAAATATAATACACATTTTGGACCAGTCATTAAGTTGGAGACATAATGACTTGTGTATTAAAGTAAATGTGGACATTTCATACTGTAAACCAGGGTTTCCCAAACCCAGTCCTCAGGGCTCCCTAACAGTGCAGGTTTTCCATATCGCCTTGCTGGAGCACAGGTGTATTCATTACTGACACATTGTAACAGCTCCACAGGTGGTCCTAATTATGTCACATGTGATCCGGAAAACCTGCACTGTTAGGGAGTCCTGTGGACTGGGTTTGGGGAAACCCTGCTGTAAACACTTGTACTGATACATTTGACATTTAAAATGTTTAATACTATAATTTTAGGTAATGTGACACTGACTATTGGTTTACACATACAATAGAAGACTCCACTGTGTGTAGGTGACAGATGACACGTGTAGTTTCTGTACATTACAGGTACAGAAACTACATGTCTATATACATACTGTTGCAAACTAATGATGCTAGTTTAATTGGTTATACCACCAATCCTGTTAAGGAAGTGAATGCAAAGTAAACATTTTTGCTTCTATGTTATAATAAGCCGTTTACTATGCCAATTTATCATTTTAGGCCATATTAAACCGGTGTTATAAAAGCATTATTTACTTTTGTCTTGTAGATGCTAAGGGTTGGCAAAGCAAAGGCAGAATCATGGCCCAAGGCTACAGTCAAAAAAGGTAAATATTTGTCACCATCTGTGTTCCTCTGCTCCCGGGCAGGCAAGTTATTGATTATTTTGTTCTCCAGAAAATCCAGTTATGAGCACAACAGCGCCTGCAGACAGCGATGGTGAGAGTGACTGCTCTGAGAGGGTCCCTGTACCGAGCTTCCAGAACTCCTTCAGTGAAGCCATGGAGGTGGCCTTTCTAAAGCTGGACACTGCGCTTCCTGCTCCTCCTTCAGGTAAGGAGATCCTTTCAGGATTTGTTCTCAAGTAGGATTTACTTGCTGTACCTCACTTTGTTTATATCCCCTCAGGTGAGAAAGGAGGGAAGAGGAAGAAAAAGCAGCAGAAACTTCTGTTTAGTACCTCTATGGTCCACACAAAATGAGCAGAGCAAATCTAATTAAACCTCTGACTTCCCCTCGTCCTCTGCACACATTGCTTTGTATCACTATCTGCAGTATTTATGATTGAAGATTTTAATTTTTCTTCCCTGGGTTTTTGCCAGTGGTGGAACTGGTCTCAGTAACTCCTGGATTGTAGGGCAGACTGTTGTACATGAGAACACTAGTGTTACTGCTCAGCTGCAGAGTGACTAAACCTGAGCTGATGGGCTTCTTGTAACTGGGAAAGCACCTTAGCTCCGTATCTGCCACTAAGGTCTAAATAAAGCCAAGGGCCTGTGCATTAATCTGAGGTTCATTCTATAGTAAGCTTTATCTGAAGCTGGGCATCATTGCTCTGCTTGTGGCTTTCATGTAAAAGGAGTATTTTTGTTTTTTCTCAAACTGTAGTTTAAACAATAAATTACTTTACAAATCTATATCTGAACACTTTTCTTTTTGTTACCCTGTAACAGGTCTGTCGACATAAAGCCCTACCCACTAATTACATTGTGCCCATAGAGCACATGAACATATCATGCAGCCATCCCTTATCCAGCTGTATAGGCTGTGTAAATGGACTGTTTGGGGCATATTCAATTCTTTGTTTTCCGCGCCGCAGAAAAACTATTACCGTTAATACGGTAATAGCTAGCTGGATTTCAGCTTGTGGCCCAGGTAGCTGTGAGCTGAAATCCAGCGAGAAAATTACCGTATTAACATTTTTCCCACGCACTATTACCGTAATAATGGTAATAGCGCGCGGACCGCGGGATTTTCAGCGTTTCCGCCGAGAATTGAATATGCCCCTTTGTGTCTTAATGTTGGAATCAGGCTAGGGGGGTGGACCACTTAGAAAACTTAATTGCAACCTTTTCCCTTTAATGTATACAAAGTAAAAAGGCATTTGTGGTGCTCGAGTAAATTAGAAATAAAAATTAACACCAATCAATTGTTAAAACAGAGGCTGCTAGACCACTCCAGTCAATAACTTCATAGACCTTGTAATCAATTAAACCCTTATATTTGTGAACAAGGCTAGTTTGTAAAACACAATCTCTAAAATTTTAATCAACTGGATTTGAATATTAAACTCATTGACCAACAATAAAAATCTTTTGCAATATAAAATGCATTTGAAAATGTCACATGACAAAATCTGCAGCTGGAAATCGAAATAACTCGCTTATGTTTACACAGTGGGTCCCTCTTGTAGAGGCAGCTTTAGTCAAGATATCCTATATAGTGAATCAATAGACAGCAACACCATCAGCACTATGAAGACTGCTTTTAGAGGCTGTAAATTATCAATAGTAATCCCAAAATACAGAAGTCTGTTTCCAGCAATCCACTAAAGTGCTCTTGGCACTGTGGGCAAAAATGTCAGGTGGCAGAATCTTAGAAAGTTCGCCTTCAAAGGTATCTGCTCCTCCCTTCTGTATGGACACTCCCTGTGTTAGTATGAAGCCAAAGTTCATAGGAGACACACATAAAGTGATACAATCATGGAGATGTAGTTTTACTTTAAATTAAAACAATCAGATGAATACTTCTAGTCTTAAAACTTAAAAAAATATATTTTTATTATACACCATTAATAATAAAATGATCACCTGTACAGATACTACACCTGCCTATTCACAAAATAAAAAACTGCAATATAGCTGTTGAAGAGAAGACAATCATTTATATAAAGCCATAACATCTAAGATATAAAAACATTTATAAAGGAGTATAGATTCTTACATAATGTGAGATTCAATGTGGTGCCAGACATCACCATACTGTCTAGCTGTGCGTATTACCAGCCATTACTGTAAGATCAGAGATTTCAGCCTCAACATTGGCACGATGTGACAGTTCTGGAGACAACATGCTGAACTGAATTTTTGTCCATAGAGTAATAAACTGTCATTGTATCCATTGCAGAAAATAAGTATATAAAACATATTTGAATTATGATTCTGAAGATTAGCCCAAAATGATTCTAACTAAATCTGTATGCAGAAATTAAAGAATAAGGGAATCCCAATCATAAACTACCAATCAATATTCCTACTAACAGTTACATGGTTCCATTCAAACGATCACAGAAATCCCTGCCTGACATAGTACGCGAACATGGAATATAGATGTTCAATATCTTTTAAAACATTAAGGTGAACCAGTACACTTAAAATAAAGTCCCATAATCTGTTATTTCTAATAGGATAAATTATGTAACGGGCATAAAATAAGGTTCCTCTGATTGGGAACAGAGTGGGTTTCTTTAGCTTACATTCACAAACAGACATCCAAGCTATGCTTCCATTGGCGCTCATGCAACGCATTCAAAAAAAAAACAAAAATACAAGAAAGTGACTTGTAGACTGCAAAATAAAAGCGGATAATACGCAATCACTTTTATGGTCATTAATTTCCCGTATTAACAGATCACACATTTAGTTATGTTCTTCTAGGACTCTTAGGGGCATATTCAATTCCGATCGCGTTACCGCGGAAAATGCGCACAACTGCCGGTAATACGGTATCGCAATAACGCAGATTTTCGTACGCAGCCCTATGGGCTGCAAATGAAAATCCACGTTATTGCGGTACCGCGGATTACATTCGCGGCCGTTCCGGCGCGATCCCGCGAATCGGAATTGAATATGCCCCTTTGACTTGGTTCACTTGTGTTACAGAGCTGGTGACCCAGAACATCTTGTCAAGCATCCACAGTGGGTAGGTGTGGAAGTAGTGGAGGTGGGCTCTTCTGTATGGTGTTCTCTCCACAAACTCAGAAATGTCTTGTATGCATAGAAATTAACACATCAGTATCAATTCATAACTGTAGATAAGTGATTGAGTGTTTAGGTTTGGGCAGTTTATTACTAGCAGGTGTGGTTTGCATCATAATTGGGACATAATCTTGAAACGATTAACCAGCACATCCATGTGGCCTTTGGTTTGGTTATGCCATAAAAACAACTTTCCCTTTTGGTATCAAATAAGGTAAAACAAATAAAGCAATGTATTCCAACTTGTCCTGTTAATTTTATTTGCATAAGGCGTTTAAAATGGGGAAAATAATTTGGTGGGGAAATTGGGACATGTGCAAGTCCTGATAATTTGTGTAGAAGGACCACTATAGAACAGTATCACCAGTAGCAGATAATATATAGGGTCGGTCAAAAGAGACTAAGGGCTCATTCACACATGCACTAGGAAATGGGTAAAAGCTCATGAAAATTAAACCACACTTTTAGTAATTTTTCATGTTGTGTTTCTACCGCTACACAATCTACTGTACATGAGTTCGATTCCTGACCATGGCCTTATCTGTGTGGAGTTCTGTGTTTGTGTGGGTTTCCTCCCACACTCCAAAAACATACTGGTAGGTTAATTGGCTGCTATCAAAAATTGACCCTAGTCTCTGTCTCCCTCTCTGTCTATATTAGGGAATTTAGACTGTAAGCTCCAATGGGGCAGGGACTGATGTGAGTGAGTTCTCTGTACAGCACTGCGGAATTAGTGGCGCTATAAAAATGATGATACTGGTAACATGCTGAAATGCATGACAAATAGGTCCTGCTGTACTCTAAAATGTTAGAATGCAATGGTGGGAATGGCACCATTGGCATTTTGGTTTTATTCCCCCCCTCCCCCCCTCCTCCCTCATGTTAGCCTCTTGATTTCAGGGAACAATCAATGGGGATAATATAAAGAGCAGAGATCACCTTTCCTCAAGGATCAGGGGGCCTGCCCGACAGAGATTGTATAAAAGTGTTGAAAATACCCCCCAAAATATTGGGTTCGAGGTTGGGGAATTTGGCACAAAGGTCAGCATATTGGAGTAGAGATCCCTGAACTAGCCTGACCATGGCTTCCAGTACAAGGAGGGAGGGTTAAAGGCTAAATGGGAAATACACTGGAATACAGACTGGAAATGAGAGGGCAGATGGATGCCATTAAGGGAATAGGACATTGGTGGGTAGCAGATCTCAAAACTGTTGTCCGTTCTCGTCTTTGAGGTCTCGGAAGTGGAGATGAACTGCTCACTAGTGGAGGGCTGGGACAATTCCAGTAGGGAGCTGGAGCTAGGCTAAGTCTTTGGAGCAAACCTTGGGCTTCAGAGAGTTCTTGCCAAGATTTGGCAATCCTGATGCCAGAGGAACAGTAAGAAAGGGAAGAATCTGTATGAATGGGCCCAGTTCTCGCCGTTTGGAGCTTAAAGTCTAAATTCCCTAATATATACACACACTCACACATATACATACAGACAGAGAGGTAGAGACTAGGGTCAATTTTTGATAGCAGCCAATTAACCTACCAGTATGTTTTTGGAGTGTGGGAGGAAACCAGAGCACCTGGAGGAAACCCACGCAAACACATGGAGAACATACAAACACCACACAGATAAGGCCATGGTCGGGAATCGAACGCATGCTGCGAAGCACAAGTGCTAACCACTAGGCCTCTGTGCTGCCAAATGAAAGTTATCGGAATACCACACAAGAGGCTTGTGTGGGGGCCATGTCTGGCCACAAGGCTGCAAAGTGGAAATCCAGGGACAGTTAAGGACAGTGTCACGAGTGGTGGTAGGTGCCTGTGGAGTTCAAATCTCCCAAAATACAGAGGGTAAAGGAAGACTTGATTGTTGAGATTCTTCAAGCTTGAGCCCAGAAGCTAAACCAGAGCACGTCCGAGCAAAATGGTTGCCAAGCCATGGCCAACTTTGTTCTATTTTCAATGTGCAAGTGCAAAAAAGGAGTAGTTAACAAATATGATGGGAATTGGATTTGGCATTATCACTCAAATGCTATAGGTTATGTGCTGTAATAAGTCTTCATCCGTCAGTCTGTTGGTATAGTTCTCCTAAATAATGATGTGGTAACAGATGCCATAGTTCAGTTTACAGCAACATTACTGTAAGTTGCCATCTGTCATCCAACATGTCTAAAATACATAATGACTGGTGGACTTGTGCCTATAATAAAACACAGTGGAGACATTCATTCTGTGGACTGCGCTAATATACATGAATGTGTAGCCTATCAAAGCACTAGGCACAAATAGCCCATGAATTCTTATTCAGACCATACCTCCGTTTCCTCACCAAAAAAAAAAAAGGCTGCATACAGGTTGTCTCCCTTCCCTGAGGCCCAAGTTTAGACATGTGTGCAAACCCTGTGTTTTGGTTTTGTCACAGAAAAAAAACCTTGTGTTTGTAATTTGGATTTCATTAAATATGGTCAAAAACGGGTAGAAAATCATGTTATTTTGAGTGGTTTTTGCTCCTAAATTACTATTTATATCATTAAAAGCCATGATCTATTTTCTAACAAGCACCTCACAACAGTCAATATTTTAACCTTTATCGACCAAAGGCTGCATAAAAATAACAACAAAACACCAGCACTAATATATAGCAGTTTAAAAAAATATTCAATACACAAGAAACATAGTGGCAGATAGGGTGGCAGCTTAAACTTGTTCCTTAGATTATTAAGACATACAGGCAGAGCACTGACTGATAAGGCCATTTTAGAAAAGAAGATTATTCCAAAGTAGGCCCATCCCCCAAGTGAAATGGTTTGAGAAAGAAAATGGTTGAATTTTTTTTAT
The DNA here is from genome assembly GCF_038048845.1 of Mixophyes fleayi. Lineage (NCBI taxonomy): Eukaryota > Metazoa > Chordata > Amphibia > Anura > Limnodynastidae > Mixophyes > Mixophyes fleayi. Next base: position 335,896,036 of record NC_134402.1, read on the forward strand.
TAACATTATATAGGATGTGACACATTGGAAAAGTAGAGCAGCAACAGTAATAAAAGATCATTAGAGGGATCGCAGTGGCATTAATAAATTGTAATTTTAGAGAAGGCCAAGGTGGGCAAAGCCCATAATGTAAAATAAATTGTCCTTGTGCCCTCCCATGTTGTATATTAAAAAAAGACAAGCATAGTTTGACAAACTAAGCACTGCAGCAACAGGCAATGGTACGTTAGTGGCTAAAGTGCTTCATTTGTTTGGACTCCACAAAAAAAACAACATTTTGGTTGTTGCTTGTAGAACAGATAAGGATTTTAACAATGTACTAACGGACATCAGGCGAACAGTGGTCATCTTCCTCTATGTTAATGTCATCACCAACACAATATTAGTTCAGCCACACTGGAATCCAAGGTTAGCGATTCAGTTGGTAATTGGCAGCAACAATGGTATTCCTAATATAATGTGTAGTTCATTTTAATGAACACCAGTTTTTCAACATTTTTATAGAATTAACCTACGACAGTTGCTCACAATGTTCCCGGCTGTGCTAAACACTTTCAGAGTGCACACTGAAGGGTGGGCAACTTAATTATACTATAGCAAGTTTGTACAAAGGGCTCTAAATTGCCTTTTTTTTCTCCCAGAATTCATAGGGACTGTCCGAGATGCTGATTTGTACAATACCATTAAAGAAAATATTGCCAGCCAGGTGGCATTAAGAGAGAACTATCCAGATGGGGACAGTGTAATACTTTATAATAATATTGAAAAATGTTGGAGGTTACTACCAGGACTGGTCAGACTGGTGGTCAGTGGTCTAACACATACTGCTGGCTGTAGTGCTCACATAGTGCCTGTTCTAATAGGAGAAATAATGGTTTGTTCTATTATAATATGACCCTGTTGGGCTCCAAGAGATGGGTAGAGCACCCAGGAAATAGGTGCTGGTGAGAACACTGAGGTGTATCAGATTGGGGTCAATATGTTTGGGCTTTCCTTTTAAGTCTGACCGATTGTCAAAATAATCTCACATTGGTGCGCTGTGACTCTTAGAACGGGTAATTTTTTCTGGCAGTAGCATTTTTAAGAGACGCTGAAGTAGATGTGTCATGTGCGACTTGCTCACAAGTTGTTTGCATCTGTGAAGATTCGTGTCAATTGAAAGGAAAGATGTTCCACATGACTTAAACCTAGGATCAAGCCAGCAACCCACTTTATGAGCACACAATTGAAACAATCGATCACATGCTATCAATTCTAAAATGGCAGCTGAGAACAGCAGGGAGGGCTGTATACAGAAGAGCTCTTAAAGAAGAGTCGTCGTTTTAACGGAAATTACATTGAAAGCTCCCATGAAAATACCAGTCGCTCTGGGATATTATCTTATAAAACAACTGTTCTTGTATTTTGTTTTAATCACACTTATCATAAGAATAACACTTTTCAAATATAATAGGAGTATATAATAGGGATACATTTTACCATTATGGCAAGTTACTGTACGATTTAATGTGCTTAATGGACCATCAGCCTAAAACTGAATATTCTTAATAAAGGATTCATGCAAGAGTATATAGAAATATGTTCTACAAACTTATTAGAACTATGCACTGAACTCAGTATTCCTACTGAAGAACACTGCATGGAGTTGCTAAAAACCTAATGTAGCCGACAAAAAAAAAAAGAAGATAATGTATGCCAAACCAGATATTACCAACACTAAAGAGTTCCATATCCATATAAAGGCACAAGGTCACAAACCCATCAGTCTGTAGTACACTATAAATGATTCACATATTTAGTTTATAGGGACAGGGTGACTAACTACACAGCTGACAGCTTTTATAGTTTGACTGTAGCACCTGTTGTCCAGCTTTCAGAGCAGTGCATAGGGCCCTCGTTTCAGCACTCACTGGTATAGTTAGGCACCAAGTGGGTTAACATAAAATAACTATAGAGACAAGCTTTGGGCTGTGAATTCAGCAACTCTAAATATGTTGCAGACAAGTTTCTAGCACTATTACAGTCAAATATGTGCCAGATGTTAGCAGTTACTGCAGAGCTCCCCAACACTATAGAAGTGTGTGGAAACAATGATATATTTATAGATTTCACGGTGTGTTGTCTATACATCTGTCTGGATGGGAAGTATTATATAAAAATAACTTGTACACTGCTAGATAGAGAAGGTGCATGTACTGAAAAACTTTACAATCCAATAAACTTCTTCCTAGTAACCTATTACTTTAGTTACAGTCGGCCTTTAATCTATCAAAGACAGACATAGAAAAGCTGGGAAAAAAAAACTTAGCAGCCACCTAAAGACAGACATTCTTAATTACCAAATGCCTGAAATAAATAAGAAAAAAAAAAAAAAGTCTCTGTTGAATTTCACTTTTATCTCATCAAGACCCAGTTAGTCCATCTCCTCTTCCGTGGCAGTCGTGAATTCTGGCTCTTCCACACTGTGCAAGGAGCAGCTGGCTATAGACTGGCGGATAGCTACTTTCTCCTCTGTAACAGAAGCACATCTTAGTGGTGTGAATGAACATGATTGGCTGCCCAAAAGAAACTCTACTTACCAGGATTTGAACAGTTTTTCAATAATAGTACCAACTGTTTTCTGTTGTACTGGATAAGCCTTTTTTGGCATGTACGTATAGTACCTATAAAAGAGTATAATGTGTCAGCAGAGCTCTATTTATACAAACTACACATTGAACTTTGTATTTTTTTTTTCCTATTGAATTAAAATGCATTTTATATTGTGAAGGAAAGACCTTTAACTCCTAAGTTATTACCATTACCCCTCATGCGATGATGACTTTGTGGGTGGGCCTGGTCAGCCATAAGTGAATCCCTCGGGGATTTAATATTGTGTAGGATGAAGGTGCACTGACAGTTCCATTGTGTGTGAAGACGAAAGTCATCACACCAGGCTGACTAACAGTATGTCCATACTCCGTCCTCCACAATTCTCTTGCATCGCAGATGCAGAAAGTATTTCCCTGTTCGCTACTGGAAGTAGAAATTTAGAAGTGGCCGTATAAAAAATGTAAGTAAGTGGACTTTAATAGTTTTACAATGACGGCAGTAGAAGTGACGGTATGGCATACCACCGTAAATGCCAATGTAGACTGGGATTATGTAATATGGGACTGTAAAATGGGGGCAGTGTGTAGTGACATGAAGTTTGTGACTGATACAATGTACTTGGAGCAATGGTTGTGGTACTGTGTGACTGTACTTGGGGCACATCATTTGTATTATATACAAGGAACATATGGATCTCTGTTAACTACTAGGCAGAATGAAGAAGTTGTACTCAGCACTTGTGTGTAATGAGAGTTGTAGTTAGCACTATGTGGAATGGGAGTTGTATTGGTATTTCCCTTGCTATTAGCACGTCTTTTTCAGATTTATTACAATAAGCTACCAACACACCCCCTCACCAGTGTATTTTTCTCCTCGTTATTTTCTGAGTTTCTTCTGACCATTATAGCAGATTACCATATAAAGCGTTTTCAATAAGAATCTTTGTCACTGTAAGATTCCAAATCGTACAATGTGATATTTTCTCTTTTGTTTCTTTGTTTTTATCCTGCAGCTGTCACTCTTGCTATTATCCATGAAGAAGTAAGTATGGGCAGTAACTAAACTCTTTCTTAAACAAAACATGAAGATAATTCAAATGATGGAAATTTGCAATGACCAATTTCACCCATTCTCTGAATAGTAGTTATTAATATATACACTGCACAGATCCCATACATTGATGAGGCAGCTTAAATGACCAACCACACAGTCTAATTGTCACATACTGCTCCCACACAGACAATGGGAGAGGGACAATGTAACCACAGGATACAGCTGTGGGTATGAAAAATCTATGGACTAATGAGCAATAGGATTCTAATTGCTGCACTACACTACTATTATGATCATGTGGGCACAATCTGCAAAAGTATGTCTGTCTGTAGGTCCTTGGTCAACTGCGAGTAGAGGATTTGTGAGCAGGATCATGCTGACAACTTAGCCTGTTAGCTTGATCTACCCAATTGTGTATCAGGGAAGATAATGCCTCTCTGAAGTGCAGGCCTTGATTTGGTATAGGTGGTGTTAGAGGGCATGTCCATCAACGTTAGTGAGAATACACTGCTGATGAGGGTAACGGGACTCATTTAATAAAGTCAATTATAGGGTTTATGAGGTATTGTATAAGGAAACTGATAAAGTACTTTTATTTAAGGCCGTGAATGTGAAATGTGTATTTTACTGAGGAACTAGTTGACCTAAAACCATAAATTCTTACTGCATTAAAGCCCTTCATTTTTTTCTGTCAGTATGTGTGATCATCTGTTAGATCACTCAGACCGATAACAGGTGCAGGTCCAACACCATTTTATTGGTACTGAGGGTGTAATATAACACGACACAGCAAAAACTGCAACTTTTCAAAAAAACAATACACAATAGCCAGGTGATCAAAAGCACCCTGCGGATGACAGTTCAGTGCCTCTGGGTATGTGTTGGCAAGGTCCTTAGAAGCATTTCTTAATACCCATTACCCATTAATTTATAGCAAAATATATTTTGCCTATTCACAGTAGTCTGCTGACCTGGCCTCCAAAACTTAATCTGATCACATGTGACACTCTTTGCACAAGCCTACATTTTAAATAGATAAACATAAATTACAGGTTACAATCTTAACTCAATGGTGCCTTATAGAAAGTCAATGTGTCTAGACTATCAATTTGCAGACTGCAAAAGCCATATTTTACAGTTTAGACTACAACAGGTTACACACTAGTCAAGTATTAAATACATATTGGCACTTCTGCCTCACAGCACTGGGGTCATGAGTTCAATTCCCAACTATGGCCTTATCTGTGTGGAGTTTGTATGTTCTCCCCGTGTTTGCGTGGGTTTCCTCCGGGTGCTCTGGTTTCCTCCCACACTCCCAAAACATACAAGTAGGTTAATTGGCTGCTATCAAATTTACCCTAGTGTGTGTGTGTGTGTGTGTGTGTGTGTGTGTATATGTATGTTAGGTAATTTAGACTGTAGGCCCCAATGGGGCAGGGACTGATGTGAGCGAGTTCTCTGTACAGCGCTGCAGAATTGGTGACGCTATATAAATAGCCGATGATGCCAACATAGGTTTACCTTAGAAATATATCACAACATTGGCATACTGTATATTTTTAATATATAGCAACATTTATGACAACTTTACAACACATATACATCATTAAACCGCTGGATAACATGGACACAAGTAACTCCCAAAAGTCCTGTGCTTAGAGGTACCACTTTAACCGAAGTCCAATGGCTGTAGCTATAAAAGTCCAACTAGCCTGACCCTTGGTTTCCTCCGAGTACACCAAAACCAATTCACCTCTAATTAGTTTTATTTCTTATATTCTACTCTTATTTATCATACCAAGTGACAGGTTTCTTACCTCCAATATGTAATGTGTTGATGAAACATGGATATCGCTGACCCCTGTTCTCTAAACTGGTGATAAAAGGAAGGGCCGACCACAGAATCTGGTAAAAATCCTTCCGACATCGCAGCAGGATGATGCCAGTGTAGGCATTAAGATATTTCACTGTAACAGAAAACACAGGTAAGCATTTACAAAGCTTACAATTATATGCAGTGTCCTATAAAATGAATGCCCAACCAATTCAAAAAAGGATATTTAATGAAAAAAAAGTAGTGGTTTTGACAGAAAGAAGGAGATGCTAAAGAAAAAGATCAGTTAGAGAAATGAAGAAAGTAAGCCATATTAAGAAAATACTGGAGTATCAAACAATGTATTTGATAATCTATTAATTATGTACCATAGTTAATTCCCACCAACACCAAACTGGAGATCAGCGATTGTAAGAGGTCCACAGCCCTTTTAAACCTGCACTTTTTGTTCACTGATGGATGAAAATCGGTATATTTAACGGACTCATTATAGTTTACTAACAGTTGTCAAACTTGTGATAGGGGCATGGGAAAATTGAGTTAAAAATGACCATGACATTTAGAAGTCACTTATGAACATCTAATTATTTGGATTCAGGTGGTGCGATTTCCCCGTCTGGTCCATGTAGTGGGCTCACCTGACAGGGATATGGAGCATGCCGCAGCGCCGAAGTCGCCGTGTAGTCGGGTCACCGCGTCTCTCACGTTATACAGCACCGTGCCCTGCGAGATGTTCTGCCTCCAGCGAGGATCCTCTAGTACCAGCTCACACAGGAAATACCTACACGGAGAAGTATGTTACTAATGGCCATCACTACTAATTATTATTATTATTGCAGATTACGTTTACAACATAAGCTTCTTACCGATTTTTGAACCGCATGATGACGTAAAAAGAACGCGCAGTACAGCATGGGGTATCAAGTGGTGTGACGCAGCACAAACGTCATTTCCGGAGAGAAGCTGCTGATGGCGGCCATATTGCTTGTGGCAGATGTGAGTTGATAATTACCAGGCCTACTTAACTACCCTGTGTTCACTTCTGTCATTCGGTTCTTATACAGCGTCTTCTGCTCCGTCTTCTACTGTCTTTTGTATTATATTAAGTGTAACGTTAATTTCACATTAAAAACTAAAATGAACACAACATGATTAAATGTAATGTTACAAATTATCTAGTGTGTTTAATATATACTGTAAACGAACTTCTCCTGATAATGGGCATTTATGTAAGCATTTAGAGACCATGGTTGAGTAGAAAACATATTTTCCAAATATTTTGGTTTTGTTTTTAATACTTGGCAACTATCCTGGAACTTCCAGGAGAAGTTGTCAGGATGGGAGCCTCCATGAGGCGATTCTTGGTGAATTGCGCCATTTTTGCCTCACCCCAGTGGGAAGATGATGCATTTGCGGCAATGCGTTGTGGGGGCAGGCCAAAATGATGCAATTCGCCACGCCCTGTCCCCCTCCGTCCTCACCAAACATCAAAAAGCTGGTAAGTACGGGCTAGATAGATACCGCAAATAATAGCAATGTGTCAAGTGCAGTAAGTAGACTTCTACATTCCGGCCGACTTGACAATCTAAAACTTTAAAACTTTCTACTTTTCACATTGTGCTTGGGTTTCCTCCGGGTTAATTGGCTGCTGACAAAATTAACAATGTTGTCTGTGTGTGTTAGGGAATTTAGACTCTAAGCTCCAATTGGGCGGTGACTGATGTGAATGACAAATATTCTCTGTACAGCGCTGCGGAATTGGTAGCACTATATAAATTAATTGAGATGATGATTTGGTTTCCATTTGCAGTAACTTGGGCTGAATCAGGTTAAGTGGGGTAAACACCTATGCAATCATACTTCAGATGCAATGTCTCTAACAAGTTCACAAACAATTAAAAGTCCTTTTAAACATGCTGATTCACATGTACATAAATCGGCATGCTCAACACAACTTACCTTCATATCTGTGATCTTCATCTCTCATAACCATCTGCTGAAAATACATTGTTTCATTGATTGTGATTTTTAGGACGTATAGAAAACCAAATCAACAGATGCAATGTGTTTTGGTACAATAAAACTTGATTGTGGGAGCATACACACTCTGGTTGCATATGTGTGTACCCAGCTTTAGAGCTAAACACCACAAAGATGCATTAATAAACGCTTTTGTGCATGATGCTAACTCTAGCTTTGTTAGCATCCTTGTAATGTTACCATCCATATACATTGATTCAGAGTTTCCAGCAGGTCTAGGGTACCTTGTAAGCATTCCTTGGAGAACCCTAGAGTTACATAGGGATACTTGCATAACTGGCTTATTATGGGAAAACAGGCTCTGGTTGGCCAAACTGGGTATACAGGAATCATTTGTGACTGATTTGACTTAGTGTAATTCTCTCAGTAAAGAGCTGACGGGAAAGGCATAGGGACAAGTCAGTTTTGTCCAAGAGAAGGACATCATTTTCCACACTCTTGTTGACGAAATTCTGGACACAAAACAAGGAACTTGGGCACTGCAAGGATTGGGAAAGAGATCAGCACCTGATCTTCTGAAGGTTTGTACAATCTTTCCATGCCACCATACCTAGGAACATTCTGTGGTGAGATAGTCCATGTACTCATTCAGTTACTTTGACAAGTGGTTGCGGTTAAGAAATGTTCTTCGGGGACGTCCTAATCGCATATCTCCAACGCTTACCTGCATAGAGATATCAAGGGCCCCCCATCTTGTTAAGAAGTATGCTGTTGACAGTGCTGTTATGTTGTCCATGTGCAGCTGAATGGGGACATTCTGGACGTGATTGGAACTAAGGGGTATATTTACTAAGCTGCGGGTTTGAAAAAGTGGAGGTGTTGCCTATAGCATCCAATCAAATTCTGGTTATCATTTATTTAGTACATTCTACAAAATGACAGCTAGAATCTGATAGGTTGCTATAGGCAACGTCTCCACTTTTTAAACCCGCCGTTTAGTAAATATACCCCAAGGCTCTTAAAGCCAATTTTGTTGCTCTTAGCTAACATACTTATGTGTAGAACTGATTGTTGACAAAGAGCCTCTTACTGCTTTTTGTTGAGAGAAATCATCACATCCTATGAGAGACATGTCTGTTGTGATAGATATGTAAGGAGGGGATTCAAGAGTGGCCGAGGTGGAGGATGGGAAAGACTACCACGGAGAAAGCTCCTGTCTAACATGACGAGTTAGATAAATGCTGTCTGACCAATTGTTATGGGCTCCAATCAATTAGCAGACCTTAGCAGACTCTGAGAATCTGCAATGTAGAGGTACATGCAAAATCCATGGAGTCATTTCAATAATTTTCCCTAGGACCTTCGCCTAACAGCATAGCGCCACTTTGGGTTTCTTAATGGCCTTCAGAATGTAATTTTGTGCAGGCAAAACTGAAAGAGAAAAGGAATGGATGTCCAAATCGAATCCTACAAAGGTAACAATCTGAGTCAAAATTAATTTTGACATCTGTTCATCAACTATATAGAGGTTGTCTTTCCAAAGAGACCTCAGAAGCCACCTGTGGTTTGGGTGTATTGATATACAATGGAATGCCTCTTTTATGGCTACTTTTATGCACTAGCAATCTGTGGTTAGAATGGGATATGTGTCAAGCCTTCCATGCAAAATCTTTTTTGTTTCAAAGTCCTGACTTCCAGTACTGGTCTGAAAGTACCGTCCTGTTTTTTGATTGGGAACAGGTGACTGGTCCAGCCTTTCCAATGCAGGCTAGCTATTTTTCCTTGATGTAGGGCAGAAGTGAGAACCTTGTCTAACCTCTGACAGCAATTCCTTGAACAAGAAAATATCTGAAGAAGAAACTATGAATGGTAGGTTTAAAACTGATTGAATTGCTCTTAGCAACCATTTGTGGTAACTTGTTGCCACACAAGTAAAGTATCATCATCATCATCGGTTACTTATATAGCACCACTAATTCCGCAGCGCTGTACAGAGAACTCATTCACATCAGTCCCTGCCCCATTGAAGCTTGCAATCTAAATTCCCTAACATAGACACACAGAGAGAGAGAGAGACTAGGGCCAATTAACCTACCAATATGTTTTTGGAGTGGGGAGGAAACCGGAGCACCCAGAGGAAACCCACGCAAACACAGGGAGAATATACAATTCCACACAGATTTTTGAGCGTAAATTGTTGACAATGAAAAATGAAAAGACTTACCATAATTTTTTCCTTACTTGGTGGAATTCCAGGCACCAGATCCAGAGCCCCTGGAATTGAATGGTTTATAGGTGATCCCACTTCTCTGGGCTTTCCCTGAGCCTCTATAATCACAAGCCGAACCATTGGCTTTTGCAGTTCGACCCCCTTGATAAAACAGCTCTCTGGTAGCCTTGTGCACTTTTGTAGATCCACAAAGGATCTAATGGTCTTTATAGCAGACTTTAAGTCCTTCAATGAATTGAGGTCCAAACAAATCAGCATCAGTAAAACTTGGAAAGTCTAAAGACTTGGGAGCCATATTTACAAGTCTTGCTGTAGACAGCCACAAGATCGGTTGGGCAAGAATGTACTTAAAGGACTGTCCAATAATAAGAGTAACTCTACTAATGGCCTTAAGAAGGGCATATTTAGAGACTACGGAGTCTAAGGAACATACTAAATCATCCTCTCTTTTTGGTTTGTCCAATACAAACAGTAAAGGTCCAGCTGCATCTGCTATGGAGGAGAAGCATGATTGGCATTCTTCCTCTAAGGAGACTTGCTGTTGCAAGTCCCTTTGTGTTGGGTACGGGTATCATCAATCTGTCTAGTCTGGGATGGATTATTTTGCTGGCTATGGTCAGGACCGGTGCACCTGCTGTGGGCACCATTAGTTTGCTAGTTCCGGGAATGCCAGGAAAGAGGAAATATTGCCTGTAATTGCCAGAAAACTCACTTCTTTTCTCTGTGTCTGCATCTTGCACTGTGAGAGCCCATAGAACTGAGAGAGGACAAGGGAGGAGTGTGAGGTTGTACTCAAACTCTGAGGTAGAAGAATTGAATACATTTCTGACAGGAATTTATTTTCCTGTTAGAGGAGAATCCTAGAAAACACAAACAAGTTCTTCTTAAAGAGTCCTTCTTCTTGCACTGACAGGGGAGAGTTGTAATGAATCTGTCACTAAGACAGAAACAGCGTCCTTCTCAGGCACTAAAGGAAAATCTGACATGCCGGCATGCACTTGATATAGTGACGCTATATAAATTGATGATGATAATGATGATGAAGAAAATTAAAAGTCTCATGGCTAATCATGGAGGGTTGAATAGGAAGGTTTTAATGCCATAACCTCACATTTATATTGTCAGTGTTCTAATGTATCTTCTTCAAGTGAGTTTGTACATGGGAAGAAAGGAAAATATGGTGCTCACAACCTAGTGAGACACACATAAAATAGAATTTCTAACCTAGCAAAGATGATGCATACATTGCGTTAATTACGTTACAGCCAAAAATAGGTCAATGCTTGCAGAACTGGGAATCTGTCATGCCTTTTATCCTATTCTCACAATATCTAAGCTGGATTCATATTGCTGGCAAGCAGAAGCACAGCAGGAATTCCTCTACTGGAAACAATGTGCTACTTGGATGCTTTCATCTGGTCAATTTAATTCCAAGCCACTAGATGTCACTGTAGAGTTACAGACATTTGTAAGGGCTAGGCATTGTTTTCGTATGTGTCTACTGATTGATCTTCACTCTTCTTCAGTATTATGTTAGGAAGTGCATATTTTATAATCATTTCTGTTTTAATTAGGGATGTGCACCGGCGACTTTTGAGGTCTCGTGTTTTGTGTTTTGGATCCGGATTTTCGTTATTTTTGAGGTTCGGATTTGTCTCGCAAAACACTTGACGAAAGGTCTCGGTTCGGATTTAAGGTATTGGATTCGGATTTTTTTTGAAAAAAACATAAAAAGTTTAAAAATCAAGTTTTTGGGCTTATTTTCACTCCTAGGCTATTATTAACCTCAATAACATTCAATAACAAGCATTTCCACTAATTTACAGTGTATTCTGAACACCTCACAATATAGTTATTAGTCCAAAACGTTGCAAAAAGGTATCTTTCTGGACTGCGTAGAGGAGTGGGTCACCACAATATCTTAAAAACCCTGAACTTTTATGATTCGCACCAATAAATGTACCTGGACTGCGTAGAGGAGTGGGTCACCACAATATATATAATAAGAAAACCATCAACTTGTTTGATTCGCACCAATAAATGTACCTGGACTGCGTAGAGGAGTGGGTCACCACAATATATTAAAAACCCTGAACTTTTATGAATCGCACCAATAAATGTACCTGGACTGCGTAGAGGAGTGGGTCACCACAATATATATAATAAGAAAACCATCAACTTGTTTGATTCGCACCAATAAATGTACCTGGACTGCGTAGAGGAGTGGGTCACCACAATATATTAAAAACCCTGAACTTTTATGAATCGCACCAATAAATGTACCTGGACTGCGTAGAGGAGTGGGTCACCACAATATATTAAAAACCCTGAACTTTTATGAATCGCACCAATAAATGTACCTGGACTGCGTAGAGGAGTGGGTCACCACAATATCTTAAAAACCCTGAACTTTTAAGAATCGCACCAATAAATGTACCTGGACTGCGTAGAGGAGTGGGTCACCACAATATATATAATAAGAAAACCATCAACTTGTTTGATTCGCACCAATAAATGTACCTGGACTGCGTAGAGGAGTGGGTCACCACAATATCTTAAAAACCCTGAACTTTTATGAATCGCACCAATAAATGTACCTGGACTGCGTAGAGGAGTGGGTCACCACAATATATATAATAAGAAAACCATCAACTTGTTTGATTCGCACCAATAAATGTACCTGGACTGCGTAGAGGAGTGGGTCACCACAATATATTAAAAACCCTGAACTTTTATGAATCGCACCAATAAATGTACCTGGACTGCGTAGAGGAGTGGGTCACCACAATATCTTAAAAACCCTGAACTTTTAAGAATCGCACCAATAAATGTACCTGGACTGCGTAGAGGAGTGGGTCACCACAATATATTAAAAACCCTGAACTTTTATGAATCGCACCAATAAATGTACCTGGACTGCGTAGAGGAGTGGGTCACCACAATATCTTAAAAACCCTGAACTTTTATGAATCGCACCAATAAATGTACCTGGACTGCGTAGAGGAGTGGGCACTGGGCACCACAATAAAATATATAAAAAACCTTCAACAGGTCTGCATTACACTACACATACGGCTGCTCCTCCATCCTCTCCATCATATACATGTTGGAGTTTTAGCGTGTGACAACCTCTTGTTTTTGATAATGTCAGTGCATTTTGAATATTTTTCAATTTGCCCCACACCACTGAATGTACTTTATCTATGATACGCATCTATCTATCTTGACTGCGTAGTGTGGTGGCCCCGGTACACAATTTGGTACCGAGGCCACAATATAATTAAAAAACCCTCCACGTGTCAGAATTCCACCAAACAAGTATCTGGACTGCGTAGTGGGGTGGCCCCGGTACCCAACTTGATACCGGGGCCACAATACCTCCTCCAAACATGCTACAGACAATTCGTCATTGAGATCCCATTAAGTATGTTAAAGACAGACAGGGTCCAAGTGTTATTAGTTGACTTTGTAAAAAAACTGTCCCTGTTGCACATAGTCATGCAATGAAGACTTACTTTTTCATTTAAAGGCACGATCTTTCAAGTGTAGTGTTTGTAAGTCTAAGTCATATTATACTTTTGGTAAAATTGGTTATTTTTGTTCCTCTTTATGTTAATTAATTAGTAATAGAATTAAAGTAGGAAATAGAATTAAATAGAATTAAAGTAGGAAATAGAGTGGTATAGAGTTGTAGTGTGGTATAGATAGAGTGGTCCACACAATATAATAATAAAACCCTCAACTGGTCTGAATTCCACCAAACAAGTATCTTGACTGCGTAGTGTGGTGGCCCCGGTACACAATTTGGTACCGAGGCCACAATATAATTAAAAAACCCTCCACGTGTCGGAATTCCACCAAACAAGTATCTGGACTGCATAGTGGGGTGGCCCCGGTACCCAATTTGATACCGGGGCCACAATACCTCCTCAAAACATGCTCCAGACAATTCGTCATTGACAGACCCCAGACAGACAGGGTCGTAGTGTTATTGTTTGACTTTGTAAACCCAAAAAAATGTCCCTGTTGCACTTGCACATAGTCGTGCAATGAAGACTGACTTTTTCATTTAAAGGCACGATCTTTAAAGTGTCAGAAAGAGAGAGAAGACACAGGAGAGGAGAGTTGTAGCTGGGGACCTGGGGTGGAAGCTCCCAGGCTCCCCCAGCATTGCCTGGAAGTCTGAGCGTGGTGACTGAGCCAGGGCAAGGAATGTGTGCCCTGGATGAGGGGGAGAACTCCATGCCACTATAGTGAACCCAAGAGAGAGGGGGACACTGCACATGGAAGAGGCCCTGGAGTGAGGGCTGCTACAAGAGGCATGGTAGCTGTAGTGTCAGATCCTGAGGCTGAGAGTACACAGAGTGACGTGTCAGAGCACAGGAGACATTATCCCCGCAGAGGAGGGATGAGCTGCAGTTGAGAGGTCTGCTGTTGAAATAGGACATGCACACTTTAACAAACCAATCATTTCAGCGACAGGGCCTACCAAACAACTTTGACTGAAATGATTGGTTTGTTTGGGCCCCCACACCAAAAAAGCTATTCATCTCTCCCTGTACAGACTAAACAGGCTCTACTGAGGCAAGATGTCGTCCTCATCCTCAACCTCTGATTCCTCTCCCCCTACAGTGTGTACTTCCTCCTCATCACACATTATCAATTCGTCCCCGCTGGACTCCACAACCACAGGTCCCTCTGTAGTATCTGGAGGGCAGTGCTGTACTTCATTGAGGAATTGATTATTCATTTTTATAAACATCATTTTTTCAACGTTGTGAGGAAGCAACCTCCTTCGCCGCTCACTGACCAGGTTCCCCGCTGCACTAAAAACTCTTTCCGAGTACACACTGGAGGGGGGACAACTCAGGTAAAATAGAGCCAGTTTGTACAGGGGCTTCCAAACTGCCTTTTTTTCCTGCCAGTAACAATATGGACTGTCTGACATGTCTACTTGGATGGTGTCAGCAAAGTAATCATCCACAATTTTTTCTATTGTGACAGCATCCAATGCAGCGAGAGTAGACATGTCTGCAATGGTTGGCAGGTCCTTCAGTCCGGACCAGATGTTATCAGCATCCCCGCCAGTGCCTCTTTTGGGAAAACTGAGCTTTTTCCTCGCAGCCATAGATGTGGAAGAAAATGAGGGTGGAGCTGTTGGCATGTCACGGTCCTCTTCAGAGGACAATCTCCTGACCAGCAGGTCTTTGCACCGCTGTAGATTTGTGTCCGCCGGAAACAGAGACACAACATACGCTTTAAACCGAGGATCGAGCACGGTGGCCAGAATGTATTCCTCTGACTTTAAAAGAGTGACCACCCTCGGATCCTGGCAAAGCGTACGAAGGGCTACATCCACAAGAGCTACATGCTTGCTGTAATCGCAATGGCTTACCAGCTCCTCCCTCACTTTCTCCAGCTGCTTCTGCAACAGCCTGATCAGGGGAATGACCTGACTCAAGCTGGCAGTGTCGGAACTGACTTCTCGTGTGGCAAGTTCAAATGGCTGCAGAACCTTGCACAACACGGAAATCAGTCTCCACTGCGCTTGACTCAGGCGCATCCCCACTCCTTTGCCTATGTCGTAGGTGGCTGTGTAGGCCTGAATGGCCTTTTGCTGCTCCTCCATCCTCTGCAGCATATAGAGGGTGGAGTTCCAGCGCGTCACAACCTCTTGTTTGAGGTGATGGCAGGGCAGGTTCAAGCTTTTTTGATGTGCCTCTAGTCTGCGGTAGGCACTGGCTGAATGCCGAAAGTGTCCAGCAATTTTGCGGGCCACCGCAAGCATCTCCTGCACACCCCTGTCACTCTTGAGGTAATGCTGCACCACCAAATTAATGGTGTGGGCAAAACATGGGACGTGCTGGAAATTGCCCATATTTAATGCCCGCACAATGTTACTGGCATTGTCTGACACCACAAATCCCCATGAGAGTCTAAGTGGGGTAAGCCACTGGGAGATAATTTCCCTCATTTTCTCTAATATGTTGGCAGCGTTGTGCCTCTTATTAAAGCCTGTAATGCACAATGTTGCCTGCCTTTGCATGAGCAGCCATTTTGTAGATGCTGCTACTGATGCAGCTGTTGCTGTTGCTGCGGAAGGGGATGCATCTACCCAGTGGGCTGTCACAGTCATATAGTCCTTCGTTTGCCCAGAACCACTTGTCCACATGTCCGTGGTTAAGTGGACAGTGGGTACAACCGCATTTTTAAGAGCACTGAGGACACTTGATCGTACTTCTCTGTACATTTTTGGTATCGCCTGCCTAGTGAAGTGGAATCTCGAGGGGATTTGGTACCGGGGACACAATACCTCCATCAACCCTCTAAATCCCACTCCACTGATGGCGGACACCGGGCGCACGTCTAACACCAACATTGCAGTTACAGCCGCAGTTATACGCTTTGCAATAGGGTGACTACTATCGTATTTGGTGGTCATGGCAAACGACTGTTGGACGGTCAATTGTTTGGTGAAAGACTTAGCGGTCTTACGACTTCCCCTCTGGGAAGATGACCGACTAACAGCAGCAACAGCAGCAGTGGCAGTAGTAGGCGTACCGCTGCAGGATTCCTCGGATGAATCCCGTATTGAGGAGGACTCAGTCTGGCTGGTGACTTGGGCTGCAGGACTGAATCTGATGGAGATTGTGGAGGAAGTTGACGAGGAGGGTGTTGATGGTGTGTATCCAACTGGACCACGGGATTTAGGTGTCCCTGTACCAATGAGGGTCCTAGCCCCAGTTCCTGAACTAACCACTGAACTATGAAGGTTATTCAGGTGACGTATAAGGGAGGATGTTCCTAGGTGGGCAAGATCCTTACCCCTGCTTATTTGAGCTTTACATAAGCTACATATTGCCATACATTGGTTGTCTGGATTTGGATAAAAATAACTCCAGACCGAAGAGGTGCATTTTTTGGTCTTCTGACCAGGCATGACGATGGGCTTTTTCATCCCATGGACATCAGCTGTTTCCCCCCCTGGTGCCTCATTTACAATAACCACATCACCATCCTCATCATCAAGTTCCTCCACAGCGCCAGCTACATCATCAATAGCCTCCTCCCGAGCCACCTCTTCCCGTACAGTGATGGGAAGGTCAGGCTTGACAACCACCAACACCCTTGGACTCGCCTTGGGGATTTGTGATAATTTCTCTTTAGAAGGCAGAGTTGTTTGCTGTTTTGTTGCTGACAGCATAACTCTCTTCAATTTTTTGTAGGGGGGGGGAGGAGGAGGAGGGCTAAGATCCGTGGGTGAAGCTGAACCACTAGTCATGAACACGGGCCAGGGCCTAAGCCGTTCCTTGCCACTCCGTGTCGTAAATGGCATATTGGCAACTTTACGTTTCTCCTCAGATGATTTTAAGTTTCTCTTTTTGCTACTTTTTCTTAACTTGGGCTTTTTGGATTTTACATGCCCGGTACTACGAGATTGGGCATCGGGCTTGGAAGACGACGTTGATGGCATTTCATCGTCTATGTCATGACTAGTGGCAGCAGCTTCAGCATTAGGAGGAAGTGGGTCTTGATCTTTCCCTACTTTATCCTCCAAATTTTTGGTCTCCATTATATGTAGCACAAGATACTGCAGAATGTGTGAACTTGGTAATATTGCAGTACCAATGGACTTATAATGCTGGATTGGTTTTGCAAATTTGGTTATAATTATTATATATTTTTTTTTTTTTTTAATTTTTTATTTTTTTTTACTTTTTTTTTATTTTTTACAAACTTGGGAATAATGGGGAAATAACTATGCCCTTAGAAGCACAGAGCACAGGACACAGCACCACTGGACTGAACAGGACACGGCACAGGACCCAGCAGCACTACGGAACTCAGCAGGACAGAGCACAGGACACAGCACCACTGGACTGATACTGCAGAATGTGTAAACTTTGTAATATTGCAGTACCACTGGACTTTTACTGCTGAATGTGTGAACTTGGTAATATTGCAGTACCAATGGACTTATAATGCTGGATTGGTTTTGCAAATTTGGTTATAATTATTATATATTTATTTTTTTTTTAAATTTTTTATTTTTTTTTACTTTTTTTTTATTTTTTACAAACTTGGGAATAATGGGGAAATAACTATGCCCTTAGAAGCACAGAGCACAGGACACAGCACCACTGGACTGAACAGGACACGGCACAGGACCCAGCAGCACTACGGAACTCAGCAGGACAGAGCACAGGACACAGCACCACTGGACTGATACTGCAGAATGTGTAAACTTTGTAATATTGCAGTACCACTGGACTTTTACTGCTGAATGTGTGAACTTGGTAATATTGCAGTACCAATGGGCTTATACTGCAGGATTGGTTGTGAAAATTTTGTGGTAATTAAAAAATATTAAAGTAGTTTTTGGTATTTTATAAAAAAAACTTTTTTTTATTTTTTTAAACACAGGGGAATATTGGGGAAATAACTATGCCCTTAGAAGCACAGAGCACAGGACACAGCACCACTGGACTGAACAGGACACAGCACAGGACCCAGCAGCACCACTGACCTCAGAAGGACAGAGCACAGCACACAGCACCACTGGACTGATACTGCAGAACACAGCACAGCACAGCACAGCACAGCACAGCACAGCACAGAACTAAACAGCACAGAACTAAACAGCACAGAACTAAACAGCACAGAGGACCACCTAACACACCCTCCCTCTACCCTGATCAATGCCCGAGTGAAGATGGCGGCGACTAGCGGGGAATTTATAGGATCCGAGTATCGCGAGATCCGACAACGGGATTATGAGTCAGAGCCTCAGTTTCACTTTTGAATTTGGCGCCAATACCCGGATCTGTCTCGGATCCGACTCGGATCCGCAACGTTCGGGTGGGCTCGGATTTCAGAAATCCGAGCGCGCTCATCCCTAGTTTTAATGACACAGAACCATGTTATTAATTAAAGTTATACTGGCATATTACCAATGGAAGAAAAATATTTGATCTCACAAATGAAGATGAAGTATCTACTCTGTTCTTATCTTCCTACTCTGCATCTTGTGCTCTTGATCCTATACCCTCACAAATTGGTAGATCACAGTCTCCTGTGCTCATTCCACCTTTAACTGTAATCTTTAATCTCTCTCTCTACTGGTATCTTCCCGTCATTATTCAAGCACGCAGTGATTACTTCTATTCTGCAAAATTCTGACTCAAACTCTCTCTCAAATTACAGACCTATCAATAATCAGCTCCCATGCCCCTTCAAGTTTCTAGGGAGACTTGACTACACTCACCTGACACGCTTCCCTTTTGCAAGGGATCCTATTGGATCATCTTCAGTCTGGCTTTCACTCTCAACCCTTGACAGAGATTGAGTTGACTAAAGTTGTCAATGATTTGATTACTGCTAAAACTAAAGGCCATTACTCTCTTCTAATTCTCCTGGATCTCTATGCTGCATTCAACACTGTTGAACACTCTCTTCTCATACAAATGCTACAATCCCTAGGTCTTCAAGACACTGTCCTATACTCGTTCTCATCCTACCTATCTTATCGCTCTTTCAGTGTTAATTTCTCAGGAACAACCACCACTCTGCTTCCTTTATCAGCTGGAGTACCACAAGGCTCAGTCCTAGGTCCTCTGCTATTCTCTATATGCACCACTTCTCTTGGAAAACTAATAAGCTCCTTTGGATTTCAGTATCATCTCTATATGGGTGATGCACAATTTTATCTATCCTCTCCTGATCTCTTACCATCTGTGTTGTCTCAGGTTACTGACTGTCTTTCTGCCATTTCATTTTGGATGTCCTCTCGCCAACTCAAACTCAATCTCTCAAAAGCAAGTTAATAATATTCCCACCCACCAGCAAAAGCATACCTGACAATTCTACTTCTGTTGACAACATGACCATAAATCCCACCGCGCAAGCTCGTTGCCTAGGTGTAATCCTTGACTCGTAACTATCCTTTGTTCCCCACATCGACTCTATATCTAAATCATGTTATATACATCTTAAAAACATGTCCAGCTAGTAAAGTAAAAAAAAAAAAAAAGAAGAGACATCATGTTGACTTATAATCTTCTTTTTATTTGCTGTTTGTATTTGTCTTCATGTTCTTTCCTCCTGTAATAAATAAAGAGTTTAAAAAAAAAATATATAGTTAAACATTTAAAAAAAAACAAAAAAAAAACATGTTCAGAATTACACACATATCTTACACATGCTAAAATTTAAATTTGTGCATTCATCATCTCCAACATTGACTATTGCAATTCCCTCCTTACTGGTCCCTTACCAGAGTCAAACCCCTGCGATCCATTTTGCACGTACCGGCAAGACTGATTTCTTTGAAAATTGTTCTTCATCTGCTGAGCCACTCTCAGTCTCTGCATTGGTTGCCTGTTTTTTATGGAATCTAATATACAATTCTTCTATTAACATACAAGGCCTTCAACAAAACTGCATCAACATACATCTCCTCACTTGTCTCAAAGTATCTCCCAACTCGACACCTCTTGTGACTGGATCACTGTTAAATAACTTGGTAAAAATTTATTTAAAGCGAATAGCGCAGGGCACTTATCTATGTAATTGCATTTGCACTTATTTTTTTATATTGTTTATATTGTGGGATAGGTAATCGTTATTTCTGAGACCAGGGAAGAAATTTGTCTCTTGTCTAACCTTGCTATAGGATATGCCTATTTCTGATGCATATATCTGACATAATGAGTCTGTGTTTACCAAGCATTTGGTGTATTGTGGTTTGGGAAAGTGGCTTGTTGTGAGTCCTTTTGTTTTTCTGTGTGAATATGAATTCCGAACGGTCTGATGAAAGGCCACGTGTTAATTACATCTTTTGATATGTGAGGTTTAACTTGTAGACAGGAAGGTTTAATTTAAAACGTGCTGCCACATTTCCTGCATCTCAAAGGTGCAGGAAATCACAGCAAGGTTTTTAAGAATTTCACAGCTAAGTATAATACTAGTGGCTTTGCAATGTATGTACATTTATGTTTGTGTAAATAGAGTATAACCTGATGCTAAAAATAGCATGTATCTGAAAGGTATAAATGCTCTGATTTGTACACTGAAATGTATCATTCTGATGTTCCATCTGACCTGACCACTGATCACTTAAATCAGTGGGACTGTCCTTGTCAGGACACTTGAGCAATAAAACATCATTCTGCTTCAAAGATCTGCTTGACAACTTCTTCAATATCGCTGTAATCCTGTGACCTGCCGATTAGACCCTAAAATCTAATCCGTTCTCCGTCTGATTCTGAGGTTTGGACTCAAGCTTTTCCAGTACCACCGCTCTGCTTGCTACCCTGCAGCTCTGGTCAGTGTGATAGGCCAGGGGGGATCTATCCACAGCAACCCGGATCCATAGTAAGAGGTCCGGAGTTACCAGTCCAAGTACAGGAGTACACTAGCAGTGACAGGAACGTGGTTCTGAGTGCCATAAAGGAGTTCAGTGGGGCAGCAGCTTAAGCCCCTCCTACTGCGGCAAAAGGGCACTTTTTGGATAACGAAAGGGAACGGTGGCAAAGTAAGCCCAGTTGGTTCCTCGCAACAACAGACAGGGTGGCATAGGCGGTCCATCCTGTCACACCTCTGTTCTGCACAAGATCTGCATCTCTCTTCCACTCTTATTACATCTGTCATGGCTAACGGCTATTATCATAAGCTTGTAGAACAAGTGGTAGAGGTCTTCACCTACAGCAGCCGCCTTTTCCGTAGAGCTTGTTGCGCTCACAGGTACTTAGATACCCCTAGGTCTTATGCTCTGCGTAGTACAAGCTTATGGATATAACCGTAGCGCGGGCAAGGGGATGACGGCAGGGGATAAATGAAGTCAGAGACAGGCCGAGGCCAAAAGGCACAAGCAGGCAGCAAGGTAAGGTACTCCGACATTTTGGTTTATTCGGATTTTGTTAGAAAAATTCTCTAACGAGCTTTCCAGCATGTAAATGCCTCCACAGAACCCAGGATCACTCCTCCGGGCCACGACCCTTCCACTGTACCAGAAAATGGATTTGCCCCTGGAGCTTTTTAGAGTCAAGAATTTTTTCCACCACAAATCTCTGATGATCCTCCAAGATAACAGGCTGAGATCTCCGTAAGTAGCAGAGTCTAGATTTGCATGCAGGGATAGCAGGCTTCAGGAGATCGGGGAAGCTTCAACCTGAAGGCGACAGGATTGACCTATTTAATGGCAGCACGGTGGCTAAGTGGTTAGCACTTCTGCCTCACAGTGCTGGGGTCAAGACTTCAATTCCCGACCATGGCCTTATCTGTGTGGAGTTTGTATGTTCTCCACATGTTTGCGTGGGTTTCTTCCCACACTCCAAAAACATACTAGTAGGTTAATTGGCTGCTATCAAAATTGACCCTAATCTGTCTCTGTCTGTGTGTGTTAGGGAATCTAGACTGCAAGCTCCAATGGGGCAGGGACTGATGTGAATGAGTTCTCTGTACAGTGCTGCGGAATCAGTGGCACTATATAAATAAATGGTGATGATGATGATTTTATAATAGAAAAAGGTCCAATGAATCTAGGGCCAAGTTTTTTACAGGGTTGTTTGAGCTTGATATTACGAGTGGAGAGCCAGACCTTTTGACCCACTTTAAAAGAACAATTCCTTTGTTTACGGTCTGCAAATCTTATAGACTGGAACGAGGCCCGTAGTAAGGCAGAGTGGACTTTCTTCCAGATAATCCTGAGATGAGAAGCCGTGGAACGTATCTCCGGGAGGCCAGAATGGTTGAGAGAGGACAAGGAATTGGACCTTGGATGGAAACCAAAATTGCAGAAAAATGGAGAGATGCGGGTGGAGGAACGACACGAGTTATTATATGCGAACTTGGTCCACGGGAGGTATAAAAGCGCAGAAACTGTTCTAAAGACTGGTTAACTCTTTCAGTCTGTCCGTTGGACTGAGGATGATAGGCAGATGAGAGGCTGATGTTAATCCCAAGGAGGCTACAGAAGGACTTCCAGAATTGGGCAACAAATTGGGAGCCGTGGTCTGAGACAATATCAACAGGTAAGCTATGAAGATGGAAAACATGTTGTATAAACCTCACTAGGTTACGCTATTACCATCCTTTACACAATTCACACAAGACAATAACCCTCTGGTTCCCTGACCAACATTGCTATGTGACTGGATCACATAGCATACAAATCACTTTTTAGCTTTGCAATCTGGCTGGACCAATATGCAATATGAAGATTTAACCTCATGTATCCGACTCCCATTGACCTATGGATTGTAAACTTGCAAGTAGGGCCTTCTTACCTCTTTGTCTGTTTTACTCAGTATGGTTTACTTCTGTGTTTGTCCCCAATTGTAAAGCGCTACAGAATTTGCTGGTGCCATATAAAGGTTGATGATGATAATGATGATTGGTCCATTTGTGGCTTATTTACATCTCTTTTTCATAAAGTGCTTTCCTTTTATTTTTGGTGGACGCGCTTGGCAAGAGAGTTTTGTACCTTTTTTCTCAGGTGATCTAACTATAAAGTACCCGTTTTGATTTTATTTCTTTGCTAATTGTGCACAGTATGTTGATATGAGTCTAATATTTTGTTACTAATAACTGTATGTACATGTGTACGTTTATTGTTTTCTGTAGAAGAATCACGTGTGACTTTCATTGGAAAGTGTTAGGCATAGAAACATAAGTGAGCAGGGTTCATGCCAATGCATTTAGAGAAAAGGGCAATATCAGGGAGGGCAGGGGCAGAATAACAAGGGAGCTAATGGAGCTTCAGTCTCTTTTAATATGATAAGTCTTCAGATGGTCCACAATCAATCTATGTATTGGTCCACTGAGATCTTATATCATACTTACTTACCAACTCCCGGAAACTTGTTTCCGGGAGAGGGGGCGTGACTGGAGGGCAGGAGGGGGCGGGACGAGGCCAATCGCGTCATTTTGGCCCCGCCCCCCACGAAAACGTAATTTGCGTCGCGGGGCCCAAATGTCGCGATTGGCCTCGTCCCGCCCCCTCCCGACCTCCAAAATGGCGCGATTCACCGAGAATCGCATTAAATGACGCGATTCTCGGTGTGAGATTGGCATGCGGGAGAAATGCCAGCTTGCCCGGGAGCCCGGGAGACTGACCCGAATTTCGGGAGTCTCCCGGACTTTCCGGGAGAGTTGACATGTATGTCTTATATGCACAGAGGAACATCCTCCGACCCAGCAGACCACATGCAGCAGTAAAAAAAATTATGAATGTTTGATTTTTGAAGTGATGTTTTTACTAATAAGGAATACATTGTGATAGACCTGTCCAATCATTAGATTCTAGATCTATGCTCATTGGACCCTCAGCATGGACTTGTATAGATTGTACATGTACATGCTCCATTAAGTCAGTTGGCCTAGTTGTATATGAATCCCACTTTGGGCAGATATACCACTCAGTTGCCATTTTTGTGATAGTTCTGTAAAAGGTTACATTGATGTTTGAATATTTCACACAGACAACCTTGCTGAGTAAATTCCTACATATTAATTACTTTCAGAACAAGCTAGTTCTGTTTGGATAAATCCAGAGTCTGTAGATACCCTTAATTTTCTGACCTCACAGTGTCCTCTCATTACAGTTCTATTAAATATTCATGGGTGAGATCACCTTGCAGAGCTATTTGGTTTTTCTGCCAGCTCTCTGCACCCCCCCAGGATACAATCCCCTCTTTCCACTTTCATTTTTAATGAGAACAGAAGAAGCTTTCGCTGGCGTTAAACGCAATAAAGCAAGGTGCTGAGAAAGTTACTAATATAGTCAGCACTCGAGGAATCCTATTCCAGGGCTTTCTCATGTTACACAGGACAATTCCACATCTTATAGGTAGAGACTACTACAACCAGTGTACACGTACAAATTGTAGGCCATGTAGTACATTCTAGTTTAAATTATCATAAAGCCCAAACAAAACAAAATACAGAAACAGCAATAAAGGGTTTCCTTTGATATGCATTTTACAGCATCTGGTTTATTAGCACACAGTGAAGTTATGTATTGGCATATTACATCATTGTTATTAAGCTTTATGTATATAGAGGCGGTTTTGTTTCTTTTTTCTTTTGCTTTATATTATTGGAACATAGTCATAAGCCCTTATTAAATACCACTTTTAACAATTTGATTGATCTCCTTTGTAAAGAGTATGAATCTGGGCTAGCAATGGGCAACTCTATCATCTGTAGTCCTCCTACCTCCCAAAGGGCAACAATGAGGAAGGAGGGACAGCACACTCTACTCCCTTCTCCTCCATTGTGCAGTGTGAGGTCACATGACGTGGAAGTGGGCTGCCCCCCGTTTTCCTTATTATCTGCTAAAGCAGAGGATAAGATCAGGAGTAACCGGCTGGGGGCCCACAGGTAATGGCTTTGTGGGCTGCCTGTTGTCTACCACTGATCTGGGCCTTCTCTGCCTTTCACATTTGTTTGTATATTTATAGGTGAAAACTGTGGACCATTAATACATTATATACATAATTAATTAATACATTATATAGAACATGATATACCAAGATGTAAGTAAGTGACAAATAAATGAATACAGACATTTGCAACTCAAGGTTATATAAACATGTTTGAGTTATTGTG
The DNA here is from genome assembly GCF_038048845.1 of Mixophyes fleayi. Taxonomy (NCBI): domain Eukaryota; kingdom Metazoa; phylum Chordata; class Amphibia; order Anura; family Limnodynastidae; genus Mixophyes; species Mixophyes fleayi. The sequence goes on from NC_134402.1 coordinate 335,921,334, forward strand.
ATACTCATTTTCATTTTTATATGGATTGGGGAACAGGAGAGAGAAAATAGGGAAGGGAAATAATAAGTGGAAAAGGAATGAGCTCCCCAGAAAACCACAAAAGTAGTCTAGAGACAATAAACTCAGTATAGATCCATTAGGTATGATTAATACTTGAAGATCCAGAACCAAGAAAAAAAAGGAATCTACTGAGGTTGTTTCACTGAAGAAATGAAATATCTGCCAATGAGCTACAGTGTTTTGGGGTTTCTCGATTATGATATATAGCTAGGCATATCCAAGAAACGTAGTTGGTGGTGATCAATGATAGACTCTGAGGGGTATATTTACTAAGCTGCGGGTTTGAAAAAGTAGAGATGTTGCCTATAGCAACCAATCAGATTCATCATCATCATCATCATCATCATTTATTTATATAGCGCCCACATATTCCGTAGCGCTTTACAATTGGGGACAAACGTAATAAACTAATAAACAAACTGGGTAAAACAGACAAAGAGGTGAGAAGGCCCTGCTCGCAAGCTTACAATCTATGGGACAATGGGAGATTGACACATGAGGTTGAGTATACATTTTGCATCTTGGCCCAGCCAGACTGCAAAGGTAGGGTGACTCATAAGCTAAATGATCCTGTCACACAACAATGTTGGTCCGGGGGTAGTTGTCTTGTGTGAAATTGTGTAACAGGCTAAAGGTAGTGAGGTTAAGATGGTGGTTGAGGAATATTATAAGCTTGTCTGAATAGGTAGGTTTTCAGAGAACGCTTGAAAGTTTGTAGAACAGAGGAGAGTCTTATTGTGCGAGGGAGAGAGTTCCATAGAGTGGGTGCAGCCCGAAAAAAGTCCTGTAACCGGGAATGGGAGGATGTAATGAGGGTGGATGAGAGACGCAGATCTTTTGCAGAACGGAGTTGCCGAGTTGGGAGATATTTTGAGACAAGAGAGGAGATGTATGTTGGTGCAGCTTTGTTGATGGCCTTGTAGGTTAGTAAAAGTATTTTATATTGGATTCGGTAGAAGACAGGCAGCCAGTGTAGAGACATACAGAGTGATTCAACAGAGGAATAGCTATTTGCAAGGAAAATCAGTCTTGCCGAAGCATGCAAAATAGATTTTAGGGGTTTGAGTCTGTTTTTGGGAAGACCAGTAAGGAGGGAATTGCAATAGTCAATGCGGGAGATGATTAGTGCATGAATTAAGGTTTTAGCAGTGTCTTGTGTGAGATATGTGCGGATTCTGGAAATGTTCTTTAGATGTATGTAACATGATTTAGATATAGAGTCAATGTGGGGAACAAAGGATAGGCGTGAATCAAGGATTACACCTAGGCAGCGAGCTTGTGGGGTGGGATTTATGGTCATGTTATCAACAGAGATAGAAATGTCAGGTATGCTCTTGTTGGCGGGTGGGAATATTATTAACTCTGTTTTAGAAAGATTAAGTTTGAGTTGACGAGAGGACATCCAAGATGAAATGGCAGAAAGACAGTCAGTTACACGGGACAACACAGATGTCGAGATATCAGGAGAGGATAGATAGATTTGGGTATCATCCGCATAGAGATGATACTGAAAGCCAAAGGAACTTATTAGATTTCCAAGAGAAGCGGTATAGATAGAGAACAGCAGAGGACCTAGCACCGAGCCTTGTGGTACTCCAACTGATAGGGGAAGCGGAGCAGATGTGGCTCCAGAGAAATTAACAGTGAAAGAGCGATTAGAGAGGTAAGATGAGAACCAGGATAGAACTGTGTCTTGAAGACCTAGGGATTGCAGCGTTTGTATGAGAAGAGAGTGGTCAACGGTGTCAAATGCAGCCGAGAGATCCAGGAGAATTAGGAGAGAGTAATGGCGTTCAGTCTTAGCAGTGATCAGATCATTAACAACCTTGGTCAGCGCAGTCTCTGTGGAGTGTTGAGAACGAAAGCCAGACTGAAGAGGATCCAACAGGTTGTTTGCGGAAAGAAAGCGTGTGAGGCGAGTGTAGGCAAGTCTCTCTAGAAGCTTGGAGGGGCAAGGGAGCTGAGAGATGGGACGGTAATTTGAGAGAGAGTTTGGGTCGGAGTTTTGTTTTTTTAGAATAGGAGTAATCACTGCATGCTTGTATAGTGATGGAAAGATGCCAGTAGAGAGTGAGAGATTACAGATTTGAGTTAGAGGTGAAATGAGCACAGAAGACAGGGATCTACCAATTTGCGAGGGAATAGGATCAAGAGGACAGGAGGTAGAGTAGGAAGATAAGAAGAGCGTAGAAATTTCCTCTTCATTTGTGGGGTCAAATGATTCTAGTTATCATTTATTTAGTACATTCTACAAAATGATAGCTAGAATCTGATTGGTTGCTATTGGCAACATCTCCACTTTTTCAAACCCGCAGTTTAGTAAATATACCCCAAGTCAATTCAAAGCAGAGGCTTACATACAGAAGAAAAAGTGTGTGCACTAATCAGTATTACCAAATCAGCATCTTTATAGTGTATCCATTCTTTACACACCAAGTAGGCAGCCATTTTGGAGGCTGAAAATAATATTTGTGAGACTGCCTCATGCCCATGGGCGTAGCTAGACAATTGCGGGGCCCATAGCATAAATTTTCATGGGTCTTCTTTTACTGCCCAAGGAGAAAAACACATATACACATGTTCTTTGCCAAGAAAGGTGCCCCCTCCAACTCAGCTGGGGGAACATTGCAGCTGCACCTCTACTAAAGCTTCAATGACGTCACTAGCTATTCGAGATTGTACAGGCTGCTTTGCCCTGAGCAACGGTTCAGACCACAAAATGGCTGCTACCACTGTCTATCAATGATGGGTACACTCTAAGGGTAATTTATGAGCTTTAAAAAAGTGCTGCTATAGTTTCTAACCAGCGCCGTGTCCCGGCAATGCTGGGCAGCCGGGCGCATGCGCATTAGGGTGACAAATAGCCTGTGGGCAAATTAATTACTGCTCCCTGACCCCGGCTTGTTCCTTACTACCCGCTACCATCCAGATTCCTTCCTCCTACCTTTCCGCTGCGGTATTGTTCATAAACTTACGCTATATTAGAGTTAAGACCTGGGGCATCCGAGTACCTGTGAGCGCGTATGGGAAATTTGGCTATGTCATTCGGTCTTTGTAACGTGTCCACTGTCTTCCAAGACCTCATTAATGAAGTTCTCTGGGATTTCTTTGGTAAGTTTGTTGTCATATACTTGGATGACATATTGACATACTCCCACTCTTTGTCACAATAAAGACTCCCATGTCCAGCAGATTCTCCACAGATTGTGAGACCATCACCTCTTTGCTAAACTAGAAAAATGTGAGTTTGAAGTTTGGAAAGTATCATTATTGGGATACATAATCTCCTCTACTGGATTCTCTATGGATCCAAGCAAAGTCCAGGCCATCCTGGATTGAGTATGATCCATCAATCTGAAAGATTTCTAAAGGTTCCTGGGCTTTACAAATTACTACCGAAGGTTCATCCGTGCTTTTTCCTGATCTCCAATTGTTGCTGTTACCCGGAAGGGGGCGGACCCTGGAGATTGGTCCCCAGAGGCTATTGGTTCCTTTGAAGCTCTTAAAAGGGAATTTATCTTTTCTCTCCTATCTTAAGACATCCCAATCCTGACTTACCCTTTGTACTGGAAGTAGACGCCTCTGATATAGGTGCTGGCGCTGTCCTGTCTCAAAAGGACCCTTGTAATCACTGATTGCATCCCTGTGCTTACTTCTCTCGTAAGTTCTCTGCTGCAGAAACCAATTATGATGTAAGCAATCAGGAGCTTTTGGCCATCAAATGGGCCTTTAAAAATGGCGTGGAAACAGTGGTGGAACTACCATTGGTGCAGTAGGTGCTGTGCACCGGGGCCCATGGAGATAATGGGGCATGTTACCTGGCAGATGCAGAGGGTTGGGGGCCTGGTTCCCTCCTCTCCGCCTCCCTACACCGAGGCCCACAGCTCGCTAGCTCCACGTCTGGATGGAAACGTAGGCAGATTGAGATTTGTACAAGTAGAAATGTATTGTGAGTGTGCCTGTGTAAAGTCTGAGTACCACTTGGCTTTCATCTGTTGTCTATGCTCTTTTGGTAGAAGATATATAACAGAAAAACAAGTTGTTTTTGATTATCTTTTTTCACATGCCTATGGTACTGTGTTAGTTTACTTTTCTACTGCATGTTTCCCCCACTGCCATGTATAACCATAGAAATGAGGAGAAACACTGCAGGACATTTATTTTCAGAAATGTAAAGCTGAATTGTGTGACTACAGATGCATCACTCAGCACAGTCACTGCATTCCCACATATTTTAAAACATGTACAAAGTATGGAGATCTATTTGCAGCTTTGTCAGCTGAAGGGGGATGACATCATCTGCAAAGGGCAACAGTGGCCAGGTTTGACACATTTGATGTTAAATTTGAACTAATGCATCGTAGAGGTGAGCAATTCTGTATCAGGTGACTGCATAATTGTATCCTAGGGGGGCACACAGACATTCTCATCAAAATAATCCTCAAGAACTAAGTGGGAGATTTTCTTTTTATTTAGTGTATTTTATGTTCCTTCTTCATTTATGTCATTTTTTTTCAAATTTGTTCACCTGTATATTTTATACACGTTAGAGTGGACTTGACATCTAATCTAGGGGCGGATTGGCGGGAATTTTACCGGTAGGCCGATGGCCTACTGAGGCCGCCCACAGGCTGCTTGCTTTTTTTTTTCCGGACATTATTTTTTTTTCTTGAATGATCACTGGGCACCCGGATCTACTTAATCTGGGCAACCCGAAACTATGCCGAATGAGGGGGGAGGGTGCACCCCCGACCAGTTTGAGATGCTGGCCCGCGTAGTATAGTTGGTGGCTGGCCCCTTCCCCGGGACCAGCCACCTTCCCCCTTGTAGCTGCAAATCGATTAATCCCTCTTGTGTGGCTGCAGAGGTCACATGGGACGCGCACCACATGACAGGTGCTGTCCCACGTGTGCTGAGAAGTGTGGCTGGAAGGTAAGTCTATGTGTGTGTGTAAATGTAATGTAATATTTGTGTGTAGGGGGCCTCTAAATGTAATATAATGTTTGACTAGGGGGGCATCTAAATGTAATGTAATGTTTGACTAGGGGGGCCTCTAAATGTAATGTAATGTTTGTCTAGGGGGCCTCTAAATGTAATGTGTGAGGGCAGGGGGACATATGGCTATGTAATGTGTGGATGTGATGGCAGGGGAGCATGTGGCTATGTAATGTGTTGATGTGATGGCAGGGGGACATATGGCTATGTAATGTGTGGATGTGATGGCAGGGGAGCATATGGCTATGTAATGTGTGGATGTGTGTGTGATGGCAGGGGGGCATGTGGCTATGTAATGTGTGTGTGTGTGCTGTCAGGGGGGAATGTAGCTATGTAATGTGTGTGTGTGTGTGTGTGTGTGTGTGTGCTGGCAGGGGGGAATGTGGCTATGTAATGTGTGTGTGTGTGTGTGTGTGCTGGCAGGGGGGAATGTGGCTATGTAATGTGTGTGTGTGTGTGTGTGTGTGTGTGATGGCAAGGGGGGCATATGGCTAATTTAATGCAGAGTTTGATTGGGGCTATTAATTGAATGTGTGGATGAGTTTCGAAAGGAGGGTTATTTATTAAATGTGAATATGAATTATTTAATGCTGGGATGGTTGTAAGAAATGGTTATAGTTATTAAACGTAAATGCTATTAATTTATTGCTGGGGCTTGAAGGGAGGGAAATAGGTTTATTTATTAATGTGAATACTATAATTTTAATTTTGGGGCTAGAGGGAGGAGTAATTATTAAATGTGGATGCTATTGATTTAATGCCGGGAATGGTTGGAGTTTTATAAATTTCATGTACCCATTTTTTTTTTTACAAATAGGGCCTCCAACATTCCAGGATCCAGACAAGTAGCAACTGATCTAAAGACACCAACAGCCACCGGTGGTAAAAGTGACAAGAACAGGTAGGAGAGACCAGGACAGTCTGCCAACTGTCCTGAATGTGTTAGGACAGTCCCGAAATTGGGTGACAGTCTTGTTTAGTCAGGATTTGATCCCACAACAAGGACAGTTGGGAGGTAGGTCCTGTTTCACACTGTACTGCTCGTTAAAGCAGAGCTGCGTGCAACTAACAGTAATGCACACAGCTTTGCTTGTGTATTTGTCTAAAATGTATCTAATATGATAACCCCTCTGTTTTAAGTGCCCCAAGCGCAAAGAGCCTTGTACCAGCTCTGGTCATACTTTAGTGGTTTTTGTATTGATTCCATTCCTGCCTTCTGCCTTTTGCCTTTTACCTTGCACTGGTCCCATTCTCAGATCACTTGAACATATAGCCAGCCCCCATTGCACTAACAATATCATTAATCCTGCCTCCTTTGTACTTAGTATATCTCCAGCAATCGCTTGGAATAGCTCTCCCCTTCACTTATGCCATTTTCTGCCACCCCTCCCTGCACTGTTATTAATTCAAACCACCAACAATCACTGGGCATATTCCAGTAGTTCTAAATCCCGCCTACTTTTGTGTTGGCCCCACCTACAGTTGATTTGGTCCCGCCCACACGAGGCCACTTCAAGAATTTTTTCCAGGGCCACTTTAAGTTCCCAATCCGCCCCTGTGTGTTAAAAACAGAAAGACATTTCTACAACTAATATTTTTATTCCTCTCTCCAAATCTAGTCTTGGCACCAAATGTATGTGGTTTCCTACACACAGAACAGATAATTAGTTCAAAACTGTGTAGCTGGTTCGTAGCAAACCCACAATGACCATAATTATTAACCTGTTATGTGACCGAGGGATGACAATAATTCCCACTATTATTTTAAATAATGGAATCAGACTTAGTGATACAGAAACAATATTTGCCTGTTAGAATTTAAGATTTAATACAATTAATTAATTTGATGGTTTGTCTAGTTACTGGTAAAACAGTGTTGTATACGTTTAAGTAAAATTAATAGGGTTTGATTGTGCTAAAGTTATACAAGTAACTTCCTATCCTGTTAACTGGTACATGACCACCACTGTGATAATTGATAGCGTAGCTAAAGAGTTAATATGCTTCCAAAAGGAAACAAAGCAACTGCTGCATATTACGCTAGGGATTATGGTCAGTGGTTTTAGTGCCCACAGCAAATGTATATTATTTCTATCTTATCTCTGGCTTTGAGCAGCTGGGTATCCGTAACAAACTGGTTCAGTGACCAATGCCTATAGTAGACCATAATACTGGCTAGAAGAACTTATTTCTACATCTCCTGCTCAGACTTACTTCCAGAGCTTTGTCCCCAGGGTTTAGAGCCACTTTGAGTTTAGGGGAGGTTTTGCTAGGTCCTGTGCTTTCAGTCCAGAATCACCTGCAGATGGGGCTCACTGTGATTTTCTTCCTCAAACTCCTAGTAGACAATGTGCTTTCCAGATTTATATGAACCCATCCGGCACTACTGGGAATGCTTCCTGTGGTCCTCAGTCTGCCTAACACTGCTGGACCCTCCCGACTCCTTCAGGGTTCATAAGAATACCGCTGACACAGCAGTGAGTCCATCTGCACTCCTTCCCCCCAGTCACTGGACTCGGGATCTCTGGTATGGCAGTCTGACACTGCAGGACACTCCTCTGGTTTCCCACTGGACCACCATGTGGACGACTTTAAATTTTAAGAATTATGGGCCTGTTTTCTCAAAACATTCATACTAAGTGCAATGTGTGTTTTAAAAAGCACGTAAATAGGCTCTGCGCACTCCTGAATTCATCAAGAAAACAGGTCTGAAGATACATGCGCTGATGAATTCAGTTGTAGGTCTGCTATGGTCTACTAGATAATATACTGCAGGATACGTCCAAAGCCTACGTGGATTATAAATTTGCAAAATTATATAGAATAAACATAACCTGTTAATAATATAGGCATTAATGATAAAACAGTTAAAAACTTCTGGCTCTTTATCGTTATCGCTTCCCCACAGCCCGTATTAAATCATCGGGACACTCTCGGAACCAGTGTTGATTGGTAACGGCAACGGGCAGGGCTGTCCACTTTCCCTGCTAATTTTTGTGCTCTGTATGAAAACTCTGACCAGATCCATTAGAGTAAATCCTGATATATCAGGATTACAGGTAGGAGGGGTAGAATATAAATTATCTCTGTTTGCGGATGACCTCCTAGCCATGGTCATTAATCCGATTATATTGATTCCAAACTTGGTCAAGGAATTTTAGCATTTTGGTTCCCTGTCTAACTTCAAGATTAATTACCCGAAATCGGTGACCCTCAACATCTCATTACCTACCCATGTAGCTGAGGGTATCCAACAAGCGTTTCCCTTTCAATGGCACACTCATCATATTAAGTACCTAGGTGTGTTGATCCCTAGTGACCTGTCACGTCTATTTGACCTCAATTTTGATCCTCTAATAGCACGGCTTCGAGCGGATCTGAGAGAGTGGAGGGGAAAGGCCTTCTCCTGGATAGGTTCGGTCAACATAATTAAGATGATTGTCCTTCCCCACGTCCTCTGTCTTCTACAAATGCTCCTAATCCACATGCCCGATAGATGGTCTTTGACCAACAGAGACTGTTGAGAGATTTTATATGGTGGGGAGACCCTGTTTCAAACATGACGTCCTGTACCACCGGAGACACCTGTGGGGTCTACAGCTCCCACATTTTCCTTCATATCATAATGTAGTCATGTTGGGAAGGATTGTGGAATTGACAATCTCTAACTGTGAGAAACAGTGGATTGACATTGAGGGTGCAATTCTGCCCTCTCTGCCCCGGTTTACCCAGTGGCTTAGCAAATTACCTACCATTAAACATCCTATATTGGCCCCTCCATCGCAAGGGGGTCTAGACTCCAATTACTCACTCGCATATCCTCGCCTATATCCCCTTTGCATTTTCCACAATCCACTGTTTCCACTGGGCGACCGAGTCCATTCAAGACATTGGTCCGAGCTGGAATCACACGAGTCGGCCAGCTGATTAACTCCACGGGTGTGTCTCCCTTTGCAGTAATTCAGGCCAAATGGGAACTGCCGAACTCTGAAATCTGGAGATTTCTCCAAATCAACATTGTTTGGCTTCTGGGCCTCCCCACAAAGACACAACAAGGGATCTTACGGTCTTTGAATCAATATGTCAGGCCCCCAACTGCCCTTCTCACCTCCTCTCTATTATATATACATTCCTTATTGAAAATCTGTATAAATCCTTACCCAGATTTACCAGAGATTGGGAATGAGACCTGGGAAACCAGATCTAGGCAGCAGATTGGCCAAACATTTTTGGATCTACACATGCATGCTCCACTAGTGTAGCAGTTGTAGAAAGTCACTAGAAAGTCATGTCGAGATGGTATAAATGCCTGGCCCACTTAGCAAGAATTTACCCGGGGTTTCCGAACTTTTGTTAGAGATGTCAGGAGGCTCCAGACACCCCCCTTCATATATGGTGGGACTGTGCAGTGCTTCGGTCTTCCTGGACCCAGGTCATAGCTGTCTCTATAGATATATTGGGAGATGAGGTCCCTGATAATCCTGTCTTTTGGTTGCTAAACAAAACTAACTCTCCAATTTCCAGCTTCAAAAAATCAATTCTGAAATATCTCATTTCAGCCACCAAAGCAGTGATACCGACCCATTGGAGGTCCCCCACACCTCCGTCCACCAGGGAGTGGCTTCAGAGAATAGAATTCTATAGATCAATGGATGAATTAATATTCTTTTCAGTGGACAAGTTTGCTGATTACTATGCCACATGGTGTCTCTGGCTTGCATTTCAGGACGCAGGGAAACTGACGAGTTCAACTCCCATCTCCTCTGCTGAAAATGCCCCATCCTAACCACCACCACAATCATAATCACAATAAGGTAGCCCCTCCCCTTCCCCTCTGATCCCCACCTCCCCTCTTTCTCTTCTTTTTTACCTTTACGGGCATCACCCAAGCGGTACCATCTTGTACTTTCTCCTTTTCTTCTTTTTCTTACTCTCTCCTTTCTTTGGTAAAAATTATGCATCTGATATTCTCTGTAGAAAAACATAACCACTCTTGTGGTTTGTTCAATTTGACCATGATGCAATCCATTGTTAACCATAATGTACCGTACAATAAAGAAATATTACACAACAATTAAAAACAAGTTTTATTTTTATCACCCCACATGAAATATGTTTATTAGGATGGTTTTAATGTCTACTGAACATAAAAACATTCTAACAATTTCTCAATGCTATAGCATGCATACGAGACTGTCATCACTAGTACTCAGGACTTAGACTAGCCCTGTAGTTGGAGCAAGAGATACAGCAGAAAAAATAAGAACTTTACCACGCCTAGAGCTGGATTTGAGGGAAAGGGACCCAGCCACATTATGAAATTATACATTTGACAAACATTCTTATTGGTAAAATGAAAAGTATTTGTTAACAGAGGGTTGTTCAGATACAACCAATTTGTTAAGATCTAGCAATAAGCATTGAACAGAGTAGAACATTTTCTTCCAAATATCTCACAGTAAATAAAATATCCAGTGATCATTTAAGGATGATGTTATCCCTAATTATCATACCTCTTTAGTACACAAAACAAATCAGGGTTGGTGCTGAGCTAAGCACAGGGCCACAAGGACATTTTAGAACACTACAAGTTTGCGACCAGGAAACCACAGCTTTCTAAAGATATGATGATATGCTGAGTTCACTCGGAGTAAAGTGAAAGAGTAATGCCTGCTTCCTCTTCTTTCCTCTGTTCCCCTCATCTCCACTTGCTTCCTACACCACCCTTGTCACCTTTGGCTTCCTTACCATCTTTGTAATTGCCCAGGAAATGCCCATTGTAATATGACTTGATATATGTTACCCTTCTTGTATTACTACTTGTATTTGTTACCCAATTCTACTTATGCTTATTTGTACTACCGTCTTTTATGGCGCTACAGAACAGAACTTTAAGAGCACACTATAAATAATTGCTTATCATAATAATAATAATAGGAAACACTGCATGCAGCACTTTGTGACATCATCAATATATATTTCCAGAGTTTGCACCTATATTTACAGAACTGCACATGGATTTGTGCATCAAAAAACTAGAGATGAGCGGGCTCAGATTTCACTAATCCGAGCTCACCCGAACAGTGCGGATCCGACGGGATCCGAGCACTGTTCGGGTACTTCCGGCCGCCCAAGGAATGCAAAACGAGGCTATGACATCCAAGTCTCGCGTCTGATCTCGCGAGACTCGGATCTCATAAATGCCCCGCTCGCGGCCGCCATCTTCATTCTCCCTGTGGTTACTGAAGAGGGAGGTTGATGTGCTCTGTCCTGCTGATTACTTTAGCCAAGTGGTGCTTTGTCCTGCTGAGTCCATTAGTACTTTGTCCAGTGCTCTGTCCTGCTGATTACTTTAGTCAAGTGGTGCTTTGTCCTGCTGAGTCCATTAGTACTTTTTCCAGTGCTCTGTCCTGCTGATTCCAGTGGTGCTTTGGCCAGTGTCTGTGCTGCTGAGTCCAGTGGTGCTTTTGTCCTGTATTTGTTTCTGATAAGTCCATAACAATTTGTTAATTAGCCAAAAATCTTTAAAAAATGTAAAAAAAATACCCCAAAAATACCCAATTTTTTTTTTTTTTTTTAAAAAATATAAAAAAATAATTGAAAAAGTATAAAAAAATATTATAGAGCAATATATTCTTGCAGTCCCAAAAAAGAGGAACTGCCATTTCTATTACTACGTTCATTGTTTCTGTAGTTCCAAAAAAGAGGAACTGCCATTTCTATTACTACGTTCATTGTTTCTGTAGTTCCAAAAAAGAGGAACTGCCATTTCTATTACTACGTTCATTGTATTTTTAGTTCCAAAAACGAGGAACTGCCATTTCTATTACTACCTTCATTGTTTCTGTAGTTCCAAAAAAGAGGAACTGCCATTTCTATTACTACGTTCATTGTTTGTGCAGTCCCAAAAAAGAGGAACTGCCATTTCTATTACTACGGTCATTGTTTCTGTAGTTCCAAAAAAGAGGAACTGCCATTTCTATTACTACGTTCATTGTTTCTGTAGTTCCAAAAAAGAGGAACCGCCATTTCTATTACTACGTTCATTGTTTGTGCAGTCCCAAGTTACCTGAGTTGTCCCCCCTCCAGTGTTTACTCCGAAAGAGTTTTTAGTGCAGCGGGGAACCTGGTCAGTGAGCGGCGAAGGAGGTTGCTTCCGCAGAACGTTGAAAAAATGATGTTCATAAAAATTAATTATCAATTCCTCAATCAAGTACAGCACTGGCCTCCAGATACTACAGAGGGACCTGTGGTTGTGGAGTCCAGCGGGGACGAATTGATAATGTGTGAGGATGAGGAAGTACACACTGAAGGGGGAGAGGAATCAGAGGATGAGGATGAGGACGACATCTTGCCTCAGTAGAGCCAGTTTAGGTTGTACAGGGAGAGATGAATAGCTTTTTTGGTGTGGGGGCCCAAACAAACCAATCATTTCAGCCACAGTTGTTTGGTAGGCCCTGTCGCTGAAATGATTGGTTTGTTAAAGTGTGCATGTCCTATTTCAACAACATAAGGGTGGATGGGAGGGCCCAAGGACAATTCCATCTTGCACCTCTTTTTTTGGCATTATGTGACCGTCCAACAGTCGTTTGCCATGAGCACAAAGTACGACAGTAGTCATCCTATGGCAAAGCAGATAACTGCGGCCTTAACAGCTATGTTGGTGTTAGACGTGCATCCGCTGTCCGCCATCTGTGCAGTGGAATTCAGACCAGTTGGAGGAGGTAGGAGCAGCCATCTGTGCAGTGGAATTTAGACCAGTTGGAGGAGGTAGGAGCAGACATCTGTGCAGTGGAATTCAGACCAGTTGGAGGAGGTATTGTGACCCCGGTACCAAATTGGGTACCGGGGCCACTCCACTACGCAGTCCAGATAGATGCGTATCAGATATTAAAAAACGTTGACTGTTGCTGCCAAATCCAAAATTAATGAAAATGACCTGTCATCGTCAAAAACAAGAGGTATTGACGCGCTCGAACTACACCCTGTATATGCTGCAGAGGATGTAGGAGCAGCCATCTGTGCAGTGGAATTTAGACCAGTTGGAGGAGGTATTGTGGCCCCGGTACGAAATTGGGTACCGGGGCCACTCCACTACGCAGTCCAGATATATGTGAGGTGTGCAGAATAGACTGGAAATTAGTGGAAATGATTCTTATTGAATGTTATTGAGGTTAATAATAGCGTAGGAGTGAAAAAAAAATCAAAAACCGGGATTTTAGCACTTTTTATGCTTTTTTAAAAATAAATCAGAACCCAAAACCCTAAATCAGAACCAAAACCTTTCGTCGGGTGTTTTGGCAAAACAAATCAGAACTCAAAACCTCAAGCTAATCAGAACCCAAAACACAAAACACTAAAAGTGGCCGGTGCACACCCCTACAAAAAACATATATGGGGTGCTCATCACTGCTGTAGGGAATTTGCAATAATGCACCTGATTCACCTGATTTTTTTTTTTATGGAACAAGATATTCAATTCACCAAAAAAGAGAATGGGCAAATTTCTAGTTATTCCTGTTTCTGTGGGCTGTTTAAAGTGCTTTTTACCTCTGCAAAATGTCACCATGACAAAATCACTACAGATAAATCATACTGTGCATAAATATGTGCACATAAAGCAATGTATTTAAGAAAAGGAGATTAAGAGCATAGTTGCCTATTCTCCCGGGAGACTCCCGAATTTCTGGGAGTCCTCCCTTATCCTGCGAGAGCAGGCTAAGCTCCCGACTCCTAACCACCGAAGCAGGGCGGGCTTAGGACAACAATCGTGCGTCATCGTGGCCCCGCCCCCTGCTCCAGTTGGTCCGAAAAGACAATTGATGTTTAGAGGGCCCTGCCCCCAATACAACCACTCCACCCCCGATCTCCCGGAGCAGGCCTTGCCAAAGTTGGCAAGTATGATTAATAGAAGCAGTATGAAACGCATAGGAAGGCGAGGAGAGCAGCATATTCGAAAATAAAAATCCAAACATTTTCTGGATTCTGTTTAGTTTTGTTATGGCTGTATTTGAGCCCAGAGATGTGACTGATTAGGAGTTGCAAAAAATATTGTTGTACAGGCCTCAGTACTGTCATGCATAGTTGCCTACTCTCCCAGAATGTCCGGGAGACTCCCAAATTTGTAGGAGTTCTCTAAGACTCCTGGGAGAGCAGTGTTACGTCCTGCATCTAGCCCACTTCCCTGGTGAAGTGTGTGAGGGCGCGGTCAATTACGGGATTCACAGCGAATCGCATCATCTTCGCTTCACTCCCTGCTGTATTACTCCACAAATCACAACATTTGAGCAGCAGGGGGTGGAATCTAATGTTGTGTTCCGCATGGCCACTCCCCAACACACAGCACTAGGTTCTCTTCTCTGGGATCTCCTGGAGGAGAGAGCCTAAAAGTTGCCAAATTTGCTATCACGGCTATGGGCATAGTCTTAGATAAAAAGCCAATAGACTGATGGAGGAGCTAGTGAGGCAAGCTGTGTCTCTTTTTATGTATAATTGACACATTTTGGCATGTAAACACATAAGTACAAATACCATTTAAAGAAAAGTCAATAGTTACTGTCCATTGTTGTGTATTATACATATGGTTACATCATTTGTTATAACAGACTCCCATGCACCACCTGCTCAGATCTTGTTTTCTGTGTCTCCTCACTAGTAACTTAACACAGAGTTCACTTAGCAGTCACACTGCATTTGATAGACATGATACCCCAACACAGCAGTCATTTTATATCCACATGAGCATCTATATGGTGAGATAGAAGGTAAAACAAAATTCAAAAGGATTTGGTAACATAATGCAGGGCAAGATCAGTTTCCTATGACTGAAAAACAATATATAGTAAAAATCTACAGTACACTGATGATACTTCACTGACACCAGTGTTTAGGACATATGACCCACTGTGTGTTCTGTATCCCACCTGCCAGGACCATTGTCTTATAATGCAATAATGGAATTACAAACATTCCCGCACACATTGCCATACATAAGCCAACAAGTGACATATCAGAGATACAGTACATTGCAGATGCAATTTTCCAAGGACAGTTCTAATTAGGTTGGATGCATACAGTGGATATAATAAGTCTACACATCTTTATTGAACATGCAGGTGTTTGCAATATAAAGCTTGAAATCAAGATAAATATTTTCCATCACTTCCCACCCTTAATGTGGCCTTGCAACCAACACAATTCGAATGAAAACAAATTGACATTTTTGTGGAAAAAAGAAGTGAAAAAAACCCATACACCCATGTTGCATAAGTGTACACACCCCATACATTAATACTTTGTGGGTGCAATTTTTGCTTTTATTTTAGCAGTGATTCTTTTTTAATAAGTCTCTATCAACTACTCACACCAGGGGGTATATTTACAACAAACCAGCAACCCAATGCTGAAACACTAAGGGGTATATCTACTAAACTGCTGGTTGGAAAAAGTGGAGATGTTGCCTATAGCAACCAATCAGAATATAGCTGTCATTTTGTAGAATGTACTAAATAAATGACAGCTAGAATCTGATTGGTTGCTATAGGCAACATCGCCACTTTTTCAAACCTGCAGTTTAGTAAATATACCCCTAGGTGTTCATTGAAGCCTGAGCTGTTGTTTATATAAATATATTAGGCAATAGGCAGTTGGAAATGTTCCTACCCATGGGATAAACATACTGGATGTACACTGCAAAACACTTACCGTATATACTCGAGTATAAATCGACCCGAATATAAGCCGAGGCACCTAATTTTACCACAAAAAACTGGGAAAACTTATTGACTCGAGTATAAGCCTAGGGTGGGAAATGCAGCAGCTACTGGTAAATTTCAAAGTACATGAGACAAAAACAATCACAGTAATGGATGAAAATGGGCAGCCAGAGGAACAGAAAGAATAGGTGGTCTCGAACCCCTAGGAATACAACAACAATGGATTCCCCAGCGCAATAGAGAGATACAAAGGAAAGTGTAAATAAAAAGCAATATGAAAAATAAAAATAAGTAGATTGTAAAAAATGCAATATTGGATAAAACAATGGTAGATTAAATGTGGACTTACTCTTAAAAACAAGCAGGCATCTCTAGAGGATGTGATATCCGTTTGTATGTATGGGGCTGGTTACTGATTGCATATGTCCTCACAATACAATATAGCAACCGCCAATCTAACGGTGCTGTTAAAACATTGTCACAATAAAAACAAAGGGCCACGAGTCTGGGAAGGTTGGGTAGTGCATTTAACCTCCCTCCCCAGATGGTGTGTCCAGGTAGTCTATGCAAAGGTCCTCCTTCCAGGTAGGGATCCCACTCCTGGCAGGTGTGTGCTTCTAACGATGTACCATGAAGCAATCTCAAAGTCTCTGCATACAAGTGAATAACAACGGCATAGTCGGTAGGACAATACCAAAAGTTTATCCAGGCAGTGAGAAACTGATGTGCTCGGGACCACTGTGCGGCTGCCGTAAATCCCGATGATGTGGTGGTATTCCCCTGTGTAAGCGCTGTGCGCTCCGTGTCTGGCTCTGTTGCCGGATGTGCTGGTGATGCAACCCGCGCATGCGCGGTAACCGGTGTTCGGAGTCCTGAGCATCACTCGAGTATAAGCCGAGGGGGGGCTTTTTCAGCACAAAAAATGTGCTGAAAAACTCGGCTTATACTCGAGTATATACGGTAATCAGTTTGCTCTGAAACATGTCTACACAAACTAGTGGCCCATACAGGAAGGTGGAAAAATCTGAAGAGTTGAACTGTGCCAAAATGTAAATAAGGATAGACACAAAAAGATTAATAACCGAATAATCTAGTATCAATAATATGGACTAAAAATGTAAAATAAAGCAGTTCTCCCATAGAGGTTATACCCACCTACCCATTACTACATAAAAACAAAAAAGATTAGGAAACGCTTAGTAAAATAATAGTAAAATTTGATCCATTTAATATGGCAGAATAATCCCAATTTAAAGGATTCATAGATGTGTCCTCCTAGTGGGGATACCCACCTCCAATTGGTGATGGCAGCGAAATGGTTATATCCATTTGGTGAATCTGCCATCACCACCTCCCTTTGTATGGCATTTTACAGCCTTATTGCTTTAATAATTAAAAGTAATTTCTGTATTAATAATGAAACCGCTTTTCACTCAGTCACAGCGGATATCCTCTTGTCACTTGCACAGTGGGTTGTCAGCCATCCAGAATGTCTTTGCAAACCTATTGTCAACTGCCAACCAGCAAATGATTCATTATTAATCATATTTTAATATTATTTTTTTGTACACAACAATTTTCTATTCATTATATTTTAACAGTAATACTTATTTGTAGACCACAGCAGCGTCGGACTGGGCCGCCGACGTGCACCACCTGACAGGTGCCGTCCAATTTGAACATGGTGCGATGCAGAGAGGAGTCTCCAGCACTGCAGTAATAAGGTAAGTGTGAATGAAAGGGGAGGGCCTTGCCTGCTATACTGTGTGAGTGACAGGTTGAGGGGGCCTGCCATACTGTGTGAGTGACAGGGGAGGAGGGGCCTGCTATACTGTGTGAGTGACAGGGGAGGGGGGGCCTGCTATACTGTGTAAGTGACAGGGGAGGGTGGGGCTGCTATACTGTGTGAGTGACAGGTTGAGGGGGGCCTGCTATACTGTGTGAGTGACAGGGGAGGGGGGGCCTGCCATACTGTGTAAGTGACAGGGGAGGGGGGGGGCTGCTATACTGTGTGAGTGACAGGTTGAGGGGGGCCTGCCATACTGTGTGAGTGACAGGGAAGGAGGGGCCTGCAATACTGTGTAAGTGACGGGACGGGGGGCCTGCTATACTGTGTGAATAACATTGGAGGGGGGGGGGCCTGGCCTGCTATACTGTGTGACAGGGGAGGAGAGGCCTGTCCTGCTATACTGTGTGAATCAAAGGGGAGGGAGGCCACTATATTGTGTGAATGAAATGGGAGAGGGACCTGCTATCCTGTGTCAATAAAATGGGAGAGGGACCCGATATACTATGTGAATGAAATGGGATTAAGGCCCGCTATACTGTAGAATGAAATGGGAGGGTAGCCCGCTATACTGTGTGAATAAAAAAAGGGTGGGTTGCTATAATGTGCTAGGTGTTTTTTTGTTTTTTTTTTATATAATGTGTGTTATGAGGGAAGGGAGGGGGGCGTCTTGATCGTACATGGGTGGGAGGTAGGCTATTAATTTAATGGTGGATTTTAGGTGGGGGCTAATTATTTAATGGGTGTTATTTTATTTGTGGGGTGATGGTGGGACAATTTAATTTATTGGTGGGCTATTTAATAGTGGGGTCTATTAAATTAAGATAGGGTAATGGGACCTTTAATTTAATGCTGTGGTGGTTTGGGGTTATTAATTGAATATGGGGCTGAGTTTGTGGGAGGAGGGATATTTATTAAATGTGAATATGAATTATTTATGAATTCTTGATTGCTTGTTTGTACTCTTGATTGCTCAAAAGTGAAACATAATATTTTCATTTGGGTTTATCCAGACATGTCTGAAAGCCCATGGGCCTGCCCCCAACACTACTAAGAGAAGTAATTAGTCAGTGATGTCAGCAGTTGTTTTAATGAGAGAGAGAGAGATGGGGAGAGAGAGGAAGAGAGAGAGAGAATATGTTGGACTTTAATGTGACTTTCCCGCCTGGTGCTTGTTGGTATTAGTGATTTGTAGTTTTGTATGTTTTTTTTTTAAAAAAAAATATGCTTTATTATTTGATGTTTCAAAGTTTGTTAACAAAACATTACATATTCCTTGTACGGTATTGTGCATATATTTTATTTCTTGTCTTTTTGGATCTCACCACTACACATTGACCACTCTTAAATAAAATACTTCATTGTCAGCTCATATTTGCTTGTACCTCTTTTTTTTAGTTTATTCCCTCTTTCACCAATAGTGTGACCCCCATAATCATGACAAGACATACACTACTAAGCAACACATTTTGAAATGATTCCTGTGCATGTTCCTACATAGACTAATGGTGCAATGCAGCCTAATCATCCTGTATGGGTCAAAGTACACATTGTGGACACAAGGGCCGCTGTTGATTTAGTGGCATGGTAAAACACTAGCAAATTGATGTAGAATGTCTTGTACTTTTATCCTCTTTGGCCACAGTTTCTTTAATCTTCATGGCAGCTCACACTTTCATTCCCCTGCTTTTATGTTTTAGCCTTTTAGTAGCAGGTCACCATTTTTAGAACCCAAAAATATTTTTGCTATGTCATCACTCTGACGTGAAGTGACTGAAATATAAATTTTACATTATTAACATTTACTTCTTTACCAAATACATCCTGAAAATCCCTTTGTAGTCAGAGCCCTTGGCCAATAAACACCCTGACAGCTCACACTATCCTTCCTAAAATTAATTTTACCTTGCTATAAGCAGCTGTTTTGCAGTCCTCACAATGGGGAAGGAAAAATCCCCCAAAAAGACTCGGGGGATGTTGGAATTTCCTGTCTCAACATTGATGCACTGATCTCTGGAATAGGGCCAGAGGAACACTGGTAAGCATGGCAGGATGGTACCGCACTTGCCAGGGTGCCCCGCTAGCCTGCAGGTGATGAGCCCCCATATGTTCCAGGTCCCGGGCTCTAAACAAAGCAGGTATTGGAACAAGCGTATGGTGGAGCGGCGCACGTACAGTGAAGATCCTTCAGGGCTTTGACACATATGTGCTAACTCAAAGCAGGGGGCGCTGGAGATCCCAGCACCAGCCCTGCTCTGGAAGTAGTGGTGGGCAGCCTCAGAGCAAGGCAAATAAATAAATACATACAATACTGTGCAAAAGTTTTACTCAGGTGTGGAAGAAATGCTGCAACGTAAGAATGCTTTAAAAAATAGAAGTGTTAATAGTTTATTTTGTATCAATTAACAAAATGCAAAGTGAATGAACAGAAGATAAATCTAAATCAAATAAATATGTGAGATTCAGCAGCAGTTGCACACCTCAATAAAGGCTATATATTATTATATTCTACTTTTTCATCACACTCTGCCTCCCCCTTTCTTCATCACACTGTGCCTTTCCCCCCTCCTCTTCATCACACTGTGCCTTTCCCCCCTCCTCTTCATCACACTCTGCCTCCCCCCTCTTCTTCATCACACTGTGCCTTTCCCCCCTCCTCTTCATCACACTGTGCCTTTCCCCCCTCCTCTTCATCACACTCTGCCTCCCCCCTCTTCTTCATCACACTGTGCCTTTCCCCCCTCCTCTTCATCACACTGTGCCTTTCCCCCCTCCTCTTCATCACACTGTGCCTTTCCCCCCTCCTCTTCATCACACTGTGCCTTTCCCCCCTCCTCTTCATCACACTGTGCCTTTCCCCCCTCCTCTTCATCACACTGTGCCTTTCCCCCCCCTCTTCATCACACTGTGCCTTTCCCCCCCCTCTTCATCACACTGTGCCTTTCCCCCCTCCTCTTCATCACACTGTGCCTTTCCCCCCTCCTCTTCATCACACTGTTCTCTCTCCCCTTTTTCATCACACTCTGCCTCCCCCTTTCTTCATCACACTCTGCCTCCCCCTTTCTTCATCACACTGTGCCTTTCTCCCCCCTTCATCACACTGTGCCTCCCCCCTCCTCTTCTTCATCACACTGTGCCTCCCCCCAGGGGCGGATCTAGGCAACTGCTCTACCCGGGGCAATTTTAGGGGGGGCGATTTAGGCCCCGCCCCCTTTCTAATTTCTAAAGCTGCTGACGGCTGCACAGTATGTGCAGGTCCGTTCAGCATTGGCAGTGTGCTGTCCCGCTGCTCTGATTGTGTTTAAAACACAATCAGAGCAGCCGGGCAGCATACTGTCAATGCTGAACGGACCTGCACAGTGTGCAGCCGTCAGCAGCAAGCCCCTGCTAGGGTCCTCTCTGCACCATCCCTCACTGAATGTCGGGCGTGACGTCATCACGCCCAACATTCAATGCGAATTGAGCAGGGAGGGAAGATGGACCCGGCACCGGGATCATCTGAGTATTTCTATTCATATTTAAGTGTCCTGCTCCCCCCACCAACGAAGGGGGCAGAGCCGCTGAAACCCCACCCCTCATTGAAAAAAGAAAGACAAAATAAAAATCAAGTTTGGTTTAAAAAAAAAAAAGAAGCAAAAAATGGTGGGCAGTGAGGGCCGGGGACAGGCCTGGGTAATTAGTACCCGCCCCTTCCCCTTCCCCTCTCGGCATCCCTGGGGATAACCAGTCCAGTTTGTAGCACTGGTGCTGGTTACTTATTTCAGGGGCACACATTATTTTAAATGTAATTATTCTATTTAAAACATTAGTCATCATCAAGTCTATTCTGGCTGCATCGATATACGCATGTTTACAAATTGCACTTATGCTAAATCAGGCACTGAGGGTCTGATTCAGATTCTAACACAAACATAAGCGTAACCAGATTGAAAAAGCCACATGAAAGTGTATGTGTATATACGCCGTATTCAGAATTGAAGATCATCCAGACTTGCAGGAATAGCAGATGTGTCCGCTTGACAACAGATGCACTGCTCAGATAATTACATCCAATTTGCGAACATGTACAAAAACCTTTTATATAATATGTTATATATAATAGCAATTGCTATGAAACATCACATAAACTTGAATAACCTAGCTAAAACAGCAGGTCTAACTTCCCGGTATGTGTACACAAAAAATATATATTTCTTTTTATCTTTACTACAACATGCTTAGCAAATCCTAATCTGTGGAAGAGTGACAAGAAGTCTCAATAAGTGTCAACAAGTGGTTTGATAATTCGTGTTTTTGTCATCATCTACTACTTACACCTGCCCCTAACTAGCCGCAAATAAAAACACTCTTTCAGTCGTATCCATAACTATACCCCACTCTGAATCCGTACACAGTTTCTTGAAACCCCTTCCCTCCCCATCACACCTACCGTGTAAGGAGTCGTAAGAGCCAAAAAGTTGCAGGTCTGAATAGGTGTAGTGAGGTATGTTCACTCGCTGAGTGAGAGTAGCGGGGAAAAAATTGCAAAGATACACTACGTAAACGGGCATGCGCCTCACTCTGAATCAGGCCCTAATTTTGTTGACTACCTGCAATTGCCACTTGCTCTGCCCCAGTATGGGATCTGACCACAATAAAAACATCACAACAAAGTCAAACTAATTCCACTTTAGGCCCATCCCCTTTATTTCAACATTCCAATCCTATTTTTCAGAAAATACTACTTAGCTTCATTTAAATTAATCCTGAGAGTAAGGGAACTGTCTTTATTGTATGTGTCACTTTTATGTGTTTAAGTTCACCTAGAAATGCGCTTTCCTGCCTAACTCTATATGGAACTTGCAAAGTGCACCCCATTATAAGTATAGTCTTTTTACGGAGTGGAAACAAAAAATAGGCACATAATCCTCATCTAACAAGGAAAGCCTTAGGGGTATATTTACTAAGTTGTGGGTTTGAAAAACCCACAGATGTTGCCTATAGCAACAAATCAGATTCTATTTTTTATTTAGTGCATTCTCCAAAATGACAGCTAGAATCTGATTGGTTGCTATAGGCAACATCTCCACATTTTCAAACCTGCAGTTTAGTACATATACCCCTTAGGGGGGCCCAACTCCTCTCATCGTCTAATACAAACGTTTTTACTAGAGATGCTCAGGCTCGGTTCCCCGAGAACAAAACACACCCGAACTTAGCAGTCACATTGTACTGTGTTATATAGGTAAAACACAAAGAGGAGAGCTCCATTGATAGGCCTGGCAGGCTTGGTCTTCTAAATCTGCAGTCACATTGCACTGTGTTATATAGGTAACATACAAAGAGGAGAGCATAATTGCTAATTGTCATTGCTGAAATACAAATAATAGGTCTGGCAGGCTTGGTCTTCTAAATCTGCAGTCACATTGTACTGTGTTATCAAAATGAATTCACAGCAGTGCATAGAAGACCAGGAGCACCAAGCAGCTGCTGGCACCAGTCATGATGATAGTAATCCCTCTACGTCATCTGCTAAAGCCTATGTTAAAGTGCATAGTGTTTTTAAGTCAGGGAAACAAAAAGGTAATAAAACACCTTTTACCTTGGTCAAGAAAAAAAGACCTGTAATCCAGGCAAAGTTATCTGCAGAAAAAATAAAATTGCCAACATGACATTCTACACACGCAGTGGCAAGGAAAGAATGAGGCCGTTGCCTTTATAAGTGCTAGTTCTGTAACTGTCACTGAGGCATCTTCTTGTAAGGTCAGTCATGACCAAGCAAGACCTTGTCATTCGGACTCCAAAAGTGGTTTCCAAATACTTTTACATGTAAAAGCCGAGCTGGAAGAAAACAGTACGGCATTAGAGGAAAATGTATGTTGAGATTCAGAAATTACACAAATCCCTGAGGAGAGTCAAGGCATGAGTGCTATGTGTAATCCTGACCTGTCTGCTAGTGTACCCATAAAGAAGGCCCCTTTCAACATTTTTGCAGATGTGTGCATGAACAGCCGGTGATACACAAATTGAGGATGCCACTTTGGAATTGCAACAGGATGAGGGGAATATTTGTGTAGCTGACAGGGGCGCTAATGAGGATGTTGATGAGGATGATGTTGTTTGTGTAAGTTCTGCACCAGTGGAAGCAGTTCTTGCACGTGATAAGAAGAAGGCCATTGTCATGCCTGGGCATAAGACCCAAAAAAACATCTCTTATGTGCGGAATTATTTTTACCCAAATCCTGACAACAGTTGTCTAGCCATTTGTAGCATTTGTAAAGCCACAGTCAGTAGAGGTAGGGACCATAACCATCTAGGAGCCTCATCCATGTTACGGCATTTGAAGCAAGTTCACGGCAAGCTGTTTGGAAAATCAGAAACTTATGCTAAAAAAATAACAGCAAGCAGTCCATCATCAGCTAGTACCCTTCTATCAGATAGATCCCGACACCTGCAATCTACACCCACAACACCATCCTCATTAATATCTTCAGTAGCAATCGGAATTAGTCCTGCCCAAGTTTCTAAGAATTCTTCAGCGTTAGTCCCACTGCTGCTGCTGGGGGTGACTCTTAATCCCAGAAGCAGACCAAGAAGAAGACTACTAGTAGTTTACAACAATTGACTGTTAAACAATCCTTTGCGAGAGGAAGCAAGTATGAAAGCTGTCACCAAGTCGCAAAGCGGATCACAGACGCCATAGCGTTTATGCTAGTATTAGATCTGCATCCAATATCCACTATTAATGCAGCTGGTTTTAGACAATTACTTGAGGTCTTGTATCTCTGTTACCAAATTCCATCACGACACCATTTTACTAGAAAAGCTATTCCTCACCTCTACTAGAAGGTTCGTAAAAATGTAATTATTGGGCTACAAAATGCCATTCTACCCACTGTACACTTAACCACAGATATGTGGACAAGCGGAACTGGGCAAACTAAAGATTATATGATTGTGACAGCCCACTGGGTTGGTGATTCGACTTCACCAGCAGGAACAGCAGCAACATGTACCCAAGTACGTCACATTTTTCAGAGGCAGGCTACTCTGTGTATCACCGGCTTCACTAAGAGGCATACAGCTGACAATCTGTTACAAAAACTAAGGGATGTCATTGCAACATGGCTTATCCCGCTTGAATTCTCCCCAGGATATGTCATTTCTGATAACACCACCAATATTGTGAGACCATTACAACTGGGTGAATTCCATCACATTCCCTGTTTTGCTCACACAATAAACTTGGTGGTGAAGAGCTTTTTAAAAATGACAGGGACATGCAGGAGATGCTGTCTGTGGCCCGTAAAATATCTGGACATTTCCGGCATTCGGCAACAGCGTGTAGGAGATTGCAACAGTTACAAAAGCAATTTAATTTGCCCTGCCACCAACTGAAGCAAGAGGTGGTGACAAGGTGGAATTCCACCCTGTATATGCTTCTGCGGATGGAGAAACAGAGAGAAGCCATCCACGCTTACTCCACAAGCTATGCCATTGGGAAAGGAGGGGGGATGTATTTTACTCAAGCGCAGTGGAGAATACTTTCTGTGTTGTGCAAGGTGCTGAAACCATTCGAAGTAGTCACCTGTGAAGTGAGTTCAGACACAGCTAGCTTGAGTCAAGTTATTCCCTTAATTAGACTTTTGAAAAAGCAGCTTGAGAAACTGAAGGAGGAGATTAAACAAAGCAATTACGCTAAGTATGTCGGACTTGTAGATCAAGTACTTTATTCGCTTTGCCGGGATCCAAGAGTTATCAAAATCTTGAAATCGGATAGCTACATTTTGGCGACTGTGCTTGATCCTCGGTTTAAGAACTATGTCTTCTCTTTGTTTCCAACTGACCCAGATCTGAAGAGATGCAAGGAGCTGCTGGTGAGCAAGATGACAGCTCAAGTGTTACGTAACAGGACGGCATCTCCTCCTTCACTTTCTCACTCAACTGCTGCTCGGAAAAAATTTAGCTTTCCCAAGAGACCCAGAGATGATGCAGATGAGTCAGCTTAACATTTTGACATCTGGTCTGGTCTAAAAGAATTGACCAAAAAACGTGACACTTCTGCCATAACTCCACCTGATCGTGCTATCAACATCCAAAGGATGGTGGAGGATTATTTTCATGACAGCATAAAAATAGACACATCAGACAGTTCCTTTACATACTGGGAGGAAAAAAAGGGAATTTTGAGACCCATGTAGTAGCAACTCGCTTTGCACTGCCTAAGCTGCCCATCCTCCAGTGTGTATCGGAAAGAGTTTTCAGCACAGCCGGGAACCTTGTCAGCGATCGGCATAGGAGGCTACTTCCTCAAAATGTGGAAAAGATGATGTTCATAAAAATGAACTTCAATTTCCACGAGAAAGGCCTTTCCTGCCAATTACATCAAAATACTGAGACTTCTGTAATGGTGGATTCCAGCGGTGATGAACTAATAATGTGTGAGGATGATGTACAAACTGATGAGGGTGAGGATGAGGTTGAGGATGATGACAACAGCATCTTGCCACAGTAGAGTTCATTAACAGCGCTGTTACCTTAGGTGCCTTAAACCCTTGTTTTGTGGGGGCCCAAACAAACCAAGCACATCAGCCTCAAAAGTGGCACTCCTTGTAGCTGGAGTGCTTGGTTTGTTAAAGTGTGCATGTCCTTTTTAGGATCCAACATAAGGGTGGGTGGGAGGGCAAAAGGACAACTCCATCTTGCACCACTTTTCTTCTCAGCTACCGCTGTGTGCCTATGTTACCTACATGTGCTATATACTGTTGTGTGCTTTGCAAAAAATTTGACAACATTTTGACATCTGGTCTTGTCTACTGTAAAAAAATTGACCAGAAATAGTGACACCTCTGCTGTAACTCCACCTGATCCTACTATCAACTATCAACATCCAAGGAACGGTGGAGGATTATTTTTAATTTTTTTGAACTGTATAAAGACAACAGTTTTATTAACAAAGAACAACATTGCTGGCAGAAGTAATGTAAGTAATGTAAGCATGGATGTCTAAATAGACGTGTATATGTATTACCTTACACTTTTCTGCTGTTTCATCAGTATTGCACAAAGTATTTGTATTCTGCACTTTACGTCAAAAGGACCTAACAATATTATAATTTTTTGTGAATTGGGGCTGATTTGAAGCTCAGTGATGAACTTGCTTTATGCTGTGAATTACAATTACATAGTCTGGCACCCTGGATTGGTCTGGGTCTGATAAAAGCATGCATCCCCAGGGGTATTAGCTGTAGAATTACCACAGTTATCCAAGGAACGGGTGGAGCGATCAAATGAACCATAACTGACTTCATAATCCAAGGACAATTCCATCTTGCACCACTTTTCTTTTCTGCCACTGCTGTGTGGCAATGTGTCCTAGATGTGCTAGGAACTGCCGTGTGTTTCAGTCATTGCTCTGTCACTTAGCATCCAGCCAGGTCGCTGCAGTCTTTGTTTGAAAGTGTATGAAAATAATATTTGGACCAGTGAGGTGATCTAAATTGAATGTAAATGACTTGAAATTAGTGTTATTGAGGTTAATAAAATGTTGGGAGAAAAAAATAAAAAATATGTGATTTTAGCAAAAATAAATAAATAGGGATTTTAGAAAAAATCAGGATCCAAAACCAAAACAATCAAGGGCGGTTTTGCCAAAACCAAAACCAAAACACAAAGTTAGTCTAGATCCAAAACAAAAACCAAAACCAGAACACGGAAGGTCAGTGAACATCTCTAGTTTTTACCACCGCTAATGCCACTATCTTGACATGAAAATTCATATGCTTCACCATAAAACTAGGCGCACTTCTGCCAAGGTAGACCCCTGACTTTGCAAAAGAGCATTTATGCTGCGGTTTTGCTTTTATATTGTTTTTAAATGACCTTTTATGATTTGTATCTGTTCCTGTTAAAATATGTTTAATTCTCTGTATGTTCGAACATGAAGCTTATTATCCTACTGACATTTTCAGGAAATGGGAGTATGGAATTAATTATCATTAAAGTTTGATTTGATGACATTTGAATTTCAAGTATTTTTCAGTGGGTGATACCCGTGACATATTATAGCTGGCATATGACATTTTCATCTGCTCTAGTAATGTGAATATAATACAGAATTTTCAAATTTATTCCAATTTAGTGATGGGTTTCTGGGACCTATACCTGTTGTATGACATCATACAGAAAGTATAGCATGTGGATTCACTGAGTAAATATTTTACTGACAAACTTGCTGAAACCCCAATGTTGGGTACTTATAATATTGGACCAATGACTTTGCTGTCTGTATCCAAAGCACCAAAATGAATTCAAAGCGGGACTTATAAAAACAGATCTGCAGATACCTGGTCACTCTGATGTTTTCTATAAAATGGGGATAATGAGAAAAGCAGCAATCAATGATCTAAGGGGTCTATTTATGACCCAAGTTAAATTGCTCACGTCACTTTTCATTTCTTGTTGCAATAGCAAGAAATTAGTTTACGTGAAAATTTCTTAAAATTGATGAGCTGGGACTGTGGCTCCAATAGGAGCCTGTCCCAATGAACAAGCCATAGTCTGGTAGAATTTGCAATAAAGAGCACAATGTCTACCGGGGAGGGATGCGAAAATCTCTCTCCTGCGATGCTATTACTATAGATATAATGGCTTTTGCAGATGGCATTAACTACAGAGATCAAGCTCCTAATTTTACTTAATAATTAGGGTAAAATCACAGTCTTCATAGACACCTATGGGGACTGGATTTGCGATTAAAGAGGCTGCGAGCACAGCAAATATCTCTTCCATTAATAAATAGCCTGGTTACTGCAGTTTTCAGGGGATTGTAGGTGATAAATAGGCCCCTAAGCACCAGAATAGGGCTGTGTAGTGGTATGTGTCTTCCTTGTCCTTCTCTTAATGTCTATTTTCTTACTACTCCATGTCTATCTCTCTCTTGGCTAACCCCTTCTCTTTCTCTACAGGTCTGAATACGTCAAACTCACTTTCAATCCCCAGGGCCTGAGAGTGTCAAAACCGGAGCTTTATTTAGGGGGTGGAGAATCTAAAAGCAGCTATTTATAGATAGCTGAGCACAAGTTGGAGGCACCGGTGTTTATGTGTTCATTTAGTGTCTACACAGCAGGCACATACTTCTACACACATGAATGCATGTTCACATGTGCCTGATTGATGACAAAAGCATGAGCACACATTAACTTGTTCACGTAGATGCACCCTCATCTTTTTCACTGGCAAATGGAACTGGCAGGCTGCCAGGCAGTCTGTGCTTTTTTACAGATAATAACATGCTAAAGATAGTGATTATACTCCGACAAATCACATAACTATACCCTATGCTTGTGTCTTCTCTCTAATAGAGGGGTTCCTAACCTTTTTCAGCCTGGGACCTGAATTAAGCCTGGGAGTCAGCATCAAAAACCATGGTTTAGTTATTACTTCATTGTGCATCTAGTTTTACTTGTGTTCCTGTAAAATACACCTTTTTTTATTACAGTATAAATAATATTAAAATATGATTCATATATTTTTTTAGTGTTTCGTAGTACAGAATACATGACATATAGACCCACTTTTGTGGGTCACAACCCACAGGTTAAAAGCCTGGGACCTACCCTCACACAGGTCCTTCATATTTCTTTGTCATTCCTTTTCTTATTGTACTCCCATTTCCACATATCCTCTGTGTTTCTACCTCTATGAACATGAAGTGCAGAGTGGAGAAAGAGGAGGTAGCTGGCCAGTTGGTTCGTTAAATAGATGTAATGGGCCCTAGAAACGTTAGGGGCCCTTTAAATTTTTGCTATGGGCCCCCAAAGTTTTAGTAGCACCCCTAATCAGCACCCACACACCCCAACTCTCCACTGACTAGGTACAGGAAGGGCTTTAACTCCCTTGATGTAACTAGGGGGCCAGATATGGTGCAAGGACCAACCTTTCTTCTTACTCATTTCAACCCTCCCCCCACACACACTTCCTATTCAGTTCTTTTCATCTCACAAGGGGACTACAGCGCTATATTTGCTTAATTCTTATTGTGAGACTATATATAACTGTAACAAAACGTGGGTAACCAGCTTCTTGTTTCTTGCTATTTCTAGTGTCAGCTGACGTCACTCTGTACAGTCACCTTCTACTGTCTGTTCTACCCTACAGTAACGTCCAATGTCTGCCTCTGTGGACTGATTCTCTCGGGTCTCTGTATGTCGTCTCTTTGTATATCTCACTCTGTGACGTTACACTGTCTTTCTATCTCTTTCTCTCAGTTTCTTTTATATGGTATCTTTGTATTCGTGCTGTTGCTAACCATTAAATCTCTTGTGTTATTTCTGTGACATTTTATATCAAAAGTCACTAGCTGCCACAGTGGGCAAAGGTTTACATGTAGTCATCCATATGGATCATGTGTATTGTATATAGAAATGTATAATCATTGCATTTATGTGTGTGAAGGTTGAGTTTACAGTTTTAGAATATGTTTAGTATGATCACAACCAATGAATTTGTCCGTATGCCTCTTGACATCAATGGCTAACCTAGTAATTGGAAATCATGCACATAGTAGTGACACTGGTCAAGTTTGTATTTATGTTCTATTCTTTAGACAGCTATACAAAATCCCTAACTAGTCACATGCACACACTCACGATCATTTTATGACATTCTGTTTTAGGTGCATAGGCTAAAATCACTGGAAGCTTCTGTAATTCTAGTCATTCAGCTCCTTACCGTTGTTTAATCAGTTTCATGAGAAACATTATCTACAACTATCAAGGTATGCAACACTATGCTATTTAGGAATCGTGCAGCCCAGTCAAATAATCACATATAACTTATTTTTATTCATAAAATCTATAGCAGACAACATGTGTATAGGGTGCGAAAATGTATGATTGTGGAGGATTCATATTAGCACCTTGTCACGACTGATGATCATATATGTTATAGAAGGGCACAGTGAGAGCTCTTATTTAAGCATAGACCAAGAAAGTTATGTGTGACCCTTCTCTCCTCGTTTATGGCTCATGCCTCTCCTCTCCATCCAGCTCTCTGCACTGTGTCTACCTCTCCGCTCTGCTCCTCCCTCTCCTCCCTCCCATTCAAGCTGTGTGCTGGAGCTGTCACTGGGACTGTGGTGCTGAACAGACGTGCTCGGTATATAACACCACTACACCGGCTCTCTGTATGCTGAGGAGCCTATGGCTGCAATCGAGCAGGGTCCACAGACATGAACGAGTCCCGCAGCTCCCTGCTCAGTGCGGGGGAAACCAGGAGACCTCATCATAGATATCAATTGCCCCATGAGGCTGATCCAAGCTTCAGGAGGCCTCTGTGTCACCCCCGTGATAGTGGACTTGCTGGGGGAAGGAGGCGCCAGTCCCCACGGACAACCGAGAGCCCCCCAATAATGAGAAGACTTCCTGAGCAGGAGGGAGGAAGGAGGACTAGGCATCCCAGTAGCCCACATTATCACCAGCACCCCGCTAATCACCATCGGCACCCTTCCATTTATTCCCAGTATCCATCCAGTAACTACCAGTCCAGCAGCCCACCTCCTGATCATCACAGTCGTATACAGCACCACCCCAATTATCAAAGTCATCACCCCCAAACCCCCACTCACCATCCTCATCATGGTCAAACCCAAAACACCCATGTCCCCCAGCATATGACTCCACACAGCCACAGGCAGTCTCCCAGCCCGAAGCAGCAATCCCCCAGCCCAAGGCACCATGCTCACAGCCCCAGACAGCAGCCACCAAGCTATAGGGACTACCCACCCAGTCCCAGGGAGCACACACCTAGTCCCAAACAGATCTCTCCTAGTCCCAGGGAGCAGCCAGAGACCAGCCAGGAACAGAGGGCAAAGAAGAAGGAGTGTGGGAAGGGTTCAGAGGCAGCCTCCACCCAGATCCCTGCAGCCAATGACCTCCTCCCAACTAAGAGCAGCGACAGTGACCCCGAGCCGGACACGGAGCCTCTGTTTGTGGAGCTGCACCCCATCCTCAGCTCGGTGTTTGGGCAGGTGAGTCTATGGGTCAAGGTAACTGTTCACCTAACCCTAAAATACCCAAACAATACTATGTCCTCATCCATCTCCCCTACTATGGGGCAATCTTCACCTCTGTCATCTACTATTGCTGCCATGTCACCTCTTTCTGCACCTGTCTCAGAATAAACTGATTCCCCAGCACAACACACTTGTGGTTTTGCAGAGTCCTACGCAGAATACAAACACGGCCAGTTGGACATTTCTGTCAGTGTTTGCCCCTGTCCCGGTACTGACAAGGTCGTGACGTTTTCGTTGTTATTGCTTCCTGTGATTGACATGCTTTGTGTGGTGCATTCAGTTACAAACCGTGTCCAACAAAATGACACCGCTGTCAATATTTTTGAGAGAATCTTTGTGTGATCTTGATCCCTTCATTGTATGACATTGTGACAGTGTTAAGCTGTAATTGAGTATAGAAGTGACAGTTGTTCATGGTACTGTCTTGGTATTTTTCCACTAATGTTTTTTAGGCTGCAGTATAGATAGTGTTTTGCATATAAATAACAGTGAACATCCATTTTTCAGTGTACATTCATTAGCAAAAATGTTGAAACTATTTCTAAGAAATCTTTTAACCAATGTGGATGGGTCAGAATGTCCTTAACCTTGATCATTGTGAACTGTTATGTATAAGTGTGTGAGTGAGTTGTGTCTTGGTGTGATACCTATATGTTAACTATACATTATCTTTACTGTTTGCTAGAATAGTTTAAAAATAGAAAATATGTAAATTAAGCTGAAAAAAAATAATCTTAAATAAATTGAGTAGGAGTTTATATTTGCTACCAACAAAATTGTGTTTATGATTCTCCACTAAACATTGTATTGCAATTGTGATATAACCTGTCAATTAGGCTGAAAATATAACATGGCACAGTGCACTTTTAGTGTAGTTGTGCCTGGCTTTACACATTATGCTTCCCCACACCCCAATAATTGATTTCTTGCTCCATCTGCTCAAATGCTAACTACAACCACTGCAGACTTTTTCACTGTAAAAAGAAAGCATCTGGCTTGCAAAAGTTGAAACATCACCTAAAAACATAACCTACTACCACAGTTGGACCTCATACCTAATTGCGTCTAATGTTTCCTAAATTAGTTCTCATTTGACCCTTATTGATACATAACACATCAAAGGAAAATAAGGAGACATCGGACTGTCTTCATTGCAAGTGTCATCATTTTAAATACATTGATTTATGCATGCAGCTCTATGCATATGTTTTATATTATGTACCTAGATACAAGAAGGAGATTGATGTTAGTGCACAAATGTAAGTGTAAAAACATGTGCAACAGGGACAAAGGTTAGCCAATCATGTCATAAATGGCATATGTTGGGCTAGTGGTTTGTAAGTGACCTATATTATGTTCCTGAGGATCTGTGCAACTGGACACTTTCCTTCTCTTATTCCACATATAACCATCCATCATGTGTTTATTATACCTTTACAGCACAATTCCTTATTATACTCCACATAACTCATTATGTTCCTCCACATGACCTCTGTCAACAGTTCTATTTATCTTTCCACATTATTTCATAGATTACTGCATATAACCTTTCTCTCAGTTAATGTATCTTATTCCAAGTCTAACACACATTACTGTGTTTAAAAACTTCAAATAAGGTTTGTATTTAGTTGTCTCTGTGTTAAAATCTATAATGAACAATTTTAATTAACTTTCCCTGAAGCTTATATGTGTAGAAGACTGGAATCCTTTTAAACAGCAAGTAAATACAATATTTGACCTTAATTTATATCTAGGGCTCAGTATTATTGATCCAAACAATATTCTGTACCTAAAAATCCTATAGTTAAGAGGGCTTTCCAGCCAAATGAATAATTATCCCACCTCACATCTAATTTTATGACCGCCAGCCCCAATATAGTGGTCATTATCTTTGTGTTTATACTTACCCAGCAGGCGAATCCAGTCACTGCACACTACACAGCCGCCTGCACGGAAGCAGTTTGACGGACCGGCAGAACAGAGTTTCCATGTAGCTGTAGTGCCTCCCTGATACACTATAACGTGCTACATTTTATCAATGTACTAACATATATAGCACTTTACAGGGTAGCTAAATCTAAAAATAATTACATTAATGGGGAGGTGGTTATTAATGGGTGGCATGGAAGATTATTATTAATTTGGCAAGTAAAATCATTGACTAAATATGTCCATCATACTTTTTTGTAACCCTCGTGCAGTAGGAAACCATGTTAGAGGGAAGATACATTTCTAACTAAACAGCCAGGACTGACCAACAGCCTTGTACTGCATAGTCATACGGTGTGTATTATTACATTCATATACACTGGCAGGAATTTAACTGATAGAAAGTCTATCTTTCTGACTTTTATTAGGTCACACTGGGATACTTTCCTAATAATATGGGCTGTGATATTCTATTGTACTTAGCAAATGCAGAGTCATCTCTTCAGCTTGTGCTGCAAGTGGTTAACTAGTTGGCTGAATACACTTCATGCACTGGGTAAACTGAATTTGTATGTGTTTGAGAAATCAAGGTATAGGCACGCTGACCATCATGGGATAACCTGGGTGATAAACAGGAAAAGACAAAAGTGATCAGGCACTACCAAGTAAATGTACTGTTATATGTGTGCCTATCTGGTCTGCAGCTCCCAAAATAACAGGTAAGCCTGTTCAAAATGACAAATGAATAATAAAATTATGAGAGCGCTGGCAAATAAATTATATACATTTATTAAAATATCAAAATTATTAATTCATAACTTTAAACGTTACTGGCATTTCATAATGAAACCCGAAAATGTATCACTAGCTACTCACATACATATCAATGCACAAAGCTGTACAGTTTTAAATAACTTTGTATTCATATATCCTTGAAACCGGAATGGTTTATATCTCTTAATGTGTTGCCAAGGTATTTTTTAACCCTTATTTCCCGGGTTAATTTTTTTTAAATTATTGTCCTTCCAGAGTTATTGTATGTTTTCCAGTCATCTTTGATTTTTTTATTGTTAGAAATTAAATGACTTAGATAATCACTTTTATTTGGATTGGAGAGATAGGTAGATGATGGTATAAGACTTTACAAAATCCTGTAGAATTGAATGGTCTGGCTTTACCTAAACTCTTTCTATGCTTGCCACACAAATTGAGAACATTTATCCTTGGATCCGTGATCCCACTAACAGTTCTGAAGACTCCCTACAAGTGCATATAGCAGGTTCACATGATAATTTCTGGTTTCTGTTTTGAAATTGAGCAAATATATACAGTACAACAACATTGCTGAAAATGGTATCTAAGGTGTGGAAGATATCTCGTTCACTTGTGCTGGGGACGACTCACTATTCTCCTGTCACCTCTCTGTAGGATGACATTAGCCTTCATGAGCTAACTTCGATATCCAAACAACAAATATGGAAGAGGCACCAGATAATATTCCTTGGCAATGTTTACAGAGAGCAGGTCATAGAATCAATTGGACACTTATCGATTAAGATTTTTGGTTCCAAGAGTATGTTCATTTGCATGTATGCATTGATGCCATGTATTCCATTCAAGACGTCCCCTACCCCCAAGATACAACTTTCACAGCTAGAGAACTGGTTTAGGCCAAGGGAACAAATTAAAGCCACATTAGCCTAAAAATGGTTAGTCTCAGCCTCAAAATCAAATTTCCTAGAAGTCAAGGTAAAATGGGAAACATATCTAGAACCTATAAACAATGAGGACTGGGAAGATATTTTGGAGTTCAGAAAGTCAATCAATATAAACATTTGTAATAAAATTACCCAAATATATTTATACAGGGGACACATTTAACCCCATATATATATAAATCATCTAATTTTGGTAGATGCTTTGTGGAGGAAAGAACCTTTATGCATAAGGTTTGGGGTTGTCTACATACAAATAAATTCTGGCAACAGATAACTCAAAAAATTTAATTTGTTTTAAATAAAGATAGACTTACAAATCATTTTTTACGTCTGTTGGGTTTGATTCATGACTTAAATCTGAACACACCCGGCTGCGTTTTTTTTTTTGCAAGCAAAAACCATTGCCCTAAATCCCTAAGTTGGAAAACAGCCTCAAATAACCACATGTGTTACATGGAAAAATGTGGTCAACGTCTCTCTACCCCATATCAGGCTGTGCTACCTACATAGGGGATGTTCAGACAATGAATGTCCTCTAACTGCCACTTCAGTTGTTACATTTTGTGCCCTATGGAGGTGCTATTATGCAAATTAATGATGTGATCCAGGATCTTATTTCATGCATTCTGTAATCCTAAAGTACTTAAAATGATGTCAATCTTATGAACCAAATAATTTTATTAGGTACATCTTTCTTATACTGGGTAGGACTCCTTTGCCCCCATATCAGCCTGAGTTATTCATGACATGAATTAAACAAGGTGCTGGAAACATTCCTTAGAGGTTTTAGTCTATGTTGACATGATATCATGATGCAGTTGTTGCAGATCTCTTGGCTGGCACATTAATGCTGCAAATCTCTTGTTCTACCACATCCCAAATGTGCTTTAATTGATTAAGATCTGTGGAGGCCATTGGAGTACACTGAAATCATTGTCATGTTTGTGGAACCAGCTTGAGATGACGGGTTCTTTATGGCATGCAGCGTTATGCTGCTGGAAGTAGCAATTAGAAGATGGGTAGACTGTGGCCGTAAGGGGATGCACATGGTGAACAACAATACTCAGGTAGGCTGAACATTTAAACAATACCCAGTTTGTATTAAAGGACATAATGTGTGCCAAGAACACTTTCCTCACACCATTATACCACCACCACCAGCCTGCACCATTGACACAAATAATAAATTCATATTATTTACACTAAATTCTGACGCTACATCTGCACGTTGCAGCAGAAATTGTGTTTCGTCAAACCAAGCTACATTTATACAGTCTTCAGCTCCAGTTATGATGAGCATGTGCCCACTGTAACCTCAGTTTCCGGTTCTTAGCTGATAGGAGTAGAAACCAGGGTGGTCTTCTGCTGTTGTAGCCCATTGGCTTCAAGGTTGGAAGTGGCGTTCATTCAGAGCTGCTCGTCTGCATACTACTGTTCTAACACATTATTATTTGAGCTTCTTTCGTGTTCCTGTCAGCTTGAACCAGTCTGGCCATTCACCTCTGACCTCTCTCATTATTATGGCATTTTTGCCCACAGAACTGCTGCTCACTGGATGTTGTTTGTTTTGCTAACCATTCTCTGTAAATGCTAGAGACTGTTGTACATGAAAATCCCAGGAGATTGGCAGCTTATGAGATACTCAAACCATTCATAGTAACATAGTTGATGAGGTTGAAAAAAGACACCAGTCCATGAAGTTCAATCTATTTAGGATCTCCTGCGATCCTGCACTTATATTTGAAATTGATCCAGAGTAAGCAACCGCCAATCTGTTTCAATTGTGAAAATCCCCCCAGACCTAATGTTGCAGTTCCATTTTTATATCCACTACTATCCTTCATTTTAATTAACGATCGTATCCCTGGATACACTTTTCCGCTAAAAATTTGTCTAACCTTTTCTTAAACATATCTATTGAATCTGCCATCACAACCTGCCCTGGCAATGATTTCCATATCTTGACCGCCCTTTCTGTAAAGAACCCCTTCCTTTGCTGGTTGTGAATTTTCCTCTCCTCTAACCTTAGGGGGTGACCGCGTGTCCTGTGTATGGTCCTTGGGGTAAAAAGTTCCCATGAAAGTTCTCTGTATTGACCCTTAATGTAGGCCCTATGTGCCTGTGCATAATACCGTGCCGTAATGGGGCGTGAAGGTAATATGTGACACAACAATAATGCTGATTTTCTTTTGCACCCTGTAGGGTTGTAATGGAAAATCTGTGTTATTGCAGTACCGTATTACCTTTGGTAATGTGCACTCTGCACGTTACCGCAATCACGGAACCTAATTGAATGTGAATTAGAAAATGTTAATTTTGGACCCTGACAGTTCCTGTTGAATCTGTCTCCTCCTAGTTACATTTAAAGTGTACTCATTGAATACGCACAACGTGGCTCATGAATGTATGTAGGAAAAAAACTTGTGCAAAACAAAAAGCATTTTTTTGTGCATATGTTGAGTCAGACCCATTTTAAGATGCATCCAGCTCATTATCAGTAGTATTCGTGCCAGGCATATGTCAGACATACAAGCGTTTATACTTACACCCCACATTATCCTATTTGTACATAATATAATAATGAAGTGTCATATACACAAGAGAGAATATTATATTGACAGTTACTAATAAATGCAAAAGTTATATTTTTTTCATATACAATGTAATTAAATACAAATATCTTCAAAATGTGTTGATTTCCCCTTTACAAATTTAAATGAGAATTTTCTTTCTTGCAGTAGTCCAAATGGACATGTCAATGGAGCTATTCAAATAGACGGCCAAGACTTGATATAATATACCTGCACTTCTTACACAAAAAAATCATTGAGATCTGTCCAACACTAAATGATCCCCAATGTAGACAGTCAACTTGTGGGCTAAGACAATATTTATGAGAATGTAGACTATAAATTCACTAGGAACCAATAACACATCAATGGTTCCCAGTGAATTGATAGTTTTGTACGGGGGTCAGGCTGAACAACAAGGGCTCCAGTGCAGTCTGGTTAGTAAATTGCACATGTTTGCAATTTTTTTTGGCCCACACATGCAGCAATATTAGGCCAGTAACATAATTGCCATGTGTGCCCATCTTGCTGGCTCGTGCACAATAGGTAAATCACCAGCACATTATCTGTGGTGTGTTTAGCTGTGTTCTCATCGATCCTTTAAGAGTACTTGATATTATTTTTAATATGTTTACACTGAACAAATATAACATAATAACAATTAAAACAGTAAAATACAAGTCTGTTAAAAAAAAAACCCTCGAAGGGGCAGATTCAATACTAAAAAAGCGCTGCATAGTGTCCTGGAACGGCCACGAGACAATGCGTTGCGATTTTTTTTTCGGGAATGTACGGCTCACTTTTGCTCAAGCCCAATAGAGATGCGAGCAAAAGTAAGTGTTGCTTTTTACCGTATAAACAGTGATTAAACGGTGATAAAACGCTTCCGCAATGTTCTCAGGAACATCGCGGCCAATTGAATCTGCCCCTAAGTATGATAAAGCATTAGAGTAGCGTCTATACACCTGCAGTGGAGGCTTCTCTGAGCAACTGGATATATGCAGCTGCCAGAAATACCCAGGCATGTACTGGGCAGCACTGTGGCGTAGTGGTTAGCACTTCTGCCTTACAGCACTGTGAGGAGTTTGTATGTTCTCCCCTTGTTTGCGTGGGTTTCCTCCGTGTGCTCCGGTTTCCTCCCACACTCCAAAAACATACTGGTAGGTTAATTGGCTGATAACAAATTGACCCTTGTCTGTGTGTGTGTGTTAGGGAATTTAGACTGTAAGCTCCAATGGGGCAGGGACTGATGTGAGTGAGTTCTCTGTACAACGCTGCGGAATTAGTGGCGCTATATAAATAAATGGTGATGATGATGATGTATCTGGCCTTAGACCAGAGCTTTATATATTTCATACTACTGATCTCGGAGGCCAGAATATCAATGATTACTTGCTAAATAAAAGAGAATTGACAACATTTTGAATGCTTTTCAATAGTAACTCCTAAAAGGTGTATGGAATTGAAATGATAGAGTATAGTGTAAATGGACTGTTGTGCTCTTGGAGGTTTAAGTGGTTTCTGAGAATCTGATTGCTTATACCCTTGTTCTCAGTTATTTTAGAACCGAGTCTCTCATCTTGTCAGTACATGCAATAATTCATTCTGCGTTGTGCACAAAGATTACAGGTGACTTCAAGTAAGAGTCTGTAGAAGCTGTCAAGCTTTGTCTAGGTTATATGTGAAATGTACTTTGATGTATCATCTCTAGAGAGATCCTGAGTGTCCTCATTTTCTTTTAGTGTACAGCCAGTCTCTGCACAATTTTATCCATCAGCTCAGTAGGGCTTTGTAGTGTCACCCCTAGACAAGCCTGAAGTGTGTGTCATG
Organism: Mixophyes fleayi; assembly: GCF_038048845.1. Taxonomy (NCBI): domain Eukaryota; kingdom Metazoa; phylum Chordata; class Amphibia; order Anura; family Limnodynastidae; genus Mixophyes; species Mixophyes fleayi. The sequence goes on from NC_134402.1 coordinate 335,960,990, forward strand.
TCATAGACAGTGCCCTCTGCTGTTCTAAACACGAACAGCACACGACATGTTTACATGAGCCATTTTTAGTATGTTACCGTTTTCTTCCTTTTTGATGATGATGAAGTGTAAAACATTCCATATATAGGTCACTTCTTGTTAGAAACAAGTAACCCTTTGTCTCTGAACAGCGGAGCCATTTATGAAATTTCACTTTTCCTGCTAATTGCTTTCCTGACCCAGAAAGAAACCCCAATGTGACATTATAAAATATGTCTCTTATATCCAATTTAACCAGGCTTGTCAAAATGGTGTTTTAGAAATTAGCCCTCTCTCTTCTAGTTTGTAGCCCTTAGCCACTTCTGTGATTGTTTTAGGCCACGTACACGTTAGTGTGTCAAATGTATTTTTTTTTTATGTATGTTAAAACGCAAATGAAAATGCATATAAACCACATTGCTCTTATGTATGCATTTGACAGATATTTACAGATGAATTTATAGTGTTCAACTGCATAGATGAGGGTCAGATGCACCGTAATGAAACAAGCAGCATTCAAAATAACGCGGTGAACTGCAAGTGTAATGCACGTAAAAAATGCAAATATATGGTGACTCATTTAGTACAATTATTTTTATTTTACATGTGTTTACATGCACTGAACATGTGTCAAAACTCATGTTAAATGCATAATTGTAGTGGTATGTGATCCTTACCTAACTGCACAATGGTAGGGGGGCAGATGGAGAGGCAGGACCTAAAGAGGGAAGGTTACCCCAAAGTGGAATATACATTTAAATACTGCCAACACCTTATTACAGTGTTCTAGAATACCAGTATTGCTGTAGTAGATACGTTATTTATCCACAGGGTTCATGATACTCTGTTGTTGTTTTGGTTCAGAATAGTAGTGAGAGAATTGCTGAACTACATAATCTTAAAAATAGAAGCAAGATTTGTTAACTCCTGCAATGCACATTGTCAGATGCAGCATTGCCTTCCCGTGTATATCCCACAACTCATTTTAGCTTTCAGTATGATTTGAATTTGATGTGCCTGACTTAAATAATAATAATAGTGAGTATTGACCCATCTTAATCAGGAAGCCATTTAGCAGACTTTCTTCAGCACTATCATGACCCCAAAGGGTGTGTTTGACATTGACTGGGGTCATATGTATCATTAATTATTCTAAAATATTGTGCAATGTGTATTTGATCATGGCATGTCAAAAACAGCACATTCATGTTACTATAAAACATGTGACACGTCCCGATGTAACATGTCTATGAGACACTTTGTCTGATGTAAACTGCTGTTTGGCTGTAGCGAATTAAATTATTTCACCTGTAGTAAAATGTTGCACAATCAACTACTATTGGCTTAGGACAGGTTATTTGTTTACCTTGTTATGCATATTGGCCATGCTTGTCCTATAGTTGTGCATTCACCTCTGTTTTGAGTGAGAACCAGTTATGTGTTTATTACCATGGCTGTCATCCTTTTCTCTGTTCTTGCAGCACAGACAGACCTGTAATTTGCTTATTTATTCATAATGTGACTTATCCAGCAGGCAGTTTTATGTGGAATCACATCTTCCAATGGTGCAGGAATTGTGGTTGGAGACACGTCGGCTGATGGTCCTAAAATATTTTCTACACACAGATTTGTAGTCATTAGTGATGCATGCTCAGTCTCTCTTATGATAAGCACATTGTCCTGTCTTTAACAGCCCATGTCGGTCTACATTGTGCCCGTTGGTGAGCATGCATCCCTGAACACGCAACCCCAGGAAAACATTAGAAATCAAAATGTGTTAACTCTTGTGTGGGATGGAAGGATATTGTTGCTCCATTGACAGCAATATAGCTAATATAACAAAGGCACATGGTTTCCTGGCAAATCCCAAAATCAGAAGGTTCTGGGTACTGTTCTGAGCCAATGTCAATGTCATGAATGCTATGTCCGCCTCCAGCTGATCTGTCCCACATCATGTCATTGAAAGGCTGTAAGGCTCATGGGGGAAGGGGTCCAGCTCCAAATTAGCCGGATTCTCTGAGCTCATCAGGGAATAGTTCCTACTGCAGTTTATCTGCTGTAATCAGAGGCTCTATCAGAGAGACAATCTGCGGCTCAAAGGGTCTAATCTGTGGGACGCTGCTGACTGCCCCCAAGGCTGAGAGGAGCGCACTGTGCGGGATGCCTCGCTGGCTGCTGCCCTCTCAATCTCTCTCCCCTTGGAAAAACTCGTCCTCTGCTCTGTACTGTGTGTTATGGGGAATTGTGTGAAATCTCCTCTTCGAAACCTCTCACAGAAGGTATGTCTTACAGTAGGCTAATCCCTATAGGAACGTATGACACTGGGCTAATGGGTTAAACTAAAACACAGAGGGAAGGAAGCTGTAGGGGAATGGATGTACAGTAGACTGATTGAAAAACATATATATTTAAATCCCGGGCAGTTTACATGTTAATACAAAAAGCCCCATTTAGCCCCAGAAGTTTTTGGTTTCTCTGATGCCTCTGTTTCACGCTGAGACCCTTTCAATGTCTCCTTTTCTCTCAGCTCAGGAACATTGTACATATACCCAAATAATTATCTTTCTCTCATATGTGTCAGTGATATTTGGATTGTCTGTAAACATGGCTCACTTTTAGTTCTCTTCTATTTTTAAAGTTGTGATGGCATCCTTAATTTGTAATAGGGCCTTCAAACCTGATTGTATATTCCCAAAGGTCAGAGAAACAGCAAGGGAAAGTATGTCTTAGAAAGGCGTGGGAATGGTGGGTACGACAGGACCAGACTAAAACAGTTCCTTATTTAGAGAGGAGATGCAGTGGAGGGAGGGAAAAGAGAAGCTGGGAAGTATTCATTCACCAAGCAATAGCCAGAGACATTGTCAAAGAATAAAAGAGAGAGGTGGGATTGTGAAAAGCTAGAACAAGGGACTATAGACGTATACAGGAACATTATCTGATGGTAGGTAAGCTGTGGGAGCATTGTGGCATGGGGATGAAGATACAAAAAGGGCACATGCCTCCCTTACACCATATAAGAGATCCATAGGTCACATATACATAAGTAACAAGAGAGGTAGAACACCTTTTTCGGCATTGACCCCTTAGTGTGCTGGTAACACTCTGTATGTTGTAAGATGCACCAGGAGGAGCGAAGCAGTCTCAGACCGGCGCAGACAGGGGAAGAGGGAGCTCAGGGGCCTCTAATGCTGTTGGCTCAAAACTGCGCAGTGATGCACAACCTGCTGGGCCCAGCCTGTATTTTTCTACGAAAGGGATTCGCTGAGAGTCGTCAGCCTGTACGTGAGTTCTGTGCTCTCTGACTTCCCCATTATTGTGTGACCAGAACCACCTTCTACACCTTCTAAATGTTATCATAAACCGTATGACCCATCACTCATGATATCCCTAACAAAGAAGTGGGAGAAATGGTTATTTGTTACTAAATGCAATCATTTGTGTGGTAATTTGGAATGTTGGTTTAATTGTGTTCTGCACAGAAGACAGAGAAAATCCTCTCAGTCCAAGAGCTTGCAGTCTATGCAAAATTGAAGTATAAGCTTAGTTAACCAGGTCATCCATGCATATCAGCTGTTATATGCCATACTTCTGTTTGGTTATCTAGGTCCTGAATAACCCCTAAAAGGATCTGTAGCTTGTCTCAGTTCTTTACACCAAAACAAATACCTACATTGTTCTATGGCACTGTGATTTCTGGCTAACAAACAATAAAACTGAATATGGTTTCAGTCTGATTGTATCCGCTGGAAGTAAGCATTTTAGAAAAGCATTGCAAAGATTTATCTTACTCTGAAAACAGAAACTTGGTACAGAAATGTTCACATTTCCTTTTATAAACCTACAAAGAGTTCTCCTTGCAGCGTATTTATAAATGTGAGTGTGAAGGCAATCAGTGCTGCTTAGCAGAGTCACTGAGTATGGCAGCAGAAATGCAGATTGTCTTCCATTGTGTGAGGGTTGAAAGCATTAATTGTTATATTCTGCATCGTATATGGACACCAAATATATTTAATGCACTATACATATATTCATAGCCGTTGATTCTATCAGAGTGCCTGTCAAACAGTGAAAACTTGACTGTATTTTGTCAATGCATTAAAAAATTATAAAAACAAATCTGTATTAATGCATATTTAAATGATACACTGAATATGTCAGGTATAATATATTAAGTTCAACCCATTAGTGTACATATAACCTAACAAACTTCCTGGTTTCATTATTGTTGTTTAATACCCATAATCCAACAGTGCATGGTGGCACATTTACTTAATAGAAGTAACAATATAGGTGAGACATAACACCAATATCTATCTTCATTAATATTTCTTCTCATCCTCTAAAATAACTTGTATAAGCTATGATTGGTTTATAATCTACTAATAGTCTGTCCTTCTTTATGTATACGTTTGTAATCTTTCCATATTTACTGTTCTACTCACACAGAAAGGCTCAACAAAATGTCCGACATTGTTGTCTTATTTAGTAACTTTGCTAATGAATGTTTTGACCTACAAAACACGGCAGAAGAAATTAAACCTTGAATCAGTAACAGTTGAATAACAGTGTAACTGAGGTTTTGTTGTTTGCTTAGATGCTTAGAATGTGAATGTTGCAATCTTCAAAGATAGTCTTATTAATGTGTGACTAAAGAAGTGTTCTGAAAATACAAAATCACATGACTACAATCCAGATGGACAGACATACAGGCCTGAGCATTCACGGAATTTCCCTTTTACCCACAGACTTTTGTGTGTGATTATTGTACAGATTATTGTAGTTCAACCATTTAATCCTTTTCATTCACTGACTTTAATGCTCCCTTCTTTTTTTTTTCTCTAATCTTTGTTTCAATATGTTCTCTTTTAGGACAGAGAGCTACGTCCAGAAGAGATTGAAGGTAAATAATATACAGTTTATTAAAAGCAAAAATATCTGGATCCGTATTTAATGCTTTGGGAGTATATGAGATATGGAGGATTATCTAATGCTTTGGGAGTATATGAGGTGTGTAGGTATATTTAATGGTTTGGGGGTATATGAGGTGTGGTGAAATATCTAATGCTTTGGGAGTATATGAGATGTGAAGGAGTATCTAATGCTTTGGGAGTGTGGAGGTGTGGTGGAGAATCTAAGGCTTTGGGAGTATATGAGGTGTGAAGGAGTATTTAATGCTTTGGGAGTGTGGAGGTGTGGTGGAGAATCTAAGGCTTTGGGAGTATATGAGGTGTGAAGGAGTATTTAATGCTTTGGGAGTGTATGAGGTGTGGAGGAGTATCTAATGCTTTAGAAGTATATGAGGTGTGGTGGTGAATCTAATGATTTGAGTGTATATGAGGTGTGGTGAAATATCTAATGCTTTGGGAGTATATAAGATGTGAAGGAGTATCTAATGCTTTGGGAGTATATGAGATGTGAAGGAGTATTTAATGCTTTGGGAGTGTGGAGGTGTGGTAGAGAATCTAAGGCTTTGGGAGTATATGAGGTGTGGTGGAGAATCTAATGCTTTGGGAGTATATGAGGTGTGGAGGAGTATCTAATGCTTTGGGAGTATATGAGGTGTGAAGGAGTATCTAATGCATTGGGAGTATGTGAGGTGTGGAGGAGTATCTAATGCTTTGGAAGTATATGAGGTGTGGAGGAGTATCTATTGCTTTGGGAGTATATGAGGTGTGAAGGAGTATCTAATGCTTTGGGAGTATATGAGGTGTGGTGGAGAATCTAATGCTTTGGGAGTATATGAGGTGTGGAGGAGTATCTAATGCTTTGGGAGTATATGAGATGTGGAGGAGTATCTAATGCTTTGGGAGTATATGAGGTGTGGAGGAGTATCTAATGCATTGGGAGTATGTGAGGTGTGGAGGAGTATCTAATGCTTTGGGAGTATATGAGGTGTGGAGGAGTATCTAATGCATTGGGAGTATGTGAGATGTGGAGGAGTATCTAATGCTTTGGGAGTATATGAGGTGTGAAGGAGTATCTAATGCTTTGGGAGTATATGAGGTGTGGTGGAGAATATAATGCTTTGGGAGTATATGAGGTGTGGAGGAGTATCTATTGCTTTGGGAGTATATGAGGTGTGAAGGAGTATCTAATGCTTTGGGAGTATATGAGGTGTGGTGGAGAATCTAATGCTTTGGGAGTATATGAGGTGTGGAGGAGTATCTAATGCTTTGGGAGTATATGAGGTGTGAAGAAGTATCTAATGCTTTGGGAGTATATGAGGTGTGGAGGATTATCTATTGCTTTTGGAGTATATGAGGTGTGGAGGAGTATCTAATGCATTGGGAGTATGTGAGGTGTGGAGGAGTATCTAATGCTTTAGGAGTATATGAGGTGTGAAGGAGTATCTAATGCTTTGGGAGTATATGAGGTGTGGAGGAGTATCTAATGCTTTGGGAGTATATGAGGTGTGGAGGAGTATCTAATGCTTTGGGAGTATATGAGGTGTGGAGGAGTATCTAATGCTTTTATTAAAGTAATTGTATCGTTTTCAAATAAGCATTGCCCAAGCGATTGTATTGTGTTTCTAACGCACAAAGTGATTTATTTTAGCAGATGTAACAAGTTAACAATTCAATACATGATTGTAATATAATACAGTACTGTACAGCCAATACCAAAAGATAAATACATACCGCTGCAATCGCTGCGCTTCCACGGGTCCCAGTGAACAGTATATCTGTTTAGATAACTGTGGTCAGAGTAGCCTGGACACTACATGAGAGCTACTGCTTATATGCAAACAGAGATACAGTAAAACAATGCAGGTGGTATAGCTTGCTTCTATTGGTCCAGGCATCAGGAGGGTCCAGGGGGTTACACATCATAGGCTGATTCAATCTAAGGAATCCAAAGGTGGGGGTCTCTCCAGGGGATGAGCTCTGTTCTTCCCGCCAAACTGCTCTGTTCTTCCCACCAAACTGCTATGTTCTTCCCGCCAAACTCCTATTACAATCAGTCCATTAGCATTTGACAGTTAATATCATATTAAAGGTTTATTCCCTAACATCAATAACTAGAGTATGCAATGTGCGATCTCTTCGCGGAATGCACCGAACAGCTGCTGATGTAAAGGGAATTAATATGATATTAGACATGACACCTTTCCTATAAGCTGAACCTTAAATATCACTGAAGTGTACATATAATCACATTATATAAACTAATAATAAACCAAATACTATCTGCTCATAAATTACAGTGTAACGGACTGGCATGAATATGAATTATATAAATAACTAAATGTTGTAATGCGAGTGTGTACGTGCGTATTTTACCGTGCGATCGCACCATGCACTGTATTAGGTGGCGTACGGATCTGTGTTACGTGGTGTACGAATCGCAATCGCACGGCAAAACAATATTAACCAATATACTTTCGTTCATCCAATTATACGACTTTGACACTTTGGGAGTATATGAGGTGTGGAGGAGCATCTAATGCTTTGGGAGTATGTGAGATGTGAAGAAGATTCTAATGCTTTGGGAGTATATGAGGTGTGTAGGTGTATTTAATGGATTAGGAGTATATAAGGTGTGAAGGAGTATCTAATGCTTTGGGAGTGTGGAGGAGAATCTAAGGCTTTGGGAGTATATGAGGTGTGAAGGAGTATCTAATGCTTTGGGAGTATATGTGGTGTGGAGGAGTATCTAATGCTTGGGAGTATGTGAGATGTGAAGAAGATTCTAATGCTTTGGGAGTATATGAGGTGTGGAGGTGTATTTAATGGTTTGGGAGTATGTGAGATGTGGAAAAGTATCTAATGCTTTGGCAGTGCGGAGGTGTGGTGGAGAATCTAAGGCTTTGGGAGTATATGAGGTGTGGAGGAGTATCTAATGCTTTGGGTGTAAATGAGGTGTGAAGGAGTATCTAATGCTTGGGGAGTATATGAGGTGTGGAGGTTTATTTAATGCTTTTGGAGTATATGAGATGTGGAAGAGTATCTAATGTTTTAACAGTATATGAGATGTGAAGGAATTTCTAATGCTTTGAGAGTATATGAGATGTGGAAGAGTATCTAATGCTTTGGAAGTATATGAGGTGTGGAGGAGTTTCTAATGCTTTGAAAGTATATAAGATGTGGAAGAGTATCTATTGCTTTCGGACTATATGAGATGTGGAAGAGTATCTAATGTTTTGGGAGTAAATGAGGTGTGGTGGAGTATATAATGCTTTGGGAATATATGAGGTGTGGAGAAGTATCTAATGCTTTGGCAGTATATGAGGTGTAGAGGAGTATCTAATGCTTTGGGAGTATATGAGGTGTGGATGAGTATCTAATGCTTTGGCAGTATATGAGATGTGGAGGAGTATCTAATGCTTTGGGAGTATATGAGATGTGGTGGAGTATCTAATGCTTGGGGAATATATGAGGTGTGGAGAAGTATCTAATGCTTTGGCAGTATATGAGGTGTAGAGGAGTATCTAATGCTTTGGGAGTATATGATGTGTGGATGAGTATCTAATGCTTTGGCAGTATATGAGATGTGGAGGAGTATCTAATGCTTTGGGAGTATATGAGGTGTGGTGGAATATCTAATGCTTTGGGAGTATATGAGATATGGAGGAGTATCTAATGCTTTGGGAGTATATGAGGTGTGGTGGAATATCTAATGCTTTGGGAGTATATGAGATGTGGAAGAGTATCTAATGCTTTAATAGTATGATATGTGAAGGAGTTTCTAATGCTTTGGGAGTATATAAGGTGTGGTGGAATATCTAATGCTTTGGGAGTATATGAGGTGTGGAGGAGTATCTAATGCTTTGGGAGTATATGAGGTGTGGTGGAATATCTAATGCTTTGGGAGTATATGAGGTGTGGTGGAATATCTAATGCTTTGGGAGTATATGAGATGTGGAAGAGTATCTAATGCTTTAATAGTATATGATATGTGAAGGAGTTTCTAATGTTTTGGGAGTATATGAGATGTGGTGGAGTATCTAATACTTGGGGAATATATGAGGTGTGGAGGAGTATCTAATGCTTTGGGAGTATATGAGATGTGGGGGTGTATTTTATGCTTTGGGAATATATAAGGTGTGGTGGAATATCTAATGCTTTGGGAGTATATAAGGTGTGGTGGAATATCTAATGCTTTGGGAGTATATAAGGTGTGGTGGAATATCTAATGCTTTGGGAGTATATAAGGTGTGGTGGAATATCTAATGCTTTGGGAGTATATGAGGTGTGGTGGAATATCTAATGCTTTGGGAGTATATGAGGTGTGGAAGAGTATCTAATGCTTTGGGAGTATATGAGGTGTGGTGGAATATCTAATACTTTAGGATTATATGAGGTGTGGAGGAGTATCTAATGCTTTGGGAGTATATGAGGTGTGGTGGAATATCTAATACTTTAGGATTATATGAGGTGTGGAGGAGTATCTAATGCTTTGGGAGTATATGTGGTGTGGAGGAGTATCTAATGCTTTGGGAGTATATGAGGTGTGGAGGAGTATCTAATGCTTTGGGAGTATATGAGATGTATACATGTTTATGTAGGGGATATGATGCAATGTGTGAGGCAGAGAATTTGAACAGTAATATATGGGTAGTTGGATGCTATACTGTGGCTGTAGTGTATGTATTGGGGAAGACTAGTAATTCTGAATATTGTGGTTGAAATGTAGGGATGCTACATATAATTGTTGGTGTGCAGTAATGGTGGGTGTAGTGGGCAGTAGGAACGAAATGTAAGAATGTTGGATGCAGTGGATGTGTTGAATGAATGATGAATATAATGACTGCTGTATAACAATGCTATGTTCAATGTGTGTGGTGAAGTGAATAATGTAATGGGTGCGGATTAGGATGTTGAACACTTCTGTTTTGTTTGGTATGTGTATATACTTTTACAATTTATTTAAAAGTTGATAAAGATTGATAAAAAATACTATGATTGAAGTGTACGAATGATGGATGTAATGGATGTTGAGTAAGATTGCTGAATATCGTAATTTTGGATGCATAATTCTGGCGTTAGAGTGCTAAATACCATGGTGGAGTAAGAGACTTGATATGGAAGAATGTTGAATGGATTAGGTCGGATGTAAACATGCCGGTGAATGTGTAGATGCTGAATAGGAAAGGAACATCTGCAAAGATACAAATGAAAATCAGGATGTCAACAGTAGCATGGAATTAGAAATGTCTATAAAATAGTACTAAATCACAATAATAGGGGGCAAAACATTGTGCTGCTCACAAATGGATTAAACTGGTTGTTTTGGCCAATCAGTGAAGAACTATGGCAAATTTGGCACAAATACTGGACAATCACATTTTGCAGATATGAGCAGATTGTAAAGGGTCCCATACTCAGGGGCATGCTGGCAAATGTTAGACTATGCTGTGTGACTCAGCCCAAAGTAACCCACTATGGGACCAGTCCCAGGGGGCAGATGCTCCACAGCCCAGCCAGCCCCTACCCATACATTTGGCTGATTACACAACACGTGGGCAGCTATTGGCACTAGGACACCAGATTTTTCTGCCTCATCGAACTGATTTTGGTTGGGCAGGACAACCATTTAGAGATGACTTATGTTATGAAAAGTGTGATGTTGGCCATATTTTAACATTTTTAGCCAGAGTTCAATTGCCATTGTGAAGAGTTCATGATGTTAAATGTTGTTTTTATTTCAGTCAGTTCAAAGATATTGTACTAATTAAGTTGTATCCTACAGAACTTAGGGAAGCTTTCAAAGAGTTTGACAAAGACAAAGATGGATACATCAGCTGTAAGGACCTAGGCGATTGTATGAGGACAATGGGATACATGCCAACTGAGATGGAGTTAATAGAACTGTCTCAGCAAATCAATATGAACCGTGAGTCATGTCCTTCCATACATACTTCTCATCCCATACCTCTTCACTTGGGGCACTAATTTGCTCATTCGGGCTCCAGTACCACCTCTACACTGATGACACCCAAATCTATAGCTCTTCTCCTGACCTCTCTCCTTCTCTACTATCTCGTATAACCAACTGTCTTTCTGCTATCTTCACATGAATGTCCCAGCGCTACCTGAAGCTCAACATGTCCAAAACAAAGCTTATTATCTTCCCTCATGGCAGATTCACCACCTTCCCTCAAACCTCCCTCACTGTCAATAACATCACAATTTCCTCAGTCTCCCAAGCCCACTATCTTGGTGTCACACTTGACTTCACCCTCTGCTTTATTCCTAACATCCAGACTCTCTGCCAGTCCTGTCAACTCCACCTTAAAACAGTGCCAGAATATGTCTATTTCTTACTCAATATGCTACCAGAACTCTTATCCATTCTCTCATCATCTCACGTCTTGACTACTGCAACCTCCTGCTATCTGGCATCTGCTGCACCAATTGAAATGACTCACCCTTACCAATAAAGCCCTCAGCAACACCACCCCTTCATACATCTCAAATATCATATTAAATCACTTTCCCTCCCGTCCTCCTACATCTTTCTCTGACCTGCTCCTTGTCTCGTCTCTGGTAACCAACTATCACTCGCGCCTACAAAACTTCTCCCGTGCTGCTTCCCAGTTATGGAATTCCTTAACACACTCAATCAGACTTTCCCCCAGCCTTCAAATCTTTAGACGAAAAAACATTTATTTTTTAAAGCTTAGCTTATCCCTGATGATACTATTCACACTAATACACCCTCACAGCTTACCCAATCTCCACTCTAAGCCACACTCATTCCTCTTGTTTCCGCTGTGCCCTCTTGCACTTAGAATGTAAGCTCTTTGATGAGCAGGGTCATCAGGCACCCTTTCTTTTCATGTCTGTATTTATTTTGTCTACCTTGTACGTCCCTGTTTTATGTATGTCCTATTTTCCCGACTGTACAGCGCTGCGGAGCACTGTGGCGCTTTCCAAATCCATGATAATAATAATAAGCATATTATCTGTAATATTTCAGAACTCATAAATCATGCACTGCTAAGTGATCCCAAATGCTTGTGAGGTTTCCGAACATATAAAGTTTCTAATTGAATAATTCATCATTTTTATTTTCTCATATTTAGTTGGAGGACATGTGGACTTTGATGATTTTGTGGAGCTAATGGGTCCGAAGCTTCTTGCAGAGACAGCCGATATGATTGGAGTGAAGGAGCTTCGGGATGCCTTCAAGGAGGTGAGAGAAGTCTTTGCCACATACCTGACTTCTGTGGTCCATTTTTTCTGTGATTAAAATCTAAAAGGGAATGTATTAAAAATGGTAGCTGTTTTTTAATGTATGTTTTACTACTGGATAATATAGCCTTCTTGTTAATAAAGATATTGCACATCTCTATTCAGTTTGACACCAATGGAGATGGAGAGATCAGCACGAGTGAACTACGGGAGGCCATGAAAAAGCTCCTTGGACAGCAGGTTGGTCACAGGGACATTGAGGATATTATACGTGATGTCGATCTGAATGGAGATGGACAGGTGGACTTTGAAGGTTAGTATAATTTGTATACACATCGCTGTCATTATAGCTTTACATCAGTTGATTAAGTCTGGTGATGGTTGAGGCTCCATCTGCATAGAGGCACCAGTTGATGGTATACCAGAAAAAAATAACTTCTTTTAGAATCAGCGTCAGTTTTGAGAGTGGACACTATTTTTATATTGGATGTATCAACTGGTCATTTATAAAGTGGGCTACAATTTTTTTTTTATTAAAAAATGCTTTGTATCTGTGATTGGCAGATGTCCTGGCATGGTGGTTAGTTATAATGTGGTTGGGTACAATGTACTCTTCTGTTTTTTCAACGTACATTTTTTTTTCCAGAGTTTGTCCGTATGATGTCTCGCTGACCTCTGCTGAAGTAACATCCATGTTGTCCATCTGACTGCACCTCGTTGGTGAAGCTGTGACTGAATCAACTCACTAATGTCATGGACATAGCAGGGCAGTGCCCACATCAGCCATAATGTCCCTAACCTGGAGCTGCTGTGCCCATGCAACTTCTCAGTGTTCTTGTTATGGGATACAGCACAGGCCATTCTTCCTATTAATCCTGCTGCTCTGACTCATAATGTGCCATCCCACAACTATAAATGTGATACCCTGCATAGGGGCAACCCTGGTGGGCTACTTTCTGACTGTTGGGCGGCATAACGGAGCCTACAGACTGATGTGAAAAGCAAACCTGTGTGTGCATGAGCTGGCACCCTTCATGTGACTTAACTCCTAGAGGATTTGTGCAATAATAGAATAGAATCTGCTTCCTGGATTTTCCAAGATATTAAATAAATAGTCAATAAGAATTATTCTGGTTGGCTAACAGTGAAAGAAAATGTGATGTGTAGAACATAGGTATGTACAGAGATATTATACACCACCCAACATAGATACACTGGGGTCATGTACACACATCCAACCAAATATTCATCTTTAGAATCAATATTTGCTGCCTGTCTATGATGATCTTAGAAAAATAAGCAATTCAGCAGTTGACAAGTATTTAATAGGGTAATGAATAATCCTGCCAAGAATAGAACATATTTTCCTCGTGTACACCAAACAAGTCCAGGACAATAATCAGACAAAAGGGTTACGGGATCTCATTCTCACATGTATTCTTATCCTTTCTGGCCACCTGTTTACCTCTCTACCTCCTTTCTCTTTACCCTAACCTGAACATAAAACCTTTTTTTTATGTCTTTAAGACACAAAAATAAATAATGGCAATAGGGATCATTAGGGAGCTAAAAAGAAGCTATTGTGAGTATTTGCTATGGCAGTGGTTGAAGAGGAAATTTAGAAGTGGCGGTATGGAAAATATTAGTAAATGGTATGTAATAGTTTTACAATGAAGGTAGTAGGAGAAGTAGGGATTTGGCATACCACCGTATACCAGCCCACCTCCACCACTGAGCTATGGACCAATACGTTTTGCAACATACGCATGATATGTTGTTTTTATATATTGTTGAGTCAGAATCCATGGCAAAGTGTCCTGTGCCAAAGAATGGCATTTTTACCCATTCATACTCATACCCTGACCTGTCTACTTAGCTGTAATTCCCCCACCATGAACCGTGCAGTTAATTGTCAGAACACACATTATAGGCTTCCTGTAGTTTAGAGTTAGGAGTTAATCCAGCTAGAAGTTGCAATAACATAACATAAAACTATATATTGACATGATGCAAGTTTCTATATAAAGCATAGATATAACAGTGGGCAAGCCACGTTACTCTTGAGAGTAATGTAGTTAATTGAATTTGCCGCTCTGATTTCCTATTTACAGTTTTTGACATGGACAATTTCACAATGACCATCATGCATCTCTTTCCTTGAAATCATTATTTCCACAAATCCTTCATAATCTCATAGCATTCAAGCATCTACCTGTGACCACTCCTATGTGGATGATTGTGCCTGGTAAATTATATGACACCAGGCATAAACAACTTAGTCCACAGCACGCCAAAAGTAAGGTGTTCCTGTAGCTGAGGAAACCAAACCCATATATCCAAGTGTTTTTCCAAAATCTAATATTTTAAATATTATTATTCTTCCAGGCCTACTTGACCTTGACAAACAAATCACTTCTCTCAATAATCATCATCATCATTTATTTATATAGCGCCACTAATTCCACAGCACTGTACAGAGAACTCATTCACATCAGTCCCTGCCCTATTGGAGCATACAGTCTAAATTCTCTAATATAGATACAGACACACACAGAGAGGGAGAGACTAGGGTCAATTTTGATAGCAGCCAATTAACCTACCAGTATGTTTTTGGAGTGTGGAAGGATACTGGAGCACCCGAAAGAGAACATGCAAACTTCACACAGAGAAGGTTATGGTCGGGAATCGAACTCATGACCCCAGTGCTGTGAGGCAGAAGTGCTAACCACTAGGCCACTGTGCTGCCCATGTTTAAGATCATAAGGGTATTCTGATTTCTGAAATAACACAGTATAAGAAAGTTACATTCAAGTTTGAACTGGCCGTCACTGCCACAGGCATATTAACCAGAGCCCTCAGGGTAGGTTGGGTCCTTCCAGTATGTGAGAGACAAGGGAAACTTGGCAAAATGTTACACTTATGTCTACAAACCACTTTCTATATTAGAGAATGAAATGCATGTTATATATTATATACACACTACGTCAGAGTTCTAGTGAGCATCTATTCTCCCAGTAGATCCTAGTATCTCCTCCTGCCCTGTATACTGTCAGATTATACTGGTACTTTGGATACTGTTTTGTATTTATGTATGTGTTTGTTCTTTAATGATGGATTGATCATTTACCCATCTGGAATTCTGATTTAATGTTTTTAACGGTCTGGTTTTAATAGAAACCAACAGTGCCAACTGCATCAATATGGGCTCAGTATTACCTTTTTATGTGTATTGTGTGTGCATGAAATCTTTATCTTCTACTCCATTCACATTAAAGGCTATAAGGAAGCAAATGCACTGATGCACACAAACACATCAAAATGACATAACACAAGCTATTTTCTCCAAAGAATTAAGTGAAATTCTTACTGTATTTTGCTACAATCCATGGACAGTTTGTCCTTGAAACTTCCATACATTACAAAGATTTTTTTTTTACATTTTCTTGTTGAAATGCCCTTTAAAATCCTTTATTAAAATAGTTGAAATGACTTATGTTGCTGTTAATATAATTCATTAAAAGTAACACAAAATAAATTGTTCTATACATAATTTACCTGTTTCTTCCACACTACATGGACATAATTGTTCTACAAAGCAGAACAAAGATGAATTTTCATTTTTTGGATCAAGATTATTGAAGTGGAAGGATGCACTGTGTCACAATTCAGAGGGCTGATAGGACCATTGACCTGCCTAGTTCAGCACTACCTCCTGGGAGGCGCGGAATCTAACGACACAGAAAGTTTTCACCAGTGACCCCTGCAAGGGGATATGGGCTTGGCTGCTTCAGTGCCGCAGGTTGCGGCCCTACTAGTAGGTATTTGGCGAAGTCTATTGAAGAGGTATGAGTAGTGAAGGTAATGTACGGAATAGAGTAACAAGTGCTGTGGAGGATAGGATCTGCAGCCATGGGAAGCACCGATACTGCAGAGTAGGGTACACAGGAGCCAGAAACATGCCCACACACAAGGAGAAACTCAAAGAACTGACATTGAGTGATGGAAAAGAGGTGTCTTAAATAATGCAACCAATTGAGGGCATTAGCCAATCAAAGTAAATGGGAGCTGTCAAAAGGACGGACCGCACATGGGCAGACCGAAATCAAAGATGGCGCTGTACCAAGGGAGCAGTGATGTCTCCACCAGCACAGAGCTGGTGCAGATCGGGTCTTATCCTGTACTTTTAATGGAAAACATCTAGTACCTACCAGTTGCACTTCAGAGAAGAAGCTCATTTTAGGGGCACGTTGCCCAATGTAAAACAAAAAAAAACACACAAAAATAACACATGTACTAAAGGAAGTCATGATGTTCACTCACTCTCATGACTAATTTACGTGTAAAAGATGTTAACCCCGGCAGTATTTTACGAGAAAAATGTTTTATTTAATGAAAAAGTTTGTTATATGGTGGCAGGAGGGTGGACTTTTGATGAGGAGATTTTTCTCCTCCCCTGCAAGGCTAGGCACAGTTCTAGCTTACAGAGTGGAAAGCAGTCGTACATGTTGGGGGTTCAGCTGCTGCTCATGCAATTGGTAATCCAGTTGCTATGCTAGACTCTGTGACTTGAAGGCTTGTTTTAGTACCAACTCACAACAGTGAGTTTGTACTGATCTTCTGAGACTATCTTCCGAAACTTAGCATCAGGCATAGGGACAATTTTGGCCAGGTGAAATATAAGATATGTTTTCATGGCCCCAAATGTTTGGACCTCACTGACTTTCCTAGTGGGGGTAATGGATAGGAAGAAATCCATCTTCCAGGTAAGTGGTTTCATAGATACCTGTTGAAAAGTTTCAAAGGGAAAGTAAGTCAGAGCTTGGAGCTCCAGAATTAAGTACCTTGCAGATACACTGCATTGTACTGTATGTTTTTATTGTTTGACACCTTAAATAAATATGATGACTAGAGGGTCTTTAGCTGAGGTTTAAAACCTGAAAGAGCCAACATCTGGACCATTAGGGTGCCTAGGCTCAGGTTTTTCTCTAACTCTGAGTGAAGAAACTCAATGACTATCTTAGGGGACATTGCGAAGAACAGAATCTATGAAGTTTCTTCTTTGCTCCCGGTCTGTGGAATAAAACATTGATTGTACGTTTGGCATTGTTTGCTGTTACTGCTAGATCTAAATTACACATATGCTATGATCTGACAAAAGTTTTATGACTCAAAGGCCATTCTCTTGGGAGTATTGAAGACCAGCTGAGGAAGTATGTTTGTTGTTGGATAACCTTGGAATGTGAAAAGTTGTCAGATTGTTAAGGTGATCTTCTGCCCATGAAAATATGTTTTTCACTGGAAGAATGGAGGGGGGTATAGATGTTTAGGCTAGGTACACACTATCCCTCCTCACCTGTTGTTCCAATTCTACAGAGTGCATACACACTGCAGAATTGGAACGACATTGTTCCATTGCAGAACAAGATTTTCAAGTCAGTTTGAATCGGTCTTTGTTTCACTGTACACGCTAAGGCAATATCAGGCCGAACGGTCGTTTAACATCCGATTGACCCAATCATCGTCTGATGACACTGAATTGTGTACCTAGCCATAGACTCCCTGACAGAAACACTGGGGTAGGTGGGAGCCTATTGTCCCATGTCAGGACAGGATGCATACTGAACTAAGAGGTAGGTTTTTATGGAGGCTGGTCAAATTATTCTGACTTTCCCACAGACAGAGCAAGGGTTAACCCTTTGGTGCCCAAGGTCTCAGGAAATGCATAAAGACAGATAGAAATGTGTACATGTATCATATTAATTCTGCGAGGGAGAGAATTCCATAGAGTAGTTACTCTTACTAACCTAAAAGGCCATCAACAAAGCTGCACCCACATCTCCTCTCTTCTCACAAAATATCTCCCAAATCGGCAACTCCGTTCTGCAAAAGATCTGCGTCTCTCATCCACACTCATTACATCCTCCCATTCCTGATTACAGGACTTTTTCCGGGCTGCACCCACTCTATGGAATTCTCTCCCTCGCACAATAAGACTCTAATCTAGTCTACAAGCTTTCAAGCGTTCTCTGAAAACCCACCTCTTCAGACAAGCTTATAATATTCCTCAACCACCCTCTTCACCTCACTACATTACCCTATTACCTCCTGTTATACAACTACCCCTCGACCAACATTGTTGTGTGACAGGATCATTTAGCTTATGAGTCACTTTTACCTTGCAGTCTGGCTGGGCCGACTGCAAATGTAGACTCAACCTCATGTGTCAAACTCCCATTGTCCAATAGATTGTAAGCTTGCGAGCAGGGCCTTCTCACCTCTTTGTCTGTTTTACCCAGTTTGTTTATTAGTTTACTATGTTTGTCCCCAATTGTAAAGCGCTACGGAATATGTTGGCGCTATATAAATAAATGATGATGATGATGATGATGAAAGTGCCTATGGGACTAATAACAGTATGATACGGGCAGTGTGTCCCCCTGCTCTGTTTGCAGGTCAGCATTTCCCTTTGACATCATTATCCAATTGGTCTGCTAATCTCAATGTGTTTATCTGTGAGCCGCTCTAGGAAAGGAGCCATACACATGAGATTACACTGTCTAACAACACAGACTGCATGAGCTGCAGCTCCATGTCTAGTATCAGCATAGCTCACACAGACCTGATTCCTGGTTTTATTAAGATCGTCACAGAGGTGACTGCAAGGACATTGACAAAGGAACCTCTCTGGAATGAATTCACCTATTTATATAATGTATTCATGGAATTTTATTTATGTTTAGATTAAAGAATGAAATCTCCCATTATAGGGGCTAACTCAGCTTCATGGAAAACAATGGTAGTACAGCAGCTGTCACTTATTCCTTCCATAGCCGCATAAACATATACAGATGTAACAAAAACAATGACCACAACTGGGTTCAAATAAATGTAGAAGCTTTTAATTCACAACACAAGACATAGATATTTACAGCTTGCTATTTAGAAAAGGATTGATACAGAGTCACACAATATTGCCAAAGCATTAGGGCGGGGGCATAGTGCCCAGCTGTCATAATTTCCAAGATATTAAAGGTCTATCCCTGGAATTGTCCCTATTTTTCAATATTGACCAACTGCACAATAATATTAATTGGGTTTTTTTTGCATTTTAGATGCAAATCTCATAATCTGTTATTATCCTCTAGGTCTTAAAAGTTATTGAAGTTGAGTATTTAAAATCCAGAAAAGTGCATTACAATCAAATTCAGTGAGCATCATGGATGATTATACATTATTTATTAAGTTATCTATATAGTGCCTACATAATATGCAGTGCTTTACAGATAATATTTAAACATTCACGTGAGTGCCTGTCCCAGTGGAGTTTACAATCTACATTCCATATCACACAGACACATCCAGATCAGCAAAATGCCCTGTAAATTATTTTAAAATGTTTACAACTATACAGTGGGTATCTATTCACTTGTTGGTGATTAGCTCTTTCATTTTAAACACCCAGTGGCGGATCCAGGGGGGCTTGCTGCCGGCGGCTGCACACTGTGCAGGTCCGATCGGCAGTGATAATGTGCTGCCCGGCAAGTTAGAAAGGGGGCGGGGCTTAAATCCCCCCCCCCCCCCCCCCCCATCGCCCGGGGTAGAAAAATTTTTTAGATCCGCCCCTGTAAACACCCAAGAGACTTAGGCTGGGTACACACTACAGGGTTTCAATTGTCGGGCCAATCACGCGATAACTGACAGTTCGGCCCGATATCGCATTAGTGTGTACACTGCAATGATGCACCATTATCGTTTCAAAGCACATCATATTATTTAATTTATTAAACTGAACTAAAAATCTTGTTCAATGATGGAACGATGACGTTCCAATCCTGCAGTGTGTATGCACTCAAGACCAGATCTCCATAGAGTTTACAGACTCACGATCTTTTCAGACGATGGAATCGGCATGCTGATCGGGACTTTTTTTGGTAAAATTGTTATAGATAGAACATCGGGAGAAAATACTGTAGTGTGTACCTAGCCTTACACCTTCCAGCAATTTATCTTTGGTGTGTAGATGTCCAAACCAAGGGCCTGATTCATTAAGGATCTTAACTTAAGAAAATTCTTATTTAAGTATCCTGGACAAAACCATGTTACAATGCAAGGGATGCAAATTAGCATTCTGTTTTGCACATAAGTTAAATACTGACTGTTTTTTCATGTAGCACACAAATACTTGATAACTTATTTGTACACTGAAATTTAAAGTTGATATTTGTGTGCTACATGAAAAAACAGTCAGTATTTAACTTATGTGCAAAACAGAATACTAATTTGTTAATGAATCAGGCCCCAATTTATGATGTCCACATTACATGGAAGATCGGCCAGGCCTCTACTGCATTAATACTGATTACTGATAATAATGCAGTGAGGTCCCCCTGCAATGTACCATGTGCCTAACAGGTATATTGGATAAAATATTTTTATACATATCACATATTATATTTATATATATATATATATATATATATATATATATATATATATTTCTACATAATATATTATATTATATTATTATATTAGATAATAAATTATATTTGATACATGAAAAGACATTTCATTTAGTAAGTGAACAAGCTGTTGTGTGAAGGGTAAGTCAGTTCAGTATTCACCAGTGTATTACGGTTTTACAATGTGTAATTTAGAGGATTTCATCAGACAACAATGTTGGTCATGTGACTGTGTTGCCCTAAATATATCTGCATGTCAGCTGGAGCCCAGTATGAACAGTGTAGAGAATATAAAATACTAATCAAACTGCCGCTTTCTGGGAGGGACATAAACGTGGATTATGAGCCCCATTCTACCAAGATTTTCTCCCTTTCCTAATCTTCCACTACACCACAATATTGCCCTAATATAATGTTTTCTCTCCAGTGCTATTTAGTACAGGATGAATTTCCCTTAGACAATGGTGACATCTAGAAATCACTGTCCTAGAATGATTAAATATGTTCAGACTAGATTACAGAGTAATGGGCAAAATAGTTAATACTGGTTGTGCAAGATAGGAAAGTTAGACCAGGAAAAGCTTGGTTAGTGCTTCATATAGCATAGTCCCTCTTTCTTCTCAGGCCATACATCTTAATAATAGTAAACATTATAAGTAACAGCTATAGAGCTATTTATATATGAAGTACTTACTTATGGCAGCTAACATACCAACCAGCAGATGTACTGTGTGCAACTAAAAAACCTGACAGTGATAACATACTCTGCTCATTGTGATATAGTGATAACATCTCATTGTGTGACATTGTGATGTAGTGATAACATCTCATTGTGTGACATTGTGATATAGTGATAACATCTCATTTTGTGACATTGTAATGTAGTGATAACATACTCCGCTCATTGTGATGGCATTGTGATGTAGTGATAACATCTCATTGTGTGACATTGTGATGTAGTGATAACATACTCTGCTCATTGATGTCCTTTGCTTCTCTATGCTGCTCTGTGACACTTTGGAGGGTCCCCATCTGCCAGTTTTGTACTGGGAGCTGAAAAGCTTTGTGATATGTAAATTCCTGTAATATCCCTTATATTATATACTGTTCTGTGACACTACACATACTAGGTGAGGAGGGGGCTGAACATCATAGTTAGGCACCTGATATATATGACAGGTTTGTTCAACTTCAAATACAGATATGGAATATCCACAACTTCAAGTGTCTGATATTGTTACTTGGTTTTGACAATTCATTATGAAGTCTCAAAAGATTGGTACTGCTGAGATATCCTTTTTTTTCCTACTGTTAAGCTGGTTACAAACTCCAAAAATGTTCAATCAATGTGTTATCTAAAATGATTCTACCAACGACTGAAGTCCAGATCAGTCTGGCGATTCATGTGTACACTATACACTATAACACTATACATGTTTTAAACGGTTGCCCAGGAGATGACACTCTGTACAGGAGATGTACAGAGTGTCAGCAGGGAATCAGTACTAACTGTTTTCTCTATCCCGGTGAGACACAATAAGCAGCCACCATTTCATTTTACCTAGTGTGTCTCACACAATTAACCCAAAAGCTGCAACGCTAATTTTTGGGTCATTTAGGGCAGTTGTAATAGACACAGACACAATCCCTGGATACACAATCATATGCTCTCCCTTCCTTGACAGACAATTAGTATTCCAAATAGCAATTATCACTATCACCACATTAACCCTCTCCTAACCCCCTGCATAGAGGACCACTTTTCCCTTTGTCACTACATCTGGAGGTATGTAACCATAGTGTACTGTGACTAATTATCTCCTATGCCCTCTGTAATGCACCAGTAACAATACATCTGGTATAGAATGGCACTCAAAGTAATGTGGAATTGTGTCTCCGTGTCTTCTATATTAGAGTAATAGGAACACCAATTGTACTAAATCACATCCGAGAACTAAGGGTGTGCACCGGCCACTTTTAGTGTTTTGGGTTTTGGGTTCTGATTAGCTTGAGGTTTTGGGTCCTGATTTGTTTTGCCGAAACATCCGACGAAAGGTTTTGGTTCTGATTTATTTTTAAAAAAGCATAAAAAGTGCTAAAAACCAGTTTTGTGGTTTTTTTTTTCTCACTCCTACGCTATTATTAACCTCAATAACATTCAATAACAATCATTTCCACTAATTTTCAGTCTATTCTGAACACCTCACAATATTGTTTTTAGGCCAAAAGGTTGCACCGAGGTAGCTTGAGCACATAATGCCAAAAAAAAGAGGTACAAGATGGAATTGTTCTGGGCCCACCCTCCCACCCCTCGCGAGATTCGACGCGAGACTTGGACGACAGAGCCTCGTTTTCAATTTTTTGCCCGCCGGAAATATCTGAACAGTGCTCGGATCCCGTTCGGATCCGCACTGTTCGGGTGGGCTCGGATTAGCGGAATCCGAGCCCGCTCATCTCTACCGACAACTGCCATAAACTTTTCTTGTGGGTGCTTAAGGTTCGTTTGTGCCCCCTAAATCTGCAGCTGACCCCGCTCTGCTACCACTCCATGCTCATCACTTTACCAGAGCTGCGCCCTGTAGACAAGCTGCTGACTGATGGATCGCTGGATGAAAGAGCATTAATCCCCAGTTCACTGGCATCTGTGAGACCCCGGGTTGCAGCGCACTGTGAGGCGGCCTGAGAGTATAGTGTCACCCGAGCTACCCAGCTCTGCTCCAGGGGTAGAGTGGGAGCACCCTATTTCTCATCTAGTTATAGCACTTTCCAATTCTTAGCTCCAATTCTGCAGTCATGAGTGCGTACACACTGCAAAATTAGTACAGGGGTACAGTATAATGATGAAGTAGGGTACAGGGTGATTATGAAGGGTTACAGTGTAATGATGAAGGAGGGCACAGTATGATTTTGAAGGGGCACAGTGTAATGATAAAGAAGGGCACAGTATGATTATGAAGGAGGGACAGTGTAATGATAAAGGAGGGCAGAGTGTGATTATTAATGGGAACAATGTGATTATAAAGGGGCACAGTATAATGATAAAGGACGGCACAGTGTGATTATGAAGGGGCATAGTGTAATGATAAAGGTGGGCACAGTGTGATTATGAAGGGGCACAGTGTAATGATAAAGGTGGGCACAGTGTGATTATGAAGGGGCACAGTGTAATGATAAAGGAGGGCACAGTGTGATTATGAAGGGGCACAGTGTAATGATAAAGGAGGACAGAGTGTGATTATTAATGGGCACAGGGTGATTATGACGGGGCAGAGTAAGGGCCACAGTATAATGATAAAGGAGGGTACATGGTGATTATGAAGGGACACAGTGCAATAATAAAGTATGGCGCAGTGTGATTATGAAGGAGGGACAGTGTAATGATAAAGGAGGGCAGAGTGTGATTATTAATGGGAACAATGTGATTATAAAGGGGCACAGTATAATGATAAAGGACGGCACAGTGTGATTATGAAGGGGCATAGTGTAATGATAAAGGTGGGCACAGTGTGATTATGAAGGGGCACAGTGTAATGATAAAGGAGGGCACAGTGTGATTATGAAGGGGCACAGTGTAATGATAAAGGAGGACAGAGTGTGATTATTAATGGGCACAGGGTGATTATGACGGGGCAGAGTAAGGGCCACAGTATAATGATAAAGGAGGGTAAATGGTGATTATGAAGGGACACAGTGCAATAATAAAGTATGGCGCAGTGTGATTATGAAGGAGCACAATGTATTCATAAAGGAGGGAACAATGTGATTATGAAGGGGCACAGTGTAATCATAAAGGAGGGAACAGTGTGATGGTGAAAGGACACAGTGTACTGATAAAGGATGGCACAGTGTGGATATGAAGAGGCACAGTGTAATGACAAAGGAGGGCACAGTGTGATTATGAAGGGGCACAGTGTGATTATGAAGGAAGGCACCATGTCAGTATAAAGTAGCTCAGTGTAATGATGAAGAAAGGCACCGTGTGAGTATAAAGGGGCACAGTGTAATGATGAGGGGGCAGTGGGCATAGTATGATGGTGGAAGGGCAAAA
This sequence comes from Mixophyes fleayi, assembly GCF_038048845.1. Classification (NCBI taxonomy): domain Eukaryota; kingdom Metazoa; phylum Chordata; class Amphibia; order Anura; family Limnodynastidae; genus Mixophyes; species Mixophyes fleayi. The sequence continues at coordinate 335,985,649 of NC_134402.1, forward strand.
GCATGATGGAGTCATGTCGATGATTTTGCACACCAAAAAAAACATGCAGAATAACACTATAGAAATATAAAGGTAAAGGGATGCTATATTTGTTAAACGACATTTATTATAACAGTAGTGATCAGGGAGTTTTTGGTATGACATTGTTTACACCTTCTGTGATATCAGGCGTTAAAAGTTAATATAGCTTACATTGTCGAAGATTATTTGCAGTGTGTTTAATTTCAAGCGTTAAGGTACAAAAAGTTTGGGTTAACAATTCCTTAGCTTTAAATGCCTTATATCAACTTAACAATGTTAAGTTTGAACTTTGTCTGATATAAGGCATTTAAAGCTAAGTAATACTTTTGTATAACAATATTTGCACTCTATTTTAGGTAAGGAGTTAAAAAGTTAATATTTTTTTGGTATAACATTGTATGCACTATATTTTCTAGTAGGTGTTAAAAATTAATATATGCTATGCTCATACTTGCTAACTCTCCCTGAATGTCAGGGAGACTCCCTGAAATAGGGGTGATCTCCCTCACTCCCTGAAGAGTCTGGCATTCTCCCTGATGCTGAGCCAGTACAAGATGTGGTTGGCTTCGCCATCTGTGGCATGATGACACACTTCAGAAATTGTGTCCTATGTCCATGTATTGATGCCTATGGAGGTGGCCATTTTCATGGCGTCCAAGATTTAATCAAAGACTGACAGGTGAGACAACATGACTTCAGTAATGGAGACAGAAATGTAAAATATACTTCAGTCCCTAGAGATTCATTAGCTGCTTTTCTTTAACTCATAGTTGCCTACTCTCCCGGAATGTCCTGGAGACTTGCGCATTTCTGGGAAACCTCCCGGGCTCCCAGGAGAGCAGGGCAACCTCCCAGTTCTCACCCCAGATAAGTGGTGGGGGCGGGGCTTAATGATGCAAATATTGCATCATCTTAGCCCCTGCTGTAATTGCCCAAAATTGTGGCAATCGTTTAGGGGGCGGGGCCAAAATTATGCGATTTGTCAAGTCCCGCCCCTGCAGGCCCACCTTCACTGTGATCTCCCTGAAGCCAACGAGGAAAAGTTGACAAGTATGGCTATGCTAAAAAAATATATTTCTGTGGATTGTTTCAGGAGGGGGGGCCCAAACTAGTATCTTGCCTAGAGACCCATGAGGTCCAAATCTGACTCTGTCTTTGTGACTTTTTTCATAGGATAGTGATGATGATTTTAGATGTCAAAAAGGTGCATGACTTCCTGATTTGGGGATGTAGCCAGCTATATTTAAGGAAATGTTTTGGAGGATCAAAGAAATGAACTAAATTATTCTGATTTTCTCACTGTAAATAAGTATATAATTCTCTATATTAATTGTATCGAAAATAATCAGAAGCTGGTAAAAATAGAGAATGAGAAAATACAAGCTATAAATGTTTATTAATAGTAAGTAGGCCAAAGTCTCAGCCGACCACAAGATTTTTTCTGTACTATCGTGATTCATTTTTTTTTTTAAACTGAGCAATTTATATTAATATCATGCAGACTATATACAGAGTCTGCATATCAAGCACTAGCAGACGCTCTGAAAGCTTTCATAGATTACCGGGAGCCAAAAAAGCCTCTATCAGTTTAAGCAGTGTGAGCTTGATGAGAAAGCTGGCACATGCAAATTTGTAAGATAATTAATGGAATATTAATATGGTCTTTCTAATTCCCCTCACTAACATTGACAGCTGCTAAGAAGCACATCTGGCTGGAGATAGGGCTATATCGAGCCTGCTGAATTGTGCTAACATTGCAACTTTGTGAATTCTGAAAACATGGTTAGCAATACACATGTATCTATTAGTCTACACACTTTCTGCACCAATGTGAATGTTTTAATGAATGTGGAAAAGGAATGCGAGGGTGTCTGAAGGTACACATGCCCTTTAAAGCAACAATACCACATAGATGTTTTTTCCTATAAATAACAATTAACCGATCAGCCACATCATTAAAATCACCTGCCTAATATTTTGTAGGTCATGTCACCAAAACAGCTCCGATCCTTCAAACTCTTTGGGTAACCACAAGTGCCAGCATGACCTGGGACCTAGAGTGCGCCAAGACAAAATGTAAATAAACCACATACCTCGTGTTAAAAATTATTTTATCTGAAATAAAAAAAACAATAAACACCCCTGTAATACTCACCAACATCCAGGCTCTTCATCTGTAATCCATGTTTTTTCATGTCCATAAAATTATATCCCTCGATCTAGCAACTTGCACCTAAAAATAAAGCCATGTCCATAAACAAAAAAAATTTAAAAAATCCTGGTCCTGCAGCTTCTTAAAAACAACCAATAATCCACAGAAACGGTGTTTGCAAAAATAAAAAACTCTTTTAAAACGTTGCATACTGGCTCTTGGCAGCAAGAGCTCCTGCTGCATAATGACTATTGAAAGATTCAGCGTTTCCAGATCATATCAAACCTCCTTCTTCCATTGCTCTGTGTTCCAGTTCTGGTGCTCACATGCCCAGACGCTTTTGGCGGTGGACAGGGATCAACATGGGCACTGTGACCGGTCTGCGGCTACACAGCCCCATATGCAACAAGATGCAATGCACTGTGTGTTCTGACAACTTTCTATCATGGCCTGCAATAACTTTTTCATCAAATTGTGCTACAGTAGCTCTTCTGTGGGACTGCACCAGAAGAGGTAGCCTTTGCTCCCCAAGCGCATCAATGAGCCTTGGGCGCCCATGACCCTGTCACCGGATCACCGGTTGTTCTTTCTTGGACCACTTTTGGTAGGTACTAACCACCGTATACCGGGAACACCTCACAAGACCTGCCGTTTTGGAGATGCTCTGACCCAGTTGTCTAGCTATCACAATCTGGCCCTTGTCAAAGTCGCTCAGATCCTTCGGTGGTTAAGTGATTAGCACTTCTGCCTCACAGCACTGGGGTCATGAGTTCAATTCCCGACCATGGCCTTATCTGTGAGGAGTTTAAATGTTCTCCCTGTGTTTGCGTGGGTTTCCTCCGGGTGCTCTGGTTTTCTCCCACACTCCAAAAACATACTGGTAGGTTAATTGGCTGCTAACAAATTGACCCGTGTCTGTCTTTCTGTCTGTGTGTGTGTTAGGGAATTTAGACTGTAAGCTCCAATGGGACTGGGACTTATGTGAGTTCTCTGTACAACGCTGCGGAATTAGTGGCACTATATAAATGAATGGTAATAATAAAATAATGATCCTTACGCTTGCCCAATTTTCCTCTGCTTCCAACACATTTACTTCAAGAACTGTCTGTTCACTTGCTGCCTAATATATTCCACCCCTTGACAGGTGCCATTGTAACAAGATAATCAATGTTATTCACTTCACTTGTCAGTAGTTTCAATGTTGTGGCTGATCGGTGTACAACAACACTGATGAGTACAGGATGTATTCAGACTTCTAAGGCTGTGAGCTCGCAGAACAAACCTGCTCCCAGATCCCAGCAATGGGGGAGGAGGATTGAAATAATATGGCGCTCTATTTCTTACAGGGGGCAGGTTAACATGAGAGGATAACCCCTTTAACAGAAATGTAGCTTTAACAGTTTGATACCTCAAAGAAAAACACATTGCATTACTGTAAAATGATGTTTTTTTGTTAATGACTTCTTTACTTATTTAGGTCACTTAGAGAATTATAAAAAAAAAAACATTTCAGATCTTAAGTCAATATGTCTTGAACGTCACTTGAGTTTTGAAAAACATACAATTTGGATGAAATTTGTTCATTATGTAATACTCAGCATGTCACCAATCTTTACTCTATTTATACCTCATTTCTCGCAGTCTCTTTTTTTCCATCTTTCTCTACAAGCATTTTCTGTCATTGGAATGAGGCCACACTATACATATTGATCTAAGCCCTTTTGAAGTGTGCTAGATTAATGGGGATTAGTAATCAGAATATGTAAATGAAGTCTGCATAGTTAGGAGGCAGATGGGATATTGTTAGGACAGGAACTTCATCTAATGCAATACAACCACTAATGGGATATGGCATGCTAACTAATTGGCCCAAACAGCCCAAATACAAAGACCAAATTTTGCATTCCTTCAGAATAATTAGTTCCAAAGGCTACATAGGTGTTGAACATGATGAAATCCAGGCTCTAAGCTTCCATGACCTTACAACCAACCTAATACCATAGTTTTCAAGTAGCTTCATGTGAGCTAGAATCAGGTATGTACAAGACTACTGAATTGCCCCCTACTGGTTGAGTGGTGTATTATTATATCTAATATATATAAGCCTAGTGGCGTGTGTTAGTCTGTGTGTGTGTGAAAAAAAACAAACCAAGCTGCAGCGTCACCTGCTGGGCGGAGTTATACACTGACCTACTAAATTCTTTGTGTGGAAAAAAAACTCAGAAAGGGCTGAAATTTGGTATACTAAGATGTTTTTAATTTGTTAATTTAATTTGTTAATTGTTAAAAGTGTTTATAAAGATTTTAAAAAAATATATATATATTTCTTGAAGGAGAAGTGACAGTTGGGAGTGGTTGGTGGTTGCCGGGGGTGACAGTTGGTAGTGGTTGGTGGTTGCCAGGGGTGACAGTTGGGAGTGGTTGGTGGTTGCCGGGGGTGACAGTTGGGAGTGGTTGGTGGTTGCCGGGGGTGACAGTGGGGAGTGGTTGGTGGTTGCTGGGGGTGACAGAGCAAGAGGAGTGTGATACTCAGGACCACTGAGAGAGATCCCTGTGTCTGGATAGACATCTGGATAGATGTGGCGATAAAGATGAAGGATGAGGTGATGTAGAAAAATGATGAGGTGGTGACATGTGGACAAAAGCACGTTAAAAAAAGGCGCTTGCGTCAGGAAGTAACGCTCTTCCCCTGAGGAGGCCTGGGCTAGGCCCAAATGCATGACAAGAACCTTTTTAACACCTTAAGTAGCTTGATTTGACTAGAATGCATGAGTATCATGCACGGGTTAACTTGTATATATATAGCCCCAACATAAAAGTAATAGTATTCCCATTTAATAAACCTATTTCCCCCCTCCAGACAACCCCTGCAAATTTTTTTATCACATTTCAGTATAATAAATATACCTATTTCCCGCAACCGTCACTGCCATTAAATAATTCATATTCACATTTAATAAATATACCTCATGCTCCTCAAACTCAGCCCCACATTCAAAGAATAGTGCCCAAACCACCCCATCTTAAATTAATAGTTCCCACTATAAAATTAAATTCACACTACAAAGAATATAGCACCCAATATTTAGCTACCACCTACCACACACACATTATATTGCCACAAGCCCGCTGTGCCATCACACACACATTACTGTGCCCCTTCATCACCATGCTGTGCCTCCTTATGATCACACTGCGCCCTCCATGCTGCTTTTGCTCCCCCCTTCATCACCCTGTGCCTTGCTGCTTTTGCTCCCCCTTCTCCTGGCCCCCCTTCACACTCTGCCATGCTGTCTGTGCTCCCCCTTCACTCTGCCAAGCTCCCCCTTCTCTCTGCCATGCTCCCCCTTCTCTCTGCCAAGCGCCCCCTTCTCTCTGCCATGCTCCCCCTTCTCTGTGCCATGCTCCCCCTTCTCTCTGCCAAGCGCCCCCTTCTCTCTGCCATGCTCCCCCTTCTCTGTGCCATGCTCCCCCTTCTCTCTGCCATGCTCCCCCTTCTCTCTGCCATGCTCCCCTATCACTTACCTTTTCTATCTGCTTCTTCCTTTTCTTCTCTTCAGTCTTGCCTCACTGAACATCGGGTGTGATGAAGTCACGCCCGACATTCAGTGCGAACGGAGCCGGCGCTGCGGTCACGTGAGTTTTTATGTTTTTAAAGTTTCTCGCTCCCCCCACCAATGCAGAGGAGAGCGATTCAGGGTCGGGGCCTACCGGGGGATAGCCCGGTTCCCCGGCGGGCCAGTCCGACCCTGTTCCCAGAAAAGCTCTCATCTGCCCCTTGATTAAGGGTCATGGGCGTTTTTTGTATTGCCTCATTTTTATTAAGTTGGGGCTTTGCAGTGACTATGGGGCCTTAGTATCTTATCCATCATTCGCTAAAAGGTTGCGGGTGGCCCATGTAACCCAAATTGTAACCTCTTATATTGGAACAGCCCCTCTGTTGCAGAAAAGCTGTCTTTTCTTTTGCCTTGTCTGTCAACAGCACTTGCTAATACACTTTTGTTAAATCTAAGTGGTTAAGCACTGTGCAGTCTCTAGCCATTCACACCAGGCATTGGGTAGGCATCAAACTCAGACACACTATTTAGTTCACTGGAGTCATGGTAGGAGCGTAAACTTCTGTCAGGCTTTGAAATGAGTACAATAGGATTTAACCACTCACCATGTGACTCTTCAATTACAACTAATTACAACATTTTTTATATTTCGTTAGACACTGATTCCCGTTGGGCTTTTGGTATTCTATAGAGTGTTGGATTAACCTTACCCCCGGTTCAGTGACTATGTATTGTTTAACGACTGTTGTTTTACCCGGTACGACCAAAAACAAATGTCCGTTTCTTATGAGAAACTCTTTAGCATCATGCTGTTGAATGCTTGATAGGGTTTTGGCTATGGATACTTCCAGAACCAGAGGTTTAGTGGTTACCAGAGGGACCAGGTAGCTGAGATAGCTACTATAGCTGTTACGGCTTTTTTTTTTCCTGTCTGTTATACCTTATAATTAACTTCACCCACTTTTTCAATGATTTGAAATGGTCTTTGCCAAAAATTTACTTTCTATCGTGGGTACCAAAATAAGCACTCTGTTCCCAAGAGCAAAGGTGCATAATTGGGTATTATGGTTATACACCCTTTGTTGTGCTGTTCTAGGTGTTCTCTCACTATCTGCACTACTGCAGCTATTCTTTTCTGCATCTGGGAAACATATTTAATCACCATTTTTTAGGGACTGGGTTGCCCCTTCCATGTTTCCCTTGCAATATCCAGTAATCCCCCAGGATGTCTCCTAAACAGCAAACCAAAAGGTGAGAATCCCATTGAGGACTGTGGAACCTCTCTAAAGCATAGGATAAGGAATGTGATGGGCAAAGATGGAATAAATTTGGATTGTTACCCTATTAATGGCAATTAAAGTATTGTTAAACCACTCCACTAAATCATCGGTCTGAGGGTCATACACAGAGGTCCTCAGCTGAGTAACCGTAAACAAGCGGCACAATTCTTTCATAATTCTGGAAATAAACTGGTCAGTGAGGATTTCCTTATGTATCACCCTTCTCCTAGCTAGGGTGTGTACAGGTGTGTGTTTCTTTATAGACAGGGCCAGATTAAGGGCCACATGGGCCTGGGGCTGAAAAATAGAAACAGCCTATTGTGAGAAGTGCCGTGCCACCGTAGGTGTGGCCAGCTGTGTGTGGGTGTGGCCAGCTGTGTGTGGGTGTGGCCAGCACCATGGAAGGCACAGCCTGCACTTCCCTCTAACCACCTACATCTCACTCCCGACTTCCCTTATATAAAGAGTGCACCACTATTTGGTTCACACAGCATCTCTGTAAAGTGAAGAGTGAAAATACGTCCCTGCTGTCCCTCATTCTGGGACAAGCTCCTGGCTGATCAGAATAGTCCCCTAAAATCAGGACTATCCTGATAGAATTAGGTCAGTTGAGAGGTAAAGGTATGTTACTTTATTGACCATTGAAGACAAATATACAAACACTGGCTGATTATTTTTATTTATAAAGTGCTTTAACAGAAACATACATGAAAAATACTTTTCAGGTTTTCAACGAAACTTAAGAAAAATAAAAAATGCCTCCACTTCTGTCAGGGTTCAGTAGGATCTTTGTTGAGTAATATTGATGGAATAACAATGCCAGAGAGCGACTAAGGAACCCACTGCTACCTACTTAGGACCACAGACACATAAATTATATATTAATAAACCAACAGATCTTTAGAAGCCACACTGGTACATTTACTGATGGGTATGGACTCCTAAAGTTATTTATAAGTTTTTTCTTTAAAAATTATATAGGACTCTTGTTCAAGGGGGTAGCTGAGGGTAGTTTGTAAACATAGAGCATGAAAAAATTATTTACAATGGTATTTTCTAAACTGTAGAGACATATTTGTCAGGCAATAAATACAGATAGTTTATATACAAATTACAATCCTTTATATCTCTAAGAGGTACTTCCTTCCCATTTATCCTTGCTTTTAACCTTCAATTTTACAAAAATCACTAAACCACTACATACCATACACTAACATTAGCATTAAATACATATATTAGCAAATATATTTTCAAAACTTGACTTTAAATATAATCCTGTATTTTACTTCCTTAGAAACAACTGAAATCCACTGGGCAAAAGGCATAGAATAGTGGCATAGTACTCTGGATCTCTCAAGTGGGCACAAAAGTCCCAGCTCCTTAGATGATCATTGATGTAACAAATCATACTTGTGATATTTTTCCATAAATTAAACACTTAGGATTTTGGTAATGTCTTTCCCTGCACTATACCCTTGCCACTATATCACAGTCCTGCAAAAGGGTCTCACAAATTATCTTCAGGTCTCCCCACCTGTTCCCTGTCTATATAACAATAAAATACTTAGCCCAGATATACACAAATATGTTAAAATTCATGTACTAACCAATGGATCTCTCAATCTGTCTCTCTATTGCTTGTTCAGTCTCTCTCTCTGGATGTCTCTTGTAACAGCACTTTCACACGCCTCCCCCCACCCCACTGCACGCTGGGAGATGCAGGTCTCTGTTGGCAGGGGAGGTATTTAAAGCGCATGCATGGCCCACTCGGGTCACCGGTGCTGCACTCTACACCTGTGGTACTGGCGTTCCACTCACCAGTTAAAAAGCTTGTTCTACATCCTGAAAAGGGACACAGGTTAACACATTTTGTCTATTAAGACACGCATACACACCTTGATATGTACCTTCTCCTATAGTAGGGTGCACAAATAATACCCAAACTAAGTTCTGTAAGCATAGAGCCATAGTTTGTCACTGTCCCTTAACCCACTTATCACCTGTCAATTCTATTTAGGTGATACTTCTGGCCAATGTGCACTCTATTTGTGTATCACTTTCTCAACTATTCCATTCTGAGCATAATGTAGCACATCAATTTAGCTTAATACTATACAACAGCTTGGTGGTGTTGTTTAGTGATGGGAAGTTGGTATGAGAAGATTTTGGTTATGGCAAGAGTTTGAGCGAATGACAGTTACAGACAAAGGAGAGACAGTCACAAACCCCTAAAATTGCTCATAGGCTATATAGAGGAAATAGATAACTGTGGGAATTACACCAATGTTTAGAAATATTATGAATTCTATTAAAATGGACTTGTCACTATAAATTAACATTTATAAATTTGATAACACATTGTGAACCACATATCAATTATTAGCTATTTGTTCCATAAACACAGAAATGTAACTAGGGTGGGGTAAAATTTGCCAATGCTCAGGGTGAAGGTCAGGTGGGATAATTTTACTTTCATAGAGAGGTGTTGGTCCATTTTAATGCCAGCAATTGTTATGGAGACTTATTAGTGGCTGGTTAGGTAGCGTCCAGCCGTTATATTTTATTTGCTATCCAATACAGATCCTCCTTATCACAAGGAGCAGAGCAAACAAGCCCAGTGCTGGGGGTTAGTCTGCAGTCCACTGCATCCTTCCTCCACACTTGTTGAAGGCTAAGTTGACAATGGAGATGGCGCATAATTTATAAATTTACCATGCACCTACATTGCATATCCACCAGGTTATGAGAATACTGGACTGGTAATGAGACTATTATTTAATACTGGGCTGGTTTGGGGGGCTATTAATTGAATATGGGCTGAGTTTAAGGCAATGATCTCTATTTATTTAGTGAGGGGCTGAACTGGGAGGAGGAGCCCTATTTATTAAATGTGAATGCTAGTTGATGTTGATGCTGGTTGGGGGTAAGAAGGCTTAAATATTAACTTTAATTAAATATCACTTGGGCGCTATTGATTTACTGTCGGTGCTTCTGGGGGGAAAGAGGCCTTTTTATTATACGCGATTGCTATAAATATATTGTCAGGGATGAATGTCGGAAAAGAGGCCTTCTATTAAATAAGAATGCTGTTACTTTAATGTAGGAGCTAGTTGGGAGAGGGAGTCCTGGGGGCATATTCAATTGTTAGAATATCCCGCCGCGTAAAAACTACTACCGTTATTACGGTAATAGTTAGCTGGATTTCAGCTCACGGCTCAGGGAACTGCGAGCTGAAATACAGCGAGAAAATTACCGTAATAACGGTTTTTCAGCGCACTATTACCATTATTACGGTAATAGTGCGCAAGATTTTTGGCGTTTCCGCTGACAATTGAATATGTCGCATAGAGTGTTCACTTTTTCTTTGGCTTTCAAGGAGATGAATAGTACCTATCACTTTTCCAAACAGGGCCACAACATTCCAGGATCTGACAAAGCAGCAACAGAGCTTAAAACACCTGCAGCAGCACCAAGTAGTCAAAGCTGCAAGAACATGTGGGTGAGAGTAGCACAGTCTACAAACTGCCCTAATCTTGGGGTATTCATTAACGGAGCGAGATTATTAAACCATATGATAACACTTTTGCCCACTCACAGCTTAGCACACATTAAGGTCCAGCACATCTAAATTAATTAAATGTTTCCAATGAATCAGTCTTTAACATAAAGTAAATTGTGAACAGGTAAACATGATGGAACAGGGATCAATGATCAGTAAGACACCTGCATTTGACAACCAGTTTTAACATGCTTTGGTTGTGGGTAATGCACTTTTGGCCAGCTGTGTAATATAAACAGATGGTAACATAGCAGAGAGGTGTGGGCTAAGAGGGCACCTTTCACAAGTTTTGGCTTTGGTGTCAAAGTACATTGTCCCTAAATAATAAATGTATTTGTGCTGAAAATAAATATAACATGTGGACAAATTGCAGTGTTGTAACTAGGGCGGCACAACATGTGCCTACTATCGACCCCCAAAAATGGGGGGATACCACGCAGTTACAGTTATGCATAAGTGCATACTTCAGTGTAATTTGTGTCATACATTTAGTCTGCCCTTGACAATTTAGGAAAATGAAAGGCGAGGAGACCAGAGCCAGAACAGTGCATCGCCACCAGGCCCCTACCCAAAAAGAGCAGAGAGGAACTTTTCTAATCATACACGGTCAGCATGCGCCGCTTAGGAGAGGGGCCTAGTGGAGTACTGCAGGAGCCTACAGAGAGTGGGGCGGCCCTGGAAGGGGGCGGGGCCAAGTACCCTCTCTCCTCCGGGCCTCGTAGCTGGTCGGGACAGATTATAATATTCCCGAAAAACAGGCGTTGGCTCATACAACCAGTGGCTAGGACACAAGAGGGGAGACATTATATAGGGTATAGAGCTTATTATTACATACCCATTTTATAAGAACGAACAGCTTTCATTTAATGACAAGAAGTGTGAGGCTAATTGTAGCAGTACATTATTAAAATAGCTATTTATAATGATTGCTTATATAGTGCCAATAATATTATGCAGCGTTGTAAAGAGAATATGCAATCATTCACATCAGTCCCTGCCCTATTGGAATTCAGTTTTGCATCCTATATTTTTAATGGCACTGACTTTACATCTCCATGTTGCCCTCTGTCCAGAAGTGCATTTCCAGGCAATGTAATAAAAGAAACACACACACAATTACCACATGTAATGCAGACAGTGCCAATGTCCCCTCATTTTCACAATTACACTAAGCAGTACATGAGGTTAATTACAGCCCAAGGGTAAATTCAATATTATTATATTTAATTGTAAAGTGCTTGACATAAAATTCGGTGGTAATCGTATCACCGATGCTGAAAAATCCGACAGGCTTTAGTCCTACAAAAAAAAATCCAAAATGTGAGAAAATCGAATACAAAATAAAGAGACTTACCTGAAAATCGAAGGTCCACAAATGCGATGGAAGCGGCATTCTGAAGACACAGGACTTCCCTTTCATGTGAGCGCGACTTAGCTGAAGGTTAATTTAAAGCGTCAATGTGTGGACCCCCCAGGTTAAGTGTTTAACCAGCTGCCAAGCTGGTCCTTGACAAATGTGAATATATGACTATAAATAGAAGGTAGGTAAAAAGTTTTTTTTTTTAAGAAAATGAGGGAGGGGAGAGAGAGCCAGCAATCTCATGCTCCTTTCTAAATTTATCATCTGTATTCCATTCAGCTCCCAGGCTTTAGCTTATGAACCAGTACTGTTGGCAGTAATATATATATATATATATATATATATATATATATATATATATACACACACACACACGCACACACACACGCACACACACACACACACACTGGGAGCCAAATGAAAAAAATGTATATGGTTATGTATGAAAATCTTTGGACACACCTATCTAAATATGTGTCTCAATAGTAATTGATTATAAAATTAAAAGTAGGTATGATCAGAGAAAACACATAAAGAGATTATATAATGATGAGTAGCATGTGAAAATAAAAATGAAGTAAAAATCTTAAAACACCACAAGCTTAAAGTAAATTTCTGCATCAACATGATTTATTGTTACATTTTGTTATTTTGCCAACTTAACTCTCCCCCAGCAAGCTGATCTGGGATTGTTACTGTTGCTGTAGAGCCGCATATAGTTCACTGTACTTGCTCTAGGTTATGGGTGAAAGTGTATTCAAAATAGTAACAGTCTGTTTTCATAACAAAATGATGCAAAAAACACATGTTCATCTGAATTAACTTATGGTGGATGTGTCCTCTACCATTCAGTGATGTGTATTTGAGTATTTAAGTTTTTCTCTGTAAACTTTCTCTGGGAATGTGGCGTCATGAGATCTAAATGCATAATCAGCATTAAAACAAAAGGGAATGTTGAGCTGGTTCTTCAGCATGGTAATTCTCATCTGCCTTACATCAATTGCACCCAAGCAAATGGGGAAACTAGAGTTTCCAGGACAGTTCTGCCATTTCGTCCTATGTTGATATGTTACTTGTTGGCATGAGGATTCTCAATCATTTACATTCTATCCACCGGTTCCATCATTTTGGTGGCATGCGGACGGCAATTAGAAATAACTGCACATTAGCTCCATTCTATGCCCAACCTCCCACCTTATCTTATTCTCATAAATATATTACATTAAAAAATGTTGTAATCTGTTGGTAATTTAACACTGAGTAGTGTCATGATCCCTAATAAAGGCTGTTTCAAGAGTCTACTGGACTACTGTCTCTATTCCGCTGCTGGCCCACATGGCCCCTTTCTTGCCCGGCTCCTTCTCATGGCTGCTGGTGACATGTCACTTATTACTGGGCCGCATACAATCCCCACAATCTGCTCATACTCCAACCAAACCTTCCCATCTCATACAACCCCTTGTCCCGGTGTGTAGTGTGAGGTGCACAGGTTAGGCAGTGCACCTCCCTCTCCAGCCCAGGCTATCTCATAGGCATGGGTGTAAATTACCAGGGGGTCCCTGCACATGCAGGTATTTTGTTACAAAGTCTCTTTGAAGATGCTGGGACACAGCTGATGTACCATTGTGGTGCAGTGCAATCAGATGTTTCAATAATTTGGGCACCAGACCCTCTCTATATTGCAAAATATATTCTTTATTTACACTCCTTCTTCACTCCAGCACATTCTTAAACTGTTGCAGTGATAAGTAAATATATACATTTCCTACATACATCTCCTGTCTGGATCTTCTCACCTGCCTCTGACCACCATTACTCTCCTCACAGCTCCAGCTGTCACTTCCCTCACTCCCAGCTGCTGTTTTCTTCATTATACCCTGGTAACTGTCCTTGTCTCTAACTCATGTTTCTCTCTCTCTCACTGATCTTACTTCCCCTCACCTAACCACCTCTCACACCCTTCTCTCTCCAGCATGGTTGCTGTCACACTTCTACTCTGTTAGTTTCAGTGGGGTACCCCCGGGTGGTGGGGATCCTGCTATGGACATGTCCCTAAGGACTGACATAAAAAATTTTGTCCTCAAGGCATGAGCTGCAGACCCCCTTCACTAGCCAAGGACCTGGGACCACCCTTCTACCTCCTGGCTTGCAAGATGTCTTCCACCAACTGTCAACTACCACACTCTCAACTGCCATACAGGTTCTGCTCCTCCCATACCAGCCTTGATGCTAAGCAACGCTCCTGGTGTGTCTCCTCTGGGTCCCAGTGCCAAGTCACACACACAGTCACTAGGAGGCGACGACAACAACACCAGAGGGGGTGTTACATTCATATTTCCAATCCCTCCAACTTTATCCACATCTATGGAATTTGAAATCTGTTTGTAACAAACTCTATTCCTTTCAAAATCTCTCAACCTATTTTCCATTGCAGAAACCTGGCTTGCCTCCTCTTATAATATATCTCTTGCAGCTCTCTCCTATGGGGGACTCTTCTTCAGCCAAACTGTCAGACCCAGAGACAGATAAGGTTGCTGAGTAGGCTTCCTACTCTGTCCATGCTGCACCTTCTGAGTTATTGCCCCTGAATGCTCCTTCTCCATCTCTTCATTTAAAGTCCATACTATTCACCTTGACTTTTCCTGCTTCCGCTCCATCTTAAGTTTCTACAACTTGGCCTTCCTGGTCTACAACACCAACCTCCTTTCCTTCAGCCCCATCTTACCTCTTGTTCACTCTACATCCAAATCCACACACACACAGTGACACCTAAATACTCTCAATGTGATACACTTCTCATGAAAACTACTCCTTTCTCCTATAACTGTTCTGAGTCGCCCTGGGCCCTAGCCCGCTCTACAACAACACAGTCACTTCAGCTTTAGGCAATGCAGCTCCAGGTATTATATACATTCTCTGATGTATTAAACCTCATCCACCTTCACAAGTGATCCCACACTGTTGAGTGCCAATGGAGGAAATCTAGTTTGAAAACAGACTTCCTTCACAATAAATTCATCATTTCATCTTACAACACTTCCCTTCTCCAATAATTGCTCATTCTTATAACCTCCTAATGACCCTTTGCCACCTTCAACTGGCTTATCTGACCACCTGCACCATCTTCCCATTCCTCCCTCACAGTCTGTGATGTAGACATCTACTTTAAACACAAAATTTACACCATTTAACAAGATATTTCCTTATGCCAGATACCAAATATTCCACCTACCTTCTTCTGCACTCCCCAATCAACCCTCAGTTCATTCTCCCCTGATGTAGTCTATCCATCAATTAATCATCTCATCCTACAACCTGTCGCCTCAAGCTTATTCCCTCCCAACTTCTCTGCTCATTATCCTCCACTTCATGCCATACCCTAGTTCACCTCTTCATCCTTTCTCTCTCCACTGGCACATTTCCATACTCTTTTAAAAATGCGCTCATCTCACCAACCCTAAAGTAACCATCTCTTGACCTAGCCTCTCTCTCCAACCACCACCTTATTTCTCTTCCACTGTTTGCCTACAAACTACTTAAGCAACTTGTGTACAACCACCTATATCTCATTTTCTCTCCTCTCACTCCCCTCTTAACTTCCTCCCGCAAAATTTCACTGGCACTGCCCTCACAAAAGTGATCAATAATTTACTTACAGCAAAGTCTAAGGGTTATTTCTCTTTCAGTGTCTTTACCTCTGGCATATACTCTTCCTATCTGCTGTGGTCCCAAAAGGTTCTGTTCTTGGCTTCTGTTTTCCTTACTGTACACCTCTTTTCTTGGTGAACTACTTCACTCATTCAGCCTCTACTATCACTTTGACACAGACAACACCAAAATCTACCTCTTCTCCCCTGACCTATCTTGTTCTGCAAATTGTCTCTCTGCTATCTCCATATAGATGCCCCAACACTTCCTAAAGCTCAACATGTTCAAACCCTCCTCTCAAATCTTCATCACCTCAATTTTCTCAGTCTACCAAGCCTGAGGACTTGGACTCACACTTGACTCCAAACTCCATTTTATTCCTCAAATCCAGTGTCTCTCCCAGTCCTGTCACCTCCACCTTTGAAATATTACTAGAATGCACCCTTTTCTTACCCAAGATGCTACCAAAATTATTGTCCATCCTCTCATGTTGTGCCTCAACTACTGCAACCTCCATCTATCTGACATCCCTCTGACCCATCTATCCCTGCTTCATTCCATCTTAAAGGCAGCAGAAATACTGATCTCTCTCCTAAGGGGAGTCCTGGTCAATTCAGTTATATTACTCATTAAGCCAGTACTGCACAGCTTAGCGCACTGTCAGCGCAGGGCAAAAACTGGGGAGGGGGGGGGGGGGAGTGGATGTTTCTATATCAATGTCAGGGGAAAGAGATGAGGAGTTAATCTATATTGAGTATTCACCCTGTCCCATATGGAAAAGATGAAAGTGATTACAAGGCAAACATAGGCCGAGGCGGGTCTGCAGATTCTAGGCAACCATGGAAGGTAGCTCACAAACAAGTTCGAGACCATGGCATTCTCAATACCCACTTCTGAAGTCCCAGGTTAATGTGCCAGGACATAACCTGGCTCAATTGGGCAGCACAGTAATAATTCACAAGCTGAGTTACCCCCAGACCACTGCTGCAAGTGCTTTAGCAAGAATAGTTCTGAGGATTCGTGGTTTTTTACTACCCCTAGATAAAGCTGTTTGTTGCAGGACGCTTGGAGGTTCCTCATAGTAGAAAGGGGACCTGTAACGAAAGGGTCTGAAAAAGTAATAGGAGGGGTGGGAGAATATTTATCTTAAAGGCATTAATCCTCCCTAACCATGATAAATACATATGCTTCCAATTAGTAAGATCCTTCATAAGTATTTGAATCAATGGCACATAATTAAGCTGATATAGTCAGGAATAGTCCTTAGAGAGAAATACCCCAAGATATCGAATAGCCTGTGGGCGCCTTTGAAATTGAAATGATCTTTCCAGACCACGTCTAATGTTGCATTGCACATTGATCACTAGAGCCTCAGACTTGGATACGTTAACTCTATAACCCGACAGGGAAACGTACTGTTGAAGCACTAATAAAAGATGGGGCATAGATCTTGCCGGATCCGATAATGTGAGCAACACATCTTCAGCAAATAGTGATATCGTATACTGACAATCTCCCAGGGTGAGCCCAGTAATATTTGAGCTGCTTGGGGTTTAATGCATAAAGCGAATATCAATAGGGATAGAGGGCAACCCTGCCCGGTATCATTATGGAGATGGAACTATACTGAATCCTGCCTACTCTTCAAAACAAACAAAGTGGGATTGTTATATAAAGTGTAAATAGCATGTAAGAAAGCACCGCAATGGGCCCACTTGCATTTTTTGACACAAGCGTAATGTAGGTAGCAGGACAAATGCTGGATGTGCAGCAATCAATATAATATATATAATTTCAATTGGAAAAAATGACAATGTGTTCATTTTGTATTTTTAGTTAATGATGTTTTACTGGCTATGGGTTGACATTTGTGTTTTACACAAATAGCACATAAAGCAACTTTGATGATTTCATTTACAATGTGGATGAGAACATTTCTAATGAAGCAGAAGTTTACAACTCCTATCTGAAGATTGGGAAAGGATTCAAAACTATCCAATAATCTACATCCTAAAGAAAAAACACTTTAAAAAATCAGTAAGAATCCAGCAAAATGCTTTGTGTAGTCAAAGATGTCGTAAATGCACATTAGAATGAATGAGATTACAATGATCAAATTGCTGTTTTTTCCAATTTTGAAACAAGTGCCAGAACACAACATTTCCAGTACGGCTTGCTGTGCACCAAACACCCATTATATTTACTGTCAAATTACACACATGCACTCTTCTCCTGCAATACCACCTTCACAACAGCAACTACCATATACCACAAGATCCATACATACCTTACCAACAACATTCATAGCAACAGTATCCCAACCATCAATCAATGTAGCCACCAACAAAAAACTGTTCTCCATCCTCTTGTACTCTCTAACTTTATAATGTTCAACTATTCTGCATTCTTTTTTGCAATTTTTTTTGCAATTTGTTTAGAACTTGTGTAAACTAAAGTTATGGAGGAATTACACCAGAGCCGGATTTACGCCTCATGGGGCCCTAGGCAAGATATTGGTTTGGGCCCCCCCCCTTCACACACACAGTGGCCCCTCACACACACATAATACACACACACACATAATACACGCATGCAGTGGCCCCTCACACACACATAATACACGCACGCAGTGGCCCCTCTCACACACACACATAATACACGCACGCAGTGGCCCCTCTCACACACACATAATACACGCACGCAGAGGCCCCTCACACACACACATAATACACGCACGCAGTGGCCCCTCTCACACACACATAATACACGCACGCAGAGGCCCCTCACACACACACATAATACGCGCACACAGTGGCCCCTCACACACACACACACACATAATACGCGCAGTGGCCCCTCACACACTCACACACACAATACATACAGACAGTGGCCCCTCACACACACACTATTAATATACTACCCTACCCCTCCCCCAACTTACCTTTTTCCATCTAGGAGCTGTGGACTGGAGTCTTCATCCCCTTCACACATGGGACGGCACATGTCATGTGCAGCACATCCCATGTGACACAGAGCAGGAGACCTGCAAACCACACTAGCCCCGTGTAGCCCCGTGTGGCCTGCCCAACAGTTGGCACTGTTAGATGTTTTGTCCATGTGAGTTGTAATCAGTTTTATACAATGTGTAATTCAGGGCCGGATTTACCGCTAGGCAACCTAGGCACCTGCCTAGTACCTAGCGGCTCTTGGGGGGCCCAGCTGGGGGGGACAAGAGCAAATTGGAAAAAAATAAAAAAAATAAAAAAATCGGCCCCTCCCCCAACTCACGGCACCCGACCCCCCTCCCCCGACTCGTGCAGCGAGTTGGGGGAGGGGCCGATTTTTTTATTTTTTTTATTTTTTTCCAATTTGCTCTTGTCCCCCCCAGCTGGGCCCCCCAAGAGCCGCTAGGTACTAGGCAGGTGCCTAGGTTGCCTAGCGGTAAATCCGGCCCTGAATTACACATTGTATAAAACTGATTACAACTCACATGGACAAAACATCTAACAGTGCCAACTGTTGGGCAGGCTAATGGGCCTATTTGTGTAAGCTTGCATATCCATAAAATAGCCCTTTTATTTCATTTAGAGAAGAGCCCCATAAACTCAATGGCATGATTATTTTTTGTAATAGATTGCATCTTAGGCAGTGGTAACAGAGGACATTTAGAAGTGGTGATATAGATATTTAGAAATGGTAGTATTGAAAATGTAAGTGAATGGAATTTGATAGTTTTACAATGAATGATAGTTTTACTAAAACTAATGTCAAATATTACCGTAAAGTACCTCATATTCAAAATATGTAACAAATATATGGTATATTATTGAAAAGAAATGTATGGCATACAGAAACTAGAGAACATATTGCAAACTAATGATTATAGACCATTGATCTTTCATAATAAACACAATTGCCTCACATTTCAATAGTAAACAGGCCTTAAGGACAGATAAAATTCCATTACCAGTTACCAAAACAACATATTATGATCAGATAGAATATTGTAGGAGACACCGTAAAGCGCCACAAATGACCAAATCTGGTATCGCTATCATTAGTCGGAGTTACTAAGAGCTAATCCCAGTTACAGGCTAATAGGATCATCTCATTAGTACGGAGTTTCACTGCAGGATTATCAGTAATGCTGGATAATCTTAGCTCTTCAGGTAGTGTAAAAACAAAAGTGACTGAAGCGCAAAAACAAAAACATTTTGAAAAAAAAATTGCACTAACTCTGGTGATTATTCAGCAAACTGTAATTTGCAGTATAAACCAAGGGAATCATATATGATCTATCTAGAGCAGTCATAGGCAACCTGATACACTGCAGTGGCTGCATGGTGCGGCTCTCTAACCTTTAAAAGGGCCACAGATAATAGGTTACAATAATATCTGTAAAAACATATCAGCGGGCATTTTAAACATGTGTTCCGAGCTATTACAAATAAATCTGACAATAAAGCAGGAAGGAGCCCGGATGGCCACTGGTCTAGAGACTAAAAAACAAAAGTGTGATTAGCTGCTATTGGCTATTTGCATTGGGCTAAAGACCATCCTCCCCTGGTCTGTAGTTTATACCCCACACAATGACAAAGCTTAAAGCAGTGAGCAGGGCCGCCATCAGATATCATGCGTCCCAGTACAAATGACGCGGGCCGGGCCCCCCTTGATGAGCGCCCCTCCCTGATGAGCGACCCCTTTCCCCCCCAACAGAAAAACCTGAAAAATAAATGTAAAATATACTTACAATTACAGAGATGTTGCAGCTGCTCCCTCTTCTTCTGCGGCGGCGGGAACAGTGGTGTGACATCAGGTCACACCACACAATCAGTGTGAAGGGAACATCACATGATCGCAGGGGCAGAGCAATGATTCCTCTGCGATCATGATTGGCAGCTGCCTGGCTGTCACAGGCAGATCAGATGATCGCAGGGGAATGATTCCTCCACCCCTGTGATCACATTCTGCTGCCTGGCTGTCACGCTGACAGCCAGGCTGAAGACAGCAACGGACAGCAGCGCAGACCAGCGGAGACTGGAAGACAGCGGGCCCCCTGGTAAGTATGTGTTGCGCCGCCGCCGGGCTCCCTGGTGATCCCGGGCCCGGTACAACAGTACCCCCCGTAACCTCCTGATGGCGGCCCTGGCAGTGAGATACAACAGTTTTCTGGGTGACTGTATGTTGTCCACTTTACAAGAAATAACTTTCATTCTCTGTTCCTCTTACAAATGATACTAAGTAACATCCCAAAGTGAGCGTGGTCTATGTAGTAAGTTAGTCCATAATTGGACTGTAATGTCACCTACTCAACAAACCCAACATAGGTTAACTTACTGTATGGGCTGCATGAACATTTCATTCTAGTGCTTGGATATCATAATGCTTCTATGCAAAACGTCATGTGTGCACTCTTACAAGATTGGAAGCCTAAATAAAAAAACAAAAAATTCTACGCATGGCCTGGGGACAGTATATAAGTAAGTAGTCTCTTGGCAACTTGCATTGGTTAGCCTGAGCTGCATTCGCTGGAGCTTGAACAGCTGACAAAATAAAAACAAATGATCAGGATATCAGTACACACTGATAATTTCCCTAATGCTTAATGGGCCATGAATTTAACAGGCAGCATTCATGGTCTGTCAAGTCAGTTTGGGAAATTGTAAACGGTCATTGCGTTCAGTATAGATATAAACCATCTCTGTTTTGTCAGCGACACAAGTTATATCTGTGTGTATCCCTCCAGTGGGACAATGTGGTTGCCAAATTGGCAACTGCTCCCTACTTAGTTTAAACTTAAATTCAAGGACCTGTCACATCTGAACAGGTGATAGTTTGGTTAAAACAGTCCATGTAGAGCCAATGCTCTGCTGTTATATAGCTGCTGGCTTTTCACCATAAGGAAACAGGGTTCGAAGTGGAATTTCCTTAGGCCATGTACAATAAAGCAGGAAGGAGCCCGGATGGCCACTGGTCTAGAGACTAAAAAACAAAAGTGTGATTAGCTGCTATTGGCTATTTGCATTGGGCTAAAGACCATCCTCCCCTGGTCTGTAGTTTATACCCCACACAATGACAAAGCTTAAAGCAGTGAGCAGGGCCGCCATCAGATATCATGCGTCCCAGTACAAATGACGCAGGCTTTAAAATGATGCAACAGGGAGACCAGACCTTGTAAGCATATACCCTACGGGGGTTCCCTCACGTGGTTATCCAATATTTGGCCTTCTTGGACACACTTGGAAGTGGGATCATGTTGGTTGATGACACCTAGAGACCCCTATTCAACTGTTGGGACTTTACTGCTCTATGTATTGTTTGTTTGTGTTACAGTTATCTATGTATGATGCTGGCATTCCTATATGTGTTAACCATCCAGCACTGTAAGTTACCAATATCTGTATTAAAATGATGCTGTTCACATAAACTTAGACAAGGAAGCTATCTGTACCTCCATCCCTCACATCACATCGTAAAGATACCCATAAATAACTGGCACAGCGCCAAGCAGTGGAAAGAATATGGCCACAGCCTTCCATTATTATCCACCATATACTTCAGAGAAGGGGCGTAACCAGGCAATCAACTGCCACCAAATTGGCCAGGCTAGTGGAGCCCTTTATAGCTGGTGAGTAACAAAGAGTATCAGAGCCACAATATAAAAGTAGATACATTCACAGAAGTGTAGGTAAATATTAATTGAAGTAATAATATGAATAGGCAGGCTTAATGTGTAACCACTTGGCAGGCTTCATGAAGATGACATCTGGATGGTGTAACAATCCAGTGAAATAGGAAGCAGCCAGGATCAATAACCTGAAGGGATCCAGGATATCAGAAAAACAAACTGGTGGGACACTGAAACAAAATGCTGAACAAAGAAACAATGACAAGCAATAAACAGGAATATAAAGGCAGAGAGGCAGATGAAGGTGACCAGGTGAGAAAGGAGATTAACCCGTCACTGGTAAAAAGTCCACAACAACAGCACCTCTGGTGGTCTGGTGGAACTACATGCCCTAAAGACGTAAAGGACACAGTCCTAACAGCAGGGGCGGATCCAGAGGGGTTAATTGTGGGGAGCTAGACCCTAGGTTCCCAAAGTGTGAGCCACGGCTCCCAGGGGTGCCGCGGCGCTGTCACAGGGGTGTCGTGGCCAGGGGCCGAAAAATTAAAAAAAACAACTTACCAATCCGACGGCACCCGGGACCCAACATCCTCCTCCTACCTCGCTTCTCATTTAATGTCGGGCGTGACGTCATCCCAGGCACCTCCGAATTGGTAAGAAGAAAGAGGAAAAGACAGAAGAAATAGAAGAAAGAAGGTCAAGTATGGTAAGTAAAGAAACGGAGGGGAATAGTGATAGAAAACAGCAATGGAGGGGCAAAAGAATGAAGGAGGGGGCAGGGTGAGGATGCAGAGGAGGTAGAGTGAGGATGCAGAGTGAGGATGCAGAGAGGGCACAAAGAGTGGGTGCAGAGGGGGCACAGAGAGTGGATGCAGAGGGGGTACAGAGAGTGGATGCAGAGGGGGTACAGAGAGTGGATGCAGAGGGGGCACAGAGAATGTGGATGCAGAGGGGGCACAGAGAATGTGGATGCAGAGGGGGCACAGAGAGTGTGGATGCAGAGGGGCACAGAGAGTGTAGATGATGCAAAGGGGCACAGAGAGTGTGGATGATGATGCAGGGGCACAGAGTGTGTGGATGATGATCCTGGGGCACAGAGTGTGTGGATGATGATGCAGAGGCACAGAGTGTGTGGATGATGATGCAGAGGGGCACAGAGAGTGTGGATGATGATGCAGGGGCACAGAGTGTGTGGATGATGATACAGGGGCACAGAGTGTGTGGATGATGATGCAGGGGCACATAGTGTGTTGATGATGATGCAGGGGCACAGAGTGTGTGGATGATGAGGCAGGGGCACACAGTGTGTGGATGATGATGCTGGGGCACATAGTGAGTGGATGATGATGCAGGGGCACAGAGTGTGTGGATGATGATGCAGGGGCACAGATTGTGTGAATGATGATGCAGGGGCACATAGTGTGTGGATGATGATGCAGGGGCACAGAGTGTGTGGATGATGATGCTGGGGCACAGAGTGAGTGGATGATGATGCAGGGGCACAGAGTGTATGGATGATGATGCAGGGGCACAGAGTGTGTGGATGATGATGCAGGGGCACAGAGTGTGTGGATGATGATGCAGGGGCACAGAGTGTGTGAATGATGATGCAGGGGCACAGAGTGTGTGGATGATGATGCAGGGGCACAGAGTGTGTGGATGATGATACAGGGGCACAGAGTGTGTGGATGATGATACAGAGGCACAGAGTGTGTGGATGATGATGCAGGGGCACATAGTGTGTGGATGATGATGATGCAGGGGCACAGAGTGTGTGGATGATGATACAGGGGCACAGAGTGTGTGGATGATGATACAGGGGCACAGAGTGTGTGGATGATGATGCTGGGGCACAGAGTGTGTGGATGATGATGCAGGGGCACAGAGTGTGTGGATGATGATGCAGGGGCACAGAGTGTGTGGATGATGATGCAGGGGCACAGAGTGTGTGGATGATGATGCAGGGGCACAGAGTGTGTGGATGATGATGCAGGGGCACAGAGTGTGTGGATGATGATGCAGGGGCACAGAGTGTGTGGATGATGATGCAGGGGCACATAGTGTTTGGATGATGATGCAGGGGCACAGAGTGCGTTAGCTGTAAATTATTCTTGAACAGAAATATAATTGAAAAAAATATATAAAAAATTTATTTTCCCTTGGATTTATGTGTATCTTTGCATAAAACTAAATACGTATTACGTTTTTTGACCCAACTACTTATAAAACGGGACTGCTCAGTAATTATTTTGGAGGGGTGCCTTGAAAAAATTATGGAGACTCTAAGGGTGCCGCGAACTGCAAAAGTTTGGGAACCACTGAGCTAGACTCTCTCTCCTTTACTCCCCTCTCCTCACACTACAGAGACTGATGCAATCTGGTAGGGGAAGAATAGATAGACTATAATAAATCTACCATCCTATGTGACAAGCATGTATGTTTGGAGGAGTATTTATATTATGTGGGTGCTGGTGAGGGCATTAATATTATTTAGGGTCCTATTAATGTGGGGTTGGGTTCTGTTAATGCAGTGTGTGGTGTGCTAATAAATTCATTCCAGGGTTCACATGGAAATGTAAATGCTATTATCTCTATATTGAAGCTGGTTGGGGAAATTGTACTACTATTAATAATAATTTAATGTCAGGGCTGGATGTGTGGGGGAGGGTGTTGTCGGTAAGTCTATTAAATGGTAGTGCTGACAATTTGATGTTTTGGCTGCTGGTGGTGAAATAGTTATATTTTTAAACTTCGAATACTAATAATTTAATGTCGGGGCCGGTAGCAGCCAGAAAGGAATATTTATTAAAAGTGTGTGCTATTGATTTAACGTTGGTTTGGTTTGGAGGGAGGCCTGGAGAGGTTTACTCATTGTTAGACTTTCTATATTTATTATATATATATATATATCCCTTTTCCCAAACAGGGCCCTAACAATCCAGGATCTAGACAAGCAGCTACTGAATTTAAAACGTCAGCAGCAGCGGGAAGGGAGAGTTGCAAGAAAAGGTAGGACAGTCTGCCAACTGTACTGATTCTGGTGGAGTAGTCCCCATTTTGGTGATTTTTCCAGTTAGGACCTTGCAACCACTGCAAGAACAGTTGGTGTGTCCCGGTTCACACTACTCTGCTCATGAAGGGCGAACTGCAAGCACCTAACAGTAGTACATACAGCATTGTCCATGTATTTGAAATGGATGAGAATGGGTTGGAAAGCAGTCTTGTATCGGCTGAAATGATAATCAATTTGGTCATACCGACTCTGGCAGCATGGAGTGGAAACGCACCCACTAGAAATCCTGCATTTGCCTCTGCCCTACCCCATTTCAACCTGCCATGTGTCCCATGCGTTATGTCGGAAGGAAAGAAGAATCACTGCCCCAGTCATCTGAGTGAAGATGATGGGGCAAACTGTGATAAGGAAGGTACAGTGTGATGAAGTGGGCACAGTGTGAAGGGGCAGCGGTGTGATGAAGGTGACAGCAGTGTATTCATCATCATCATCATGTTATTTATATAGCGCCAACATATTCCGTAGCGCTTTACAATTGGGGACAAACGTAATAAACTAATAAACAAACTGGGTAAAACAGACAAAGAGGTGAGAAGGCCCTGCTCGCAAGCTTACAATCTATGGGACAATGGGAGATTGACACATGAGGTTAAGTATACATTTTGCATCTTGGCCCAGCCAGACTGCAAAGGTAGGGTGACTCATAAGCTAAATGATCCTGTCACACAATAATGTTGGTCCGGGGGTAGTTGTCTTGTGTGAAATTGTGTAACAGGCTAAAGGTAGTGAGGTTAAGATGGTGGTTGAGGAATATTATACGCTTGTCTGAATAGGTAGGTTTTCAGAGAACGCTTGAAAGTTTGTAGAACAGAGGAGAGTCTTATTGTGCGAGGGAGAGAGTTCCATAGAGTGGGTGCAGCCCGAAAAAAGTCCTGTAACCGGGAATGGGAGGATGTAATGAGGGTGGATGAGAGACGCAGATCTTTTGCAGAACGGAGTTGCCGAGTTGGGAGATATTTTGAGACAAGAGAGGAGATGTATGTTGGTGCAGCCTTGTTGATGGCCTTGTAGGTTAGTAAAAGTATTTTATATTGGATTCGGTAGAAGACAGGCAGCCAGTGTAGAGACATACAGAGTGATTCAACAGAGGAATAGCTATTTGCAAGAAAAATCAGTCTTGCCGAAGCATGCAAAATAGATTTTAGGGGTTTGAGTCTGTTTTTGGGAAGACCAGTAAGGAGGGAATTGCAATAGTCAATGCGGGAGATGATTAGTGCATGAATTAAGGTTTTAGCAGTGTCTTGTGTGAGATATGTGCGGATTCTGGAAATGTTCTTTAGATGTATGTAACATGATTTAGATATAGAGTCAATGTGGGGAACAAAGGATAGGCGTGAATCAAGGATTACACCTAGGCAGCGAGCTTGTGGGGTGGGATTTATGGTCATGTTATCAACAGAGATAGAAATGTCAGGTATGCTCTTGTTGGCGGGTGGGAATATTATTAACTCTGTTTTAGAAAGATTAAGTTTGAGTTGACGAGAGGACATCCAAGATGAAATGGCAGAAAGACAGTCAGTTACACGGGACAACACAGATGTCGAGATATCAGGAGAGGATAGATAGATTTGGGTATCATCCGCATAGAGATGATACTGAAAGCCAAAGGAACTTATTAGATTTCCAAGAGAAGCGGTATAGATAGAGAACAGCAGAGGACCTAGCACCGAGCCTTGTGGTACTCCAACTGATAGGGGAAGCGGAGCAGATGTGGCTCCAGAGAAATTAACAGTGAAAGAGCGATTAGAGAGGTAAGATGAGAACCAGGATAGAACTGTGTCTTGAAGACCTAGGGATTGCAGCGTTTGTATGAGAAGAGAGTGGTCAACTGTGTCAAATGCAGCCGAGAGATCCAGGAGAATTAGGAGAGAGTAATGGCGTTCAGTCTTAGCAGTGATCAGATCATTAACAACCTTGGTCAGCGCAGTCTCTGTGGAGTGTTGAGAACGAAAGCCAGACTGAAGAGGATCCAACAGGTTGTTTGCGGAAAGAAAGCGTGTGAGGCGAGTGTAGGCAAGTCTCTCTAGAAGCTTGGAGGGGCAAGGGAGCTGAGAGATGGGACGGTAATTTGAGAGAGAGTTTGGGTCGGAGTTTTGTTTTTTTAGAATAGGAGTAATCACTGCATGCTTGTATAGTGATGGAAAGATGCCAGTAGAGAGTGAGAGATTACAGATTTGAGTTAGAGGTGAAATGAGCACAGAAGACAGGGATCTACCAATTTGCGAGGGAATAGGATCAAGAGGACAGGAGGTAGAGTAGGAAGATAAGAAGAGCGTAGAAATTTCCTCTTCATTTGTGGGGTCAAATGAAGAGAGGGTGTCAGAGGGTAGTGGGAAGGAAATGAGCTGATGGCTTGTTGAGGAAGAGGATACCATTTCTAGTCTGATCTTATCAATCTTGTCCTTGAAGTAGGTAGCAAGATCCTGAGCACTGATAGTAGATGGAGGGTTCGGGGTGGGAGGATTGAGAAGATGATTAAATGTATTGAAAAGGCGTTTGGGGTTAGAAGCCTGAGCATAGAGAAGAGATTGAAAGTATGTTTGTTTTGCAGTGTCCAGAGCATTTCGATAGGAGTGGTAGACAGAAGTATATGTGAAGAAGTCATTAGAGCTTCGAGATTTACGCCAGTGACGTTCTGCTTTACGGGACAGTTTTTGAAGATTTCGTGTTGCTTTGGTGTGCCACGGTTGACATTGAAGTCGACGTGTAGTATGAAGTGTCGCTGGAGCCACTTGATCAAGGGCCGTTGCTAAGGTTAGGTGAAAATGAGGTACTGCCATCTCAGGGGATGAGAATGTAGAGATAGGGGAGAGAAGGTGTTGGAGAGAGGTGGAAAACTGTTGAAGATTAATAGAATTCAGATTTCTACGAGTATGAGGAGGCTTGGTTGAGTTAGACAGTAGAGAGGTTAGAGCAGTGGGGGTGAGAGTGTAGCTGATAAGGTGATGATCCGAGAGGGGGAAGGGTGTATTAATAAAGTTAGAAACTGAGCATAGTCTAGAGAAAACAAGATCAAGGCAGTGGCCATCCTTATGAGTAGATGATTCAATCCACTGGGAGAGGTCAAGTGAGGATGTTAGAGAGAGTAGTTTGGAAGCAGCTTTGGAAGGTGGGTTATCAATGGGGATGTTGAAGTCACCCATGATGATGGTGGGGATGTCTGAAGATAAGAAGTGAGGGAGCCATGCAGAGAAATCCTCAATAAATTGTTGGTGTGCTCCAGGGGGACGATAGATCACCGCAACACGTAGGGAGAATGGATTAAAAATGCGAATAGCATGTACTTCAAAAGATGTGAACGTGAGTGATGGGACATTTGGTAGAACTGTGTATGTGCACTGTGGGGAGAGAAGTAGTCCAACCCCACCTCCTTGTCTGCCTTCAGGTCTGGAGGTGTGGGTGAGATGGAGGCCACCATGTGAAAGTGCTGCAGGTGAGGCAGTGTCTGATTGCATGAGCCATGTTTCTGTTATTGCCAGAAGGTTGAGGTTTTTTGAGAGGAAGAGATCATGAACGGAGGTAAGTTTGTTACAAACAGATCGTGCATTCCAAAGGGCACATTTAAAGGACTTGGGAAGAGAGGGTAGACAGGTGATGTGTTTGAGGTTTGCTATAGAACGGTAGTGTTCTGATGTATGTGTGTGTGAGGAGTGTGGGGGACCTGGATTAGGTGATATATCACCAGCTAATAGAAGCAGAGTGAGCGAAAGATAGGCAAGGGGATTGTAAGATGTGTGGCCTTTTATTTTCTGGCGACAGGTGGAGGCTGTACTTGTTAGAGATAATAAATAGGACAACAGTTCATGGGTGTTAAATAGAGGTGAGTGGAGTAATGCAGGTGCAATATGAACAAATTTGTGTGTTGGTGGAGGGGTGAAAGATGACACAGTCCTAAAGATCATGCCATGAAATGAGACTAAGAAAAGCAATTTGTGAAACATTGTGAAAAAAGGGGTAAAAGCAAAAAGCAAGGATATTTTAAGAATTACCTCTTAGCAGTATTCCATATAAATAGACAAGTAGTGCAGAAATAGGCTGTGGCAGATGTTGCTTATTGCTGGGAGTTAAAGCAAGGCAAATGTAGTCCAATGTTTGTCTAACTGTGCATTTTCGTCCACTTTGTGAGAAAATCCCACTTAGTGCAGAAATCACACACGTCTAACCCCACATACGTCTCCCCATAGAATGAAACTAAGATGTAGTCAGTCTAATTTAGGAATACACTACAGATGTGCTAATTGGTCAGCTAATCAAAGGAAAAGAAAACATTTGTGGGAAAGGATAGAGGAGGCCAGATACCTATCATAAATTAGGCAGCAATAAAAGACTGTGCCAACCTAAGTTTAAACAGATAACAGCTTCCTATAACATACTTAAACACAGATTGCAGGGATGAAATTCACAGAATAATGATCAGAGTAGTAGTAGCAGCATGGATGAACATACTTAAACACAGATTGCAGGGATGAAATTCACAGAATAATGATCAGAGTAGTAGTAGCAGCATGGATGAACATACTTAAACACAGATTGCAGGGATGAAATTCACAGAATAATGATCAGAGTAGTAGTAGCAGCATGGATGAACATACTTAAACACAGATTGCAGGGATGAAATTCACAGAATAATGATCAGAGTAGTAGTAGCAGCATGGATGAACATACTTAAACACAGATTGCAGGGATGAAATTCACAGAATAATGATCAGAGTAGTAGTAGCAGCATGGATGAACATACCTGAAGATGAAAAGAGAAGAGAAAGATGAGGATTAGTTGCTGTGTTGTCTAACTGTGCATTTTCGTCCACTTTGTGAGAAAATCCCACTTAGTGCAGAAATCACACACGTCTAACCCCACATACGTCTCCCCATAGTGTATTGATTTTATAGCTATATAGTGTTTTACTTAAAATAAAGCAAAGAACTGGGGGCGTGGCTCGGCTTAGTATGGAGTAGCACGTATACTCCTTACTCTCCTGCAAGATCTTGGCATCAATCATATTTCCCATTTGCAGCTCCCAAGAATTGTTCCTTTCTGCTCCCTGAGATACCCGTCATTGCGGAGCGCGACGGAGGAGGAGACCAGGGAGGGAGCCGGTTCGCCAGCTGACAGCACGGTAAGTATTTTCTTTTTCCAGGTTTTTTTTTTTTGGCTTCCTCCGACGGGCCCATATATATAATCATTTTTATTTTTTGTATATATAGGGGCCCCGGTGCACTGCTGTGCACGGGGGCCCAAGATGGTCTTAAGAGGGCCCTGCCTGAGACCTAGCATTTTCACAGGACCTTGAATTCTCACCTCTGATCTTCTGCTTAAGTAGTTTACAACTTTGGGGTTCAAACACCCCCAAGATCCTATATCTCCCTGGTCTGGCTATTTTTACAAGACCATAAACACTTGCCTAGTTCAGACTCAGGTCAGTTAACCAAATACACTTTAAAAGGTTACATAAAATATTCACTGTGTTATACATAGATTCAACAGTCATTAGATATACTACATTTCGTCACACTGGCCAAGGTGATTCTTGCCAGGGGATGGATGGCGTCTGAGCCACCCAGTATTAGAAATTGGACCTCTTTGGTCAATGAGGTATTGAGGCATGAACGATTCAAGTATCAAAGTAGAAAGTCCATGCACAAGTACCACAGGGTGTGGCATTATTGGTACAGGTCACCCTTTGTTATTCTTCCTCACCAAGATAATGATTGGGAATTAGGGAGTCTTCAGCATGATTGATAATTTCCAGTCCTGTGCGGCAGTGCTAGCGAGGGCATTGGGGCTGGATCATTCACAATGTCTTACACAACATTCTATCGTCAGTGACCCTCTGTTCTGAAGTTAGAGATGCTGGCCGTCACCAGCAATGCTTGTTAATATGTTTATTGATATTCAATTAATTAGAAATTGGACTACATGAACTTTGGGCCGGTTGTACATTTTGGAGATTGTAGATTTGAATTTCTGCTGTTTTTGTAGTCTCAATACTTTTCACAAAAAGTTTGATTTTAGTTCACATTTATTACCTTTTTAATGTATATTATTTTTGAGTATAAGATTGTTGATTGGCAGCTTCATCGCTGTTTTCAAATTTTATGAATTGTTTGATTTTCGGCTTTACGGATCAGAAGCCAGAAAACAGAGGGCAGCTCCTGATTGTCAGAGATAATGGACCAATATCTTTTATTTATGTCTATTGATATGTCTGCTAGGTTACACGGTAATGAGACATTCTGACTTATTTGTGATATGCAGTTAGATGGGTTTGAACGCTAGGATGTACTATTTGGTTTTTATGTTATGTATGAAAAAATTCAATAAAAATACTTCATTTAAAAATAAAGCACAGAACAAACCTTACCGACTTCTAATCTAAAATACATTAATTTGCGAGGCACAGGGCCGACAGGAGTCAGGACTGGAGAGGGGGAGGAGTCGGGATTAATCGTTAAAACGCTCCCCTAAAATTCTAGATCTGCCCCTGCCTAATATGGATTCAGCATCTACAAATATTCAGGTCCCATCTCTAAATGAAATAGGTCTAAATCAATGCCATACTCCTGAGGTTGCTAGCTCCCAGAGGTGAGTAGGGCATCTGTAAGGGGCTATGTCTCCTTGTGGAGCTAACTTATGGTATTTTTTAAAGATAAATCCATAATGCCAACCAACCCCAGGCTGTTCAGCGCTGGGCTGGATTCCCTGGGGAGTGGGGTCCACAGAAAAAAATGTACTGGTGCTTCTATAACTACAAGCACCAGCATACCCATGGCAACCAAGGCATGCTGGCACTTGGAGAACCACAAGTTCCAACATGCCCTGACACCCATGGCTGGCTGCGACCTACAGTACCACAAAACAAAATGTTTACAAAACCACTATACCCTCATTAAAACCACATACTTTTATTAAAAATAATAAAACCCCAATAAATATAGTAAACACCCTCATTCATACCACATATATTTATTAAAAATATATGTGGCATATTAAAAATAATATACTTACCAATCAGATTTCGTCTTCTTTCGTCAGCAGCTTTTAATCCAAAAATGCTTGTAAACCATGTCCCAATTTGTAATTCTAATAGTCCCTGCTTGAAAAGTCCCAAATAAATTGTAATTCCAAATTTCCTGCTTGAAAAGTCCCAAATCAATTGTAATTCCAAATGTCCTTGCTTGTAAATATCTTCTGTTCTTCTTAGCCAGGAGGGCCCCCTTGTTGCTTGCAGTCTTCTTATCTTCAGCCCAGGAGGGGCCCTATATTTGTAGTCCAACCCGAAACATGCTTGGTTAAAAAAATAAAAAAGAGGACACACGACGCAGGAACAGCTTGTACACTGCACAACCTCAAATACGCAATGAACTTAGCACAGCCGTGAGGTATCATTTGAACTGAATACTACCTGTGCATTCCCCAGCTCATGTTACTAACACTGAAAACTAACACTATATTGTGCATTAAGTCCGAGTGTATCCACTCGAAGGGCCATCTTTCAGCATATAATTTCCATGCAAAATATGCGCCAAATACCATATTCCCTGCTGCGTCTGTGAACAGCTGTATCTCAGTACAGCATATGTGACCATTATTCCAAAATGTAAAGCCGCATGTGGCCATCCAAGACTTCACCCGCTGTTCCCAACTCCTTCCTGCTTTATTGTTAGAATAGCTACTTAGCTGCATCAATTTCTATGTCCAAAATATCAGCATGGTTATTGGCCTTACCAGCTTCTATTGGAACACCCAAGTCCTTGGCATTGATTCTGAAAGCTAGGCAATGTCTCACGACAAACTAACAAACCAGCTGGCCCTGCAATTAGAAAATCATCCAAGTAGCAACATATAATTGTTACCAGATTCACTTTTCACCACCCATTCAAGAATGAGCTTAGTCCAATAGCTTGCAAAATATTGCACAACCAATGGGAAGGCACCTATCAACAAAACAGCTACCTTCAAACTAGTAACCCAGCAAAAGAAAACAAAAAGTGTATATGGGTAACAAATGAAAGGCTACCTCTATATCAGCCTTGGCCACTACTGTACCCTTACCACATTTTAAGACTTTTTGCACTACATTGACAAAAGAGGTGTACACTACCCTGCGCAATCAGGGTCAACTGCATTGCTGACTGTCTGTCTCTCCGGAGAGGTGGTGAATCATCCAAAATGCCAAAGGGTTCTTTTGCAGAACCTCTCCTAGAGGCATGATTCTCAACCCCTGTATTGTTGAACAGTTAAATGGTCCTGCCATTCTTCCCAACGTTCGTTCTTTTGACAATTTTTTTGCACCACTTTTATGTGAACCAATGCAGAACAAAAGTTCCTTTCTCGCCCAGTGGCACATAGCTACCTAACAGGAATCATAAAGCCCTGCGCAAATCCTTTTTTAGTAAACTGTGCTACTTTGTTATTAAAAGAACACTTGAGCCATGACTCCATCCTTTCCAACCGAACAGGTGTCAGGGTCCTTGCTCTTAACCCTCTGGCCTGCCCTTTACCAACTGCAGCCCTGTTTCTCCTTGATCATCTATTGGCTGGGTGAATGACTCCACAGGCCCGAGCATTCATGCTGGAAATGATGTCCGGCTCCTCTCTTGCACTGATTATATACCAGGATGGTGGAGCCTAAACCCACAGCGTAATCTCGGAGACAGAACTCCAACACCAATCTCTTTCCAATCTCCAACACACTGAGATCTTTGCAGACTTCTTTTAAGCAGTCCAGAATTCCAATGAGGTACCACCCTGCAAGGTTATCTCAGGTTCCCATAGTAGACAATTTGACAAAATGTTCTTAGGGGTTGGATGTGGGAGTTGAGGGAGAGTAGCACCACGTTGGTTTTCCCCCTGGTGGGTTGGTACCTAAGAGACTAGTGTAGTTCCGGGTGGAAACAATGGCCACCTAATCTGGATGATGAGGAGGTTTGGCTTCAGTAATGAATAGAGGCTCCCTGTTTTAACCCCTTTTATGATTTTGTGACATGAAAGAGCTCCAGCTAATATTAGCTTCCTGACCCCAGGATGGGAGGGAGTAGGTATCCAAGTAAACAGAGATAGCATCCTGTCCCAGATCATTCAATGCATGTGGAACCCACCTGGCTCTATTTAAGAATCTCGTTATCCTGGAAGCAACAGTTTTACTGTACATCCATAAATCCACACAATAGGCCTGATTCCAGTCTGAACGCAATTTGCACGAGTAGTATGGTTAAAAAGAGCACAAAACATCAGTGTAGTTCCGGCTATATTCAAATCAAAGCATATCTCAATATATGTTTAAATTTGAATCTGGGTGAAAGTACGTTTTACTTAAACAGTACTTGTCATATGTAGGCACGCAGAACAGACTGCAGTATATGTATAAACGTAAGTACAATACAAGTTGACATCAGAACGCATAAAACTTTTACTTTAACAAAAGAACAAACAAAACTTTCACTTTAATAAAATAACAACTGTTAACAGTATTTTTTTTACACTTTTTTATATATTAATTACATAAAGATTTCAATGCGTACTGTATGTACAATACATTTTTATAGTATATCTTACTAGACTATGCCATGTCAGTCATCACTATAAGTTGGCATTTACACCTGACCTGTAGTGGGTGCAAAAGACAGGAGTAAAACCAAGCATACTTATGACAAACACAGGACGAATTGGCTGCATCTGAGTTAGAACCCCCTTACTGCACACTGCCTACGTTAGTCCCCACCTTCAGTCCCCTGTTGCACATCTCTAATCATAGACAGTTATGTGAGTTGCGTGCAGACATGAATTACATGCAATTGCGCTCATTGGCATAATGTCCGTTTCTGGCCATGCGCAGTGCGGAATCATGTAAGATGGAAATCTGGGCATTGGTTCCCTTTGGACTCCATCATGATATTGCATCAAAGACTAAGATTTACAGTCTCTCTACCCTCTTTCTGGTTCCGCTCACTCTTTGTCTGTTGTTATAATGCCAGTTAAGTGCATGTAAAAGGATATGAAAAAGAATCCATTCTAACAAATGTTCGCATACATGCTTGCATTCTTATAATGCATTAAACCTGCACTGTGGTGCATTATTTTGAATGCTTCTTGTTACATTTCAGAGCATTTACCTGGCATTAACAGTTAAAAATGTCCATTTATCTGGGAATGTATTGTAAATGCAAGTTTTTATGCACATAACAATAGCTCATCATGCCTCTACATACTTCATAGTTGCCTACTCTCTGGGAATGTCAGGGAGACTTTCGGAAAACTGGGAGATCTCCCTGACTCCCGTGAGAGTAGACTAAGCTCCCGAACGTGTGTGGTCTCTCCCAGTATGCTAAGGGTACGTGTGCATCAGAAGCCACGACCTGCGTGATGAAGCATCGGAGGTTCAGAAGACTCCAGCCCACGTGGGACATGAAAGAATCGCCCAAAACATCTGCCGAGTGGATCTGGGATTCCAGTTAGGTCCCTGCTGAAATAAAAGGCAGGGGAGATGGAAGAAGGCAGGGAGAAAGAGAAAAGGAAAGGCATTTTTTAGGCAAGATAAATGTTGGTGAATAAACAATCAGTTATTATTTTCTGTGAATACTAGATGTTACCATCTTTTAGAAAGAAAAAAATAGGATATAATCCATTTAAATACAAACAATTATATTTCCCCTGCTGCAGTAATGTCTGTAGAAAGAAACTGCTTTATAGCTTTTTCAACAGCACCCTACCTACTGCCTCCCGCAGGATTAATTGTAAATTCCACTGTTTCAGTGTAATTAGTTAATCAAAATTGTGGTATAGTATTAGAAACCTTAGTGCTGCATTATGTCTATTATCTAGATTACTATGTATGTGTGTAAGTAGTTCTCTATGCATTTCAACCTTTTAACCTGCAAATGTTGGACAAGAGCTTAGTTCCTGGTTAGAGCACATCCAACATCAAGGCACAGTTCAACACAAAACACGGGTTACTGTACCAAGCCATAGACATCACAAAGCATAAAATATCCCTATAAAACACAGTATCCATATGATTATGTTGTCTTTTGGAAACAAATAATACAGAAAGATCAGTATAATAGATTCTGAAGATGGACACTAGGGAGACAAAGAGGTAAAGTACAATGATAAAGAGATATCATTTCAAAGTGTGATTGGGTTTTCAACTAAAAGGAAAAATAATAATACAAATAATACAACCTCTGGTTGCATGTTGCTCAGAATACTACGCGTTCTACCTGGTGGTGCTGGATATGTCTTTGGGCAGCGCTAGATATGCCCATTGGACAGACCAGGACACGCCCATCGGCGGTGCAGCTATATGCTCAGTGCAATGTTTTTCTCCTTGAAATGAATTTTCAAAAGGTGAAAATATTACTTACTTGTATCATGCAAATATATGCATTTGTTTGTTTCCCTATTAAATTAAATGGCATTCAGCATATATTTTATATAGAGTGTAGTGTTTATAGTATTTTTACAAATGTAGCTTCAAAAGATGATTTGAGCTGCATTTCTCTAATTATTCTTCCAAACATTGCCTGTTTGTGATTATAGTTACAAAAATA
The DNA here is from genome assembly GCF_038048845.1 of Mixophyes fleayi. NCBI lineage: Eukaryota > Metazoa > Chordata > Amphibia > Anura > Limnodynastidae > Mixophyes > Mixophyes fleayi. Next base: position 336,022,480 of record NC_134402.1, read on the forward strand.
AATGTTTCATCAAACCCATCTGTTTCTCTGTATACTCAGTAAGCAGGAAATAAAGAAATAATGGTTAAAATTTAATAAGTAGCAGATCTGATGCATACTGTTGTTTCCAAACATCTTTGTAAATCTGTGTCTTTGACACAGCCTATGAGTTTGTATGTTTCTTTTATGGATTTTACCATTGCAACAGATAAAGAGATGCATATGGAGCGGCTATCACTTCAGAAAGATCTGCAGCCTATTGCATCTGCTCTGCATCTAAAAAATCTGCGTACAATACTGAAACTAAGTCTACAGCTTCAGGGGTATGTCTTAGATATTATTTTAAAAAATATTATATCTTTATATATTTTTATCTGAAATGATTTTTTTTTGCCAGTGTGGGGTTCCATCCATTTATGCCTCTGGTACTTCTAATGTCTCTCCTACTATGGAGGATGACTGCACAGCTGCTCCAGTGCCTCTCTCAGAAGAAGCACAGCATATCAGGTCTATCAACTGATGAACCATCTACTTCACCAGTGGATGCACAAGTGACATCACTTAATGTCCAGGCAATTGACATGTTGCCCACAATGAAAAATGTAAGAAACAAACAAGACACACATTCCACAGTACGGGTCAATGTTAATCATGGTTTAAAAAGTCAGTTAAACAAGCACATAGAAAAACAAAGTGTGATCTCATTACCACCAGTATTGATGAGGCATTCTTGTTTTGCAAAAGCCTGATAGGAAAATTTCTGCCATGTGACTCTTTCGTACTTGTCTTATTGAAAGCCCCTCTGTTAAAGAACACATAGGAGACTCCAGTAATCAAAACTTTATACCTCACCCATATAATGCACAATTCATATATTACTGTTTTATTCATCATGTAAGTTATCAGTGTAAATAGTCCCAGGACAAAATACAGTTCCTACATTGCATCTTGGAATCTCCCTGGGGCTGTTAATTTATGGGGCTACAGAAAAACCTGAGGGCTATCCAAACCATACTAAACTCTCTGACGTAAAATCTTTAAAGTGTAATACACATCTTTAGGACTGTTGCATCACAGCCTTTATGCCATTGCTTCTATTCCAATCAGGGCCCTATCTATATGGAATTAGTATGTCATACTTGCCAATATTTTTTATCCCGGAGGTGAGATCCTGCTGCCAAGTCTGCGGCATGGGGCCGTGTGAATTAAGTTATTAAGCCCAGCCCCCTGCTGTGCAACTTGTGTCCTAATACAGTGGGGGCGGGGTCAGGATGACGAGTCGCTGTGAATCGTGCCATTAAGCCCCGCCTCCACACACTTTAGGAAAGTGGCCATGACACTGCAGGTTACTGAGGACATTCTGGGAGAGTAGGCAGCCATTTAGTATGTTCTCCATCTGTTTGTGTATTTTCCCCCCAAAGTCCCCAAAAATCCTGGTAGTTTAATTGTCTGGTAACAAAAATAAACTCTAACCTAGGGGTAAATGTATGAATCTCCGGATTCTTCATCTCCGGCGTGTTCAGCCTCTTCAGCGCTTAAATTTAAAGCGGCGCTGCATTGTAAAGGGAATTTCCCTTTACAATACAGCGCCGCTTTAAATTTAAGCGCTGAAGAGGCTGAACACGCCGGAGATGAAGAATCCGGAGATTCATACATTTACCCCCTAGTGTGTGTTTGTGTGGTAGGGAATTTAGATAATTCAAATATTCTTTGTACAGTGTTGCATAATATTGTGGCTCTACATAAATAATAATAGATATGTATTTTGTGTCCATAGGTTTGCAAAAACTGCACAATTTTATATTTGTTTTTTAGGGTTTGTAAGAAAATGCATCTATGAAAACAAACAGAAGACAAATTTTAATGTGAACATTCTAGGGAAAAGAAAAGAAAAGAAAAGTACACCAAAACCACAAGTAGCGTGTCACAGAAAATGGTATGTACTGTATGGGCAATATATGTGAATAAAAACATACTTCATGCTGTATTGTATCAATTCTGTCCTTGAAGTAGGAAGCAAGTTCTTGGGCACTGATAGTAGTGTAATGTTTATCTTGTTGCTAACAATAAATATTGTCCGATGTGATTAATGTTATTCCAACACATTAATAGCAAAAGATAGCAGGATAACAGCAAACCATAATGATGCATTAAAAGGTATAGCATTTTACAGGAAAGTATATCCGAATACATTACGCCAGCGCTGCCTGGACCTAGGTCCAAATTCAGTCTTGTAGTCTGCAGTCAAAGAGGATTTAATACTGGCCCAGGGACTTGCTTAAATACAATTTGAGATAACAAACAAACAGTGATGATGTCACAATGTACACAAAGATAAACTTAGGTCTTTCTTCATTGGTCCAGAGGTCAAGTCAGTCCAGTACAATGCAGATCATAGGTCAGTTCAAAGGATTCCTCTCCAAAGGTGGGGGCAGTTTACTCCAAAAGCTGTGCACATGTTGTGTCTGAGGGAACCGATCTAATCCAGTTTAAACCAACCTATAAAGATGTGCTGCTTACAGTATTATGGAGTATCAATCTCATTCATAACTAGCAATCTCTATGTGTGATCGCTACTCTGTTATTTCTACTGGTGAAATGAGGAATGATATAAGACCAAGCACCATACATTTCATTGGACTTGAGCCATAAATACCTGTATTGCAAATGTATCTTTGCATAAATAAGCTTTAAGTTTTACTAATAAACTGATGTGAGTTGGAATTTTATTAAAAATGTTATATTTACAAATGTAAATGTAAATGTAAGTGTGAGTGTTTTGTTTTCCCGTGAGATTGCATTATTAACCCTGTTATGACATAGCGTACTAATTGCACGGAAAATTATTACAATTGATATTTGTTAATTTAGAACTACTCCATCCAATTATTTGACTTCCACAGTAGTCAGAGGATTTGGGAAGGTTAAGAAGAGATTTAAGTGTATTAGAAAGGCGTTTGGTGTTAGAAGCCCGAGCAGAGATGAGGGATTGGAATTAGGATTGTTTGGCGGTGTCCAGAGCATTTCCTAGGAGAGAGAGATAGCAGTTTATGTGAAGAAATCATTAGAAGTACGATATTTACGCCAATGACATTCCGCTTTATAAGAAAGTTTTCGAAGGTGTTGTGTTTCTTTAAGATGCCATGGCTGATGCCTTAGTCAACGTGGAGTATGAAATATAGCTGGGGTCAGGCTGATTCTAGAGTTTGTATCAGATCCGTTAGTACTAGATCAGGAGAGAAGAATGTGCAAATTGGGCTGAGAACATGCCAGGAACCAATCCTAATGGTTTTCATCAGTTGCACTGGAGATGAGGCTGCCACCCACCATCAGTCTCTGGAGCAGGAGAAGGGAGACCTTCTCCAGTGTTCATTGCACACTAGAAATTGGAATTTGTCAAGCCCTATTTTATTATAATGGCTCTCAATTATTGAAGAGATAATAGAACATGACTATATAGAATACTCTGTTGTACAAAGCACTTTCAAACCATTAGGCTTCCCCAAGCACCCTCTCCTATAAAGACCTTTTAAATGCCATGTGCACCCATTGCAGAGGTTAGAACATATCTCGCAACTTTCCAGCGGTATGTACACAGGTGCCGACTGACAGGACAGTCTCCTCCAATCACTGGCGGATCCGGGGGGGGGGGGGGCATCTGGGGAAATTGCCTCCCCTAGCAGGTGCGTGCCCTGTACCTTTTTTGATAATCTCACATGAAAATATTGTGCGGCTTTCAAAAAAAAAGGGGACGGGGCATTAAATTACCCCCCTCTATAAAAGCAATCTATGTCCGCCCCTGCCTCCAATTAGTACTGTCCTGTATAAATTGGGACGGTTGGGAGGTATGCACATACACGCCCAAAACAATCTATTTGATATTGGTGGGCTGTGTGTGGCGGTACTTAAAGAACTGTATCACCACTGTTTACAGCAACATAGAAAGCTGTACTGCTGGGATTTAAGAATACTTTCTTTCCGTGCAATCCTATGTGAAAATCCCTATCTGCAACGAAACTTGTTTCCTTGGAAAAGGGACAGGCTTCACTGAACTGACAAAGTTGACTTACTGCACATGTGCCAATGTTTTGTCAGGTATAGGCAGCAAAGTTGCCTCTGGCCTAAGGAGGGGAGGATCATGCAGCCAGCGAGGAGGATTCTCACCTGCGGAAATGTACTTCATTTAAAAGGTAGGTAACTCCATCCTGAGAAGGAATTATGTTCTAAGTGTTAGCGCTGAAAAAGCATAGCTTTTCAAAGCTTGATTAATAGATTCAGTTCGCTGTCCCTGTAAATTTAATAAACTTAATAGAGTGAGCATGCACAAAACAGAGATTGCTTAATTGTGATAGGTCAATATTGCCCACACACATAGAATTGCAATTTTTACTACAAGCTTTCAAATATTGGCCAGTCGCAATTTTCAAACTTCAACATCCATATGATCATTTCAATTAAAATATTCAGATGCAAATGTGTCACACACATAGCGCTAATCACATGATCGCATCGTGACAAAACATTGCTGTGTGTGTGGCACTAGATGCAGCATATCGTTACACTAAAATGGTTACTTCGATTGATCCAGCAGACGGTGCTGTCAAGGCCTCGCTGCTGGGAAGGCACATGGTACACGTGTATAAACACACGCTCACAGCCGTTGTCATGGCGACCGGTTTCCTCACTGTCAGCGCCCTGTACTTGGCCCACAATGCATGGCGGGAGGCCGCGCTGGAGCCCACTGATTGGCTGAAGTTACTGCGCGAACCTGACTCGGTATTCGTGTCACTTCAAGCCGCGGTGCGTGCCGGGAGACAGACCGAAAGCATTACCGCATTATTCTGTCTTCTGACCGGCAACTACAGCTTCGCCACGGTGGTTCTACCCGGAAGCCCGCCTCACTTCCGCTACCGCAACCGGACCAACCGGTTTCTTCGCGTCAAGCAAACTCCTTAGCCTGGTACCCGCCCCAGTGCCCAGTGTTTATTAGTGATTGGTTCGTTTGTCTATTTGTCACTTACATGTCAGGCCTGTCGCTCTCTCTCAGCCAATGACGTGGCGGGAGCCGCTGGGATTGGCTCAGACGAGAGAGCAGGGGGTTTGGGTGACTCTTTGGAGAGAGTGAATGAAATGTGCGGGCCGGCGGCGGTGGCGGAGCGCGGGTCAGCCGCCTGGGCTCGGTGAGGGGGAGGTCGCTGTACAACAAATTGGCCGTGCTGCCGGTATCCGAGCCACCCGACACTCCACTGCCAGCAGTAGGCCGACCCCCGGAATCATGCCCGGTGCTGTGACGGTGTGGGCCCCGCTGGCCGCTCTCCTGCTCGCTGTACTCGCTCCGCTTGCGGCACAAGGAGCCGCTCTGGCTGATAAGGTGATTTGGGCTGTGAACGCCGGGGGCGAGGCCCACGTAGACGTGCACGGTATCCGGTACCAGAAGGACACGCTGGAGGGCAGGCTGGGCAGAGGTGAGTGGATGGGGCAGGTGAGATGGGTATACATTTATATATAGCCGGAGGAGCAGGTGGCAGCTGGAGAGACGCCTTTACTCCGGAGGACCATTGGCTGGAGTCAGCCCTGTTTGCAGGGAAACATATGGGATTGAAAAGTAGAAAACTTTACCGCCAGATCCTGGTGTAACCAAAAGAGGAGCTTTATGGCTGGGTAAAGGATTAATTCCCCGTTTACCATAGTGTAATTCATAGAAACATCTGATTTTGTGATGGTTTTCAATTAGCCAATGAGAAGTTAGACTAAATTTTGCAATCTATTTTTATGCATGTGATCAAACTGCATAGTGTTTCTACATTTCAGTGGGGTATATTTGTGCTAGAGCTTTTCTAGGTTGCCAGTGACTAATGTATGGTAGAGGGGTCTGTATTGCGGTGATCGCTGGATGGCAGGCCTTGATGTTTGCAGGCAGTGGCATACAATAGAAGCAGCAGCAGCATCTGATGTAATAGTGCACAGGATTTACAATTTGCATTTGTATTACTTTGTCACAGCATTGTATTTTATTTCCTGAGTTTCGTATAAAATGACACCTGGTTGCTTCCTCCTTCTGTATTCAGCATCAGATTATGGATTGAAGCTGCCTATTTTGCGTTCAAACCCAGAGGATCAGGTTCTGTACCAGACAGAGCGCTATAATGAGGACAGCTTTGGATATGAGATCCCAATAAGGGAAGAAGGAGAATACGTTCTAGTGCTAAAGTTTGCTGAGGTGTATTTTGCACAATCCCAGCAGAAGGTAAGAGTGTCATGTCCCTTGCTGTCTCCTCCTCTTCAAATTGTAATAGCCTGTGTCTCATGAGACTTCAACAGATGGCATGCATGTTGCTAGTGCAGGTGACCAGTACCAACAGATGGCTCACATTTCTGCTCTGTGCTCTAACCCTAGGTGTTTGACGTGCGTGTGAATGGTCATACTGTGGTAAAAGACCTGGATATATTTGACCGAGTCGGACACAGTACAGCACATGATGAGATCATTTCCATTATCATCAGGAAGGGCAAACTTAGTGTACAAGGGGAAGTGTCTACCTTTACCGGGAAGCTCAATGTGGAATTTGTAAAGGTAATGTTTGAATTTCTGACACCTGCTGGGTGTCACAGCTGTTTACAATGTAGTCGGTGGATTTGTAGTTCCTTGTATTTGTGAGGTCAAGTTTTGCGTTTTATAAATATGTATTCAGTTTTTGTTTTTTAAATTCATTGCTAATAAAGTGGTGTAAGACAGCCACTGTAGATGATGATGATTCATGCATACGACATAGATTGCCATATGTGTATTCATAGATTTAAATATTATTGTATTATCTTTTCAGGGATATTATGATAACCCCAAAGTTTGTGCACTGTTCCTTATGAAGGGAACAATTGACGGTGAGTTATTAGCACTGCTTTCGACTGTGTTATACCATATAAATAAATTATATTATGATAAGGGTTCTGCAGCACCATACATATGGAGCTAAAACACACAACAAAATAGCACTTAGTATAAAAGGGAAAATTATATAACTACAGCAGATTTTTTTTTTTATAAATACATAATTACAACCCATAACATTGCATAAGGAAAACACTAGGCGCAAGTGTCCTGCCTGTGAGACCTTACATTCTAGAGGGAATGGGTGGACACAGAGCATGACAATTAGTGGGAGAGTGCAGCTTATTTTTGTGTATATAAATAAATGTGCAATGTTAATCTGTCTGGTGTTTTATTCTATCGTACATGATTGTGTATTTTGCATAGTTACATATGTAGTGTTTTTGTCTGGTGTGGTAATACTTGTTGATATTCTATTGTTACTTTCCCCTAATATTCAAGAGCAGAGGTGGTCACGATTATTAGCAATAGTCCTTCTTCCGCTCTGCATCCCAGTCCTCTGCTGTAAGGTACAGGTCATATGAGCTGCATTCTTAGATAAAATATATAATTTTTTTATATATTTTACTTTTCCTTCTTTAGAGGTTCCAAAACTGCAGCCACATCCTGGCTTAGAAAAGAAGGAAGAGGAGGAAGAAGATGAGGAGGAGGAAGGCCCTAGTACAAAGAAGCAGAGTAACAAGAACCGCGTGCAGTCTGGTCCTCGCACTCCTAACCCATATGCCTCAGACAACAGCAGCCTCATGTTTCCAATCCTGGTGGCCTTTGGCGTGTTTATACCCACACTCTTCTGCCTGTGTCGGCTATAGGAGGCCGGATGCCAATCTATTTCTTTTTCTATTTTGCTTTTTCGTTTTTTTTTTCTCCCCCCAGTAATTTTTCAGAAATGGCGACAATGAAGCAGAAAATTTCCTTTTAAGGTAGAAAGGTAGCCCATAACAATCGGCAGCATTGCCTGACTTTATGGTGCTTACATGTTAAATGGAAATGGAGCTGCAGCTGATTAAATGTCAGAACTTTCAGACATGGTCCTGAATGGACTATTACATGTAATTGTGAGGAAGATTAAAGTAGATGGAAGAGCTGCTGATTGAATTTGTATCACTGAGCTGGAAGAGCCCTTTGAACTATGGGTACACATGTGTTGCAGCCTAGAGCCTTGCATGGAGTTCTCCAGGGTACAGTTTCTGCATACTCTGCTTTTATTTTCTCTTTTTATCTAGCTGGTCACTAAGTTCCAACTTTCTAAATGATTCAACAACATTGTGTAATTCCTGCCTAAAGTATGTGTGTGTGGAGGCAGTATATACCCAGTTCACTCCATCCATGTACTTGGTTGTAATCTCTACATCAGAACAGCCAAGATAGTGACTGTGGGCTGTGTCTTCCTGCAATGCATACAGTGAGAAAGATCTGGTGAATATCTTGCTTTGGTTTGTGTGTTTTTTATTTTTCATGCTCACAATTAAACCTTCATGAAGTGACCCACAGAAAATTGCCTTGCAAGTCCAGCTCCAGCCAATTGTTATAGATAGACTGCACTGTCATGATGTGCAAAACTTATTATTTGTTTTTCCATTAATCACCTAGTCCCAGGTAACCTCTTTTAATGCTCCATGCCTTCACATGTTAGCCTCTAGCTATATCAATACCGCTGGTGACTGTTGGTGTTTTGTACGGTACTATATTTCCTTTAGTCACCATGCTGTCAGAATAAGAGACTAGATACGGCTTACACGGTGAAGACTGCACCATAGCCAGCAGATTAAATTGTTTGTGCTGTGTTTTTATAATATTTTCAGAGTGCAGCTGTTTTCTAGCTAGTGATGATCTGAACTGCCATTGTGCCATGTGTGACTGGCATTTCCATAGCAGAGGACTTGTTTTGAAGGTGGACTAGTTTATTGGGGTTTCTTTCAGTGCCTTTTTATTTTGCCTTTATGTTCAGAGGTAGCATCTGGTTCTGTGCACTAGATCTGTGTCATGTTGCCATTTAAAAGACCTTTTTTAAAAAATGTTAGCGCAATGACCGCGATTGTTGTGAAAATAAGAGCTGCTGATTATGTTGCGCCATCTCATGCTTGCTAAACAATATAGAGTTGTTAGTGCAATGAAGAAACACTTGCGTTCTAGTTTTTAGACCGTCTCTGGTGCTAATGACTTGCTGTCAGATTATCGTAACCCATTTTAGAGTCCCTTCTTGCGGCTTTGATTTAAAACTTGCAGCTCAATCTGTGATTATACAGTCTCCAGAGGTTAGGCATCCATCAGCACCAGAGATGAGAATCATTTTGCAGATTGTGTATTTTCTCCCCCTGTTTAATAGTCTTCAATGCCGCCTCTTGTCTTTTGACCGCAAGAAAATATCATGGCCGACTTGTTTCCTATATTGTGGATGGAAACTTTACTTTATAGTTCTGGGAGAGATTCTAGGCTCCAGCAATGTAATCGTGCTTAAAATTCTCCCCTGAGTGCAGACAAATTTTTATTATATATGAGAACCTTATATTTGCCTGCTGAGCGCTTTGTTTTTTGTAATAGTGTTTTTATGCTCTGGGAAGAGCAGTGGCATGTGGTTATTTTTTTCTTTTCCTTTCCCTTGTTTGCTAGAGGGATTAAAACTGTTGGTACGGTCTTTGTTTTGATAACTTGAATTTTATGATGGGTATTGTGTGTTTGTGTCAGAAACCAATAAAACCAACCTTTTGCGTTTGACGGGCGCTTTCTGTAGCACATTGTTACCCACATCATCTGGCCTGACTATATTCTTAATGATGTGTGGGAGACTGGCATGAGACGAATCAGTGGACTGTTTAGTCTGTCAGGTACAAAACTAAATACGGTATGGTTACTGGGCTCCATGTTTTTACCTTAATGCTTTCTTTTGTGTGTGTTTTTTGTTTTTCACAACCAATTTTTCAGAGGTGGGGATATGACTCTGCTGTGAATTTTGGTTTTTCTCTTGCAATCTCCAATAAAAATGATTTATTGCCTTTTTTTAACTGTTGATTTTTTTTTATTTTTATTTTTGTATGCTGACTGAGGAGTGCAGATTTATTGTAGCATTCTACGTAGGTCATCTATTGCTATTTTACACAAGCCCGCCTCAGAGCCCAGCAAATAAGATCAGTGTCCAAATTGGACGAGATCTGGGGGTAAATGCATCATAGTGCGTGTTGTACAAGTCGCCGGAAATCGGCGAGATGACAGCTTAAATATAAAGCGGCGCTGCCTTGTAAAGGGAAACTTTAGCCCCTGGGCTTTTTGCATCTGTGGCATCTGGTATTGGGGTTGGGAAATAACACATGCCAGTAATGATCATTTTCCCACTACATTTACCAACACGTCCGTCCATTCGATTTCTATTGCATCATCGGACATCAGGGTCATTCTTGGGCCACACAATGTGATACTGGACAAATTGCCCAATGTTGCAGCCATGTGGCTAAGATAAGTGAGTTGTTAGCAGAAACACTTGCTGCTAAGGAGCCTAAAGTGCACAAACTCATACACTGTCTTGATCCCGCTTCAGTTTGATGTCTACATTTTTCTGCTCCTCATCTGCCTGCTTTATGGTGGCTTAACATGTCTTAAATGTGAGTGTCTTACGTGAATATTCCCCTTGTGCTCCTCAACCCGGAGGAGATGTTGCAGAAACTGGGCTTTCTCTCCCCTCCCTGTCTCATTTTTTTTTTTTTTTCTCCCCTCTCTCTTTTTGTTATAATACTGTAATAATTGTCCTGGAAATCTGACATTGCTGCCAGTTTATAAACAAATTAAAGATAATGTTTATATTATACTTTTTGTACTTGCTTTTTGTCTGTAAGGGGATGTTTTGGAATTAAAATCTCCAGATATTTACTGCTGTCAAGCAATACTGGGTAGAGGTAACGGCTAATAGGTGATGGTTGTGTTACCACAGCTATTTTTGTTCTAGATTGTTAGAATTTCTAATAATGTGACAAGTGGTTGCATCAGGCATCCATTTGATGTGATGCAGATCGGGAAATTATATGGCAAGGGTTCACCTGCTGTAAATGCTTCAGGAATAATGCCAAGTCCAATTAAGTAAATATTCTTTTGTATGTATAAGGATAATTATTTACACTGGCTGGTGATTTGCATATATATGTGTGTGTAAGTTTTAGCTGGCTGAGAGAGAAACCAGCTTTGCAGCAAAGGCCATGTAACTCTCAAAATACTTTAGCTTCTAACTGGCCACAAATAAAATGTATTGATTCTGGTAAGTTGACAAATTGTTAATGACATTAATACCTGTCCGTTCGTTATGATTGAGGCCATCTTACTGTCTGCCTAAGCTGTTGGTTATGATTGCCTTTGGGTGGACCTTAAAATAGCTTAAAAGATTAAATGTGTATATCTGACACACGCCAAAACTTTCACTGTGGTGACAGGTACAACTCTGTGCAAATGTGGTGTTCTGCTAATTCCTGGTGATCTCACTTTCACCTTTTTGAAGTGCAACAAACAAATACTAAATACAGTTGTTTGTTGTATATACAAATACATCTCATGTAATGTACTCAGGAAAGGCAATTGTGAATTTTTGCACATAGGGGCAATTTAATATTGTAGAATAAAAACATTAGTCATGCGATGATATTAGCATCTGGAGAAGGGGCTCTGAGCCTCCCCTGAAACGTTCTTTCTTCAAGCAATGTGGGTTTTCTTGTTCGAGCTATGCAGCTTTTCCAGAGAAACCTGTTTTTGCCTTTTGCATTTTTTGTACAACAGGTAAAACTTGCCACTCTATTTGGTTCAGACACCATTTAAAAGGTCACCTATCAATTTAATTTTGTATTTTTTAATGGCACGTATTTTCAAAATATTTATTTCACATTTTTTAAGTTCTTTTTTTTTTTTTGCAAAATTATTAATTTGTATACCTTTTCTGTGTATTCTATTCGCTGGAGGCAGTCCTGCGCTATAATAGGGGCGAGTCTCGATCCTACGAATAGGGATTGCACAAAGTGGGAAGCGGTCACATACGAGCATTGCAACTTGTGTCTCTACAAGTTAACCCGTGCATTATACTCATGCATGCTAGTCAAATCAAGCTACTCAAGGTGTTAAAAAGGTTCTTGTCATGCATTTGGGCCTAGCCCAGGCCTCCTCAGTGGAAGAGCGTTACTTCCCGAAGCAAGCGCCCTTTTTTAACGTGGTTTTGTCCACATGTCACCACCTCATCATTTTTCTCCATCACCTCATCCTTCATCTTCATCGCCACATCCTTCATCAAGCTACTTAAGGTGTTAAAAACTCCCCACTGTCACCCTCGGCAACCACCAACCACTCCCAACTGTCACTTCTCCTTCAAGAAATATATAGGTCAGTATATAACTCTGCCCAGCAGATGGCGCTGCAGCTTGGTGTTTTTTTTTCCACACGCCACTAGGCATTTATATAGTAGATAGTGCCACTGCCACTCTGAATTTTGGCTTTCTGTTGCACTGTGGATGGAACTCTCAGGAAGAGCTTTTCTAATTTTTATGTGCAGAGAAACTCAAACCGCCATGTGATAAATAAACCTAAATAATTAACATCAGAGAAAAAGTGTAGTTTTTTTTTCAGATTCCTGTATTGAATGGTTTTTAAAAATATTAAATGCAATAATAAGACAATGGATAAAAGAGCCAAAGAAAAAAGCAGGGCCTAGCACTTAATTATGTATCAGTGGAAAAGCTCATGGACATTGCATTTACAGCGCGTCAAATAAGTATTTAACACATCAACATTTTTCTCAGTAAATATATATTTAATGTGGATTTTGAAATGAAATTTACACCAAATGTTAACAACGACCCTTGCGATCAACACATGCAAAGAAATCAAACCATAGATGTTCATAATTTATGTTTTTTATAGTAATGTGAAATGACACGGGAAAAGTAGAGTTACAAATTAATAAAATAGAGGAAATAGTAATTGAGACAAACTTGAAAAAAAAATCAAAGAGGAAGTGGCATAACAGACACAACGGAAAATCTATCTTTTATCTAGACTTGCTCTAGAATTAAAAACTTAGCATTTTTTTTTTTTTCTTTTTTTAAAATCATGATTCAACTAATGAAGATGTCCAATAAAGCCAAAAGTTGAGCGCTTTTGTCTTGTGGGGTTTTTTTTTTTTTACATTTGTCTAAAATCAAAAAGACCTTAATCTATGTGGATGTAAAAAATTTTTCATACATTGAGTAACAGCTAGAGTTCTGGAATCCATTAATACTTTTATAGAAAGCTGTTGGTGAGCTAGTTTCACATTTACTAGCTTCTGCCCATGTACTACAAATAGTTAATATACGATGGAATATAAACTACAAATTGTGTATGATGGACATGCAAGCTTTTTTTCAATAATTTTTTTATTGAAAATTTTTCATTTACATGGTATAAAATAAAAAAAAACATGGAAATGTAGGGGACAAGGATGGTAGTACATATACAGTTTAGGAACTCAGTGACAATATTTAATTTGGTATTGCACTCCTTAAAGTTAAATCGTTATTGGGAGGAGGGCACTAATGTATTTGAGGTATCTTGTGGGATAGCGTTTGTGGATATAAACTTTCAGGTGACCCACATCAAATGGGGTGAGGAAGCAAAAGAAAATGGGACACCTAGAGTTTCCATATCACAGCTTAACTGAACCTTGGTTATTTAGCTACCGGGGGAGAGATGAGGTTCTCCAGGCTTGAGCAATAACCGCCCTAGTAGCTATAAGTGTATGGTGGACTACATATCGATCCCCTGAGGATAATTGGGGAGGGAAAAGCTGTAGGAGAGCTGCCTCTGGGATAATGGGGACTGGGATCTTAATGACCTGGGATATTGTGGTAAATACTGCATCCCACAGAGTATGGGCAATGGGACAGCTCCAGAAGATATGTAACCTATCACCTGTTGCTCCACAATTCCGCCAACAGGCCTTGGACTGTGCTGGCCCCATCTTGTGGAGTCTATCTGGGGTTATATAGTGTCTGTGGATTAGTTTATAGAACATCTCTGAGTGGTTCAGACATTTTGACATCTGGTAGGTATTCCTGAAAAACTAGTTCCCATTGAGTGTCATCTAATACCAGGTCCAGGTCTCTCTCCCAAGCACGTTGGGAAGAGCGCTTCGCCTTTTGCCCTTCGGAATTGAGAAATGTGTACCAGAAATATATGGCAGCCCTATTAGCTCCTGTCATCAATCTAGCAAAAAGAAGGGAAGGTGGTTGTTGTAAGGTAAGATGATGTGAGCGTAAAGAGGTTAGCCAGTGTCTGACTTGTAGGTATTTGTAGAAGTCCTAGTTTGCTCTCTGGATTTTAACTTGTAATTGCGAAAAAGCAGAAAATAGAGATTTAAGAGTGGTGATGCCTTTAGTATACCATATATTTAGAGTGAGATCTGGAATAAGTTTCGCTAAGGCGTGGATAGATAAGTAGGAAGGGTCATAGTTTCTGTATTCTTCAGGGTCTTATCTCACAGTTGTAGCGCATCCCTCGTGAGCCTAGGAAGTTCAAATGGTGGGAGCCAGGGTTTAGGTAACCATAATAGATCAGCCAGCAGAAAGGACTGGACTCAATTACACTCCAATCGACCCATGTTTTATGGAGGGCCGGGAGGGACCAATCTTGGAGCTGTGCCAGTATGGCAGCTTCCTCGTATTTAACTATGCCCGGGGGCTTGGCCCCCCCTATCTTCTTAGGATGGGTCATAACTGTCTGAGATAGTTTTGGCGGTTTACCCTTCCACATGTAGGAGGTAAGGAGATGTCGTGGTTTATCAATATGAAATGTGGGTAGGGCTAAGGGAAGTGTGCAGAACAGGTACTTCATTTTGGGTAACAGACCTTTTTAATGCAGCAATTCTACCTAACCAATAGACCCCGTGACCCTGCCAAGACTTTGCTAAATTGGTTAAATGTATCAGTAATGAATCATAATTTGCCTCTTACAGATTATCAATATGGGGGTTAATCAGTATTCCAAGATACAATATTGAGGCTGTCTTCCAAGCATACGAGAAAGACACGTTCGAGCGAGTCAAGGGATATTAGTGGGTAAAGCATCCGTTTTGCAGGTTTTTCATTTATAATATGAGGCATTGCCATAATTAAGTAGCCAATAATGTAGAATCAGTAACAAGGTCTCTGGGTCAGTGACATACAGTAAAATATCATCAGTGAATAGACCCAATTTATGTGGGGTTGTGACCAATGTGATACCAGGGAGCCAAGCACGTCGTCTAATTTCTTCGACTAAAGGTTCTATGGCTAACAAGAATAAGAGGGGTGATAGGGGACACCCCTGCCTAGTATCATTTGTAATTAGAAATTTATCTGAAGTAAAACCATAACTGTATACAGATGCTGATGGCCCATCATAAAGTGCCATGATTGATTTTAATATCTCGTGGCTAAAACAACTGGACAAGGACCTCTCACATATATCCCCAATAAAGAATATCAAAGGCTTTTTCTGCGTCTAATGAGAGATTCCGCAACTGATCTAGAGATGTGTTAACTTGTTCAAGGATATTAATTGTTCTGCGTGTGTTATCAGATGCCTGTCGACCCAAGACAAAGCCTACATTATCTGGATGTATTCGTTCTGGAATTAGGGGGCTAAGACAATCTGCAATTAATTTCACATAGATTTTAATGTCTGAGTTGAGTAAGACTATCGGCTTATAGTTTTGGCAAAGGGTTGGGTCCTTCTTACCTGGTTTGGGAATTGTCACAATACGAGACTCAATCATCTCTGGTGGAAAACATCCCTATCTAGTACCTTCATTATACAATTATTCTAAATAAGGGAGGAGTTCAACCTGAAACGTAGTGTAAAAAAGATTAATGAACCAATCGGGTCAGGGAGCTTTGTCCTTGGGTAATGTTTTAATCACTGATAAAATCGCTGCCCGAGTCCATCGGGGCATTAAGGGCCTCCTTTAGGTCAGGGTCTAATGACCGGAGGTTGAGCTCATTCTTGAGCTCATCCTTCAATTAGGGGCTGTGTTGTCGGAGGGGTGTTTTATGCAGTTACAGAGGTTATACAACTTGGATTAATAAGCCGCAAAGGCATTAGCCATGGCTTTGGGATTGGATATTCTGGCTCGAGTCATCTAGCAAATATTCAATATTGGTTGTGCTCTTTGTCCTCTCAGCTTCCTAGCAAGCATTCAACCTGCCCTATTACCTGAACCATAATACTTTTGACGTAGTCTATTCATTGCTTGTATGGGAAATAGAAGTAGCTTTGTGAGCTCAGACTTGATTTGTGCAGTGCAAATTTTTTTTTTTTAACAATTTTTTTTTATTATTAAATCCACAGGGGTGACAGCAATTGTGTAGAAGATAACAGGGAAGGAAAAAAAAATCGAACAAAGTCACAATACATGTTAAGAAAAGCTATGCATAGTGGATAAATGAAAAGTTGTGCTGTCTCAAGCAATATCAGTATTATTAGGAGGGTAATGGGGGAGGGGGGGTTGGTCGTCGGCTGTAATGAACCAAGGAGAGGAGGAACCTCAGGGCAAAGGAAATGACTCAGCTTGCAGGAGTGTTATGAGTGGGGGTGGGAGGTATGGATGAGGCAGTGCCAACAATACCAAAAATTGGGGGGGGGGGGGGGGGCATTCTGGGGTTGTTACTGATATAGCCAGGGTGCCCAGATTTGGTGAAAATTGTTTTCCTTATCTCGTAGGTGGAAGGCAATTTTCTCCATGTTGGCAATGAACCAGATATAGGATTTTAGAGAAGATGCAGCGGTGCTCTGCGTTTCCACAATTTGCCTATCGGGCACCTAGCGGCCGCCAAGACATGCAAGGCCAATTTCGAATAGTGGGCATCGACATCTTGTATAGCAGAGGAGGAAGAACCAAGGGTCCTTCCTAAAAGGGATTTGGAGAAGGGAGGACAGGAGGCTAGCTACTCTATCCCAGAAGGAGGAGATGACAGGGCACCTATATGACCGCATTCCCGCCGACAGGCAGGGGAAGCAGTCGGATACATTGTTGCGAGTCTGTCAGGTGTAAGATACCATCTTTAATAGATCTTGTATGCTTTCTCCTTTTAATTTATGTGGATATGGAACTGGAGGCCACGCTCAATCTGATGGTCTCCCAGCAGTCCTCCTCTGAATGCGAATTTTAAGGTCACCTGAGGGTTGTACCTTGTTAATGGATTAAAGAGACGACAGCTCCGTCTCCAATTTGTTTCTAAGGATGTGCGCTTAAGTCTCGCTCCTGTCTGGATAGCTGTACCCCATAGGACCACTTTCATGGCACACCAGAAGTTGAAGACAGAGGTGTCACCCGGGGAGTTTGTGGCAAATTATGTCGCAAATGCTTCCTTAAACGATTCCTTATCTTCTAACACAGTGAGTAGGTGTGGGGCCATGAGCCAGGGGGAATCAATGAACTAGGGAATTTCCAAGTTCAGACTACCAGGTCATGATCGGACCATACTATCGGCAGGATTTTGATTGATTTCATATTTTGAAGTGCCCATTTGTCTGTAAGAATTAAATCAATACAGGAATAGGAGTTAAGGAAGAATAATTTGTATAGTCCCTCTCCAGTGGGTCTTGAATCGTCCAAACATCCTAAAGTCCGAACTCTGCCAGTAACCTAGAGAAGGTGGCAGAAGGCCCTGCCGTAGTATCTACTGTGGGTGGGGTAGAAGCATTTAATCTATCTACTTTGGGATCCGCAACATTATTAAAATCGCCCATAAGTGTATCTCGTTTATCTCGCAGCTCTAAGAAAAGGCACTTGACGAGAGTCAGGTGCATATTGGGATACAATAGTGGCCATCTAGAGACCCAATCACTATCAGAAAATGAACATTTTTATCTTCAATACTAGAATATAGAGTGAAGTTAGCTTTAACATTGAACAAAAGAGCAATTCCATTTATTTTATAAGGGGCATTGGCTGTATAACAATGTAAATTTGCTATCTCTGACGTTGGCCAGAAAATGGGTTTCTTGGACAGCCACGACAACTCCCTGTTTGAAGAAATATGAGAGTGCCAACCTATGTTTGTTGGGGGAATTCAGCCCCTGTACATTTAATGATAAAAATGTAACAATTCAAGTAAATATTGGGTAGTGGAGACCATATTGCAGACTGTTGTATATGGGATCTGCATCAGTGTACTTGACAAGCAGGCTTTTTATATGTTTATTGCCATTGAAAAGGGACTTATAGTTAATGAATAATTTTTAGCTAGGTAATGCACTTACACTCCAGAATACAATGTTGTCTTTCTGGAGTATCAAGTTTGTTCTGGAACATAATTATTTTAGGTTTTTAACTTTTTAAAAAAACAAACAAAAAAATGTAATTTGTTTCTTTAAACAGTAAACACCAAACAGTGAAATAACAGGTCTCAGGTGATTGCAGCGCACACACAATGTACTATTGGTACAAGATATAATACTGAGTGAATGTAAATTAAATATATATAGAAAACGTTTGAGAGGTAAGAGAAACTACCCAAGATTAAAAAATACAAAATCTGACACCTACACTGTTGAATGAGGTTCTACATGTGAAATGTCAAAGTTTATAGGTTGAAAAAAGACACAGAAAAAGGATTAAATGTCTACCCAATTATCTGTAAAGACACCAAGGGGTATATTTACTAAACTGCGGGTTTGAAAAAGTGGAGATGTTGCCTATAGCAACCAATGAGATTCTTGCTGTCATTTTGTAGAATGCACTAAAAAAATTACAGCTAGAATCTGATTGGTTGCTATAGGCAACATCTCCACTTTTTCAAACCCACAGTTTAGTAAATCTAGCCACAAGTGGTTGATTCAAACACCTTAAGGGATATCATCTTGATTAGGTTTGGGAAGCAACTCTATATAAAGACCCCACTTAGAATAGAATTTAAGAACAGCTTTCTCAATATCTGAAAAGATGCACATATACCAAAGGAAAGAATTTCCAATAGTTTCATTATTACTTAATTTAAAAAAGGAGTAGAGAAAATCCAGTTGCGTAGAATCATTTTTTCAGCAACTGTCTCACTATTAAGGTTGGTTCCATATTACCAAGGGGCAGGCTATCTATCCAGAAATCAAAATTGCACAAAAGTAATCCCAAAAATTGAATTCAAGAAAACTAGATTCTTATTCTAAAACTGGGGTATTTTTCTCTACCCCCAAATTATTCATTTTTTTTTAATTTCTGGGATTACCATAAAACATTTTGCGTATGGCAGTAGGTGATGGTGCATGTTAAGGTCCCTGAAAACTGAATGCATAGGAAACTCATTTCTATGAGAGCCTGTGTGGTGGCTGATGGGCAGTTTCTGTATGGGCCTTGGCCAGTGGAGGGAAATTTGCAATCCACATTTGAAAGAGGCTCTCTAAAACACTACTAGGATAATGGATATCACCAAGTACCATAAATACCATAAATTTGCCAGTTTTTTTTTTTTTTTTTAAATAATTATTTTTAAACTTAGCAGTTATAAAAAGGATATAACACAAGAAAAAGAACAAGTGGACTGCAAAGAATATTCAACCATTACAGTAATATAAATGGACACTGGTGATACATTTAGAAAAGGTGTCAATGCAGTTTTCATTAATAAAGATACAATACAAGACTCGAGCATCTGTGACGTAAAACATCCCCGTCTAGTACCTTCATTATACAATTGTTCTAGAGCCCAAACATAGTAGTACTGTATTTTTTGTTCTATTTTTCATTCCCATTTTGATTGGACAAGGTAAAAAAGGGGAGAAGGGTAGAAAGGAGTGGGCGGGGTTATTGGTTACCCAGAAAGTTGTCTGGTTATTTTATAGTGGAATCGGACTGAACATTTTTAAGTTTGGTCCCCTGTAATCATTTCTGGGGCTCCAAATAGGGGCATAGTAGATTAGTCCCCTTGTGGGAACCGCCCTGGCGCTAAGCAGATGATAGGTCTAATTTCTAAAATTGGAAACCTCCGTTATTTCCCCTGCAGCTTAAACCCCGGTAAAACAGACCGTAACAATAAATACAGCACACAAAACGTTTAGCGCTGGGAAACTTGACTAGGTGATTGCTCACTGTAAATAGAATATCATATGGCATCACATATGGAGTACAAACAAGATTTATTAAAACAAAATGATCACACAGTGTAATCCATACAGTTATGCACAATAATGTACTGTAGTCTATAAAATAATAGAATCACATGGACATGTTCTATTACCCTAATTCAAGGACAATGATGGACTATATGTCACAAGGTAAATGTATCCCTAGTGGGAGAAACTCAGACCATACACGGGTCGGAATAATATCGATGAAAAAGACACACTCTTGAAAATGTTAAATTTCCTAAATAGCATAGGAACTGAATGCATGCATGATTCAAAAATATAAAAACAATGTAAAACATAAAACGCAAAAAGAGTCCAAAAGTGTGGTTGCCAGTATAGTTCCTGATTCCTAGGTCAGAAGAAATATATCCAAGAGAGGTATATGCATATACTCTGAAACTCAATCATATATTAGATTATGCGGTTTCCTCCTATATATATCTGAAGACCGTGCCTGTTCCTTCGGATATATAGATGTTTGGAACACTCTTCAAAAGTCTGAACGTAGAATAAGGTATTTAGCAGATCTTACCGCGTCCTGGAGCTTCTTACATGAGTCGTGGGATAAGGCTCCTCCGATCCAGATCCTATTCACGGGAAATGGTCAGTGGGCCAGACGGTCGTTTCGTGGTGGCTAATTCCGAGTATACGTCTCAGTGTCCCGGGAACTGATGTTCGATATTAATTGTTCCCCTTGAATTCAATATGTAGACAGGACAAACGGAAAAGCCGCAAGCTAAAGTAGCTCTCTCTTCTTACACAGCGCTGTGTTCTCTGGGAATAGTTGGTTATACAACTTGCTGACGCGTTTCATCCTTTACCAATTAGGACTTTCTCAAAGCTATATCCCTCATACTCTTAGCTCCTATTTAAAGTGTTTTGGGTGTGGTTTTCCCACAGGTAATTATCCCCTTAGAGCGAAATCATTCATTTCATACTCCTCATTTCAAAATGCAAAGGTATCCATCCGTATATCAAAGGATCAACAAATTCTGTACAAAGATGGATATACAGACACACCTCCGATTTGATATATTGTTCTCTATATATAATCTAATCCACCAAAAGATCTACGTGTTTATACACTGATGTAAATTGCTTCAGATCCATTTGTCGCTCACTAGGTCCTGCTTGTTGTTTTATACAAGACATCTTGCACTGACATATATATGACTGTGCATATCCATCTCCTACATATATAATCTCCATTACTGAGACCATGAGGCACACGTTTTACCCCGTTCTAAATCTTACAATCGTATATCTTTCCGTTATCCGTCTCATCTCAATGGGATTAGTATTCCAATGAATATCCTGACCATCTCCTCTTTCTTTTCATTCATAGATACTCACAAAGTGAGTGGAAAGTAGGAGTACATTTTACCTCCCGGATATTTTCTTAGGAATTAATAAAACTTTTGCCTAATAAAATACAATACAATACAATAAGATAAGATAAAATAAATAAATAAATAGCCTTCATTTCCTTTAGATATCCAGTCACCATATCCATAAATATAAGATGGATTAGAGGAACACTGCATTGAAAAGTATATATACATAGAAAGAAAGTAGATGTATATCAAACACCAATCGATTATGTTCCTCCCTATATATGCTCACCATCCACAACAGTGTGAACATACTTAACTATTTACCTCGTACAATTGTTGACATTCACCAATCGCCAGAAAATTCACTGGTCATTTTTTATAGAACATATGCCTCCGAAAGATAATGTTCCGCATATATAATGGTAAATGACCGATATAATCCTTCTTATGAAGGAAGGATATACAGAATATAACTCATTATCATTTTGTCATATATCGCTGAATATCAATAAACAATTTTCTTAGTATTTCTCCATATATCTCTCCCATTCCACACACCTTCGATTTATTGAATGACCACCTTTAATATCAATATGGACTTCGCTATTTTCTATATCCAAATTGGTGGAGAGAAAATGTAGGTATAGAAAATGAGAGAAGATGTAATTGGAGGGACGAGTACTATAAAGGGAGGATAAGAAGTACCCATGCTTAACCTGTCCTCTTTCTAAAAGAGTGAAACAGGTTAATCGCAAAAGTCTAATGCTTCATTTAGACCAAAAGGAGAAAGGGTTCTTAGTTTAAAAATCCAAGATGACTCACATAGACAGATTTTTTTGAATCTGTCGCCCCTCCTTAAAGTTGATACTATATGTTCGAGACCAGTGATCCTTAAACATGCTGGATCTCTGTTGTGGGTTTCTGCGTAATGTCTCGACACACTATGTGTCGGAAGGCCATTCAAAATATTTCGTCTATGTTCCCGGAACCTTACTTTAAGGGACCTGGTAGTGCGACCAACATACTGGAGTTGGCAACTATACTCCAGCATATACACAGTATATGAAGTGTCACAATTTATGAAATATTTAATAGGAGATTCTATTCCACTTGTATTGGATTTCACCTTCATTACTCTATTCGCAATATGTCCACACGTCAGGCATCTTGTTTTACCACACCTATAGCATCCCTTTGGTTTATCCGGGAGCCATGTTCTCTCTTTTATGGACTGTTCTTGTTTTAGCATGCTGGGAGCTAAGATATTCTTTAGATCCACAATTTTTCTAAAAATGACATTTGGTGTGTCCTCTAAGATGTTTTTTAATATACTATCTTCTTTCAAAATTCCGAAATTTCTCCTAACCACATTACGAATTTGTTTGAATTTAACATTAAATACAGAGATAAAGGCCGGATTATCACTGTTAAACCCTTTTTTTTTTTATTTCAACTTTTGATCATCTAAGGGTCCTAGAAGGAAACTCCTATCTAGATTAGGGGCATAGGCTGCAGCCTCATTAAGAACTTTCTCGGGATATCCTCTTTTATTGAAATTTTCCAACATCTTGTTAGATTGAATCAAGAAATCTTGGTCCTCAGAGCAGTTTTTTCTTAACCTGCCTAATTGTCCCCTAGGTATATTGTTTACCCATGGGCGATGGTGTCCGCTTTCATAGTGAAGATAATTACAGGCGTCTGTTGGTTTATTATAATTCGAGGTTGTGATTTTATTAGCAGTTGCTGTCACTGTTACGGCTAAAAAAATTATAGTTTCCATGTTAAAGGTATGTGTAAACTTTAAATTGAATGTATTATTATTAAGAAATTCCACAAACTCCATTGCTGAGTCTGAACCACCCTTCCAAACAAAGAATAAATCATCTATATATCTGCTGTACAGGACCAGTTTCGCGCCAAACCGACCTCCCATATGAGCTCCTCCTCCACTAGCCCCATATAAAGGTTGGCAAAGCTCGGCGCGAACCTGGTCCCCATCGCCATACCAAGCGTCTGTAAATAAAAACGGTTCTCAAACAAAAAAGAATTATATTGATAGAATTCCAGATAGAGATGGAACAATAAGAAGAGGAATTTCAGATCCCAATTCGATATGAGAAAGGGAAATAACTATAGAGAAGACGAAATAGAAACACGGGGTAGATATAGTCCGAGACGGTCAGAAAGACAAAACCCGTGGCAGAGGCATAGACCCACGGGCCATAGAAATGGTGAGAACTCTCCTCGGAAATTGGGAGCTAGACCCAAGCAAAGAGGACTAGATACTCCCAAGGATACCAGTGATTTATTAGAGAAAAGCCCAGAACGGAAAATAGGCTTACATCAAAACCCGTATCACACATTATATCAAACAACACCAAAAAGAGGAAGGGAATCAGAGGAAAGAGAGTACGGGGGGAACAACGGAAGAAGGACGAGGGCGAGATAATATCTAGGGGGCTATTTAATCTATCTAAAAAAGCCCTCACTCCCTATCAGTCTAAATTGTTATCTAGGGGTCTAAATTTTGCCCCGACGAAAGAACCCAATTTATTCAACCTGTTTGTTGAATTAAACAAGTATGTCCGAACCTTGTGTAGAAAGAGATATTTCGCCACAAAGAATTTAAAGAAACATTCTATAGAGGGAGTCCCTATCATTTTGGATAAAAGTGACCAAAGTGGTATAGATATTCTTGAGACCTTATGGGAGGAAAATAAAGTGGAGGGCACTGAGGATGCCCCTATTTTTGATATTAACAATATTTCTGATAGTGCCTCAAAGGAGGCGTCTGGCTCTGCTTTTAAACGGAGATCCAGGTTTTATCCTTTGAATCAGAAGAGCCCGGCTATTACGATTTTCTACAACAGAACATTACAAGATTTTACATCTATCTGCCATAAAACCAATAGCAATAAGAGAAAAGATGGTACTATGGGAGACTATATTCCAACTGATAATCTTCGTTACCATTCTAATTTACATCCTAAGGAAAGACAAGCCCTTAGAGAACTTAGAAGTGACCCTTCCATAGTGATCAGATCAGCCGATAAAGGAGGGGGGGTGGTCATCATGGATAGGGATCAATATATTGCTGAAGCATATAGACAATTAGGAGACACTGCATGTTACCAAATTTTAGATAGGGATCCGACTCAGACCTTTCAGATGGAACTAAAAACACTACTATTTAAAACTATGAATGATGAGGTGATATCTAGAGATGAATATCTATTTTTGTTTATAGACTATCCGGTGATCCCAATATTCTATCACCTACCGAAGCTGCATAAGACTCTGATTTCTCCTCCGGGACGCCCCATAATATCGGGCATTGGTTCCTTAACTTCGAATCTTTCGGCCTTCGTGGATTATCATCTACAGGGTTTTGTTCCATGTTTACCTTCGTATATTAAAGATACTATCCACTTTCTTAATATGGTGAATGAATTAGAGTGGAAACCGGAGTATGGTTTTTTAACACTCGATGTCCAAGCGTTGTACACCAATATTCCCCATGAGGGAGGTGTAGAGGCAGTTAAGAAGTTTTTAAATAAAGACATTAACTTCACGAAGAAGAAACGGGACTTTATTTTGGATGCAATTAGGTTTATTTTAACCCACAATTATTTTTTGTTTGAGAACCGTTTTTATTTACAGACGCTTGGTACGGCGATGGGGACCAGGTTCGCGCCGAGCTTTGCCAACCTCTATATGGGGCTTGGGAGGAGGAGCTCATATGGGGGGGTCGGTTTGGCGCGAACCTGGTGCTGTACGGCAGATATATAGATGATTTATTCTTTGTTTGGAAGGGTGATTCAGACTCAGCAATGGAGTTTGTGGAATTTCTTAATAATAATACATTCAATTTAAAGTTTACACATACCTTTAACATGGAAACTTTAATTTTTTTAGACGTAACAGTGACAGCAACTGCTAATAAAATCACAACCTCGAATTATAATAAACCAACAGACGCCTGTAATTATCTTCACTATGAAAGCGGACACCATCGCCCATGGGTAAACAATATACCTAGGGGACAATTATGCAGGTTAAGAAAAAACTGCTCTGAGGACCAAGATTTCTTGATTCAATCTAACAAGATGTTGGAAAATTTCAATAAAAGAGGATATCCCGAGAAAGTTCTTAATGAGGCTGCAGCCTATGCCCCTAATCTAGATAGGAGTTTCCTTCTAGGACCCTTAGATGATCAAAAGTTGAAATAAAAAAAAAGGGTTTAACAGTGATAATCCGGCCTTTATCTCTGTATTTAATGTTAAATTCAAACAAATTCGTAATGTGGTTAGAAGAAATTTCGGAATTTTGAAAGAAGATAGTATATTAAAAAACATCTTAGAGGACACACCAAATGTCATTTTTAGAAAAAATGTGGATCTAAAGAATATCTTCGCTCCCAGCATGCTAAAGCAAGAACAGTCCATAAAAGAGAGAACATGGCTCCCGGATAAACCAAAGGGATGCTATAGGTGTGGAAAAACAAGATGCCTGACGTGTGGACATATTGCGAATAGAGTAATGAAGGTGAAATTCAATACAAGTGGAATAGAATCTCCTATTAAATATTTCAGAAATTGTGACACTTCATATACTGTGTATATGCTGGAGTATAGTTGCCAACTCCAGTATGTTGGTCGCACTACCAGGTCCCTTAAAGTAAGGTTCCGGGAACATAGACGAAATATTTTGAATGGCCTTCCGACACATAGTGTGTCGAGACATTACGCAGAAACCCACAACAGAGATCCAGCATGTTTAAGGATCACTGGTCTCGAACATATAGTATCAACTTTAAGGAGGGGCGACAGATTCAAGAAAATCTGTCTATGTGAGTCATCTTGGATTTTTAAACTAAGAACCCTTTCTCCTTTTGGTCTAAATGAAGCATTAGACTTTTGCGATTAACCTGTTTCACTCTTTTAGAAAGAGGACAGGTTAAGCATGGGTACTTCTTATCCTCCCTTTATAGAACTCGTCCCTCCAATTACATCTTCTCTCATTTTCTATACCTACATTTTCTCTCCACCAATTTGGATATAGAAAATAGCGAAGTCCATATTGATATTAAAGGTGGTCATTCAATAAATCGAAGGTGTGTGGAATGGGAGAGATATATGGAGACATACCAAGAAAATTGTTTATTGATATTCAGCGATATATGACAAAATGATAATGAGTTATATTCTGTATATCCTTCCTTCATAAGAAGGATTATATCGGTCATTTACCATTATATATGCGGAACATTATGTTTCGGAGGCATATGTTCTATAAAAATTGACCAGTGAATTTTCTGGCGATTGGTGAATGTCAACAATTGGACGAGGTAAATAGTTAAGTATGTTCACACTGTTGTGGATGGTGAGCATATATAGGGAGGAACATAATCGATTGGTGTTTGATATACATCTACTTTCTTTCTATGTATATATACTTTTCAATGCAGTGTTCCTCTAATCCATCTGATATTTATGGATATGGTGACTGGATATCTAAAGGAAATGAAGGCTATTTATTTATTTATTTTATTTTATCTTATTCTATTGTATTTTATTAGGCAAAAGTTTTATTAATTCCTAAGAAAATATCCGGGAGGTAAAATGTACTCCTACTTTCCACTCACTTTGTGAGTATCTATGAATGAAAAGAAAGAGGAGATGGTCAGGATATTCATTGGAATACTAATCCCATTGAGATGAGACGGATAACGGAAAGATATACGATTGTAAGATTTAGAACGGGGTAAAACGTGCGCCTCATGGTCTCAGTAATGGAGATTATATATGTAGGAGATGGATATGCACAGTCATATATATGTCAGTGCAAGATGTCTTGCGTTGCGGACACAGGACATATGTATAAAACAACAAGCAGGACCTAGCGAGCGACAAATGGATCTGAAGCAATTTACATCAGTGTATAAACACGTAGATCTTTTGGTGGATTAGATTATATATAGAGAACAATATATCAAATCGGAGGTGTGTCTGTATATCCATCTTTGTACAGAATTTGTTGATCCTTTGATATACGGATACCTTTGCATTTTGAAATGAGGAGTATGAAATGAATGATTTCGCTCTAAGGGGATAATTACCTGTGGGAAAACCACACCCAAAACACTTTAAATAGGAGCTAAGAGTATGAGGGATATAGCTTTGAGAAAGTCCTAATTGGTATAGGACGAAACGCATCAGAAAGTTGTATAATCAACTATTCCCAGAGAACACAGCGCTGTGTAAGAAGAGAGAGCTACTTTAGCTTGCGGCTTTTCCATTTGTCCTGTCTACACATTGAATTCAAGGGGAACAATTAATATCGAACATCGTTTCCCGGGACACTGAGACGTATACTCGGAATTAGCCACCACGAAACGACTGTCTGGCCCACTGACCATTTCCTGTGAATAGGATCTGGATCGGAGGAGCCTTATCCCACGACTCATGTAAGAAGCTCCAGGACGCGGTAAGATCTGCTAAATACCTTATTCTACGTTCAGACTTTTGAAGAGTGTTCCAAACATCTATATATCCGAAGGAACAGGCACGGTCTTCAGATATATATAGGAGGAAACTGCATAATCTAATATATGATTGAGTTTCAGAGTATATGCATATGTGTGCTGCATTTTGAGGCTAGACATTTCTAAAGTTTTGGCCAGGTACAGCGTTTAAATGGGAAGTAAGCTGGCACTTAATTTTGTGGCCTATAGGAAAAATGCAAGGGTATATTACTAAGTTTTTATAAGAGGAAGTTTGAAGGACAAAGGCAACACCTGTTAAAGAGACCAGTACTCTTCAGTCTCAAAAAGAGGAATTACAAGATCTAACTGATCCTCATTTATCTCTTTGACACTTTTTATAGTTGTTAATCAGAAGATGAAGCTCCGGTTTATGAAGGCAATAAGTGCTGTTCTTGCATGAATGATGGGTCCTTTTCTGTTAACTTTTTAGTCAAGAGTTTATAGATAAGACTCACATGAGGTATGGCTACGACGCCATTCTGGATGAGAGCACGAGACGAGAGCTCCATCTTAATCCAAAGGCTTATTTGCCTTTTCAGACTCCCTGCTCCCTTTCACCTACCACAAATTGGGGCTAATCTCTCCTGGACCCTGCTGAGAGTTTTCTGGCACCCACCCTGCTGGCAGGGAGCACTTACCCTACATCAGCAGGGCTGTCCAGCTGGGGCTGCACTCCAGCTCCTTGCTGGATCGTGGTTACTATATCCTGTCGCCATCCTATTGCCTTGGGGACTCACAGGATGGGAGACTAACCTGTGTTGTTCCACAGTAGCCAGACCTAGCTCACCAAACCCTGGACACCTGAACATCGCAGTCTGCTCCTGGAAACTGGTGCTGCTCTCCTCTTCTGCTGTCCAACACCATGAGATGTCGCCATCTTTACTGTCGGCTTTTTCCTCCTGCGACTCTGTGCCCCTTTACTGAGGTGACCAGGAACTTTTTCTCATTGGCCCAGGAACTTTTTCCTTTACCCCACAGCGGACTTTCCAGGACTGCCTTCTACTAGTCTTGTGACACCCTTCCACTTTAACCCTGGACTGCCCTTCTTCAGTGTCCCCCACAGACCGCCTCTTACAAAAACTTAGTGCAGTACTGACTGGGGAGGTCTCCACTGCCCGGCAATCTGCGCTGCCTCACGAGAGAAAGTGGTGCGTTGTACGTAGCATCAAGCCCCTGCCTGGCTGGGCAGAGCGATGAGCAGAGATCTTTTTTTTTGCTAACTACCACTGCTGGAAATCTAAATTACACCACAGAGGCAGAGACCAGGAGGTTTGTTCACCCTTTCTCCTCCAATATTATTGTCCTTTGCATTACACCTCCTCAACTGTGGCTGCATTGTTTTGACCAGCAGCACCCACCTGACAAGCAGTACCCACACTTCACAATCTGGGCACACAAACACTGCTATACCTCAGATTTGGCACAACCTTTAGCCTTTCCTGACTTGGACTTTTCTGTTTCACCATTGTATTCTAACTGCAGCCTCAGTGTCATTCTCCTCAAAGCAGCTCTGGTTACTTCTATATATTTGCTGTCATAAGCTGGTCACTTGTAACATTACACAGTATTCAGGCTGAGATCTGGACCTGCTAGAGACCACCATCTAGTGGACTTTCCTCATATTACTTCTTCAGTGTCAAAGACCTTTATCATTCTAATACAACTTCTCATCCATTCATCAGGCACTCAAGACCTCCATCATAAACATTGCACTCAACCTGGTGATCACTAAACCTGCATTGAATATGTGACCACCTCCACTTTGCCTGGACCTAGACGGACCCCTCTCATACAAGCCATTTCTAGTGTGCGGCCTCTCGCAACCCTCACTGTGCCATCCTTGCCCTCTCCTTCCCTCTCCATCTCATCAAGCTTACTGACTGTTCATATTTATTTCCCAATGTTAAACAAACCAAAGAAACCAGCTTCAGTTAACATTTTCAGATAAAAATCCAAAGCCTCTCCTTCACAATCGGATCACCTGGAGGCATCGGGCTCCTCGCTATCCGCGGAAGTTGAGCTGGACCCTCAGACTCAACCTGGTGATCACTAAACCTGCAATGAATATGTGACCACCTCCACTTTGCCTGGACCTAGACGGACCCCTCTCATACGAGCTATGTCTAGTGTGCGGCCTCTCGCAACCCTCACTGTGCCATCCTTACCCTCTCCTTCCCTCTCCACCTCATCAAGCTTACTGACTGTTCACATTTATTTCACAATGTCCAACAAACCAAAGAAACCAGCTTCAGGAGCTTCAGTCAACTTTTTTGGATCCAAAAAGCCTCTCCTTCACAATACGATCACCTGGAGGCATCGGGCTCCTCGCTTTTTGCCGGAAGTTGAGCTGGACCCTCAGATTCAAGCCGTGATGACTAACCTCCTTCAAGGTGTTAAGACAGCATTCCATCAAGAACTTTTTAAAGCAGTTAATGATTTCAAATCTGAATTAAACTCATTGGGCAATGAGACAAATGCCCTAGAAACAAAAACGGATGACCTTTTGCAGTTCACAGACTGTTCTTAGCAAGGAACTATCCCGCCTTCATGATGAAGTTGAGGCCCTGAAAGAGAAACAGGAGGACTCTGAAAATCAATCTCGCCACAACAATATCCGCATTTGAAATGTTGCAGAGGATATTTTTCTGACAGAACTTCACTCTTTTGTCAAAGACCTTTTTCTCCACATGCTTCTGGACCTCTCTGACGTGGACTGCCTCATCGATCGGAGCCATAGGGCCCTTAGGACCAAGCCTGCCACTGGTCAGCTTACATGGAATATTATTGTCCGTTTGCACTATTTTCGTACTAGAGAATGCATCCTAACAGATACCAGGGACATGTCTGTCCTTCTCTTCCATGACATGGATATCCAGCTGCTTCAGAACCTTGCACCCTCCAAAACGGCGACACTTGCAGCCTATTACTAGGATTCTCCATCAGCACAATATTCGCTATCGCTGGGGCTTCCCGTTTCAACTTCAGGTCTTTGCTGCCAACACCTCTCACTATGTTAAAATGCTGGACCAAGGTCAAGACCTACTCGCCAAATTGGATATTCTTCTCCACAGTTCAGATCTCTATAGGTCCAGCGCTCAGTGCCTCGCAACCTGAGTGGTCCCGTGCCTCATGCTGCCAAGTCCAGAATACTACCCCAACTTGAGGAGACTTTTGGTATTATTTGCTCCCTTCTTTGCCTCTGGAAAAAATGGGGAGTGGCTATTCTGATCCACAGCAAAGTACCCTTCCTACCCTCCACTATGTACACAGACCTGGAGTGCTCTGTTCCTATCAATCTTGTCTCGGTCTGTGCCCCAAATCAGAAGCAGAATACCTTCTTTTCCAGACTCTCTTTAAATGCATTGAGTGACTGGAGCGGAGTCACGTGATAGTCAGCAATTTTAATGTACTTCTAGATCCCACCCTGGATAAATCCCCCCACCCTTCCTCCCAGCGGGTAGCTCCCCCCTCTACAGATTCTACATCTCTAGCCACTCTGCTCACCCACCACATGTATGACTCCTAGTGTCTTTGCAATTCCGAGGCAAGAGACCACACCAACTTCTCTGCCCCTCATCAACTATACTCCCATAAAGATATGCTTCATGTCTCCCTTTCCCCTCATGTGACCCAAGCAGGCATCACTCCCCCCTTCTGGATCAAACATGCGGGGGTGTTCCTCTTCCTTGACCTTCATAAACATCTGCCGCACTCCCGTAGGTGGCGCTTAGATGACTCCCTCCTGCTTAATCAAACTACTATCCTAGACATTAAAGCCACAATTTTAAATTCCTTCCTAGACAACTTGACTCTCAATGTAATACGGGAGTCATCAAGTTGGCCCAAAAGGCCACTCTATGAGGCCAATTGCTTAGCATTAGAGCGGCTTTTAGGAGAAGGACCATGGAGGACATATCATACCTAGAACTGTCTCTCTCCCTTCACTTGGACCTTTATGGCTACTTTTCAGGCTACAAGGTCAACCCGGACAGAGGTGCTGGAATTTTATATCCCTTCACCAGACGTTCCTTGAGCACTCATTCCCCTTCAACTGGCACCTCCAAAAAATCAAATATCTTGGGGTTTATATTACTAAACGCTACCATCAACTCTTGGATATCCCTGATTTTCATTGCAACTATCTCTCCGCCCAACTTGCTCAATGTGTCCTATGGTGTGGTTCTGAATCCTCCAGAGTCTGGGTACGTACCGAAGCAGAAGCTTTTGGACTACATTCACTGTCTTCTCTCCTCTTGATCCCAAGGGCTCATCGCCCAAAATGCACCCTACTCCATCCTGTCATTTCTCACTCTCTGACGGTTTGAGAATTCTCTTCTCAACTGTACAGCCTCTCTCCTCATCCTTCCCCAGCAATACCGTAGTTTAACTCCTCTGAATGTTCTCCGGGTATCACTCCAAATACGATTCAGACATGATACTCACAGGGAGACGGACACCTCAACAACCTTACTACCATTGCATTGTTCCCTCAATTCTCTGATATTCAGCCCTGCCTACACATCCCCTTGAAATGTTTTTACCAATACTTGCAGCTACGCCACTTCCACAGCTCAATTAAAACTTTGCCTCTCCTCCCGCCCTCTCACTACTTTTGAAACAATGTCTACGTCACTCTCTATGAAAGGTCTCATTTCTATGCTTTACTAGGAACCTGTACTGTCTATCCCCATGAACTTGTATGGAAACGAGACCTTGGTGAGACTCTACTAGATGAAGAATGGTTCAGAGATCCATGAGAATGCTGCCTCCAGCTCTATCTGCGTTAAAGTCAAAGAAAATGTCTTCGCTTTTCATTTTTCAACTTCTTGCTTCACCCTTTGTGGAATTAGCCACATAACTCCTTTCTCCCTCTCTCCTTTCTTCTTCTCTTTCCCTTCCCTCTACGACCTCATACAATCTTGGTCAGTTAATGAAACAAATTTTTGACACATCCGACATTAGGCGCTGCTTTTTTATGCTGCTAGTTGTTTTTGTTAACTACTCATTGCTGTATATGAATACTCTTAATGCTGGTTGTATTTTTCCATAACCTTGCAAAAATAAGTTTTTTTTTAAAAAAAAAAGACTCCTACTATGTCCTGAACATTTTGAAAGCCCTTTGGATCCAGAACGTAGCCATGAGTAAACTATAAAAATATCTTTGGGTTGGACTGTATCCTTATCAAAGATTGATTGGCCCGATATTAATAGTAGTGTGCACCCTGAAACGATGAACAATTATCGTTCTAAAGCACGTGAAATTGTTGATCGAGATTTTACGTTCAGCAATGGAACAATGTTCTTACAATTCTGTAGTCTGTCACTCGTCACTCATGATCTCCATAAAGTTTAGAGTCATTATCTTTTCAGCCAATGGTAATGACAAATGAAGAGCACAGATCTGAAGATGTATAGCAGGGGTGTCCAAACTTTTAGCTTCCCTGGGCCACATTGGAAGACGAAAAGTTGGTTTGGGCCGCACATAAAATACACTAACACTAACGATAGCTGATCATCCAAAAAAACATAGAAAACATAGTTAACATATTAAACTTACTTGGAAATGAAGTTAGTAAGAGTTAGGAAACCTGTTGCAGAATCATGATTAAAGCAGTAGTCCCATTACCAGCTGCAATTTAACTTACCTGCATCTGCCCCTTAGTGGGGTTCGGGGAATTAAATGGCAAAAACTTTTTTTTCCTCTCTTTCTGCACCCATGAATCATTTTTTTTATTGACCAGTTTGAAATGGTCACCGATATAGGTAGCATCAGGAGGACTAATAGAAATCTACAGAGATTTAAAGATAGGGTGGCGGGAAAAATGGCTCATGGAGCAGCCTCCGATGAGGGTAACAGTGGGTGATAATTTCACCCTACTCAGCACTGCACATTTAAAATGGTTTAAAATATTAAAAATACAATCATCTCTTAATATTTATATTAGATACATACAGAGAACACAGCTAGTTCATAATTGCATGGTGCAGAAAGTCCAAATTCAGAGTAACAACAATAAGATACTGGATAATCTTTCACTGCTGCTGATAGTTCGCACGGGTGACTCCTCTGTGCTGCGCTACGCAATGGATGTTGGGTGTGATGACATCACCCCCAACATTCACTGCGAGCACCGCACGGAGGAGGAGACCAGGGAGGGAGCCGGAGCGCCAGCTGACGTGACCGCAAGGTAAGTATTTTCCTTTTTTTTTTTTTTCCAGGATATTTTTTTCATTAACAGCGCTGCCCCCTTGCCACAACCGCTGGGCCACATTTACAGGCGGGCTGGGCCGCATGCGGCCCGCGGGCCATGGGTTGGACAACCCTGATGTATAGTGTGTACACATGAATCAGCATGCTGATTGGGACTTTTTTTTTTTTGATCAGTCATTGGTAAAATTGTTATAGATAACACACTGAGAGAAAATTTCTGTAGTGTGTACCTAAGCCTAAAGCTGGGTACACACTACACTGTTTTCGTCCAATAATCGGCTCAAACAGCCGACATACGACCGCTCATTCAAAAGTCGGGTCAGTGTGTGCAGTGACACGATGGTCGAAAGTCTGCCCAAATGGACGATTATCGCCTCATTTGGTTGGTCGTACCGTTTAATATTTTTGTTCCAATCTCGTTTCCGCTGTGTAGTGTGTATAAACTTCCGACCGATCCACAACAGTGAGTACGAAATTACAGTCATTGCTCACTACAACATGGCTGTAAAAAGTCGCTAAAGGGACGTCCGCTCTTCCCTTTATCGTCCTAAACAAGGCTAGTGTGTATGCAGTCCATGGACCGAGCGATCGGAACATCGATCGCATGTAAAATCGCGCGGCATAAAAAGTTGGTCGAAATTTCTGTAGTGTGTACCCAGCTTTATTCAGTGAAATCTGTATTGTGTTGCAACAATTAATCTTCCTTGCACAATCCTCCCTGTTTAGAGATAATCCCAGTAACTCAATGGTTTAAGAAAAGATAATGATCATTTAGATTCTAATCTTCTAGTGTATGGAAAGTATAGCTTGTTGGAGAACCTCCAGTTAACGTTGGGCAATCGCCCCAGTCAGCAGAAGGTCATCTGTATTAACTTGCATTGGAGCACCAGCCTTGAGGCTGGCATAAGTAGTCAAATTGCTCAACAAAAGACTTAAAGTTGACACCACAATTCAAGTAATTTCACACAAAGTTGAGACTGTACTTAGTACTTTGCTTTATATGATTCTTTTAACTCTGATCACACTATACTTGCTACACATAAGAGGAAGTTTCTCGTAAACAGTTGCGGATCCAGGGGGGTGATCGGGGCAATCGCCCCCAACCCCCCCCCCCCCCCCCCCCACCCACAGGGGCTTGCTGCCGGCGGCTGCACACTATGTGCAGGTCCGTTCGGCAGAGACAGACAGGAAGATTGTGTAATCAGAGCAGCCGGGTAGCACACTCTCCCTGCCTGTCTCTGCCGAACGGACCTGCAAATAGTGTGCAGCCGTAGCTGTCAAAGAGAGGGCGGGTACTAAATTGCCCCCACCCCCCCTAAATTGCCCTCGGTAAAATCATTTTCTAGATCCGCCCTTGCTCGTAAAATGTAAGTAATAGGAACGGAAGGTTAATTCTGATTGATGGGTAACTGTATTACATTGTCCGTGTAGTGATGGGAAATTCACTCAAAAGGTTAGTTAATTTAGTTCAGTTTATTCACTGGCTCTGGAACACTGCTGAGAGGTGATTGCAAACATAGCTCTAGTTTATTACACATACAGTAGACATGTCTATTACTACCTCAATGGATGAGTTATAGTCCTGTTAGAATTATCAGATATGTTTGATATGTCTGATCATTTTTAATATTTTAAAAAGGTCAATCCCTTATTCAACAAACAATTAGTGGCATTTTGATTTCTGCAAAGTTAATAAAATTTCCATTATTATTTTTTACTTCCATAAAATGCAAATGAGAAATACCCAAATTCAGAGTATTATAAAGTGACACTTTTTTTGCTTTAAAAATAAAGTAATTAGAAAAAAAAAACCTTAAACTTTTCCACTTTATCTCTCTTGAAGGTTTAACACATCTCCCCCTATATAGGGTGGAGTAAACATAACTCATACTTGCCGACTTCTTAAAGTCGGTGTCTGAGAGCTGGCTGGGGGGAGATGGGCGTGGCTCAGCAAATCTTGTCATTTAGACTCTGCCCCCCGTGATGTAATGACGCAAACGTCATTTTACAGTGAAGGGCGCTTCCTTGAGAATCACAGCATTTTGGATCTAATTCTGCCCACTTCACTAGGAAGTAGGCAGATGCGGCAGGCTGCCATACTCTTCCGGGAGACCTACCCGGCATCCGTGAGTCTTCCGGACATTCCAGGAGAGTTGGCAAGTATGACATAACTACAGTATATAGCATGCAGCACTCAACACTGTGTCATGAGCTGACAGGGAAGGTATCCTGTGACGTGAGCTAAATGATCCAAATGAACTAGATGAATTATTGAACTACTGAGCCAGGAGAATGACTCATGACAATATAGTTCAATGATCAGCTCCACAGAGTGCCATACAATGTCTGAGCACAGCAGTGTCACCTGTGGTAGTCTAGAGGTATTGACTCACGAGTATTACATGACAAAGCTGAATACCAGTGCTGCTGTAGTAGCACCTACAAACCCAGTAGCATATTTAGACCAGAAGAGGAGTGTAGGGAGAGGGAATTTAAGGGCCCAGTATCAAAGTCAGTGTCACTCACCGGACTGTGAGTGCTTCTTCCCGGACATTTAGGAACCGTGGCCGTCCTCCATCCTGAGGGACTGCGCATGCGCAGCCCTTTCTAAACCTTCAGTGTATGTTCCTTTAACTTATTGGCAGATCAGGCAACACTCCCTATATTAAGCACCTGTGGTCAACACCACGTTGCCTGATCTTGGAGTCTCATTCCCCATGAGTCTCTGAAGGTGTTCCTGTGATTCCTCGTTTATTCAGCCCAGCTGATTCCTGTGGTTTCCAAACCACTTCTACCTCTGTGGTTTCCAAACCACTTCTACTACTGTGGTTCCCATACCACAGCTACCCCTCTGTGTATCATCGTGACTGTGAGCTGATTCCTATCCGCTGCCTCCGTGCACTACAGTCTTCTAACCACTTCAACTCTACCGTGTATTATTGGGACTGTTAGCTGATGCCTATCCGCTGCCTCCGTGCACTACAGTCTTCCATCCACATCCACTCACCTGTTCATCATCGTGACTGTTAGCTGATTCCTATCCGCTGCCACCGTGCACTACAGTCTTCAACCTGCAACTCGTCTGTGTTTCATCATCGTGACTGTTAGCTGATTCCTATCCGCTGCCTCCGTGCACTACAGTCTTCAACCTGCAACTCGTCTGTGTTTCATCATCGTGACTGTTAGCCGATTCCTATCCGCTGCCTCCGTGCACTACAGTCTTCAACCTGCAACTCGTCTGTGTTTCATCACCGTGACTGTTAGCTGATTCCTATCCGCTGCCTCCATGCACTACAGTCTTCAGCCTGCAACTCGTCTGTGTTTCATCATCGTGACTGTTAGCTGATTCCTATCCGCTGCCTCCGTGCACTACAGTCTTCAACCTGCAACCCGTCTGTGTTTCATCGTGACTGTTTGGCTGATTCCTATCCGCTGCCTCTGTACGCTTCAGTCTTCAGTTCTTGTCTACTCTCCCGTGTTTCCTTGAGGCTGCTGCCACTATTGCTACCCGCTACTCTCCGTGATCAACAGTTCCAGTTCAACTCTGCTCTCCCGTGTCCCATCGTTACTGCACCTGCTGGTTGCTATTGGCTACCTCCGTGTTTCCGCAGAGACCCGCTGTTGCTACTCCTCAGCGCTACTCATCCATCTACTGCTGATCCGCTCTCCACGCTTTCCTGTGTTCCCTGCTGGTCTACCTACCTGTGCGCTGCACCTACTAGACCACCGCTTCACCCATCCAGGGACTTTGCATCCTGCCGGCCTCCTGCCGTTCAGGTATCTCTGCACTCCTGTCTGACTGCCTACTTCTGAACCACGGTATGCATACTTCTCATTGACTGTGCTGAGTATTGCATACCTTGCTGGACCGTGTTGGTTCTCCTCTGGAGTTTGCTATCCGCTGAGTCTATTGCCATCATTGACTGTGTTATCTCGTGCTGGATTACTTCAAGAGACTTTCTATATTGGCAGTGCTGTTCAGTCATATATACATATATATTGTGCATATTACTGTGGTTCAAAGTTAAGGTGCCCGTGTATATCTTGTGTTGCAGTCTCTCCCCGTGCACCTCCTCACATATATATTCAGTGGTACAACTTGCTAGTGGCAGACCACTGACCCCTGTTTCCAGTTTCACCTGTTCCAGTATCCTCTCACATAGCAGTGGTACAACTTGCTAACGCAGACCACTGACTCCCTGGATACCTTCACTTGGATTCCATTCCTTCACTCAGACAGCGGTACAACTTGCTATCCGCAGACCGCTGACTCTCATCACCTCCTCGTTTCTGTTGGTCATTCCTCCTCACTATAGCAGTGGTACAACTTGCTACCGCAGACCACTGACTACCTTCACGTGTCCTTTGTCCATACAGTTCCTCGTGTATTATTACCTCCATATTGCCGGTGCTGCTAGTCATAGACTTTCCTGAGCATCTCATCATCTGCTATTTCCTGTTCCGTGATCACCCTGCTACCAGAGTACCATATTACCACCTATACTGCTCTGGTAAGCCTATCACCTGGTGATCCCTGGGTAAAGACTCCTAGTGCCCGTGACAGTAAGATCAGGCCATGACAGACCCAGATACGGAACCTACCGCTAAAGAGATGCTGCAGTATCTGGTCAGCCGTGTGGAGCAACAGGATGCTCGCCAACAGCTGTTACTTCAATGTTACCAATCGTTAACCTCCCAAGAAACATCTGGACAGACTGTTACAGCTAATATTGAAGCTCCTGTGCTTTCCTCCGTTTCCCCAGTGCCATCCCAGGTGTCTACAGCTCCTACGCTTCACCTGCCTACTCCGTCAAAATATGACGGGGACCCCAAAACTTGTAGAGGTTTCCTCAACCAATGTTCAGTCCATTTTGAACTCCAACCTCAAAATTTTTCTACCCATCGTTCCAGAGTGGCCTATCTTATCTCATTGTTTTCTGGACAAGCCCTGGCTTGGGCCTCCCCTCTGTGGGAGAGAAACGATCCAATTCTACAAGATAGTGCCAAATTCATTTCCACGTTCCGAAGTGTGTTCGATGAACCAGGTCGTGTGACCTCCGCTGCTTCCAGCATTCTTCGTTTGCGACAAGGCTCCCATACAGTAGGCCAGTATGTCATTCAATTTAGGATCCTAGCCTCTGAACTTCAGTGGAACACTGAAGCATTAGTTGCCGCCTTCTGGCAGGGGCTCTCCGATAAAATTAAAGATGCACTGACTACCCAAGAGCTTCCTTCGTCACTAGAAGATTTGATCTCTCTTTGCCATCGTGTAGATATGAGATTTCGTGAAAGAGAGTCTGAGAAAACAACGGCTGTCAAAGCACCTCTTCGTTCAACCCCTCAATTTCGTCCAGCTCCACCCTCTGTGATTCCCATGGAGATAGGACGTTTCAAATTATCTTCAGAGGAGAGGAAACGAAGAGTAAAGAATAGACTCTGTATCTATTGTGCTGATTCCACGCATATGCTCAGCTCTTGCCCTAAGAGATCGGGAAATGCCAGGCCCTAACTAGTTCTGGAGAGGTGAAGTTAGGGTCCCTGGAGTCCTCTCCATCGTCTATGAAATCTAAAGTCTGCGCTTTTGATGTTACGATTTCCTTTGCTACCAAATCCTTTGAGTCACAGGCATTGATTGATTCCGGAGCAGCAGGAAATTTCATTTCTAAATCACTAGTGAATCAATGGTCCCTACCAGTGATTACTTTAAAAACACCCATTACTGTGACGGCTATAGATGGATCACGTCTCATCAATGGTCTCATCACCCAGAGTACGTCTCCAGTAACTCTTCAGATTGGTGTACTACACCATGAAGAAATTTCGTTTTTAATTCTTCCAGTTACGACAAGTCCGATTGTCTTAGGCCTTCCATGGCTTCAGTGTCACTCTCCCCAGATTGACTGGCGCACCCCTCAAGTTACGTCTTGGGGGTCTGAATGTCACCATCGTTGCCTTTCCCAAGTTATTCCTCTTAAAGTACAGCAATCTTCCATCTCATCTACCTCCCCGGGACTCCCTCCTCAGTATGCTTCATTTGCTGATGTGTTTGATAAAGCTCAGTCTGAACGTCTTCCTCCTCATCGTTCTTGGGATTGTCCGATCGACCTTCTACCTGGCAAGACTCCTCCCAGGGGTCGGGTCTATCCTCTCTCGTTACCTGAAACTCAAGCTACATCTGAGTACATACAGGAGAATCTCCAGCGTGGGTTTATTCGACCTTCCACCTCTCCCGCTGGAGCTGGGTTCTTCTTCGTCAAAAAGAAGGATGGATCATTACGCCCTTGTATAGATTTTCGTGGACTCAACGCCATTACTATCAAGAATCGGTATCCCATTCCGCTGATCACTGAGCTATTCGATCGCATCAAGGGAGCTCGGGTATTTACTAAATTGGATCTTCGTGGTGCCTACAACTTAATTAGAATCCGTTCCGGTGACGAATGGAAGACCGCGTTCAACACCAGAGATGGGCATTACGAATATTTAGTAATGCCCTTCGGGCTGTGTAATGCCCCCGCTGTTTTCCAAGGCTTCATCAATGAGATCTTTCGGGACTTATTATATGTATGTGTCGTTGTCTACCTGGACGACATATTGATCTTCTCACAGGACCTGCCTTCTCATCACCAACATGTGGCAGAGGTCCTCTCCAGACTACGGAAAAATTCATTGTTCTGTAAATTGGAAAAATGTTCATTCGAGTTACCCCAGATTCCATTCTTGGGGTATATAGTTTCCGGAGTTGGCCTGAAGATGGATCCAGACAAAGTAAATGCTGTATTACATTGGCCTCAGCCAACTACTCTTCGTGCCATCCAGCGTTTTTTAGGTTTTGCCAATTACTATAGACGCTTCATTCAAGACTTTTCATCCATTGCATCTCCTATTGTGGCCCTGACTCGGAAAGGGGCTAATACTAAGCAATGGTCATCTGAGGCTCTCCAAGCCTTTCAAATTCTCAAAGAGTCCTTCTCGTCTGCTCCCATTCTTCGACAGCCTGATGTGACACTCCCCTTCTTCCTAGAAGTAGATGCCTCTAATGTGGACTTAGGAGCCATTCTCTCCCAACGCTCGGAGCAACAAAAATTACATCCTTGTGCCTTCTACTCTCGGGGCCTTCTGCCCGCAGAGAAAAATTATACTATCGGGGACAAGGAGTTGCTGGCCATCAAAGCTGCATTAGAGGAATGGAGATACTTGTTGGAAGGAGCTCGCCATCCGGTGACGATCTTCACGGATCATAAGAACTTGTCATATTTGCAATCTGCCCAATGCTTGAACCCTCGTCAAGCAAGATGGTCTCTTTTCTTTTCCCGTTTTGAATTAATTATAACCTTCAAACCAGCCGCTAAGAACAAGAAAGCTGACGCTCTATCTCGAGCTTTTGTGACGTCCTCTGATGTAGAAGAGGTTCCCAACCATGCTATTCTAGACCCCAAATGTATTTCTCTGGCTGCTTCATCCACCAAAATGCTACCATTTGGGAAGACCCTCGTGCCTCCTACTCTGAGGAGGAAAATCCTTTCGTGGTTCCATGCCTCTCGTTTTTCTGGACACGCCGGTGAACACAAGACCTTTGAGATTCTCTCTCGAAGTTACTGG
Organism: Mixophyes fleayi; assembly: GCF_038048845.1. NCBI lineage: Eukaryota > Metazoa > Chordata > Amphibia > Anura > Limnodynastidae > Mixophyes > Mixophyes fleayi. The sequence continues at coordinate 336,064,143 of NC_134402.1, forward strand.
TGGCCTTCAATGAGGAGAGACGTCAAAGAGTTCATTGCTTCCTGTGATTTATGTTCTCAGTTCAAATCCTCCCGCAGAACTCCAGCAGGGTTGCTGCGACCACTACCCATTCCCTCCAAGCCTTGGACCCATATTAGTATGGATTTCGTTACTGATTTGCCACCAAGTAAGAATCACAATACTATTTGGGTAGTGGTAGACAGATTTTCTAAGATGGCTCATTTCGTCCCTCTGTCCGGGTTACCTTCCTCGTCTACTTTGGCTGAACATTTCATTAAAGAAATCTTCCGCATCCATGGATGTCCGTCTGAGATTGTGTCAGATAGAGGAGTACAATTCGTTTCCAGATTCTGGCGGGCCCTTTGTAAAACCTTGGGCATACGATTAGCACTCTCATCTTCTTACCATCCGCAATCTAACGGACAAACGGAACGAGTCAATCAAGATCTTGAGACTTTTATTAGGATGTTCTCTTCAGCCAACCAAGACAACTGGGTAGAATTGCTCCCTTGGGCTGAATTCGCCCATAACAACATGTACCATGAGTCATCATCCAAAACTCCATTCTTTGTGGTCTACGGTCACCATCCGTCTTTTCCGGAATTTCCTGCCCTCCCGCCCACCCAAGTTCCTGCTGTGGAGACTGCTTGTCAGACCTTCAAAAATATCTGGTCTCAGGTCAAAACCTGTTTAAAGAAGACATCTAACAAATATAAGTCTTTCGCAGATAAGAAGAGGCGGGCTATTCCACCACTAAAAATTGGAGATCGTGTCTGGTTATCTACCAAAAATATTCGTTTGAAGGTTCCATCTATGAAATTCGCCCCTCGTTTTATTGGTCCATATAGGATCATTCAAGTTATCAATCCAGTATGTGTTAAACTTCTTCTTCCTAAGAATCTTCGGATTTCCAATGCCTTCCATGTGTCCTTGCTCAAACCTCTCATCATCAACCGTTTCTCGACTCCTCCCTCAGCACCGCAGCCAGTTCAAGTTCATCAGGAGGAGGATTTCGAGATTACTGAGGTATTGGATGCAAAAATTTCGCGAGGAGTCCTCCGTTTCCTCGTTCATTGGAAGGGCTTTGGTCCTGAAGAGCGTTCATGGATCAAAGCTGAAGATCTTAATGCTCCTGCCCTTCTGAAGAAGTTTTATTCCAAAAATCCGGACAAGCCCGGTTCCAGGCGTTCTGTGCCCACCTTTAAAAGGGGGGGTACTGTCACTCACCGGACTGTGAGTGCTTCTTCCCGGACATTTAGGAACCGTGGCCGTCCTCCATCCTGAGGGACTGCGCATGCGCAGCCCTTTCTAAACCTTCAGTGTATGTTCCTTTAACTTAATTGGCAGATCAGGCAACACTCCCTATATTAAGCACCTGTGGTCAACACCACGTTGCCTGATCTTGGAGTCTCATTCCCCATGAGTCTCTGAAGGTGTTCCTGTGTTTCCTCGTTTATTCAGCCCAGCTGATTCCTGTGGTTTCCAAACCACTTCTACCTCTGTGGTTTCCAAACCACTTCTACTACTGTGGTTCCCATACCACAGCTACCCCTCTGTGTATCATCGTGACTGTGAGCTGATTCCTATCCGCTGCCTCCGTGCACTACAGTCTTCTAACCACTTCAACTCTACCGTGTATTATTGGGACTGTTAGCTGATGCCTATCCGCTGCCTCCGTGCACTACAGTCTTCCATCCACATCCACTCACCTGTTCATCATCGTGACTGTTAGCTGATTCCTATCCGCTGCCACCGTGCACTACAGTCTTCAACCTGCAACTCGTCTGTGTTTCATCATCGTGACTGTTAGCTGATTCCTATCCGCTGCCTCCGTGCACTACAGTCTTCAACCTGCAACTCGTCTGTGTTTCATCATCGTGACTGTTAGCCGATTCCTATCCGCTGCCTCCGTGCACTACAGTCTTCAACCTGCAACTCGTCTGTGTTTCATCACCGTGACTGTTAGCTGATTCCTATCCGCTGCCTCCATGCACTACAGTCTTCAGCCTGCAACTCGTCTGTGTTTCATCATCGTGACTGTTAGCTGATTCCTATCCGCTGCCTCCGTGCACTACAGTCTTCAACCTGCAACCCGTCTGTGTTTCATCGTGACTGTTTGGCTGATTCCTATCCGCTGCCTCTGTGCGCTTCAGTCTTCAGTTCTTGTCTACTCTCCCGTGTTTCCTTGAGGCTGCTGCCACTATTGCTACCCGCTACTCTCCGTGATCAACAGTTCCAGTTCAACTCTGCTCTCCCGTGTCCCATCGTTACTGCACCTGCTGGTTGCTATTGGCTACCTCCGTGTTTCCGCAGAGACCCGCTGTTGCTACTCCTCAGCGCTACTCATCCATCTACTGCTGATCCGCTCTCCACGCTTTCCTGTGTTCCCTGCTGGTCTACCTACCTGTGCGCTGCACCTACTAGACCACCGCTTCACCCATCCAGGGACTTTGCATCCTGCCGGCCTCCTGCCGTTCAGGTATCTCTGCACTCCTGTCTGACTGCCTACTTCTGAACCACGGTATGCATACTTCTCATTGACTGTGCTGTGTATTGCATACCTTGCTGGACTGTGTTGGTTCTCCTCTGGAGTTTGCTATCCGCTGAGTCTATTGCCATCATTGACTGTGTTATCTCGTGCTGGATTACTTCAAGAGACTTTCTATATTGGCAGTGCTGTTCAGTCATATATACATATATATTGTGCATATTACTGTGGTTCAAAGTTAAGGTGCCCGTGTATATCTTGTGTTGCAGTCTCTCCCCGTGCACCTCCTCACATATATATTCAGTGGTACAACTTGCTAGTGGCAGACCACTGACCCCTGTTTCCAGTTTCACCTGTTCCAGTATCCTCTCACATAGCAGTGGTACAACTTGCTAACGCAGACCACTGACTCCCTGGATACCTTCACTTGGATTCCATTCCTTCACTCAGACAGCGGTACAACTTGCTATCCGCAGACCGCTGACTCTCATCACCTCCTCGTTTCTGTTGGACATTCCTCCTCACTATAGCAGTGGTACAACTTGCTACCGCAGACCACTGACTACCTTCACGTGTCCTTTGTCCATACAGTTCCTCGTGTATTATTACCTCCATATTGCCGGTGCTGCTAGTCATAGACTTTCCTGAGCATCTCATCATCTGCTATTTCCTGTTCCGTGATCACCCTGCTACCAGAGTACCATATTACCACCTATACTGCTCTGGTAAGCCTATCACCTGGTGATCCCTGGGTAAAGACTCCTAGTGCCCGTGACAGTCAGAATCAAGACTAATAGGACAGTGATTTTTTTTTCACAAAATGGTGAGTAGCGTGAACATACACACACACACACATTCTCACTTACTCATATTGTTTAGCTAGTCAGTGCAATTTCAGATGTTTGTTTTTTTTTAAAAAAAAATAGGTTTGTATTTAATGGACTGTGTTGTGCTTTCTACTTTCCTTTTACAGTTAGGAACTAAAGAGCCAGTGTGAGTGAGACAGTAAGTGAGGCTGCTGGAGCTGCTGCCTTTATCTCTGTCTAACTCCTCCCACTTCATGATGAACTAATCTTTTCCGGAGCTGTGAACTAAATGTGTTAGTTCACTTTGAAGATTAGTTCATTTTAAACTGAGCATTCATGAACTACCCATCACTATCTCCGTGATGATTGGTCGGTTGGGGTTTAAAGCCCAGTTTTTTTCTTTTGGCGGCATCCATGTGAGTGACTTGTCACTGCAATAGAGATATACCTTTGGAGGGAATCATGATGGGGGAGAATTTAATAATGATTAAGTAGGGACAGTAATCAACAGCATAAGTAATAGGGATAAATGCAGAACGGCAGAAGGCTGTCCTTAAGTAAGTGAAGAGAAGAATTGCACCTAATGTTAGAACCCACTTAGATTTAATAGTAATATCAAATATGTAAGAATGAGGGCATAACAATTTAGCTCATTAGTGTTGAGTTAATTTCCAGTATAAATAAATATTGTCCAGTCCAATCGTAGCTTTTGCAATAGAGATTTTACTTCATTTTTAGATCTTAAGTTACATAGTTACCAGCCTGCAGACAGATCAGGATTCTTGGTAGAGTGCCTGCTCTAAATTGACTGCAGGTCAATTTGAAAACTTTTACAAGTGGGTGTGTTTACAAAATGATGTCATCACAGAGGTCAATGGCTTACAATGAATCCCGGATCTACTTTCTCAGAAGAGATATTTGCACGAGATATAGTTCCTAGCCTTTTCACAGTATTATACCAGCAATTCCTCAATATAATAATATGTAGTATAACAATAATATATAATAATATTGCAAATCAGGTTGCTGACACTAAATGTTATTATTATTTTATATATACAACTTCAACATTAGGGAACTATAAACGGAATAATAGGAATTCTGAAACTTATACACCCTCGAAGTAGTGCAGCGTTAAATCTATTACCGTTATTACGGTAAACTTAATCCGGCCAGGGAGCTGCGAGCAAAACGCTGGCATTGAATCTACCGTAATAACGGTATTTAAGCGCACTATTACCGTAATAACAGTAACAGTGCACAGGCGTCGTTACTTTTTACAGTAACGCGGCCAATTGAATTCCCCCCATAGTATCAATAAAATGGGAAATCTGAGGCTAAAATAATAGTGTTACTTTGTAATACTTTTTATCAACTGAAAAAGAAGGCAAAATACATAGCTTGGTAAAATACATACATTTTACTAAATCACCTCCAGATGGCACAATAACCTAGAATATGGAGATTAATATGTCTAATTTATATAACAATAAGAGATTCTCGAATAAGAGCCAAATTAGCTTTACTATATTATAATAAAAAGGTCCCTTTATAGGAGAACCCCATCATATCAGATATTTGAAAGAAATTATTTCCAGGTAAATAAGTCAATTCTTATTAAGGAGATCCAAATTCTAGCAAATATAATTACTGTAATACTATTTAATCCTAAATGATTATAGGTATTTGAGTCACTTATCAAATGTCTAAATCTACATGAGATCATGTAGTTTTATTACACAAGATTGTAATGACAGCTTCAAATTCCCTTTAATGATGATATATTTCATAATGAGACATAGCTTCTATCTTACCACCTGATAGTGTACACCTGGAAGTGATTTTATATTTGTTTTAAATTGTTTTATGTGTGCACACATTTATTTCATATAATTCATTTTTAATAAACTATTGAGCCCAAGAATGGGATTTGAATAAATACAATCTACCTTTTCTGTTTATGTTATTGGGCATCTAGGGGCGTATTTATTAAGGGTCATATTTATTAATTAGCGTTTTGCCCCAATAATTATGTCATTGCAACGATGAGAGATGATTTTCAGCCCCAATTAATAAAAAATCATCCCGAGACAGCTCATCTTGTTTGGGGTTATACCCCAAAAATTGTATTTTAGGGTAAAAGTACCTTAATAAATAGCCCCCTAGTCTCCTCTATGATACTTTAGCAACACTTGCACATTCATCATTGCTCTGCCATTTAGTCTGTTCTCTGGATTTTGCACCTCATTACTCTGCACATTGTGTTAATAGACTGACTCTTATTTATCTCAGTGGTCGCTATTCCACAGAACTGTCATTTGGCCAATACTCACAACTGCTGTGCCTAAATATTACTTCACTAGTGCCACTGTTTTTCCTAGTCTACCTGCTTTGTTAGATTCTATCAGTAGTTGTGCTGTTCTATACTGCCACAGCATTACTGGCCAAACACTGAGATTGAAACTTGCGCAATTACTTTGTGGATCACTGTACAACTCAGTACTCTCTACCTTCAAGAGTAGTACTGGTTGAACTTGGGTACTGCATCCATCACCCAAACCTGCTAGACCAGTATCCTATTGGCGCATCATCTATCTCAGTGGCCATGGTACTCTCAGATCAATCTATTATCTTTGCTTGTAGTCTATTGTGTCAATCTACACCTGTTAAGTATCACTACTTGAGATTAAGTACTAGGCATAACCAGGTACCAGCAAACATATCTTAGTTCCTTGGCGCTCTATATAGGTGAAGCTCTTGTAAACATAATTTATGATAACTTAGCAAATAAGGTTTTCGTGACACTAAATGATGGTTTTGTTCTGGGCTCTCGCTAGTCCACCAATGCATTTGAGCAAGTTGAGAGCCTTGATTGCCAAATTTAATCCCTCAGGAAATTAAGGATTCCCCTTCTCCTCTGTTCTGCTGTGTTTCTGTGGAAGCTATACCTGCTATATTCTTGTGACCTACACATATGAGCTAACACTCTACTTTGTCCCCTGGCTGCCCTGTGCTGAAGCCAGCTTCCTGTGTCAATGCTCTACCCACCTAGGAGTCCTGATCCAGAGTAAGCAGTCAGGATCCAGTCAGAGTAAGCAAAGAGGTGCTGCACAAGTTACTTCTCTATCCAGAAGCAAGTGGTAGAGTAAGCCCATCTTGTCACACTATCAAAGAAATAGTTGTAAATATTTTATTTAGGACAAATACTATACAATTTTCACCCACATAACTGCCATTCACTAAGTGTTTTTTGTTTTGCGCACTCTAGAGACTGTTGTGCGCAAAAATCGTAAGAGAGATCAGTAGTTTCTGGAACTTAAACCATCCTATCTGGCACCAACTATCATTCCATGGTCCAAGTAACTTAGACCTTATTTCTTCCCCATTCAGGTATTTGGTCTAAACAACAACCAAACCTCTTGACCATGTCTGCATGATTTTATGCAATGAGCTGCTACCACATGACTGGCTGATTAGATATTTGCATTAACAAGCAGGTGTACCTAGTAAAGAGGCTACTGAGTTAGTATTGTAACTGTAAAGGAGCCTATACAGTTTGATCTGGCCCCTTGACCTAACTGTTGAGAGGCCATATCTGTCACATTTTGCCATACACGTACATACATGTGTATGGCAAATCTGAAAGATTTGAATGTTCTGCACTTGGGCTGAATTTCCAGATCTGACAAGGAATCAGTAGTGCATTTGGATGATGATTATATACATGTTTAGCTGCAGTCATTGCTCAACAGCCTGTACTGGCCAGCAAACACCTGAAGGCTCGCTATCAACTGTAGATAGGGGTAAGCCATCTTTTTGGGTCGATAGACACTGCAATTTGCAGGCAATTGGATCTAAAACAACCTAATTTGTTTGACTGTAAAGGTGTATTTTGTATAAAGGTACGATAAACATACGAGACATTACATTCAAGTACATACTGCGTCGTAGCGCAGCTGTAAGCACAATGCACAGTGAAACAATCATTCATACTTTTTAGTACAATACAAGACATAAGGTACAAGATATGACATCTTACACTATATATCAAGTGCTGCACTAACCATGCAAAACTTATACAACATAACAGTTTCAAATAATGGTTGTGAGGGGTAGGTGGGAGGAGATCATAGGAGAGATGGACACAAATATAGGGATGGGTGCATAAATTAAGGCAAGACATTTCAACAAAACTTCAAACAGTGATGGGGGAATGGGTTGGAGAGGGGTAAGGGAGGGAGAGACACAAGCCCAAAGCTTTATTGAAAAAACATGTGGGGAGAAGAGGAAGACAACAGTCAATTGCCTTCCTCTTCTTCAGGACAGTCAATGGTGTTATAGTCTCTGAGCAGGTTGTGGATCAGTCTGCGACAGTCCTGGATGGTGATCTTCCCCCGTTTCAAAATGAGGCGATTCCTTGCAAGCCATATAGCTTCCTTAAAACAGTTCATAAGGTGCCAGGCCTCCTGGATTGCCTCAATAGTGTGGGTCCCAGGAAATAATCCATAAAATACCAAATGGTATGAAAAGCAAGTCCTGGGCACACTGTCATTATGCTTATGTTCGTGTTCCAAGGCAGCCAACAGTGCCTGTGCAGTCCCAAAAAATACGCTGAGCTGTTTCCCTTCTGATGATACAAAAGGGGCAGTAAACATATCTGCACAGGTTCTGGGAGTACATGAATGTCCTAAGAGGCAAACCCCCCCAGGATAGCCATCCATGCAATGTCTTTATGTCTATTAGTAAGTCTCGTGGAGACCACATTCTCCCACACGTTTTGCTGTAGCAGCAGGGAGCCCTGGAACAGACTCCTTGGGCTAGATTTACTAAACTGGAGGTTTAAAAACGTTGAGATGTTGCCTATAATAATCAATCAGGTTCTAGCTATCATTTAGTACATTCTACAAAATGACAGCTAGAATCTGATTGGTTGCTATAGGCAACAGCTCCACTTTTTCAAATCCGCAGTTTAGTAAATATACCCCTATAACAGCAACCCTGATCCATGATAAGAGGTCAGGGTTCTCTCACAAATTGTCCAACATCCAGGTAAAACCAAGGTGTAGTCTAGTTGTAAGGAAAGAAGCTGTCTCTTGTCCCAACCAAGAGATCTCCAAAGAGGCTGGAGGAAAAAGCGGGAAATGGACTTTTCAGCAGAGCATATGTTCTTTTCACTCAAAGTCCTGTGGATACAGTTACTGTGACAGGATGGACCACCTATGCCACTGTTGTTGCTGGGAACTAGCTGGGCTTACGTTCACTTTCGTTATCCCAAATGCGCCCTCTAACCTCAGTAGGAGGGGATTACAAATGCTGCCACCACTAGAGTCCTTACCGGCATCCAGTACCGAGTTTCTTCTGGGTAACTGACGCTGCTAGTGTACCTCGTTACTTGTGTACCTGGGCTGGTACCCTTGACCTCTTTCCATGGATCAGGGTTGCTGTGAATTGATCCCCCCTGGCCTATCACATTGGCCAGAGCTGCTGGGTAGCGGGCAGAGCGGTGGTACAGGAAAACTGAGTCCAGATCTCAGAACAGCCGGAAACGGATTAGAGTTGGGTCTAATCTGTAGGACACAAGGATAGACAAGTTTCTAAGCAGGTCTTTGAAGCAAGTGATGTTTATCTGCTCACCCTGGTTGAAGGTACCAGTGAGCAGGTGTGATGAAACAAGAAGAACAATTTTCAATACAAATCAGTGCTTTTTATACAGTTTTGGACACAGCCTCACACGGTATAGAATCGGGATACTATGTGTTTACCTAAAATGGATTTACATGCAATAGCTAACAATATTTACACTTATCTGTGATATTCTAAAACTTGCTGTGATTTTCTGCGTCCTGTTTTAGACACAGGAAATCTAACAGCAAGTCTAATTAAACCTTCCTGTGCCTTCCTGTGCCTTCAAGTGCTGGACCCTCACACATCAAAATGTCTAATTGACATGAGATTAACATGGGTCCTTTCTTCAGACAGTTGTAGAATACACATTCCCAAAGAAAAGTTACAAAACCCCAAACAAGTCATTTTCCTACCAAAATACACAAAAGACTTCCTCAACAAATGCTTATTGCATCAGGTATATACCTCAGAATAATGCATTTCCTATAGCAAAGTTAAAACAAAAAACAAATTTCTTCCCCTGGTCTCAGAAATAGATATTTCCTTTACCAAAATACACACAATATTAAAAATAAGTACATTTGCAATAATATAAATAAGCGCCGTGCACTATTTCCTTTAAATAAATTTATACCATAAGATATTTATAAGTGATCCAGTCACAGTTACAAACAAAGGCTTGCAGCATGGTAAAGATATCAGGTATCCCTTTCCCACCTTTGAGGGGCTTCTTATACATAACTGACCTCTTTCCTCAGTCCATTTTGGAGTACCAGATGAAGTGGAAGACTGTCCTCATGATGGTCTTGCAGACAGCAGCAAGAAGTGGCCAAGCTTGGGCCGTGTACTGCTGATTGGGAAGGATCTCTTTGCGCAGCACCAATGCTTTCCTTTCGAAGAGGTCTCTAAGACTCCACAAACCGACTTTCTGTCTGACTGTCGCCAGTCTTTCTCCCCAACAACCTAATATACCATCCCAATTGCAGAATTATGGGAATCATGGGTGACAGAGGAGTCCACCCTTTGAATCTAGCATGTTACTTTTTTATTTCTTATATAATGATCAATCATAATCACTAAACAAAAACAGTCCATATTTATGGAAAAATAAAAGGGGCACATCTTTAGACACCAAAGTTATGAAGAAAAAAAGCACACATTTATTTAAATAGAAGCATTAGGTGCTCATTTGTACTTATGGCACCCTATTCACACTAAGTGAATGAATACGAATGTGGTACCATGCTTGCTGCTGTGAGACCAGCACCTATTGAGAAAGGTATAACAATCCCTCTTTTTCAACTCTTTGCCCAACTTTAATTTACTAAATTAATGAAAATATTGAAAATCATTCCTTTATTGCCCCGCCTCCTGTAAATGAACGTGCATTCCAGGCTTGGGTTAGAAAGACAATTGGCCCTTCATTTGTTACAGCAGGTTGTCTAGTTTCCTCCATAGTATGCCTTTGCCAAGTTTATTTTGTGCCCCTACAACCGTCACATGCGCTTATCTCATATTTTAACAAAAAATATCACAAGTGGTAGTGATAACCAGAGCGTAACTAGAAATGTTTGCACATGGAGCAAGAAGGAAATGTGATGTCACCAACACCATTAATTTTAACCAAAATAATCTAAAATATTAATTCCCTGCGCCCCACCTTCATGTTTGCGCCCTGGGCAGCCGCCCCTCTCGCACAGTCCTAGTTATGGCCCTGGTGGTAACGTAGGTACCATTCTTATCCAGATATATGCAGCTATGCAAATAAATAAAATATGTGCTATGTCCCACTGCTGTACAACTATTTGGAAACTACTGAGCAGTTTAGTCTTGGGTTCTACAGAAATCAATGGTATTTTCTTACAAGAGGGACACTCCAGCCAACATTCCTGGTAGCCGCTACACAGGTCCAATGGAATGGCAGGATAATCCCCTGAAATCGGGACAGTTGTGATTTTTGCCCTTCAAATCTAATCCTGCACTGTTGTGTCAGTGTTGATTTAAGTGCAAATCAAAATAAACTTCCAGCCTCACACTCTTATTGGCTGAACGACTCTTGGACATACGCCCCAATTATGCTGCGTCTCCTGTGCGCTCTTTACATCGCCAAGTAACGGTGGGAGCCGCCTACTCTCCATAGTTACGGCAGCAGCGGATGTGGCAGCCGCCATCTTGCAGACATGAGCGGGTCGAACCGGGAGGCAGCTAAGGAAGAGCGCAAGAAGGCGGGGGGCGGGGTGATCAACCGGCTGAAGGCGCGGCGGGTACCTGGCAGGGAGGGAAGTAGTCCCGACCCCCCGGTCACCGAGCAGGACTTGTTAGGCCTAAGGGAGCTGAGACCGGATCATGTCCTAGGCCTGAACCGGGTCACGGAGAGTGAGTCCTGCAGTGTGGGAGGGGACACGCGTGATCGTGGGAGGGGACAGAACACTGTCACTTATTTGTTCTAACTTGTGCTTCTTTCCTTACTAGATTATCTGTGTAAACCCGAGGAGAATATCTATGGCATTGACTTCACTCGCTTTAAAATCCGGGATTTAGAGACTGGCACTGTGTTATTTGAGATCTCCAAACCCTGCCCAGGTATACTATATGCAGGTCTATCTGGGTGATGCCCACTACCCCATGCCCTGTTGTTCCTGAAACTAACAGTGTATGGTTGTCTGATAGTATTGGTGCCCCTCAGTATTTTCTATTCATCTCTTTGTTGCTTTTCTCATTTGCTGTCTTGTAGTAAATTGTAATGACACCTTCAGGAGTTGGTTGCCCAGTGGTTTGTTTACCTGTTAATTTATTCCTAATTTTATATTTATGCATGCACGTTATTTTGTTTACAGAGCAAGAGGAGGAAGATGAGGAAACTGGACAGCTTGATAGTAGTGCTGGGCGCTTTGTGCGTTATCAATTCACTCCAGCATTTCTCAGGCTCCGGAAAGTTGGCGCCACGTGAGTGTTTTTCGTTTTCCATAATGATTTTGACTGAAGCCTTGTGCACGTTATTTCCCATGTCTGATATTTGCTTTGCTTACACTGTGGTGAAAGGAGCACAAACGTAGCTTGAAGTAGGGTAAACAAAATGTTCATGCACACAGACTTCTATAGAGAGTGGAAAGAATATGCGCTGTATGAGTAGACTCTCTCTGTTAAGCATAGGAGTAAGTTATGCCTATGTAAAGCTTTGTTTACTTAAAGCTGCGTTACCACCTATGTGTCAGAATATTTCAGCTCAGCCCTATAAAATGGATTCAGAGGGGGTAGATGTGCAGGAAGACCAATCAGAATGCACAGTGTCAGTTATTGTGACTTGTGTTTGGCACACCCACTTACAGTGTAATAAAGCTCCTGTTTTCGGTTTCTGCCTTGAAACGAACCACAGAATGGTAAAATATAGGTTTTGGTGCAATGTCAAGATAACAGCAGAATTCCTTAGCTGCCTCCCGGTTCGACCCGCTCATGTCTGCAAGATGGTGGCTGCCACACCCACCTGCTACCAGTGGGGTGGCATTTCTCATGGGAAAGTTTCCCAATTAAACAAATAAGTGAATGAGATTTTCAAATTTAACTTTCCTGTTTTGTTTTTGTAAACAAAAAAGTAAAACCTACTTTTTACTATTTATCGAATTTGTATTAAAAGTGTTGCTTTTTCCTTTTAAATGTGCAATGCCAACCCTGTGCTTGGTATTTTTTTACAAGATTGTTTTGGATATTCTAATTTCCAGAAAGTTGGAACAATGTATCTTAATGTCATTTTTGTTTATTTACAACTTCTTAGTGTGGAGTTCACAGTAGGCGATAAGCCTGTGAAGAGTTTCCGGATGATTGAGAGGCATTACTTCCGTGAACGTATACTTAAGAGTTTTGACTTTGACTTTGGCTTTTGCATTCCCAATAGCAGTAACACGTGTGAACACATGTATGAATTTCCACAACTGTCAGAAGACCTCAGTAAGTATTATGTTTTTGTGTGATGGCGAGTGCTCTTTCTGATTTATGTTCTTTGCGTTGACAAAGGTTTGCAACCAGTGTCAGGATAAATGTCCCCCCCCCACATATCCACTTTTGAGTTTAGAATACTTTTATAATTGAGACATGAAAACAATAAATTATGTATATATGATAGCAAGTTGTTTGCTCGCTCCAAGTGCCTTGCAAAAATGATGCTGTATAAATCTTTATTGTATTGTTTTCATCTAATTTAACAGAATTATGCTATAACACTTTTCAAATATGAAACATCAGTAGTGTTAGGAGACCATATGATCTAGAAAGTAACAAATATAACTGTCTGTTGATTGCTACTATGTGTTTGTTGCTAAATGTTATCAGCCTGATTTTTTTTTGTGGAAAATTGCTGTGCCTAATTCGTGCACATTGATAACTTAAATTATGTTTCTCCTTTTCATATACCACCCTGGAGCACCAGGTCTCTGGCCTATTATTAAATGTAATATTGTTCAGTAAAATCAGTGGTGGAAGTGGGCTGATATATGGTGGTATGCTATATCGCCACTTCTCCTGTTGTCTTCAGTGTAAAACTATCAAATTGCGTTCTTTTACATTTTTCATACTGCCACTTCTAACTGTACACTTTGACCACTAAAATATAGTGAAAACATGTAGCCAGCTAGCAATATGTGTGTTTCTTGTTTGTTTTTTTTACACCATACTTTTCTGTAGTGTATTTTTTTTCATTTAATAATAAAATGCAAGTAGTACATTTTAAAAAAAAAAATAATAATAATTTCACAACGGTTTTATAGCAATGCATGCAGGAATAATCTTATGAAAACATACTAGTCATGCTTTTTCTTTTAGTTGGTTCCATTTATATGTGCTTGTCCCAATACATTTGTTATGATTTAGTAAGGGTTGTCAAACCTGAATTCCATGTAGCCTACGTTTTTGTAAAGTTATATATTTTATTTTGTAATTTACAATTTGTTGGTATACTTGTATCTTACTGTAACTTTTGTTTTCATTTTTTTTCCCCCCATAGTCCGCTTGATGATCGACAACCCGTACGAGACAAGATCTGACAGCTTCTACTTTGTGGATAACAAGCTCATCATGCATAATAAAGCAGATTATGCCTACAATGGGGGGCAGTAGGGATCTCATTTTTTGACTGATTCATTTTGGAATATAAGATCCCTTGACAGGAGCAGAGGATTATGGGAGATATTTGAGGTCAATCCTGTGCTTGACACATCAAGAAGCATTGTCTTTTTGCTGATTTATAAAGTGCTGCAATAAGAATCTGAAAACTTTGTACAAAAAAAAAATATTTATTTTTTTCGATTTCATGCCTGTCTTGTCGTCTATTGACAGTTACACAGCCTTCTGTGGTTTGAAGGGAACTAGAACTGACAAGTTGCTGTTACAGTAATATGCATATTCTAATAAGAAAACAGAGTGAAGGTTGGCATAGCTTGACATAACTTGAAACTTGTTTTGTGCAATACTAATTTTCATTGCCCTCTGTACTTCCGGAACAGGAGTCTGTGAAAAAAAAACTGTAAAGTTGATTTCTAAAATCACCACATAAAATCTTAAATATTTATTCCACTTCCATAGTTTAAACAAACAAATACAAAATGCTCACTCACTGAGGTCTACTCTACAGTTTCTTGTCAATTTTTTTGGAGCAGGATTCACGCAGATAATTCCTACATTTTTCTTTTAATTATTAGAAACTAGGATGTGTGTGTGATAATGACTCTTGTTAACAGTTGTGTATCTTCCTCTGTGGTTCACGAATGTGCCTATTTTACAATGTGTTTTTTTTCTCCCTTCAGGGAGAAATATATTGACTATTTTATTAGTGGTATAGTTTATCATGTGACGAGCTTTAAATAACTTGTATGTCTGTAACTTCCACTGAAGCTAGAAGCAATAACTTACTATACAAATGTCCACTGTAAAGTCCTGCCATAATGACTGGGCAAAGGTTAGATGCCAGTACAGATAATTGTCTTCCATATGTAAGTGGGCTATTGATTTTAAAATGTTGGTGGACACTTACCCTGTGTTCAAGCAGTATAGTATGCTAAGTCCTTCATCCTGTATTACTGTTAGGTTAAAATACCTGGCTAGTCTCTAACTAGTTATGTGCTTGTTGATTTACATGAAGACGTCCTCAGAAAGTTAGCACGTTGCCATGTATTCCACCTATGGCTGTTGCCCCTAACCAAACATTCCTTGTACTCTATAAAACTGATTTGTGCCATGGCTTTCAGTTCTAAAAACTGATGTTATGTTGCTGGTGTTCATAATCAACATTCGGAAAAGAGATGATAGTAGATGCAGGAGTTTATGCTGCTTATCCTGGGATCTACTGGATTACATTTATATGGTGTAAATGAGTAGTTAATCTTTACATAAAACTTGTTTTAATGTATGACTTTAGGATTGTTTTACTAAAGTGTTCTTTTGGTGAAGGTCCAACAGCAGAAACTAGATTTCAACCATTATTAAATATGAGGTATTGTTCTAGGAAGAAATGCATTGAGCTGAAAGACAGAAAGATCTCAGACATGTGTGAGATTGAAGTTATGGTGTTCCAGAAATAGGCAGCTCCATTGGAGAAGGTAGTATCCAGATTCTTTATTGAATTTTGGAACCATTAGCACAGTCTTCTGGAGTTGGAGCTTAGATGAAAAATGCTGTTCTCTGTCAGGCTAGGAATTCCGTCCCTGTAATTATGGAAACCTCTCCCAAACAAGCAGAGAACGTGAAATTTCCAACTTGACAAATAACAGGTCAAATGAATGGCATGACTGTACCTAAGACCTTCACCTTGTATTACTTTTATGGTAATGGGATATTCTGTTTACTCATAAATAGGGATGGCATTTGTCAGAACTTGTATTTTTCTGTAAAAAAAAATAAAGTTCATTTAAATAAAGTGCTGTGGTGTGAGTTCCTTGTAGTCTGGGCCCTGGTGGGGTGCAGGAATGGATCCATATACCCTGACCTGAGTCCTGCCCACAGCAAGTGTCCAAGTCACGTGTGCTAGTGTTTACAATTGGCTCGTGATCTGAAGGGCGCGCGTCACGTCATGGGCGGGGCTTATGTCACGTCGCTGGCGGCGGGCGGACTGAGACGCTTACTGCAGCCGTAGGACACTCCCGGTGTGAGCCGGGACAGCCGAGCAGCCATGTTACCCCGGGTGATGGTGCTGAGCCGCGGGTGGCGGCCGATCTGCACGGGTGAGTTTACATCACTTGGTGATCTTCCAGTGACCTCTGTGCGGCGGCTGACCTGAGCCTCTCTCCCCAGCCCTCCGCTCCCTGCACACCGTGTACCAGAGTGCCGAGCTGCCGGACACCCACCGCATGCTGCGGGAGACATGCCGGGAGTACGCCGAGAGAGAGCTACAGCCCCTAGCTGCTCAGCTGGACCGGGAGCACCGATACCCGCGGGAGCAGGTGTGCCAACCAGTGTCCGGGCTACTGACCAGGAGATGTACCTTCCCCCCCTCCTGGAGTCTCCCTGCACCCTCACCTACTGGCATTTATGTGCTCTGTTACTAGGTCACCGCACAGAACCGAGGACATACCTTTACTCCACATTAAATAACCTGTGACTTTTGTAATGCTAGCATGTGCTGGTGGGCATGTTGGCACGTATAGGTCCATATATATGTACAGAGAAACAAGTCATTTATGACTTTTGTATGTACAAATATTTAGTTTCAATAAGTTACCAGGATAGCAGCTTTCCAACTATATAAACAAATATTTGTGTTATACTGGTGAAAAGGAAAGAAATTTCTAATATTATATATATATATATATATATATATATATATATATATATATATATATATATATATTATATTTTGTGTGGTTAAGCTTCTACTTTTTTGCCACTGCCATTTTTGGATTGAAACAACTGGAAGGTCATGGGTTGCCTACTTTTTTTTTTTACCTGTTTTCTTCACTTTTAAATTCTTCCTCCTCTAGGTCCAGCAGATGGGACACATGGGTCTGTTGGCAGTGGAGGTACCAGATGAGCTGGGTGGTGCTGGACTCGATTACTTGGCATATTCTATTGCAATGGAAGAAATAAGCCGTGGATGTGCGTCCACTGGGGTTGTTATGAGCGTCAACAATGTGAGAACATTCTACATGCAATTGCAACACCCTTTTTACTGTTCATAAATAAAAGAGACTGCGCACTAGGCTCACTGATAAAAAATAAAACATCTAGGTATTTTAAAAAAATAAAATAAAGATTCTATAATTACAAAGCCTGAATTGCTGCATATAAAACCATTCTTTCCGTTTTATTATCTTCTTGGAAACTAAAAAAAACGAATACGTTAAAGCTGGTAATGACATTATGACAAAACAAATAAAAACCATAGAAGCTGTTGAATGTCATCACAGTTTATAGTTTAATGGACATAGCCATCCAGATTAACACATGCGAACATCACATAGAAAGCTGAAACACCTCTTGTAGGTGCACCCAGTGATTGCAGGTTTGAGATGCAACACTTCTAGCAAAAATAACTCGTGTAAGTGTCTCATAGAAAGTCCTATGTTACTTTACCGCTAGATTCTATATAAAAGTAATCTATCTGAAATTTTACACATGAGATCTTTCTGCTATAAGAGTCACTTTTCAATCACTACTGTGTCGCTTGCACATAATTGATTGATCAGATCAGCAACAATCTCCTTTGATATCCCTGAGTTAAGTTCTCAGACATGATCAGTTTACAGTAATGTGCAATGTTTTAGATAAGGAAAATGTTTTAGTTGGGAGGAAAAAAAAGTCCTGTCTTTGAACAACGCATGCTTCGGGCCTACGCAGATTTGTTGCATTCAGCAGGTGTCTATTAATTACCATGAGTGGACTTCTGTTCTGAATGTGAAAATGGCATCAAAATTGCATATATACTTTTAATGCTGTTCGTATGCATTTAGCATTCATTCGGATGATGCCCTGCTAAACTATTGCACATAGAAGCATCTGACATCGATGTATGTACTTTATACCTTAATAGGTCATCAGGTTTCAGAGAAGAAAAAAGGAACTGCTTACTGTGGAAGCAAAATAAAGAATGCAGTATCAAATATTCCGAGGTGTAAAACCACTAGGAAGCAATGTATCAGCAGACATGGCCTGCTCTGGTCTATGGTGTTCAGTTTTTGTTTTTTAATAAAATTCTGTCATAGAGAACACCTCATCTCTTGTAACAGTGGGTGAATGCATTTGACACATAGCAAATTATTGGTTATTGATATGATCATTACTTCTCTACATTTTCCTTAGTCTCTTTATTTAGGGCCAATCCTCAAATATGCCTCTGAAGAGCAGAAAAAGAAGTGGATTACTCCATTTTGTAATGGGGCCAAGATTGGCTGCTTTGCACTCAGTGAACCAGGTTTGTGAGATACGTCCATTATAAGCCTGTGATAAACCTAGGTGATCGTTAGAAGAAATATCAAACAAAAGTCTTGTCCTGTGTCTTGGCAGCGGTAGAATTAGGGATCATATAATTTTGTCCTGGCTTGCACTCATGCTCATCCATTCACACTATTAGGAAACCTACAAGGATGTACACTTCAAAAGGAATTCTTTCCAGGCACTGATGATGATTGTAAACCATTTCTGTGATCACAGCTTCCTTAATAATGTCCAAGGCTTGTTAATATTTTGTATTCAGGCTATAGACATGTATGAAAATACACCACATATTGGCACCATTATAAATGATCATATTTTCAGTGACAGCTGCAGGGAATGGTTAATTCTTTAAATAAAAAAAGCTCCTCTGTGGAATACTGTTTGTTTTATTTAACTGTCCACACTGGCCAAGTCGGATTATCACATAGGGTCCCACGTAATGGATTTGGAGGGGGCCCTATCTTCAAATTTCATAACTGCCCTTGCACATGCTTATAACCAAAATGTGTTCCCATCAGTATTATGGGTGCATTTTCACACTCTTGTGATTCAGGTTGCACACACCCCTCAACCAATGTCGGATACGTTGAACTTGGTGGGCAATTGCACAATCACTGACCTTGATGGCTCAAGCCTCCAAATCTTGGTACAAAGTACACTATACACAGGTTAATGAAGAATCCCAGAGTTTGCCACTGAATACAGGAACAGCTATGTCACTATTGACATGGTCCAGGATACAGTGTGAGGAAGCTCATGGTGTTGGAGGGGGTGGGGGGGGGAGGTTGTTTTTGGGTTTTGTCGCTCCCTATTTTATTCTGTATAATGCACTTTAACAATTTTCATGGTACTACCAAGCCCTTTCTGTCATGAAAAAAGAATTTGAAATGTAGCAGGGTACACAAAGTGGTAGTTGAAACAACTGTTCTCGTTTCAAGCATCACCTAGGAGAATATTTACTAAACTGCGGGTTTGAAAAAGTGGAGATGTTGCCTATAGCAACCAGTTAGATTCTAGCTGTCATTTTGTAGATTGTACTAAATAAATGACAACTAGAATCTGATTGGTTGCTTTAGGCAACATCTCCACTTTTTCAAACCCGCAGTTTAGTAAATGTACCCCATGGTCTTTGTGGTCTGCTGAAGGTAGGAAAATCTTGTTTTAAGATTCAACAAAACTTAGATGTTTAGAGATGCATCTAATTAATGGGTTTTTTTTCTCCAATAAATGTCTTTATTTTATTGTCTTTTATATGTGAAAGCATAGGGCATTTCATTACTTTTTCCATTATTTTTTCTTAAAGTTACTGTGAACTGTTGTCCAGCACTGGGGCTAAAATACACATTTTTGTTATTTTCAGGGAATGGCAGTGATGCAGGGGCAGCAAGCACTGTAGCCAAGCTTGAGGGTGATAAGTGGGTCCTGAATGGAACAAAATCCTGGATTACAAATGCATGGGAAGCGTCTGCAGCTGTTGTCTTTGCTACCACAGACAAGTCCTTGAAACATAAGGTGAGTGACCCAATCAGGTGTGTATAAAACAGCTTCTCCATCACCAATAAACATGGTCACTTTCCACTAGTGGGTTATGACACACATGGGTACATGTATAAAAAAAAAAAAATCACTTGAGTCATTAAGAAAACTGGAGTAGAATTTTTGGTGTTAGAATTACATTTATGTAGTGTTGTTTTCTTAATGTTTGTCTGGACATCCAGCTATAAGAAGGCTTACATGGATTACATGCAGAAAATAGTTTTCTTAAAAATGTTGCTCTTCAGCTATCATTCTGACTCTTTCAGTGTGTCTAAACAAGTCATTGTGAGTGGGATATGCAGATATAGGGGGCGATTCACGTGACGTTTCGGTAATGATGGCATCTTTCACTTTTTTGCTCATACAAACAAAAATAAACAATGTTATTACATTATTTTCTAGTTTTTGCGTATAAACATTGAATCACCCCTGAACGTATTGGTATGTTAACATTATCACACATACACCACTCTTTATGGGGTATAGGTTTTGGGGGTTTTATATTTAAACTATGCCTATTCCAACAATGAAGTAGTTTTGATTTTGTTTACTGCCATACATTTTAACATTTGAGTTTGTTTATATAAATATTATTTTTCAAGTGGAGTAAATTTTTACTTTTATTTTGCTATGTTTTCTTGTTATATTCTCCTGTGACCAGGTTGATTGTATTGTAGTTATGATTATTTGTATGTTGCCTTGGAGGTTCAGCACTACACTATTGTACACCTTTATTTATCAGGGTATTAGTGCTTTTCTGGTTGAGATGCCGTACCCGGGTCTGTCACTCGGAAAGAAAGAGGACAAGCTGGGAATCCGGGCTTCCTCCACAGCAAATTTGATTTTTGAAGACTGTCGGATACCACGTGAGAATCTTTTGGGACAACCTGGAATGGGCTTCAAAATTGCTATGGTGACTTTTACATGACAGTAGTTAAGTGTCAGACACTGTGTGTACTGCTTTTCCTTAATTATTTTTTTTTCTCCCCCCAGCAAACTTTAGACTCTGGGAGGATTGGAATAGCATCTCAGGCTCTCGGCATTGCTCAGGCTGCTCTGGACTGTGCTGTAGACTATGCACAGAAAAGGGTTGCATTTGCTGCACCGATCAGCAAATTGCAAGCTATCCAGGTGAGGGCACTTACCTAATCGTGTGATTCACCAACTCTTTTGCTATTATATATAGATATTTACCCAGTTCTTTCACTGTTTAGTTTAAGCTGGCAGACATGGCTCTAGCTCTGGAGAGTGCCAGGCTCCTCACGTGGAGAGCTGCAATGCTGAAGGATAACAAGAAACCTTATACCAAGGTTAGTTCTGCTCCATGGCACTACATCCTATATAATCTAGCACACTACCGTGTATTGCCTTCTTCATGATTCTGCAATCTTCCGAATCCATACATTTTCTTTTATTAGGAAGCTGCAATGGCAAAACTTGCTGCATCTGAGGCTGCTACTCGGATTTCTCATCAGGTACCCTCACTTATTTGCGGTTTCCTCCTAGCTTTTCAAAACACATTAAGAATATGCAAGCATGGATAAACTAGTCTGAAAGTAAGGAAAGGGCAGAAGGGAATGTATGCCCCTGCCCCTGCCCCTGCCTCTCCCCCTCCCCAACAAAAAAAAGGAAACGTTAGTTTTGCACATTGGTGGGTGTGATTATGCAAAATGTTATACCTAAATGACCAGCACATGTTGCCCAGCTGCTGCAGTATATACTACAGCTGTACATGGGTCACATGAAGACTAATGGACGGATGTCACCAATGTGTGCAGCTGTGGCTGCTTCTTGAAGCAGTGACGGCTTGCCAGGTGTTTTTGCCACACTTCTCTATAGAGTCCACTTTGTATAATAATTATGTACACAATGTTGGCATTCAGAAGTGACGTGCTGCAACCGACCTCTGTGTTCATTTACTGTTTTGGTATAATGTGAAACGTCAGATAGTGGGTATTCTTGGTATGATACAGGTGTTTGTAATTTTATACATCCCATGGTTTATGGTAAATTTTGTCACATCCTCTCCCAGTGAGGAGAAGATACCTCCAGTTGGAGTGTGTTGAACAATAAAAACAGAGCCAGGAAGTTTAGTACTAAAGTAAAATGTGAATGTGTTTGTGGTGGTTTTGTTTTTTAAAGTCCACAGTGACAAACCAGTCTGTGAACTCTCACATTATTTAGCTCCATGTACCTTTGTTGCTGCTGTTTATTTTTGGTAAATTGGCATGTTACTGTAAAGCAGGCCTGTCCAACCTGCGGCCCTCCAGATGTTGTGAAACTACAAGTCCCAGCATGCCCTTCCAGCTATCAACGGGTTGTCTACTGGCAAAGCATGCTGGGGCTTGTAGTTTCACAACATCTGGAGGGCCGCAGGTTGGACAGGCCTGCTGTAAAGGAACGAGAGTGTTGTTTTTCTTATTTTCGTTGCTTGGGGGAAAAGGGGAAGACAAACAATGGCTGGAGGGGGGGGGGGGGGGGGGGGGGGAGAAGAGTTTATCACCTTTTGTTCCCTGAATCAAGTGGTAAAGAGGAAAAATAGTGACAAACTTGGCTATAAGGAGGTGTAATCAGACTGTCAATGACTATCATTTAAAAGTATAAGATGTTCCAAGCCTCTAACTATCATAGTTTATGAGAGCGGATGGTTGTTAATGGGGGTTCAGCATTGAAATGGCTCGTCCAAGGAGACCATGTATTTTGGAAATTCTCTGGTTTATCTTTAAGGACGGCTGTAATGCTTTCCATTCTGTAAATAGACCAAAATTTTGCTAATGGTAGCTGAGAGTGAGGGGGGGGGGGGGCAGTATCCTTCCAGTGAGCTGCAATCAAACATTTAGCTGCATTTACCATATGGCCAATGAGCTTTTGTATGGGCCGGGTGACGTCAGGGAGCCGTCTGGGAAGAAGGGAGTACAGAGGGGAATCAGGCATCTTAACCTGGGTCACAGATTCAATCAGCTTATGAATTTGCTGCCAGTAAGACTGCAGTCTAGGGCAACTCCACCAAACGTGCAACAGGGTACCCCGCAGTCCGCAACCCCTCTAACATCGATCACTGGAAGCAGGAAAGATAGTATGCAGACGGGAGGGGACTAAATACCACCTGTAATAAATTTTACATGAATTTTCCTTTATTCTCACCGAAATTGATGTTTTAGCTATGTTATTTCTTATCTTTGACCATTCTTTTGGAGTCAGGGTCTCCCCAGTGTCCCGTTCCCAAGCCAACTCGTGCGGCTCTTTATCCGGCTGCCCAAAGCTATTAATCAGCTGGTAAACAGTGGATATTCAACCTCTAGTAATGGTAGATGATCGACATAGAGACTCTAAAGTCGACCAACGATCCGAAGGGGGAGGAGTTCTTAGGGAACGATAAAAATGCCTAAGCTGCAGATATTGATAGAAAAATATTCGCAGCAACCCTAGTCTATTCTGCAAATACGAAAATGTAGGGAACACCCTCATTGGGGCCAGACCCCTGGCAAAGAGCAGATTGTGAGAGGTCCAATGATGGAACGTTCTGTGATCTAGGCCTGGTTCAAATTTTTTATTGTTCCAAAGCGGGACAAGAAGCGGGTATTCAGATAACATTTTATAGGATCTAGTCACTTGGTCCCAGATTGAAACAGAGAAACAGGCTGAGGGTAGTTGGGCTAAGCGTCTTGTTCTATGTTGGGGTGAGATCCAAAGCAAGGAGTATGGGGAGTATAATTGAAGTATATCTGATTCAATGTGAGTCCACACTCTATTATGAGGGGGTAAGTGCCAAAGGATAAATTGAGACATATGTGTAGCTTGATAATACTTTAATATGTTTGGGAGCCCTAGACCACCAGCAGTCTGGTGCTTGAAGAGTATACGCATTCGTACTCTAGGCTTACGTCCTGCCCATACAAATTTGGAAATCATCTGTTGCAGATGTTTAAGGATATGTAGAGGAACCTGAATTGGGAGAGTCTGCCATAAATACAATAACCTGGGAAGAACATTCATTTTGACAGAGGCCATATGGCCAATCCATGAAATGTGAAATTTATTCCAATGGGATAGGTCATTTCTAATTGTATTTAGGAGTCTGGGAAAATTAGCTGCGTATAATGAGGAATAGTTTTTTAGTTAAATAGACTCCCAAGTATTTAATCTTACTATGTTGCCATCTAAAGTTAAAGTTAGACTTAAGCGTTTGGATAATGTGTTGAGGAGTGTTGAAGTCTAAGATTTCCGATTTATTGGCATTTATTTTATAGTTCGAGAGTGAGCTATAGGACGTAATTTCATTAAAAAGGTTGGGCAGGGAAATATGGGGCCTAGAGAGCGTAAGTATAATATCATCAGCATATAATGCTATCTTATGGTCTCTAGTACTCGTGGGGATGCCTGTGATGTCCGGGTTATTTCTAATCCTGGCTGCCAAAGGTTCCATAACAGGGGCGAAAAGTAGGGGAGACAGAGGACAACCTTGGCGGGTGCCTTTATTTATACTAAAGGGAGAGGAGGTGAGACCATTAGCTAGGACCGAGGCTGTGGGGTTATGGTATAATGCGGAGATTCTCTTACAAAAAGCTCCCTGGATCCCCATGCTCACCAGGGTTTGCTGCATGAAGGGCCAGGCCACTCTATCAAAAGCTTTCTCAGTATCTAAAGCGACCACCAAAGCAGGGAGAGACGTGTGATTAGCCCAGTGGATTAGATCTATTACTCTTCTGGTGTTATCTGAGGCCTGTCTTCCCGGAACAAATCCCACTTGATCGGGATGGACCAATGAGGGGAGAACAGGACCCAGTCTATTGGCTAGTATTTTAGCAAAAAGCTTTAAATCCACATTAAGAAGAGATATGGGTCTGTAACTGCCCACTTCAGCGGGGTCTCTGTCCGGCTTAGGTATCACCACAATCCCTGCTCCGGTGGTGGCTCCATCAAATTTGCCTCCTTCCAAGATCGATCCAGACAATCCCGTGAGCATGGGGACCAGTTGGCAGGAGAATTTCTTGTAATAAATTTCGGAAAATCCATCTGGGCCTGGGGCAGACTGACGCTTTAAAGTTTTGATAGTATCAGAGACTTCCTCTGACGAAATATCTGCATTGAGGGATGCTATTGGAGTTCTAGTGAGTTTAGGCAATTGGCAAGAATGAAGATAGCTCTTAATATTCGCTTTAAGCTGGGCTGGATCATCAATTTTAGAACGCAAATTATATAGTGAGGCGTAGTAATCCCTAAAGCTCTGCGCTATCTTTTGAGGGTCGAAGAGTAAGGACCCCACGGAATCTTTCACTGACATTATTCTGTGTCGAGTACGTCGGGCGCGGAGTTTGCGGGCCAAGATCGTATCAGCCTTATCTCCCTTTTCATAATATTTTTGCTGAACCCAGAGTAGGGTTTTAGCTGCTTGTTTTGATAAAATTTGATTTAATTGCCCTTTGAGAGAAAGAAGCTGGGAGTATATGCGTTTTTTAGGATTAGTTTGGTGGCGAGATGCAGTTAATTGTATCTGCTGTTCAAGCTCCAGAATACGCTCTCTTTCTTTCCGCCTCTGTTGCGCTGTAAATTTGATGAGCGTACCCCGTATCATGGCCTTATGGGCTTCCCAAAGAACAGATTGCGATATGTCTGGGGAAGCATTATAGGAAATGTAATCAGAGATAGCTTGGAAAATCTGGGTGATATGCTCTTTCTTAAGAAGTATAGATTCATCCAGTTGCCACTTGGGGCGTGACTGAGGGAAATGAGGTAAGCGCAGAATCCGCTCGACCGCTTCATGATCAGACCAGGACACGGGGAGGACCCGTACATCCCCCAATCTTTGGGTTTTCAAATGGTCAATGAAAAAATAGTCTATTCTTGAGTAAAGGTCATGAGGTGCTGAATAATGCGTGTAAGCTCTGGAAGACGGATAGAACACTCGTAGGGCATCATACAAATTAAATGATTTCAGTTGGGATTTTAGTTTATTGGGTTCCCCGGAATTGCCCACAGATATGTGTTTGTCTGGACCTATCCAAAATTGGGTCTATTATTGTATTAAAGTCCCCTCCGATGATAATCATACCTCCTGCATATGATGATAGCTGCCGGAAAAAGTCTGCATAGAAGTTTCCCTGCTGCACGTTTGGGGCATATACTGAAGCCAGAGTTATGGGATGTTGGTTTAAGGTGCCTCTAAGGATGATGTACCTACCAAGAGAGTCAGATATCTGGGAGTCTACAGTCAGCGGGACTCTGCTATGTATTAGTATTGCCGTACCTCTACGCTTAGCATCTGCAGAAGAGTAGAAAGCGTGCGGGTATGATTTAGAGGCCAGCGTAGGGTGTGGGACTTTGAGATGCGTTTCTTGCAGAAAAATTAGATCTGGGTTCTTCGCTTGAAATACTGTAAGGCCATTGTGCGTGCGTTTGGTGAATTGAGGCCGTTGACATTAAGAGATAAAATTTTGAGGTTCATGGTGGATGAAAGTTTGAGGGATATCCTGTACTATCAAAAAGGCTGGAGACTCTATTCAATAATAGTAGTTGGATGTGGGGAGAGGGAGACACATGAGGAATAAAGGAAAGGAAAAACAGGTCGGTACTGATCTCGACGTGAGGTGCAGGACCTAGAGAAATGGTGTGTCGCGTATCACCATCTCTTTGAGAGTGGAAGTGTGAGAATTAGTTAGTGGGGGGAGGAGCGCCATGGGAGGGAGGTAAGTGTTGACAGGATTTGTATATAGCGTATATTTGAAGCACATGTATGCTAGAAACAGAGGTGTGGGAGCGGGGAAACAACTTGAACGTATAACAGGTCAAAATGCTATAAATAACATCACATCAATGACAAGTAAGTCGTACGTCAAAATAATTCAAACTTAAACATTTTACAAGTTTGTACCAGGACTAAGAGCTGGTCTGAGTAAGCTCCGGTTAAGCCAGAGTATGGGCTAACAAATAAAAAAAATAAAAATAAAGGAAAAGAATGAGAAACTCCATGTCTATTTTGGGGGACACTGACTTGGGAAAGGTCCAAGTTCTACTAAGTGGGACTATGTAATTAGAGTTCTAAATATTGTGAAACAATAGATAGTTATATATTCTAGAATATTTACAAGAACCTAATAACTAGCTTTCCTTCGGATTTAAGTATGAGGGCATACGCAAAGAACCTGTATATAACATCAAATCACATGTATATCAACAGTAAGAGTCATAGTTAAAGCAAGATAATCTCTCAAACCTCATAGCAAAAGTTCATCAGAATGAGAAAAAGAGACTGGAGTTAGATAGCATGAATAAATCATGCTTGCTGCCAGGACGTCGGTGGAGCCGGGCTTTTCTGCTGAGGTGTAGATGTTGAGGTGGAAGCTTCAGAGTCCTGGATAAGACGTGTGTATGTTTCATAGGTGTGGTGTCAACCAAAACAATTCAGGAAGGACTTGCTCCAATGTCTTCCAACACCAGTATATGTTAGATATCTTCTAATTGTGATCAGTTTGTGCTGGGAGGAAGCGGAGATCTAGAAATTGGTATGCCCAGCCGCAGAAGCTACTTTTATATCCTGTGTGTGAAGTGATTTTAGCACACAATAATTGAAACTGATACAAAGTGTGTGTTTTTTTTCCCCCCTCAGGCTATACAGATTCTTGGTGGTATGGGATATGTGACAGAGATGCCCGCTGAACGTCATTATAGGGATGCTAGGATCACAGAAATCTATGAAGGCACCAGCGAAATACAGCGACTGGTCATAGCAAACCAGCTCCTCAAAGACTACCAGGGATAAAAATCCTGCAATGCACCATGACTTACCGTAGCCTTAAATTTCAGGGAAAAAGCCACTTTTAATCTTGGAAGTTTGAATGTATAGGAAAACCATCCATGCACTACACGGTTTTCGATGAACAAAGTTCTACACCATGAAGCCTCCAGTTTTGTTAAGTGAGACTTGCAAGAAACTAATCAGATCAGGTTGTAGTGACAAATCTTACTAATAAAACGTTATCTGTATACCTCTGGTCAGCAGCTGTTTGTGGTATTTTGTAAAGACCATGGGGTTGTACACACGTGTGATGCTCTGTGCTATACATTTCTAGTGCTGGTGCTTCAGTATTTAGTTGTTCCTGTAGGTGGTGGTATCCTTTCCTTCTTATAAACACTGCTGCGTTTGCTCATACCTTCTGCGGATACACGTGCAGAGCTTTCTGTTCAAAACACAGTAGTTTCCAAAATGTGACTTGTAATTAGGAATCATACAGAAATACTACCTAATAATTGTCCAATGTATTTCAAGTGGAGTGACTTAGATTTACAAAACACACCAATAAAACAAAATCAACACTGGTTACTTTTACGCTTAAGCTAGTCTGTATTTGATTTGTCAAACCACCAGATCTGGCTATTTTGCATAGGGAAGGTCTGCAAAGTAATGTTTGATTTGGGTGGTTGGGCAGAACAATAGCATCACAAGACACACAGTGCTTATTATGGTTGACAATGTCTCAGATAACTGTTCCTCAAATATTTCCATATTAGAAGGATGTTATTGGACAAACAATTGCAACTGCTCCAGCACAGACACATGGGAATCTTAGTTATAACATTTTTTTGGGTAAATAAGCATTAGAGCAAACACTTAATTTAGCTGTGTCTTGGTACAGAAGCAATGTCTAAAGTTGTTTAAAAACAAACAAGCACCACACAATACAGCTCTTCTATGACAGCGGCATCAGTGGACAGAGGGAGGTTATTTAGTATTATGTAGTCCGGGACCTGCACAGTAAATTTACCATGCAGTGTTTCATTGTCTCTTCTCCTGAATACTGGCTGTATTGTACTAATTATAAGGGCTGCCACAAAAAGTCATTGTCCAGATGTTTATTATGGATAGAAACGTATGTGCATATGTTCTGTGATGAGTAGCTTAATATATTTAACTTTATTTTCCTTTTTTTAATTTGGCTAATGGAAAGAGTCAATTGCAAACATTTTCCTTATAAGACTGTTCCTACTTTGAATGAAGGTGTTCATAAACTCCCACTGAAGTAAAATTGACATTATGGGCCTGGAACATAAATGCTGATATGTGCCATATTGTGGGGCAAATAGCTCTGCACATGGCCAGAGAATGCAGCAACGTCCAATTCATCTTGGAGCGCAAAAACCCTTACTAGAGTCTATATCATTGGAGCTCATTGAGGTGCCAGGGAGCGTGGTGCTGAGCCCCCCTCTCCTCCCCTGCTGACAGACTATCTGAAGCTGGAGATTTATCTGTTGAATCTTCTACCTAAAACTACTTCCAGGGACCCTGTAACGAAGTCTGGCTCTCCCTTCTGGCTGAAACCAGTACCAGGGGAGAACAGTCACAACCCTGTCGCTAGCTGAAGCTCTAGTGAATTAGCTTCTTGAATCTATTTCATTCCAGGGGGTAAATGTATAATTTTCTGTATTCTGCAAGTTGCTGGAAATCAGCAACTTTGCAGTGAAAATTTAAAGCAGTGTTTGTCTTTACAAACCATCGCTGCTTTTTTTTCCACTGCAAAGTCGCTGATTTCCAGTGACTTGCAGAAATCAGAGAACGATACATTTACCTCCAGGAGGCTGGTGTAGAAGTCCCTCTGGCAGCCACTGAAACAAAAAGTATTACACATTATACACACTTACACTTGTGGCGTCTAGTGCTGTACGCTGGTTCGCTACTGGCGCTGCAGCACCTACATACATACATTTTTTACTAAAATATACAAATTATACATTCCCCAGCGGGTGTACCTGGCACAGTGCACACATTAACATACACTTTTATTTCACTAAATACATTTAAACATTGGTCTTCTATACACGGTGCCTAGGGATGGTGTTAACTCATCCGGTGCCAGGTATAAGCCATTCTGGCACTCGAGTCCATTTCAAGATAGCCATTGCACATGTACAGCAGGCTGTCATGCAGGACCTGAACACTCTAGTTAAGCGCTTCCTGTTGCTTCTGCCACTAATTTCAATGGCTTACAGGAGGTAAGGTATCACATGGAACCCCTTGGCAAAAGTGATGAACTGTATACTCATTGGACCACATTCCAGCAGCAGTCTTCAAATCCCCAGTCCAAGGCTCAGATGGGGTGTGCAGTGATCCACCTGGGCTGCTGGTTATTCCATCAAGGAAAAGCAGAAGACCTCCAGTGGCTGGGAAGAGGTGGCATCCTAACAGTAAGTCTCACACTACACTAGGGGACAGACATGGCTAGGGGATTATGTCTGGACTGGGCTAGCAGGTGCAGGTGCATTTCCCCAGTGTAGTACCTCTGTGGTGGACTTTTACATCTCTAGTACCTGCATAGGGCCCATCTCCTAGGCTAGTCTATTTGTTACATAGTTCAATGTAAGTGAACAGTGTGCAATCTAGATACCAAAGTTCCATTCCTGCATGTTACCTATTTTATACCTTTATATTAACTGGAGTATATGATATACAGAACAGCTTAACAGAGACAGCATCAGCTGTGCATGCACGCTCTCTCCCCTTTCTTTAAGATATGGTTGAGTACTGCTCCTATTGTCAATGTACACTGCTGTGGTGACGGAGTAATTAGAAAGTAGAGTGACTGGACATAATGGCTAAACAAAACCAATACTCGGAAACCTATTACAAGACTGTAGACATTATTTAGCCATTGCTTTTAGTCACTGTACTCTTATTGCCAATTCTATATTGGGAACAGACTCTGCCTTAACACCTTACATTTCTATTTCACCGTTATGCGATGTATAAATGTTCTTAGGTTGGATATATGTTCTTTCTTTTTCCGAGATTGTGTTCCACAGTTTAATTTGGTCTCATGATCATATCAGAAAAAATAAGAACAATTCCATCTTGTACCTCTTTTTTTGGCATTATGTGCTCAAGCTACCTCGGTGCAACCTTTTGGCCTAAAAACAATATTGTGAGGTGTTCAGAATAGACTGGAAATTAGTGGAAATGATTGTTATTGAATGTTATTGAGGTTAATAATAGCGTAGGAGTGAAAAAAAACAAAACACAAAACTGGTTTTTAGCACTTATGTTTTTTTCAAAATAAATCCGAATCCAAAACCTTAAATCCGAACAAAAACCTTTCGTCAGGTGTTTTGCGAAACAAATCCGAACCCAAAACCTCAAGCAAATCCGAATCCAAAACACGAGACACCAAAAGTGGCTGGTGCACATCCCTAATAAAAAGAAGGCCAATAGAGGATATCCCTGCAATCCTGGTATCATGAGACCAAGATTATCATGGTATGCGGACATTCTAAGCATGTCAATCCAAGCACTGTTAAGGCTACCTCTAGGAGATCTGCTAAGTCAGAGCCTGTTTTTCACCAAGGCAGCTCGACTGGCTTTAATGGCATGGTAATTGAGGCCATGATTCTTTGATCTAAGGGGATCACACAAGAGGTAATTCAGACCATGATCAAGGACAGGTAACTGGCATCCTTTAAGAATTACAACAGAGGTTAAAAACCTACACAGAAGATGAAGTGTGAACTTCTTACCTTTCACACCTGCCTAACTCCTCTTGTCCTTACAGGATGGCCAGGACAGTGGACTGCAAGGAAACTTACTTAAAATGTCTCATCTATCTTCTACCAAAGAAAATTCATTTCTATCTCCCATCCCCCCAACGGGGCTCTTCACTCTCAACCACCCTGTTTAGTCAGTAGTTCAGTAGAAACTTTGTCCTTTCAGCCATTGTTCAATCCTCTGTTGATCTTAAAAATTCCTAACCTGAGAGCTTTCCTATCTACTGGACATTGTTTTAGCGAGTAGCATCTGAAATGGCTGACCTGTTTTACAGGTCACTGGTTCTTGCATTTCATGACGGCTGTTCTGCACACCCGTTTTCCAGCCAAGAGTGGTGTCGAATTTTTATTTGAAATAAGATGTTTTCCTTGCAAGATCTACTGTCCAAAGCTCTAACCACATGCAACAGGTTTTGAGGTTCATCACTTCTGAAGATTTATTTAGACATATAGTCATCCTTGTGTGGAACAGAGGGCCTCCTTTTTCTTTATGTCACACACAAAAGAGGATTGATGGCAACAAAACCAAAAATTGTCAGAGCTACAATCCAACAGGCTTATATCTCAGAGCGAACTCATGTTCCAGATTACATTACAAACCGCTCTACTAGATCATGAGCACCTCCTAACCACAGCAGTATGGAAATTTAATTGAATGATTGAGTCAGGCAGCAACCTGGACCTCCGTCCACACATTTGTCCAAAGCTGGTGTCTTTGTTTCCAAAGACATTAAACCTGTAGAATTTGGTAAATCTCACATCAGTGTCTGAGCGTAGCCTCCCCTAGGGGCATCTTTGGAATGTTCCCAGGTAGAATAATGTCCCCCCAAATAGGGTTTTGTTCCAATCATAAAATCCATTTCTCTTAATCCATTTGAAGGGACACTGCATTCGCACCCCTTTTATTCTTCACACTGGTTTACAGTTTTATAATCGTTTGATTAGTTCAGTCCTATCCTATGGACCTTGTTTAAAACACGAGGACTTACAATAGAGGGGAGGAGTAGAGGCCAAACAAGTTTTAGTAGAATTTGTGCCTCACTCCCAAGCACAGCACCCTCTATAAGTAAAGGTAGAACAGTCTTCTCCAAATAGATTAAGATAAAAATAGATTTTATAGCAAGTCAAAAATCCTCTGATCTTTGCTGGAGCACAGGTGAAGTAATTACCGACAGACACATTGTAAGAGATCCACAGATGACCTGGAACACACCATTAGGGCTGCTGGAGGACTGGGTTTTGGAAACACTGCTTTAATGTATTTGTAACTGCCAACCCCCTTTCACTAACCCATTGTGGTTAGTTAACATATCTGTAGCAATTTATTTAGAGCAGTGGTATCAACAGCTGAATATCCTGCAGCTACCTCAGGAGAGATATTTTTTTTAGAGCACAGGAGTATTAATCTTGAGCCTGCAATTGAATAGTAGAAATGTGCTTACTGCAGCCAATTTTCTATATAGATATTACACCCTGTTTAGTTTCTTCTATGTTTTTAAATGCAAGCATTAAGTTAATAGCCCTAGCTGCACAGAAAATATTAGCATCTTCTCTGCTGGCATACCCAGTGTGCTCCTAAGAAACATCTTGTTGCATCAAACTACCAGCCTTCTGTACAATGGCTATGAATAATCACCTGTATCATAAAAGGCCTTAATGAGGGGCATCATTTTATAACCCCATTTTCCCCAATGGTTGCCAACTATACATAGATGATGCATTATATTTTACAATACTGCAGGCCTTTGTGGTCAGACAGCACTAGAACAGTATGCAAGATCTGAGCCAGTTACAGCAGTGGGACTAGACACAGACAACCCGAAACCATTAATGACGCATCAACCCATTTCTACAGAAAGGGTGGTATTTTTTATTACATGTGCCCGGAGGCTAGTCCATGGATTTAATAACGTAAAAATGGAAAAGGTACAGGACAACCATAACATGAAGTGAAACAAAATCCCCAAATATATTTTACAGCAAGTGTTGTCCAGTCGAGACCACAGTGGCCCCACCCAGGCCTGGCTTTTAGGACAATTAAAAGCAAAAAGTTTGAAGTAATGCAAACAAAAAAATACTAAATTAGCATTTCTGAATAAATGCCTGTAAAATATAACTGCTGCTACATTTTCCCCACAAACACCAGAGCCTGCATTCAGTGACTAAACAGCTACTGAGATTGGGTCAAAAAGATAATAGTAAGGGACAGACTGCATGGACAGCACCGGTCATAGGCTTTGTTGAGCATGGCTCTCTACCCTTTGTTTCAATATCTAAAGTTCACCTTTCACCAGTTACACTGCATGGTGTAAAGAGAGCACTGTAACAAACATATTTACCATTTAGTGAATATATTCATTGCTTGGTGCCTAGGACATTGTGTAACTATGTGTGAAGCATGTACAAGGCAGCATAATTGGAGACTGCATGGACCAGTTTGTTCTTTTCAGCAGTCCTGTTGATTTTTCTGTGTAAGTTTCCTAGGTCTGCTGATGCACTAAATAAAGACATCAAGGTAGGTTTTTCATTTCCTCACTATTCAAATTTGAAATTCTACCTAACAGTGGATTACTCTAATGTATTCGTGAATTACTATAAACCCTTTTGACCAAGTTCAGAAACCTTATTTTACTTACCATAAATGCAGGTTTCAACTCTCCAGGTCAGCATAATAGCAGCAGTTAACCTTTCCCATGCTGGAGAAAGAAAGTGACACCAGAGCAACAGTCACCTGCTACAGAGGACAATAGGGCAGCAGGCTACAAGGGGAGAAAAAGTACGTACAGCACCATATTCAGAGTTTTTGTTTAGTTTCCCACCCCCCCCCCCACGAGAGGTTCAGAAATACGGCTGATAAATGAAAATACTAATACAAAAAAATAGAAAAAGAAAATATGTATTTACAGGAAGGTAACATTATTAAGATGGAGGGAGCAATGAGCGCAGCAAGTTTGACATGCAAGAGTCCGAGGGTACCGCTAAAAAGGCTGCGCACAAATGAAAACAAAAAGATTCTGGAACATTTCATCTGCCCTAAGGTCACTACATTGATCAGAACCAAATACAGTCACTAAAACAGCCCATGAGTACGTCAGAACGAGCACACAATACACTGGATTGGAACGGAGGCTTCACTTTGCTGGGATGGATTAGTCATATAAAGCCAAAGATGAAAGTGCAGGACATGCGACAGAACACAGCAGGCCAGGCCTGACCTGCTCTGGCCTTATTCTGTGAATATTTAAACTATCCATAGAAAATATATATCTCAGACTTGCCCTCTGCAACATGAAATGGGGGTGAAATGGAATTAAATACGACAGACTATGTATATACTGCGAGTAACTCACACACTGGCTGAGATCTAAAAAGTCACTTCACACCACAGAAGATATTTAACTAAAAAACAAGAACAAGAAGGAGAGCTGGTAAGAGGGCTGCACTGCTCCCCATAGGGTCTGGTCCCACAGGTTTCAAGGAGCTGTAATAGTCTTTAGCTCAGAGGCCTCTAAGTCACATGGTATATAGAGTGGCAAGCAGGCCAGACCTTGAAGGATTCCAGGTTTTACACTCCATATGATTCCGTTGACTCCCAAATTGCTTATAGTTAGTCCATACTCTGGTATTCCAACTGGAACAGAGTTCTGTTGAGAGCATGTTTCAAGGTTTAGGATCTCACGTGGAGGGCTCTCTAGAAATGTTTATTTTACACAAAATCAGTTCATATGAGGTCCTTCAGTTGTAGCTGTGTCCATTACACACCGAGTTTATCCAGAGTAGCAAAAGCCAAAGAAGAAATGCTGTCACGTTTGGCTTTGTTTCTTCTGTTCCCATCATACCTCAAGGAAGCGGGAGCTGGTGGCCTTGGTGTGGAAGGGTTCGGACCACATTCGGCGAAGATCACCCTGTGAGAGATTAGAGTTAGCACTGTGTAGTAGTGTCTACTTTATAAGAAAAGGAATGACCTTAAAACTTGTTTGGTCTAAAATGCCAGAGCACGGTATAAAAAAAAAAAAAAAAAAAAAAAAAAAAAAAAAAGTGGATTACCACTGTGGTTAGGTTATTTCATAGGATTGTGTTGATTTTTGGCATTGTAGCATGTTGGACAGCATGAGATGAAAAAAAAAATCATAAAAAGGAGTAAACATAGAAAGATAATACAAACCCCTTGAAAATTATTAATGAACAAACATTGCACGCGATGCAAAAATAAAAATAAAAAATATATTTATATGATACTACACATAGGGGGGTAATAGTGTGTGCTATTGTAACGGTAGCCAAAGCACAATGTTATTTTATTACTGTAAGACATGGAAAGATAAAAAAAAAGCAATAATATGTGGCACAAGAGCTATCCTACAGACAGGTAAAGGCAAAATTTATATATTTTCTTTTCCTTTTAGGAATACCTCCCTAAACGCAGTGTTTCAGGCAAGATATACTAATAATGAAAAGGCGGAACATAACATACCTTTAAGTAGGCCATAGTGAGAAGTGGTAATAAAGTAAAGGGAACCAAATAGAGCAAAGCAGGCTGGGCAGCTCTGTGAATGCGTGAGGCCACTGTTGCTGTTAACAGTCCTGTTAAGTAATACAAGTAAAGTTAATACAATTTGTAGAAGGCCCTTCACCAAAGTCATGTTGTTCCAACAGGATATAGACAGTTATATAGATACATATATTACACACACATTATATACATTTCCAAGAGAAAGACATGCAATCTATATAAAATATATATACACGGTTGCCATGTCTTTAAACTAAGGCTTCATATTTACGCATGTTATGTTGCTGATTGCAAGCTAGTGTTCCTTTATCAGTGTCCTATGATGGCCTTTAAACTATTTAACTTTAACATTGATTTTAACTACCCCGTCACCCATAAAGTTTGAGGGAATAGCACTTAGTCTGGACCTCTGCTAATCACCGTCAGTGCTGTTCAGATCTCTGCCACAGCAGTTCTAAATGAATTGGTGGAACCCACAGTCAGCTGTTCTTAACAGTGCTGTGTGAAATCTCTCCTGCTTTGGAGAGGATCTAAAGTCAATTAATTGGCAGAGGTAAAGTCCACACACAAATATATTAGGGGATGCACAGAATACTGGATTCAAGGTCAATGAGAGATTGCTTAGTCCTGTATGATCATTGAACCATAAGGGAGCAACATGGAGGTATTGGGAGATGAAGAGGACGGCCAAACAATAAGTCCTGATGAGTCGTCTCACTCCACTACCCGTGTATCATGCTCTAACATTTTCACTCACTTCATTATAAATACTAGACCCCCCTTAAATTCCCTCAGACCTTGATAAAGGTCTTCCAACAACAAAATACTATCCGCCATTAGAAGCAAGTATTTTTCTGCTTTTCACTAATGCTGACAATTGGAGGTGCGCCCCAACTACTGGACTATGCCTAAACATCTAAAAATGTTATTGTATGTGTTAAACATTTTTATTAGAAATTGACACATTTATATACATATATTATATATATTATATATAGACAAATTTACATATATTTATAGTCTCTGCTTCTTGGATTTTCTGACCAAACCCTCATTGTAACTTCCCCACCATATCAGGTGATTCTCTAGGTGTCCCATGGCTGCTATTGCTTGGGATGTGCTTTCGTTTAAAAGTTGTGTGCAAGTATGACTCAACCCAGTTAAAAACCATAGCAATGGACATGATAGGTTTGCAATATGTAGAACTAATATTCAGTTTCTACAGAGTACAGCTTGAATTAGCTAGAACAGCATTAATAATGCATTTGATCAGTACAGAGGACAGATATGTTAACATTTTATTCTATCTGATCCAAGTTTGACACCTGGCACACAATGGCTGTGAACATGACAATGTGTTTCACCCCCTGTTTAAGAAACTACACTTACATTTAAAAAACAAGAATGTGCACAAACAAAATGGTTCGCATAACAATGACAATCTGATGCTGGCATACTCACCCACAAAGTACCCAATAAGTGTGCAATGAAAGTAGGAGACCCTCTGCATACGTCCAGAAATATTGGCGGTCCCTTGTGCACCACACGCATCAGTGGTTGCCTGTTTTTTGTAATTATCGTAACGTAGAACAAAGCACAGAAGCAGGCCCGGCATCACAATGTCCCCTATTCCGAGCATGGAGAAATGACTGCCTGTGGAACTGCATACAATCCAGCATTAACTTAACTGTCTGCGATACAAATCCTTACATATTGCCCAATTCCATGATTAAGCAATAGCGAAACGCACGTCGGGGTGACGTCAGACCCGGAAGTAGGCGGAGCCGACCGCGGCGTCCTGCCGCTAACACAGATTCACAACTGATATACAGATTCTTTTACAAATATTTCATTAGCGCTATTAGACTCGCTGACCAGTACAGTAGATTTATGCATTAGCGTAAGGGAACATACTATTAGCGACTTAGCGTTCTGATTAGAAGACTAATGGTATAGAGACTATTACAATCTCTGTACGTGGGAAATACTTCAGGCAAATACTGCCATCTATAGCCCATACTATACATAAAACCAATTGTTGAGAGCTATACAGGCGACACGCTGTTGCTAGGCAGAATATATCTAAGCTAGATTTCTTGATAAACACTCTATCAGCGTTATTATACTTGCCAATCTAACACAGCAGACTAATAAAATACCATATTATTAGCAACCTAGTGCCTTAATGAGGAAACCATTGGCATAGAGATTATCTATTAAATATGAGTTATCTAACTACTCCTAGAAACACCATTTATCAGCCTAAATAGGTGTACACAAATGATAATCAGCCATTAGATTTTTGGCTACTTTGTGACACAATAATTAGGGCTTGTGCTTTATGAAT
Organism: Mixophyes fleayi; assembly: GCF_038048845.1. NCBI lineage: Eukaryota > Metazoa > Chordata > Amphibia > Anura > Limnodynastidae > Mixophyes > Mixophyes fleayi. The sequence goes on from NC_134402.1 coordinate 336,102,404, forward strand.
CTCCAATATTAGCTAAGATACATGATAATCCAATACAGTCTCTATATGTGGAGGATGTATTGGGCTAACTCTGCCATGTATCAGTTATACTATATACAATACTAAATATTGAGAGCTATACAAGCGATACGCTGTCATTAGGCAGAACACGGTCAATCTCTGCTACTCTATTTTGACACTTATGGACTAATCTGTGCTGCATATTCCCACAAAAAGATCTTATATCAGTGACTTTCCTCTAGGAAATACTATAAATTCCGATCGGCTCCACCACTGGGTCAACTTTCAATTTTTAAACTCTATATTTCTCAACACTACAATCTCTTTTTTTATATTTCGCTTTTTTATTAGTGTGGTATATCTGTATGTACCATTTTTTAATGTATACCAATAAAAATAATATGTATTAATTCACCACTTATATGTACCTGGAGTGCTTATTTAGGTCACTATTCTTTTTTTCCTCCTTTGGATTGTGGTAAATATTGCCCACTTCACCTTTTTCAGATTTTGATTCCTTATAGAAACATTATGTTTTAATAAGACTTCTTACAACTGATCAACACAATATGACCTGTAATGTCAAACCCAAGCCTCTAACACATTACACCACTTTTCATAGAATGTTTTAATGATACACATCAATCTCTACCCCAGGGGACCTTACAGTATAAATTCTCTAACATTAACCTACCAGTATGTTTTAGGACTGTGGGTGTTTATTTATCTGGCAGTGTGTGGAGACAATTGCAGCGACCCAGAAAGGGGTGTTTGGCTGCAGCTCTTCAAGTCCAAACTCACATTGAGAGCGGCAGCTCCGGTAGTCCTCTCCGCCTAACCAGAAAGGTGCTAATAAACCAAGGCAGCCAAATACTGTAAGCACAGCTCCAGCTGCAATCCCCAGGATCTAGTGCCAACCTCCAGGTTCCAAACCAGACTCCGAAATAGCGTTAGACCCCAGTAACAAAGTCCTAGAAGTTTGGTCAGGCACTAGATGCACGAACAGCTGAGTGAACAGTCATTCCATTTCCCTACAGTTAATTTAAAATGTTATGGTTAGGCAAGGATGCACGTATGCCATTGGAACAGATCTAAGGAGTGACTGAGCCAATAAATGCACTTCTCATTAGGTGCAGAAAGATCTGTCAGTGCATGTACACTTTGATGCAGGACAGCCAAGAGCTGGATTAGTCAGCACTTTGACAGCTCAGCTGCCCAGCATTCCTGACGGGCAGTAAATGTTCAGGGAGGATTCAGCCAAAGAAACCAGCAAAGAGGTACTTTAGCTACAAGCAGCATAAGTTTCTTCTTACCCTACAACTCAAGACCATTTGGTGTGCAGTTGACACACAGACAGTGATTGGCAGCACCAGTACAAGGAGAATTGTGCTGATCAGTGATAAGAATTTAAAATAGATTTAATTCTGTAGTTTCAAAAATTAAATAAAAATGCCAAATGGGAATGATTACATTATATAGCCACTGTATAAACTTTTCAATAGGAAGGGACTGTAGCTTTCTCACCTACTGCATGTAGAACCAGAATTTTCCCTTACCTGGGGAACACTAGTTTCCCTGGCAGTGACAGCCTAGGTACATCTCTTCCAACATTAGGTCCAAGGTGAAGCTTCCTGGACAAAACGTCCAAAGGATTGTCAGCAGGCTGGGTTGCCACTTTCACCATAACGTTGCTATTAAATATGTAGGCGGAAAAGAACACCTGGAGACAAAACGAGAGAAGTCAGAACAAAAAACACCAAGGCATCAGGACATATTTGTTTTATGAGTGAAGGGCAAGAAAAGCATAAAACATACACACATGAAGACTAACACTCCATAAAAATCAATGATGCTGGTAACACAAGAATTTTTTTCTTGTTTTGTTTTTCTTTAGAATGCAACAATTACTTTTTTCTCCAGTAATATTGCATCTTTTGTTTATCTTTGTTGCTTATGGAAGTCCAAAATATGGCAAAATATATATAGATATAAACAAATATAATTTTCCCTTTTTTTATATTTTTTTTTATTATTTGTTTTCCAACAAAGCCTTCAGCAGTCACTTTCATTACCAAAAAAAAGGTGTTCCTTTCTAGAAGTCAAATTTACTTATTTAATGACAGTAAGTTGCAATCTTTAAGACCTTACATTTGGCTGTATCATTAGGGGTCATTACTCTTGAAACAAAGTTCTAATCCCATAATAAAATGTGTGTGATGTGGCCACTTAACTTATAGAAGCTATAGTTCTATATTAGAGCCGTTTTGTTTGTTTCAATAGGCTGACAATGTGGTGTGCACAGAAAGCACACACACTTCAGGTAACTTTCAGAGAACTGGTACACTTCTGCTTACCCAGAAGACATCATATATGAGCAGCCCTGAGAGCAGGAGACAGGACACCTTCAGGCTGGGTAGGCGCACAAAGGCAATCATCGCTACACAGAGTCCCATGGCAAGGGCTGGAAAAGGACAAACCATACTTAATACTTTCAGTTTCTTCAATACAACACTGTCAACATGTGTGTTAAACAAATGACTGCTTTGCACACTGAACAAAACACCATAACCAAGAATATATACCACATGTTAATACAGTTATAATGTGCTGTACATAGTAACATGATGACTGTTTATAACTATACGGTCAATCAGGATTAAGAGCCACAACTGTGGGATACAATTACAAGACACCTGGGCCTTTTATGACCTGTACATAAAGTGCCCTGTCTTGTAGCCTTGTGCTTTTCTGTGGTCACAGAATTCATTGGTGACCTGTAATGTCCCTTCAAGTGAGACCAGGCAAGGCTCTAAATGTCAACTCACCATCCATGAGCAGCCAATGGCCAGTGAGCACCCAGATAAGAACTAGCAATACAGAGAGAGAAAAGGATAGCAGCTCTGCAAGTGTAAAACGACCACAACATCCAAAAGAGATCCTGAAAAAAAAGACATAGGAAAATCTCAGACCATTCTTTGGAAAGACATCTCACACCCCCAAAAAAAGAAAAAAAGGCTTGCAACAAGCCATCAAATCAGGGCAGACACAAAGACACAGTGACGTATATGTGAGGCTTAAATGACTGAATCAACCTAAAAACAAAAAAAACAAATAGCATTCTTAACAATAAAAGCTCTGCTAAGCAATGTTGTCATTGCATATCACCTTGTGGGGAAAAAAATAAAAGGTGATGGGAGACATTGGTCTCCCCCCACCCGCCGAAAGAGGATAAGTAGTGAGCAGATTTGATTATTAAATCTTAATTTTCAAAATGTTGGGGCAAATTTGTTTGTTGTTTCAGTCCTGTCTATTTCACAAAATATTAATAAACATACTGCATTTTCTTATTTTTATTTAAAAAAAACAAAACTTGTTTCTTTAAAGGACTGATTGTGAAGTAAACTACAAGGTATCTCTACAGATTTAGTTCTGCGAAACACAGGAACGTATAATCCAAGTATAAGCAGATGAAGAGTGCATATACTCACTTATTCTGAGAGCAGGGTCTGGTTAAATACTGGCACATGGGAAGCAAGAGAAATGCAAATGCTATTGTTGCAAGTACTGAAAAAGAAAATGAACATTAGTTTCCTACAAACTCAGTCTCAGCCATTATTGCAGTGACAGAACAGTACTCACCTGCAGTGCAAATAGTGAACACCACCTGAACAGAGTCAAAGAAGAAAAACATGACCAGTAGAGACACTGAGGCTCCAATGGGAAGGAACAAAGCCTGAGTGGAGTCAATAGTCTGGATACCTGCAGAAGAGAGTCTTTGTTACTCTAACCATTCCTTCTGCTCATCACTATCTCGGTCTGTAAAGGAGGTCTTTATTCAGGGGCACCAAGTTACTAGGGCTCATTACAAACACTATTTAGGTGCAATAATTGCACTGAACAAGCAACCAATCAGCATCTCTAATCTTTAGCGCACAAGTTAGACTATGAAAGTGTCTAGTTTCTAAAGTTTAGTGCAAATGTTGCACATAATAGCAAGGTAGGTAACATAGTATGACTCAGTTACTGCCAATACATTAAACCTCTCCTATAATGACCAAAGCTACTTTTCAAACTTGCAACAAAAATACTGAAAATTGCATGCTAGGTAAAAACCGGGATCAACCATCAACAGACTGCATGCTGTTTAAATAGGAACTCCAGCCAAAAACTAATTTGCAATCCTAACCCACCCCAGGTAGAACATCGAAGTCCAGAACCCCCAATGTTTGGTAAAAACATCCCCCCCAGCTGCAACAATTTTCCAGGCATTATAAAAAGGAGTGTAATTATGTAGACTGCCAGGAGTCAGTCTGCCAAATCTGGAAGCCAGCAAGATGGTAACGGAAGATGTGTATACATATTCCGCAACAGATAGAACTCCCAAAAGTTAGGAAGTCATTTTATAAGTGAATTGGCTACATGGCTCCTGAGATTTGTCCAGCCCTGCATTACAGCCTACAGAGTTTTATAATAAATGTCCACATTCAATAAAGGACCAGATGGTAGAAGACTATTACAAAGTCCTTACATTGTAGAGGTCTGTATGTTCTTTATAAGGCTAAGCAAATCCCCTTACTTAGCCTTCTGGAGAAAATAACTGGGTGTCAAGAGGAAGGTTTATAATACATGCACCAACATCTTTGGCTTCTTGGGTATGTCTAGTGCTGATTGGAGTTCAAGTAAACAGTGTAACAAAAACACACTCTGGCAACCAGAGTATGACCTCCAGATTCCCATCCAACCAGGACAAGCCCATTTTCAGTGCATAATACAGGATCCATTAGAACTGGGTCCTTATGCACAGCATTCTATAACAAAGACTTTTGGAGAAATGCGTACAGGCCTGTAATGCGATATGACATTTCTATAATCTTGGAATGTCTCTCTCTCTCTGTGTATGTTAGGGAATTTAGACTGTAAGCTCCAATGGGGCAGGGACTGATGTGAGTGAGTTCTCTGTACAGTGCTGCGGAATCAGTGGCGCTATATAAATAAATGGTGATTATCTTTATTTTACACACATCCATACAAACAAGTTTTTTAACTGAACTGACCACTCGAGTATAAAAGCAGCTGGATACACAGACAGCCCAGCTTGTCAGAGCACATAAGGGGTGCTGTGGGAGAGATGAGCAAAGTCCTTCTAATTGGTTGCCTCTAAGCTTAGAATGCTACAGGAGCAAGTGTCATATGACACAGGACCTAGCAATTGCCAAATTCACACCTTGTGGTTTTTTTTTGTTTTTTTAATTAAATTTCCTCACAACAAAGCAAACAAAAAAGAGTGAGAAACTGCTAGCTTGTAAAGACTTCTTCCTGCCCCCGATTCTCTCTAAATGCTATTGTTTCTTTTACTGCTAGAGAAGTTTTAGTGTAACATAACAATGGTTTAGTAAAAATACTGTTCATCAATACATTGTGTTATAGAAGGGCTTGTAATTTATTTATTTTTTTACAAGTTGGTAAGCCTAAATGGGAGACCAGCATTTCTAGAAACCCTAGGCCAACAGCCCTTTCAGTGTGAAGTCACTTGTTCCAGTCAAGGAAAAAAATGTAAATCCTGGCTTTTTCCCATGGTTCCAAGCACAGATATTTGCTTTGTGATGTCAAAGCAATAAAATAAAACACAAACCTAAAGGTAATCCACATTGGTTTAGGTACAAACAAGTGGCGGGTAACAGGCATATATTGACCAAGTTATTTCTTACTATTATTAGTGCTGTTTCCACTAAATGCTCCTTGAGAATTACTACTGTCCTTCTCCTTGTCTTGATTTTCAAAGTCCATATTAAGAGACCTAAAGAGAAAGGGGACAAAAAAAAAAAAAAAAACAACAACTATCAGACACAACAAACAACTAACCACACCAAATGGATCCTGGTTCCGCTACAAAACTCGGCTGTAGTATATGACATACTACGAACAATGCTTATTTATGTTGTAGCAGAATAACATTTTCTGATCTGCTAATATAATAAATCAAGATGTTATACAAGGCTTCAAAAATATTTTTAGTTGACACCTCTCCACATCATACACACATAAGATGGAAGAATAATTATTAGTGGTGGATTGGCAATGGCAACAGATGATTTCACATCTAAGAAATACAATTACATGACATGAACAGTTCAAATTTTAAGACGCAAAAAAATAAAATAATTTAACCATAGCCTTAAGACAGGCACAGATATTGAGTTTGTATGTATAGAATTTTACATAATCAAATGCTGTACATTGTTTTTAAGGTGAATGTGGATAAAACAGCATGAAGTCAGTTACAGCATTAGAGTAGGAGAGGAATAAGCTTATCTGTTAGAGGCAGAGGCTCTTCACTGGTGTAAGTGCAAACAACGTTACACGCGACAGGGGCATAAGTTAATGTGAAATGGAGGCAAGAGGGAAGTCACAGGACAGATTCAATTAGCCGTGAGGTGCCTCCGGACATCGCCATGATTAATGGCTGCGCACCTTACTGGCTAATACAGTACAGAAATCTCCGCTTATTTTCCCTCACATCCCGATGGGACTCTAGGGAAAATGATCAGAGAATTTAGTAAGAACGCCAACTGTCTCCACGGCCTACTCCGGAAACACATTGCGCCACCTTGTGCAGAATTGAATGTGCCCCACCTACCGAGATAGACAGTAGAAAAAGCATGGCTCCCCAAATGCACAAAGTTCTAATGAGTGAATCCTTGCAAACTGCTGCAAACACAGTGTGGTATGAAATGCACCTCTAAATGAAGTTCATAAGAACTGTCACTAAACAACGGATTAAAGCTGGCCAGTGTCCAGGGAATACCCATCACTTCATACAGGTCTTACACAAAATTACTGCATTTAGGCAAGACTATGGAATTAGATTGCAGACATAGTCTTCTAAAACAGCTTCTAAGGGGCACATTTATCATTAATCGGCAAAAGTGAGAAATAGTTATCAATCCTTATCGCAAGGATAAGGATTGAACTATTTCTCAAATTTATTAAAAAGGGAACACAGAAACAGCAGTTCCGAAAAACTGCTGTTTCTGTGATGGAAAAAATCACACTTACCCCCCCTCTTCGGATGCGCTGTCTCGGGATCTCCTCTTCGTTCCTCTTCTTCCTTCAATTGCGCATGTGCAGTGCACATGCGCACAAAATCCCCACTCTGTCTCTGCAACTATCGTTGCAGAGAGAGCGCGCTGAGTGACAGGGAGGGATCATGTGATCCCTCCACACATGCACTGTCCAGCTCTGCTCTTCGGAGCAGAGCTGACAGCAGTGGATTTCTTCAATTCTGATAATGTACACCAGCTTCAGCTGACGTACATTATCAAGAAAAGTTCCCGAAATTTTTTTTTTTACGGGACTTGTTAGATTGCGGCCAGGAGCAGTCACCATTCTGTTGAATGGTGACTGCTCGCAAAAACGATCAGGAGTGCAAAGCAGCAGATATCCATGATATCTGCTGCGATGCACCTTTAATAAATTTGCGGAGGGCACATCGGGACTTTAATTCCACGGTAAGTGCACAATAGTGCACTACCGTGATTTGTTAAATATGCCCCTAAAACACTTACATAGCGTATTTCTCCCATGTGACAAGTGCTTTGCAGCTCAAATACTCATATTGTTTGTACTTTTAAAGACTTAATAATTAGAATATATTGAAATTTATTCATATTAAATGCCTTTGTGAACAGGAGCATTTTGTTTTAGTATTTATTATTAAATCCGGAATTTATTTTAGTAATAACGCTGTATTTTTAGGTAAATATACAAGCTCTCTCTACTGCAAATCGGTAAGAAATAAACTTAATATCTTCACGCACTTACCTGAAGCTGCCATAGACTATGAGAAGGATTGAGATTAGGAACGTGGAAACTTGACTGGAATCCACCAAGGAATATGCCCTGCAGAATGAAGAAAGGCAACATTCAGTACAACCACATACTACAAATATCCAGTACCAATATTAATTCACTTTAAAATGAAATCCTTTTATATTGTGGACATTGCATCACTGCATTACTACTAGATTGATGTGAGCTTGTTGCCTTGATATGAGGAAAACACAAAACAAATATGAAATCTTTATGAAAAGTACTGCTAGCAAGCTGAAGGAACTCACAGTAACATGTTACTTTAGCAGCCGGATAATGTAAAGCATGCATTGTGAAACCTGTGAGGATAAGCAGACAAGCTCTGACAAATAGTCAGGAAAGACTCACAGGGCACAATAATAATAAGCAGTATACAGCCTTACATGGCTTTTACTTAAACTGGATGCAGAGTATAGAGGAACCTCATCTAATTTACCTTCTTCCACAGGAAGATCTCAGGGATTTCAATTTACAGATTGCCAAATGTGCTACAGGCCTTACTTTGAATTTCTCACATGACTCATTTGAATTGTGTGTCTATTCATTGAAAATAAATCACCAAATAGTCAGAAGCCAGGTAACAAAGGCACATAAAAAGGAACCACCCGTAGAATGCACACTGTCTCTACAGGCCAGCCTTTTCCTTCCTTCTTTAAACATTCAGACTAGAGAAAATGTAACATACATTCTAGTGTAACAGAACTTTGCAGGAACAAGCATATACACACACACACACACACACACACACACACACAGTGTATGCTTTGTAAGACTTCAGTGGCACATTAACAAGAAGCACTCAAACATGTGTTTAGCATACCGTTACAACCAATTTGTAATGTGATTAGACAGCATTTCATCGCATTTGTACTTTGGACAAAGTGTTTTCAATGTGTTTGGAAAGCCTCATATATTCTATATGACTTTAAAAAAGGAGGAAAAGTCAAAAGTTTGTAGCTGTGACCACTTAATATGGATTTAATACATTTTTAAGTCTTATTTTTCTTAATCTTATCAAAGTATGCTTTCTTACTTTTATTATACAGACAAAACACTTCAGTGCCTCTACATGAATAGCAGCAGATTCAGAGGCTGATTTGGTCCTGTACACAGCTGACAATGCAGTCTATAGAGCCAACTAGACCACCACAAACTTCTTCCTGGGACTCACTGAACTAAGTTTTTTACACTATAAACATGCATCAAATCTTATACCAAACTTTGACCTTCATTTGTGAGGAAACTGCAGTGATTAAGACAAACTCCACGTACAAAAAACCCCCAAAACAAACACAATGAAAAGCAAAGTATTAGGTATGCATATACAGCCACCTAGTGTCTCCTACGAAAACATATCCATGTATTTTTCAGACACTCAAGTTTCAAATGTACATGGAATTAAATTAGAGAACATGAACATAACACCCTTGTGGACAAGGCTCCTCTCCAGCAAAAAAGTTGTCTAGCAAATCAAACCATGGTCATAAATAGTCACATGTCTGTCACACACTGTAGTGCCGCAATCATGTCAAATTAGAGTTTCAAGACCTTTGTAAACAAGCAAAAACAAGTCCTGCTAATAAATGCTAGAACCAGTAAAACCACATGTCAACTTAAACAGCATGAGCAAGCTGCACCTCTATATTTACAGACTACCAACATTACAGAATTGTCTTTTAGAAGTTATACTAAAGCTGCAACACCAGATTTCCAGAATTAATTAATAAGGACTAGCCAGACTAGTTTGGAATATCTGACTGACATAATGTGGCTAACCCAACAACTGCTGCAATTTGTGGAACCAACAGCCTATGCTGGAATATATTTTAAAGTGTACCTGTGCTCTACACAAACTGGACTAAGTAAATATACAGCCTATCAATTCACTAGGAACTAGTGACATCACTGAGGCACCCTTGCTTCACTAATCTATGAATTACCATGAATACTGTCTCATCCCACAAAATTGCTGCCTCCACTGGGCAGGCAGTTTAAATTCTGGTACATGCAATGTGTATTACAAATGGATCCCACAGATATAAGCATGTGAACATCTTCAATATTTAGCACTTTAAAGGGAATATCGTTTACAAGCATGTGTGATGGACAACATAGTTGTTAGCAAAAGGTTTTGTAAAATAGTGAGATGACACAGGCTCTCGCTTCCACCCACTTATTCAGGCTGAGTCTGCCATTCACAGACAAAAGCACCACCCAATCCTGTCTCTGAACTCCTAACACAGGCCAAAGGCATTTTAATAACTGGTTTGCAGTCTCAGTGCTATTTGTGTGTTATACAGGCAGGGGTTTCCACCACTGAGTGGTTGTAGAAATGCCAGGCTGAGACACAGAGAGCTCTGTCAGGGCTGGACAATGAGGACATTCTCCTCTGTTCCCCACAACAGCCAGTGCTCACACTGCAGTCACCTTCTACAGACACCATAACCAACTAGAGCTCATCACCCCAAAGCACACATCCCACGCATTCACAGCTGCCTATTCGTACTTGTGTGTCCAAAGCAATTGTGAGTCCAAAGCAATAGATGTGCAAATAAAGCTTAGTGGAGATGGATAGGGCTGCAGGTGTGAAAGCTGGGGCACGGCTAAATGTAACCTGATGTACACATGGGATAAACACAAACACACCTGCCAGCAATGAAACAGCAGATGCAGCCTGGTTTTCCCATGTATAGGCACGCAGGGAACATTTGAAGGTTTCTGCTGCAGTTTATAGCAGGGTTTAAAACTGTTCATTGTGATTCAATAGAACAACATATAAGCATTCTATTCTACACACAGAGATGGGTGGACGGCCCCTTTAAGCACTAAAAATACTACATGAAGGAAAACAATTTTCCATTAACACTTTAATGTTGTTTACAAAGTAGAACTAAGGGTCTTATTTATGAAAACAAAACTGAAAACTATATTGTGTCACTTAGGCAGGGTACACACTACAGAATTTTCCGACCAATGTGTTATCTACAACGATTTTAAAAAACGACAGGAAAAAAAAAAAAACAACAACTCGCAATCAACATGCAGATTCATGTGTACACACTATACATGTTTTACAAGATTTATCCTCCGATCTATGCTCTTCATCTGTCAATCTGTCATAACCATCGGCTGAAAAGATCAGGATTCTGTAAACTCTATGGAGATCCTGATACTAAGTGCATACACACTGCAGCATTGGAAGGATGTCGTTCCATAGCCGAATGAAGTTTATAGTTCTGCTAAACAAATTAAAATGATGATCTGTGCTTTGGATCGACTATCGTCCATCCTCGAAGTATACACACTAATGAGACATTGGGCTGAAGTCATTTATCGTGTGATTGGCCCGATAATTCACCGAAAACACTGTAGTGTGCACCCAGCCTTAATCAATGCTCAGTTCTGATTACAGTGGTTACATATATTAGACAATTTAGCTCACTTTGAAATGCTGCATAGGTATTGAATATGCATCAATAGCAAAGAAGTTCTGCTCAGCTACCCGAGGTGGTATTTGTACTACTGCTGTTCCCACTCCTGTCACTACTAGAGTGCAGAGACTTCCTCAGCCTCTACTATCCCTTCTCCTCTCACTGTCCAATATCCCTATACAATGATTGCAGGGAAGACCACCGAAGACTCGTGTCAACCTGGGGGGGTCACTTGCTGCAATCAGCACGATTCAGAGCTGGAGAAGTGACGAGAGTAATGGTAGGGGCATGAGACAAGCAGAGAATCCAGCCTTTGCTGCCTCTAGGATTGTGCTGCCTAAGACGAGGCCTTTGCCCTAGTTGTCTGTTCGTAAAAGCTGCAGTCAGTATACCTTCGGGAAGGCAATGTGGCTTGAGGCCAAACATTTAACTTTACAGTCTAAAATGATGGCATGTTTAAAGAGAACCTCTCGGGTCCCCTATGTATCTCTTTTAAAACCAACCCCTTGACCTTACCAATACCCAGCAGCACAACATACCCATTATATATAGCAGGTGAGATGAGGCAAACTGTAGTGTACGAGTGCTGCATAGATTGAATATTTGTAAGGTCTGTTTACACAAAGGTGAAATTTCATTAATTGGTGTACATATGTTGAACAAAAACACTAAATATTTGCACAGAGAATTTGTGCAAAAACAAAGGAGCAGGAATTTGGGTAAAAACATCCTACATTTATAAACGGCCACTGGACAGCAACTTGTGCTTTTTCCCTACCAAAACTGACCTGGTGTAGCTACTTTTGCCTCAATTGCTACTTACCTTTCATAAACCGTGCGCTGTGGCCCCATTCATAAGCCACATCCATATTTTGCCAAACCCCCATACGCCATTCACAACTTGGTGCAGGAAATTAAAGTTCTTGCGCCAAATTTAAAAGTAGGACAATACAAGCTCTAGAGTTGTTAAAATAATGAGCTCCATTATACTTTGATATTTATTCAATGTAAGTTATACAGTATCATGTAAATTTAAACTCTCACCATATGTTTCTTTATCTGACATACTGGATTCATGAAAGGATGGAATTGCTAACAATGCAGCATATTTAAATGTTAAGATGGTCCATATCATATTACTTCTGTTACTGCCTATTGAAAAAAGATCACTCAACTGACAGACTATGAATGTTTTATTTACTCTAATGTACTGCAGCATGTCTACCATACGTCACTTAGTATATCAGCTAACATCTTGTGGCTATGCCAATCAACTGACTGTCCTTTACACAGTCCTCTCTCACTCCTGGAAAAAAAAGGGGCAGCACGGTGGCTTAGTGGTCAGAACTTCTGCCTCACAGCACTGGGGTCATGAGTTCAATTTCGGACCATGGCTTTATCTGTGAGTTTGTATGTTCTCCCCGTGTTTGCGTTGGGTTTCCTCCAGGTGCTCTGGTTTCCTCCCCCACTCCAAAAACATACTGGTAGGTTAACTGGCTCCTGTCAAATTGACGTGTGTGTGTGTGTGTGTGTGTGTGTTAGGGAATTTAGACTAAGCTCCATTGGGCAGGGACTGATCTGAGAGTTCTCTGTACAGTGCTGCAAAATTAGTGCCACTATATAAAGGAGTGATAAAAAAAATAATCCAAGACTTCTTACAAATTTCTGTGAGTAATCTGTATCCAAAAGACTACAATTGTGTGTGCGGCTTAAAAAAGTGCCTTATTTAATTTATGAGCATCCCTTTATGACAATTAGAAATATAAGGATGTATGCAACTAGTGGAGAGCCAAAGACCTGCTACCTACTTAGGTGACTGTAGTACATAAGTCTAATGGCACACTGATCCTGCGTACCTTGTCCACTCCTATGACCAATCATAGGTAATATTTCCATTGGTTCATTCAATATCTATAGATCAGATTATTCTAGCAATCTGCCAACACATCTGTTTTTTTACATGCAATAAAAACACAGTATTTCAGTGGTTCTTAACACTGCCACCAGAAGATCACACTAACCAGTGACAGTGTCTACAGCAAAACCTTCTAACTGGACTTAGAATCAATTGCAGTGCCTGGGTAATGGAGGGGCCAATTACCACGGTTATTGGCAGTGATGTTAGCTGCCACACCTCTATTGAACTCTAACAGAGGAGTGGCAGCTAGCAAGAAACCCCAGTCAACTAAGATAAGTTACTGTCACATCACTGGCCCTACTCCCTTATGACTCCATTAATCCACACTACATATCAGCAAGCTTGACACTCACTCTGCTAATAGAATATTGGCAGGTATGCTGGTAAAATTATTAACCTTTATATAGCGCCAACAGTATGCAGCTCTCTGGATGTTTTAATCAGTCATATTAGAGCCTGCGTCTACCAGTATGTTTTTGGACTCTATGAGGAAATCTGAACACCCAGCTGAAGCTAACAAAGTTAGAGCACAGAATCTTCACACTGATAGTGCCCTGGTGGAAATAGAACCCACGGCCGCAGCGCTATGAATGAATCTACTTGGAAGATGCCCAACTATTGGCTGCTGCACTAACAGGACCGAATTATGCCAAAAGTAATCCAGCCGCTTGTCACAAGCAGCTAAATAGCCAGATCATGACCAATTTGGTCACTCATATGGCTATGCAGTTACAGGTCAACCAATGCAGCTTAAGAGCCAGTAAGTAACAATAGTATATTTGAGATGCAAACTAGTTAGTATCTTTTTCAAATCTATTTGATCGGGACCAACTAATTTCTTTAGCAGACAATTTGGTACATTTAAAGCCAGCTTCAGGAAGTAATCTATTTCCACAACACATCATGAGTAAAATTATTTCTGAAGCATTTAATCTGCATATTTGTTTAAAAATAAGTGATTATGGTCTTCTATTATGTAATATGGTCCTACAATATTTTGTATAACTTGTGACAGTGATCTGTGGATAAAGTGTTTTCTTTGAGTTCTCTTTCATCAGTTGTAGTAATTCTTCATATTTCCAGCTTTGCTTAAGGATCAACACAACAGTGCAAGGCACACACTTCACTGAAATATGCTGGGTCATTCTGACAAGAACATGGTGGAGACAATTTTCTTCTGTTTGTTGTATTGGCACGTTCTATTGTCTGCCTGTGTGAACTGCACAAACATCATCCCTGCGTCTGCAGCATTGTGCTTTTTATTTATGTTTTGTGTTTGACAGCAAAAGTGGAAACTTATCAAAAACAAAACAATTCTCTCTCTCATGTCAGGAAACGTGGGCCATTTTATTTATCTTCTTTCGCCGCCTGTTTTTAGGAGCTCTGGTGTGCTTTTGTACTATAATTATGTTTGCATAATGTAATGAATCTTGGAGAAACCTCTTGTGGCTGCAGACAGAACACTTTCCATGGGAAGCCAAGATAAGCATGTTGGATATATTTACAAATATGACAAATGTATTGCAATACAGAGGCTTCTTGCCATTTTGATGTGTCACTACTTTTCCTCAACCCCCATTAGACTAGCATACATAATATACCACCCATGGCCATTTTCTAAAGCAGACCACAGCAAACCTTTTACAAAATGTAACCAATATGCAATTCTGCACTATTTTACCAAATCTCCTTTACTCATATTACTTGTCCCAACCAGCATTATGTGTTGTTTGCATCCTCTTGGTTCTTGTCTTCTCCAAGAGCTAACAGTCTTTGGTAGTAATGCTGGCTTAGTGTCCTGCAGTCACCCCAACAGCTTTTCATTTCATATTAGGACATTCCCATAAAGAGATGGTGATATGGCAAGAGCTGGTTTTAGACAAGATGTGACCCAAGTCAGACATACCAACGATGAGGTCTGAAAGGTTACTGAAAATTAAACCCAGCTCCTAACCAGAGCCCTTAGGAAAATTAAATACATTTCAAAACAAAAAATATACCTTGCTTCTTTCTGGTGGCTGCTATACCTTGATGACTCTGTGATCACTTCAGCTTTGGTAGAAGTGCAAGTCCTGTATGTCCTGCCAGGGACTTGCCAATCTGTACCAGCTAGAGAGTCTGACTGCCCTTCTCTGTGTGGCTGACCCACTAATACATAAAAGTGTATCAGACACAGACATTTTGTGGAATGAACGAGAATGCAACTCATCAGGAGCGGTCTAATATTCATGAACCCTGACATATCCAAGAGGTACTGGTGATAGGCTACACACAAATAAGGGTTTAGATCACAAAATAGATTAATCTAGTGTTATACTTTCCCACTGCTGGCTAGAAGCCATCACAACGACCACCCTAACTGGATGGAAACTGGAAGACAGAAAACCTACATGTACTGTGAGCTTTAGCTGCCAGAGTTCACTGCAAATGTTGGTAACCAATTACAGAATTAGAAGTGCCATTTTCTAATGAGCACTCTTGTTGCTTCCTCTAGAGACACATGGCAAGTGTAGAACGGGTGGGATGGGGTGAATAATCCCAAAAAAAAATAAAAAAAATTTAAAAAGAAAACCCCACAAACCTAGTTTTATGGACAACAAATATAGTCTTCCCTGGCCTTCCAAATCAGCAGCCCTGTATGTGGCTTCATCTCGTTCCCTGATTAAGGGGTTAATAAACTATTCTTTAATGCCCTGGACATATCACAACAGCTCTGTTATTGGTAAATAAATTTTACCTGCACACATTAAAAATTTACATTTTGAGGTCTAAGGACCATATATAAATGTGGCTTGCCTGTGGATAACTTATTGGAGGCAGAAGCACATTTGAACTTGCTGTAATTTACTGTAATAACAAGGATCTGCAAATTATCAATTGTGTGATCTTAACACGTGTATGAAAGGCCAAGTGTACTTTACAGCCATATGCACATTAAGCAGGCTGTAGAAGCCGACCTCTATTTACGTGAAGCCAAGTCAGCATGCTAGGCACATCAGCAGACACCTGAAAAGTCACACCTGCACAGGAAACCGCTCCATACAGAATTTAAGGAAGATGGTAATTAATCCAGGCCTTACCACAATAAACACGATATTTTAACCGCCTAGTGTGTGACAACACTAAGCTTGGGAAAATGAATATAGCGTACCCAATAAATCTGCTGTGAATAGTTAATGAGGGGGGGGTGCACAACTCTTGAATTAGTTAAAGAAAATATATTATATAGTCTTTACAGTAGGTAGCATGTTATTAGAGCAAATTGTCATCCATTAGTGACCACTAACAGTCATCACTGAAAATGAATTAGCTGTGTTTGCACATTAATGTGAAGCATGTACTTACTGAGAGGATTTGCTGTAAGTTATACATTTAGAACTAGTAAACTAAAGAGAAGGAATGTCATACGCTAAGAAAAAAAAAATAGATACAAGTTCATGTGGTGTCCATATCCAGTCTACTTAACTATGTCAGATGAATGAGACCTTGGGTATTGTTTTAACTACTCACCAAATCCTGAACTATAATTGTAGGGTTACACAAATGTCATGCAGAGACTCAAAATGTACAACCCTCTATAAAACAAGCGAGACTCATGTTTACAGTTTCCTCTTTTCCACCACCTTCCCCTCTTAATAAATATAAACTACATTTAAAAAAAAAAAAAAAACAATAGTCAGCATAACACTCCATCTTTCTACCTGTATATCTGGTTTATTCTACACTTATAAACGTCACAATTGCAGTCCTTTAAGCCTGGCCCTTTGGACTACATGAACATGCAATGCCATACAACTACCCAATAGTTTGTATTTAACCTATGTAAAATATATTTCTGTGTGTTTAATCATTACATATGTAAGGATTTTTTAAGAGACTTTAGAAGCCTATTACTTGGCACAGATACTTCAAACTTAAAGATGCACAGAGTAAAATAATAAAACAAAAAACAAGCACCTGACATTTGGTACACATAAATACAATATGAAAATAAACACCTCTTCACAATGACAAGCCAAAGTGGGCAAAAAATACCATTGTGCACTTTCATTATTAGCACACATGACATGCTAGTCATTAACTAAACAGATACTTTACAAGATAACCATTTGTATAACTTCTTTAAAACAGGATGTAGAACTCAATCTATGCACAAAATTTTCTTAACTTCACAAAAAGGGAAGCAGTCACGACTCTTACAGTCTGCTACTCTATACAGCATCACTGAGGCCTGAGCAAGTTCCCTAAAAACTCTGGGGGTTATGTACAAGGGCACCAGTGGCTGGATCACTTTGAAATAAATTTATAAAATAAGTTAATTCTCTTAGCAGTGCAGTGCGCCAATGGTCATCATTGCAAGTGTATTGAGTTTTGTATTGGAAAAGTACTGATGCAATGATAGAGGAAATTTGTTTATGCAACGGTCTGAAGAAAAGAAATCATATCCTGATTGGGACATTTTCATATGTGGGTTATCGGCACTTTTCTGGCCTGAGTGCACGATAGGGGGTCATAACCTTTTGTTCCATTTTGCTAAAAAGAGATATTCGAACATGAATAAAGCCACCAGCAAGTAATTTAGGAAATCACAGATTGATGAAATCAATAAAGATTCAACAAGCGCGACAGAAAGGCCCTAAATGCAGCACTTCGATAATAGTTGCAGCTTAAGCCATGGCCATACAACATATTCCGAATATACAACAGTAATGTTAATATATTAGACACACGGAGCTCATTATATAAAAAAAAGGAAGGGCCAAAGAAGACAGACTACCAAACAATTCCCAAGCCTAGCAACTGAAGTAACACTGCATGCAATGCCCAAATCTCTCTTCATTTGACATCTCCCCTTAAGAACTCTTGTGTAACCAACTGCCTTTTTGCTATCTCCACATGGATGTCCCTGTCCCACCTAAAGATCATCATGTCCAAAACAGAACTTATCTTCCCTGCTGCCAGTCACCACATCCACTCAAATCTCCCTTACTGTCAATAACAACAAAATTACAGTCTTCCACTGCCTTGGTGTCACACTTGACTTCGTGCTCGGCTTTATTCTTCACATCATTACACGGACTCTCTCTTTCTCCCAGTCCTGTTGACTCCACCTTAAAAACCATTGCCAGAATACAACCTTTTCTTACCCAACATGCTACCAAAACTCATCCATTCTCATCCCCTCTCTGGACTACTGCAACCTCCTGCTATCTGGAATTCCTGACACCCACACTTCAATCCATCCTAAATGCTGGTACAAGACTGATCTTCCTCTCTCACCGCTCCACATGTGCTGCGCCACTTTGCAAATCCCTCACTGGCTCCCCGTGTCTTCCAGAATCAAATTCAAATTAATCTCCCTTACTGACAAGGCCCTCAGCACACCACCCCCTTCATACATCTCAATACACTCTCCCTCCCACCACCTTAGATCTACCTCTGACCTCCATCTGGTCTCATCTCTGATAACCACCTTTCACTCGTGCTTACAAGATTTCTACCATGCTGCTCCCAACTTATGGAATTTCTTACCACATCAAGCTTTCCCACAACCTTCAATTTTTATTTTTTTGGCAAGAGCATGCCTTATCCCAGATTATACTATTCACGCTACTGCACCCTCTGAGCCACACGCGCTCATTTTGTTTCAGTTTTTGTTCCCTCTCCCACTTAGAATGCAAGCTCACTAATGAGCAGGGTCCTCCATACTCTGTTTTCATGTATGCATTTATTGTGTCTACCCTGTATGTTCTTGTTTTAGGTATGTCCTGTTTTCCTTACTGTATGATGCCTTACAAATTTACAATATCATTACCTATGGTACTGAAATCCTTAAGAACTTCCTTATTCCTACATTAAATAAAGCCAAGTGCATTACTCAAATACTCAATCAAGTCTTATGCCTCAGGTTAAACACCTATCCCAAGCAAAGTCTACCTTGGCAGATATAAAAAGGATATTCATTTTCACTAACTTATCACAGAAATAAACACAAACGGCAGCTTGTTAAACTGGTTTCCTTTAGGCCTCCAGGGCAGCACACAGTATGGGGGGGTGGGGGATTATTCCCACCTTGCACATAAATGTAAAGAGCTGAAAAATCTTAGCATATCAGAAACAACAATTTAATGCAGGCAGTATGCGGCCATGAAGTAGTAAAGGAAACCAGTGCAACACCTGCTGTTCCCTCCACCAAGCGGTGAACTTGAAAATATAATATCTATATGTAATCTTTTGTTTCTGTCAGGATCTTCAATACCAGGTTCAAGTTCCATGAAGTCAAAGGAGAGCTATGAAAGGCTCTTCTCCTTTTCAGCCAACCTTCTGTGTAACAATGCTCCAAGAGCATTTGGACCTTTAGTGTATTAACCCCTAGTCCTTTTTCAAGCCCATCTAGCAGGACTCCAAGCACAGTACTTATGGATGGACATTTTGGTGAAAACTTTACCAGAGCAGCATTTACAAATAAAATGTCACAGATTGTATAATATGTCTTATATGTTGACTTTTTTCCCCTTGCATTTAATAGCGTGGCGATTACCACATTAGAAAAGTATTGGCACTTTGAGGGTCAACTGTCAGCAGTCATGCCCCATGACTCCAAAAACCTGGGTTTGGATGGTTTATCAGAACTCGACAGGTCAGGTCATGTCTGGTTGCCGTGCAAGAAACCACGGTATCTCCACTGATAGCTGTAACACTTGAGGAAACCAAGATGAAAACATTTTAATTAAAAACATCTCTTTTTGTGCTTCCTGAACTTTGCAAATGACCGATTCAGGAAATATATATTCATACTGGGCGGAACCTGTGCAAGATGTTAAGTATAGGATAGTAGTACCCACCTTGAATGTTCTTCTACTTCGATTAAAGTGCAAATGTATCAGTTTTATGCTTCACACCCTAAACTCAAACTACAATATCAAAGACAGTCAAGGTTTGTGTTATTCAGGATTCAGTTTGAGGAGATAAGATGCAGTGCATGGCGATCTACCTGTAAACTGCTTAAGTGTAACCAATAAGAATGCATTTTGTACTGTTTAATGCAACACCCAATTGAGATGTAACAAGAGTGTTGCCTCCATGGAAAGACAGAGAAACACTCCCTAATAACTAAAGACTGTTTTGGCATAAAATCCTTGCTCACAGATTAGGGGGTGAAAATCCCAATATATAAACATCTTAAACAAAGCTTTCCACCCTAGTACAAGTGTAATAGTCCCTGCGATGTGTTAGGAGTATCTAAACTTATATGATCTGTGTGTACTGTATAAACATATAGTGGAATCAGTGTGTAAATGGGGGGGGGGGGGGGGTGTTATATATGTACAGTGTACCACAGCTATTTGCTACTGTGTGTCTGAATAGTATATTGTGAGTGATATTGACAGAACAATGCTAAAGGAAAAAAAAGGATTCAGTAGAGCAATGAAATTGCCCACTGAAGAAACCACTAAATATAACAGTGAAACAAGTCAAGTTTTTCTTCTTTTACCCTATGTACTAGCAGAAGCATCAGTGCTGTCTGTCCACCCTATAATAGCACACCGGGATTTGGATTTTTTTGTCATTGGAATACCTGTAACCAGTAGAGTGATTAATGCCAGACGAAAATTACAAAGAGCATTCCAGGACATTACATACCAGACCATTGTGCTGAACTTTTGCAAATACTGGAGGAATGCTTCTGTATTCCATGTGCCATCCTTACTCCAAGTTATTTCCAATATTTGTTGGGCTTATTGTACCTTATTTCCCAGCGAGTGTAACTTATCTATGTACTGTGATTGCAAAAATGCTTCTATAAATTGCTGGATATTCGGCCTTTATTATTAATCGATTTAAAATATGTAAGTGTGTGTAAATATGTTTAAATAAATAAAGTGGTTATTTTTTTTAATCCACTTGTCCTTGGTCAGCTGTCGTTTTCAAAACAATGCTAGATAAGAAGAATGAATCAGCTGCACTTTATTTTATACTGTTATAGCACTGCTCACATTGTTATAGGTTAATGTTGAATATTCTGCTTAGAATTCACTTACTGCATTAATACACTCAATCTGACCCATGCCTTTTCTGCGTACGTACCTACGTACGTACATAGATAGTTCCCAACACAAAACAGACCTATACGTTTTATAATTACTTGCATCCCTTCCAAATATCTATAACCGATTCCTAGCCTGTTCTAGCATCGCATCTCACCCCCCTCCATATATTATTAGATGGGTGTCTGTCTTTCAACAAATGTTTCTACAGCTTATTACCTAGATTAAGGGTAATGCCCGGCCCTTTTGAATAGAGATAAAAGCAGTGATGCACAGTGCGACTAAACTGTATTCATACACGTAATATATGTTCAGGAAAACAGTGCCTGAAACCAATTAATATGTAAATCTTGCAAACAGGCCTGGCTGTTCTAGGGACAAGACTTTCAAGAATCTGGCAGCAGAAGGGTTAATGTGGAAAGCAATTCAACTGCGCAAAGTATAATTACTGTAACTGGGATTTCTTAAAAACCTCATTTCAGGGGACAAAGCTCACTCGGAGTCAAAGCAAATGTGAACGGCATACAATATAGAATATGGCAAATGCCCTTATTATTAGGAGACTTTCAGCAATGAGCTGAAGCATAAAGGTTAACATTGTATAACCACCAGACTTTACGCAACATACACAAGCTAGTTATAAGACATTTTTGTCTTAAAGCGGCAATCCCATATAGGTTGCTTTTCATTACATAACAAGGTAACTACTTTTTATGTATCTGATAAAAATATCCATTAGTTATGATTCTACACATTATTATCTCCTTTTCAAAATCTCTCGGTACATGTCCAGTTACATAAAACACATGCTCACAGCACCTCATTCTTTCATGCGATTGTTGTGTAAATGGTTCCACTGAGGAACTCAACTCATTTCACCTTACATGACTTTATGCATTTAAACGCGTCTTGAGCAGTTCTCACCAAAATATGGGCTATTTTGAGACATCTAGTCCGATTTCTGCCCATTTAAGACAGACTATAGGGGGGATTTAATTCTCCCCGACACAATGCCACGCTAAGTATTTTACTGCTAACATGGCAATTTTAGCACAGATTTCTGCTAGCGGCTCAGGTAGCGAGCAAAAAGCCAGGAGTTGAAATTAAGGCACCATTACCGTAATATCTGTAATAGTGCACAGGCCGCTTTACTTTTTATAGTAACGCAGCCAATTGAATTTTCCCCTAGGAGTAAACTAAATCAATGACCTACAAGTTCAGGTCAGTTGGTGCTGCATTCTCAACCAGCTCAATGGATCATTTTTTTTCTCTTCAAAACTTATTGTACCAAAAAAAAAAAAAAAAAAAAAATAGCAAGGTACAAACACACATCAAGTTTTATCACAGTAATTTGTACAAATATAATTTTTTTTAACAATTGTAAAAACAACAAAAGTTAGGTCTAAGATGGAAGGGAGAGGGAAAGCATAGAGGGGGGGGGATCGAAGTGATAGATCGAGTTAGAGAAGGAAAGACAGATCGAGTTAGAGAAGGAAAGACAGATCGAGTTAGAGAAGGAAAGACAGATCGAGTTAGAGAAGGAAAGACAGATCGAGTTAGAGAAGGAAAGACAGATCTAGTTAGAGAAGGAAAGACAGATCTAGTTAGAGAAGGAAAGACAGATCTAGTTAGAGAAGGAAAGACAGATCTAGTTAGAGAAGGAAAGACAGATCTAGTTAGAGAAGGAAAGAGGTAGGTGATTGGAAGGGTGGAAGACTGAGGGGAGAAGGGGTATAAGGGAGGTGAAAACGTTTGAATGAATAGCGGGAAATATAGATTTTGGGTTAGGAGCCCGACCTTATTAGAAAAAATAAAATATATATATATATATATATATATATATATATATATATATATATATATATTTATACACACACACACACATACTGTTCGTAATGGAGGGGAGCGAGAGATGGATCTGGTACAAGGAATGGATATAATATGTTGTATGAATATACGTTAATGTCATATCCTTATCTATCAAGCTCCTTGTCCTTATAGTCAATCTCAATAAGGACCATTTAGTTCCTACAACACACCTGTGCATGGTGTTAGATTGTACATGGCCCTCTAATGTTTCATGTAGAATGTTTAAAATCAAGTTGGTGTAAACTAGAAGTTCAAGTACAGATTAGAGGCAGGTTAAGCACCAGTGGTTCCAACTATGTAAACCATAACAGTTCAATTGCCTTATAAGTTTATAACTGATTGGTTGTATGCCTACTGATCCTATTACTATGCTGTCAAATACCGTCCTTGTGATATGTATAAAAAGCTGGAGTAACCTCTGACTTCCCATATACCTGAAGGGCACCTTGGAGCACAGGAACGACAAGTTAAAAACCCAAGGACTAAAGCTGAATTGATAAGTTCAGCGTAACAAACTGCTCTTTCATTTAAATTCATTTCTCTGCAATATTTCAGTAGACAAGTACTTTGTTTAATAGTTTGTAAGATCACTCATTTCCTTACTTGTCACACGCAATCATGAAAACATGTTTGTGGGTTTTACGGGAGAAGAAAAAAAAAAAGCAATCTTTAATAAGTCATATTTTGGTGCATTTGTTTCTTATACCTGCCAATTGTCCTATAGATAACCCAAATACATCAAGAGCTTAAAATGATACTATGAAAAGTGTCTGACAAATTTTGTTTATTTTTCACAGGAACAATTTCCAATTCTAGTTTTTATATGTGAACATCTTCCCAGTCATTTCTCACAGTCACTGAGGGATTAATATCCATGTGATATATTGCACGACATTGTATGGTGACAGAAAAAACTTGTTTGACAACAAAAATGTATTCTGACAAATGAAAGTCAGGTAAAATACTATTAAATTGTAAGCAATCTCAATACAATCTCACTACAAGTATATTTTTAAACATATTATGCCCAAATATTTTATAGTTGAATAGGGGTTGAAAACATACTTTAATTGCAGGCACTAAATGAATGGTAAAAGGTAGGGCTGCCAACGCATGTGTTTCACTAACTATTTTCTAAAGAAAAATAGTGGATGTCTAGCTTTTTTCGCCTAAAGTAACATGATTATACCATACCAAAGAAGAATCTCTCTGGGATTCAACATAATGGTAACAACATTTATGTGTTTTACTTTGTGTCAAGCTGAAGGTTGATAGTATGTATTATTAACACCTGCTATGTAACAGTGAGAAAAATTCAAGTAGCTGTTTAGACTACGTACAGCAAGATCTTTGCTTTTTATCAACCATTTTAGGCTCCAAAAGACTCAGAAACCTTCTAAAGACTTGCACACAAGTCTTAAAAGAAAAACATATTCCATGTTCAAAGCCTGATCGCATTTATATATAGTTTTCAGATATAAAGGAGTACACCCGCTTTCAAATCTAATTTTTTTTAAAAAATCTGGACATAATCACCTAGTGCTCCCCAAATCCTACAATTCAATAAATCTAAATTTTATTTGACAAATCGTTCATAACATTTTACTTTATTCATTATTTATTCAGAAAAATAGTCAACATATCCCTAAACACAGATTTTAAAAAGGGAGTACTTTCTCCACAAGACCTCTTATAATTTAGAGGATAAGGGGAAAGAGGGCGCCCACTGCTACACCATTTCCAGTGACAGTGACATTTTGAAATCACTGAATTTCTGTCTGCCAGGGCAGAGTAATTTAAACACAATTATTTAAAGTTAATGTGGCTGGATCACACAGGAATAACTTATTGTAGATAATTTAAGGGTGCAGTGCACTGCTGTATATCATTGCAAATGTACTGATAATTTTTTACTTTGCGTGTATTTCGGTGTAGGAAATGTATTGAATTCTAATGTATAATGCTAGGTTAGAGTTAGTCTGTTTTGCAGAAAGCAGGACATGCTAAAGCTAGGTACACACTACAGAAATTTAGACCAACACTTTATCCCGAGCGATTTTACATGCGATCGATGGTCCGATCGCTCGGTCCATGGACTGCATACACACTAGCCTTGTTTAGGACGATAAAGGGAAGAGCGGACATCCCTTTAGCGACTTTTTACAGCCATGTTGTCGTGAGCAATGACTAATTTCGTACACACTGTTGTGGATCGGTCGGAAGTTTATACACACTACACAGCGGAAACGAGATTGGAACGAAAATATTAAACGGTACGACCAACCAAATGAGGTGATAATCGTCCATTTGGGCAGACATTCGACCATCGTGTCACTGCACACACTGGCCCGACTTTTGAACGAGCGGTCGGTCATATGTCGGCTGTTTGAGCCGATTATTGGACAAAAACAGTGTAGTGTGTACCCAGCTTAAGTCAGACTTTTTATCTCAGAAGTGACAAAAAATAAAAAACCTGCTTTAGCCTGAAGGCCCGGCAGGAGGTCAGTACCTGTGGTCATGTCTTGTTAGAGAGACAGGATACCTCCTAACAATATAGGCAGCAAATCTGAGGAAGTCACCAGTTGATGTGAAAGTTAAATTGTGCTAAATGCAAGATAGACAATCTAAATAATGCAACCAGCAATTCATTTAGGAAATTGAAGAAAATTGTTAAAATTGCGTCAACTCCATATCTAGAGAAATAGCACACCCTGATGTTAAATTATGTGATGTTATATCAGACATTTGGTGCCTGGTCGGATCGGGGGGCCGGGCTACCCCCCCAACATGTGAATAAAAGGAGCTCCATTTTACCATGTACTGTATTTTCCATAGATGATCACAAGTACCACAAACTTGTGTGTAAAAGTCCTTTTCAGGACTCTTGAGCAATAAACCATAACTGCTTGAAGATTCTGGCTGCAATTACTTGCTGTATGCTGTGACCAACAGATAAGAACTTACACTTTAATCCGTTACCCGCCTGTCCTGTGTTGAACCCAGCGTCTGTGTCAATGCTCTGCCCTATACCCAGTAGTCCTGATTCATTGTAAGCTATCAGGAGGTTCCAGCCACCCCACAGCAAATAGGCATTACAGCAGTTCTATTAGCTACCCCAGAAATACACGAATCTGGGTGCTGCAAAGGAGATCAGTGGTGGCAGCTGAATTCTCTTACAACTATTCTGCAGTTGGTATTCGCAGTTGGTGAGTATGTCTGGTGGCAAGGTGACGCCAGTAGGAGCGGTCAGTAACAGTCGGATACTGATGGTGAGAAGGAAACAAAGATAAATTGTGCATGAAGAAGATCCCTCTGTTCCTCCTTTACCCCTACAGACAGAGTAGCGAAGCCCATCCATGCACAGTTTGCATTTGCCAGGCTAAAACCACTCGCTTTGCAGTAGCGATTAAGAAAATTCTGATGCTTGTTAACCATTTGCCAACCACTAACTGTATTTAAATGTCCCGTCAGACTTCAATACACCTATCTGAATGTGTATGTAAATGGCCTGTTAAAATAAATGAATATATGTATAAAAAAAATTGTGGGGTTCAAGAAGATCAACTCTCAGATAGTGTTGTCAAAATTCAGAAAACTCCTTATTAAAGTGAATCTTTGAATTTTTCCTATAGCATTTGGATATCTTTTAACTCCTCCAAAAAGCTAAAGCTTCATAGTGGACACATTTTCTCAGAGTTCCTGACAGCTATTACAAAGTAATGTGCTGCACTACACACATTGTGGGGGCAATAAGATTTACTTTACAAAGGCAATTAAGCAAAATTAACATGAACTGTAGCCCATCTTCTGGTAACCGTATTATCCCATATAGTACATTTCAAGCTCCAAAATGAATATCTCTGTGGACATGTATGCAGAGGGCTGTGCATCCACTTGTGGTATATTGTCTTTTATTCACTTGGCGGAGAATCCTCTGATAAATAGGACTGCTTTTTTATACCGATGACACTTCAGACAAATCCTGAACAGATTCTAAAAGTAGTTTGTTCAATTATTCTAATTACTTTGAGATCTGCAAGATACATTGCCTATACATCGAACGCAGCATAGGGAAATGTACCTCAGGCAGATGTTCAACTTTCTATGAGTACATAACATAAGGGGAGTCAGGTGGGTGCTTTCTCCAAGTATCATACAGCTAAGAAAAGGGGCAGCATTAAACCCAGGTGCTGAAAACACAGTCTGCTGTTTGTTACGCTGCAATTTCTCAATGGGAAGATATACTGGCAGAATCATCCTTGGGAAACACATTTATCTCTTGCCATTTTCACGTTCACAAACTAGCACAAGTGCCAGACCCCACTAGGCAATAACACTTCTGTAGCATTAGAGGAACACAAGTATTTACTGCCAATTTCTACACAGAAAAGCCGAATTTGACCAAGTTATTGCATTGTTTTTTTTAAACAAACTTTATTTATAGAGTACCATCCCACAAAGTATACATACAGAGTAAGAGCAAAAATAGGCCAGGATAGAGGACATTATAAATGACTGACAATTGCTATATAGCAGCCCGAGCTATTTCACAGGAGAAAATATATATATATATATAGGCAGGCCAACTACGCGATCATATGAAAGGCCCGAAATGCCGAAATGTGCGGGTATACTAAATATAGAACCACTGACAGACAGGAGTGTGAGGTGTATTTTTCTATAACACGGAGGAAGGGAGGATGGGGGATATAGGGGAGAAGGGGGGGGGGTAAGAGACTGAGACCATACATGGGGTTCCTGGTGACCAATGTTTCTTAATTTGGGGGAACTAATATCACCAACAAACCTCAGATGACGCAAACTATAAGAGGGTTGTAGTAGCTTAAGGATGAATATTGGTGTATACTGGAGGGACTATTGTGTATAAGTTATTGAACATTTTGACATATATAAATTTTGCCATATATAAAATAACATGATTGTGTTGAATGTACACACATGTTCTCCATTCTAATCTTTCTTTTAAAAAAAAAACAAAAAACATGACAACTATATAATATCAAGTTGGTTACGTAATTTCAATTATACCAATAGTTTTAACGATACATCCTCTCTTTCGCATCTCTAATAATGAATCCAAGTGTAAACATGTATATAACTAATCATTCAAAGTAGTTGGCCCATCCCAGCTCCTATAATGTTCACAGGTAAATGAAAGACTGTACAACTTAAACCTCCTTTTGCATGCCATATAACGTCTATAATAGGGCTTCTGATGGACCTTTTGTAAGCTGGAGCAACTAGTCTACATTTATAGCTAACAGGACACAGACACTTTGCCAGTTAGACCGGCACCTCCATTTTCGCATACCAACACCATAAGTTACACTGTATCAACACATCTCTATAATGGTTGCAAAAAAATACATAAAAAAAAAAAAAAAAACACCTCTTATTCTAGCATATTTCTGCAAAAGGTTTAACCAGACATGAAAGTTCACTTACCGGGAGATGCAGTCAGTTTATCCAGTGCTGTGCGGCCAATCACCAGCATGCTGGACAGTGAAAGGAAATCTTTATACTGTTCAAAACAGCCTCCTTTATACTTTTGGACCAGTCACTGCCTCCTGACCCCACACAGTTCCTCAGTTATTTACACCTTCGTGAACCACCACTTCATACAATCTATTTACTAGCCTGTAAAGCCTGGGGCATTTTCAAAGTGAATGGGCCCAGTTAACCAGATGCATCATAACTCAGAAATTTAGTTTACTAGCTGGGGTGGTTTTTGTCCAAATCTATTGAGACATAAGATCTCCTTTAATGTTATTTTATATTTTTGCCATTTACAGCACGACACAGAGGGTAGGGTGTTTGCTCTATTGTTCGACATTCCACTAAATAAAAGTTTTTTTTATTTTTTAGCTTACAGAGACGTTCCTTTTATCACATCAATGTCACCTGATGTCAGACCAGCAGATTTACACATCAAAATGCACACCCCTGACATTTTAACAGTTGCAATGCATGACGGTACCTATAGTATAATGCATATTTGTTGCTGCCGAGTTCTACTGATGTCACAGTGCTGGGATACAGATTTATTCACTTGAAACATGACAAACGGTATGAGGAACTTCAAAACTACCAAAAGTACAGTTTAGCTATGGGTACAGTTCTTTAGACATAATAAATTTGTTCACACATGCCATTAGGACAACTGTAGATAAATACAGTGAAGGACTAAGGAGTATGTGTCTTCTAATTGACAAGGAAAACATACAAAGCTACGGCAGTTGCTCATAACCTATTAAATCTCTAAGTCCAGCAAACAGGTGTTAAGTTGCCTAAAACACACTATGGATACGAGGGAAGGAAAAATCCTTTCCTGGGTCAAACTTTGCTACTTCACATGCAAGTCCCTTACCTAAACTTATGACATTTACAATTTAGAACATCGATAGGCAACCAAATACAATTCAGGAGCCGCATAGACAGCCTTCTAACCATTACCTTTAATCTCAGTGAGATTAAACGTCACGAACTATAAAAAGCAAATCTAAAATAAACAGGAAGGGGCTGGGGGCGCTGTAGGTGAAGGCTCTGAAGCCACATGTGGCCCTAGAGCTGCCTACTGCCCATTACTTAGAATGTAGCTTTACACTCCAGTTTCAGTTACTTAGCTCTAATTTTCAATCTCTTGCTCCCGTCACTAAAAGCAACATGAAAGTGATCTCTACATAGCCAGAGAGAATAAAGATAATGTGATGTAAAGATAACTGTGTGAAATAGGTTTTAACTATTGCTATTCAGCTCAGATTATGGTAGCATTTTTCAATAAATGTTCATTAAAACATGGAGGCATCCTGCTCAGTTGGATGTACATGCACTTCAACATGAGACCCAATTATCTTGAAAAATTGTTGGCTTTACCAAACAAAATCTCTCCGACTATGCAACAAACTAACATTGTTTTATTCAGCAAAATATTGAAAAGTTGTTCCATTTCATGCAAAATGCAAGAACATAGACTCACTGTAACAATATTTCCCCAGTAAAAATGAGGTACAATTTAATTAAGTACATCTGTCACCTACTATAGCGAGGGTGGACTCCATTCCTATTCGCCTTATAGAAATAGTGGTGGTTTGGGTTACAGTCACTGACTAAAGGTTTTTGCATCGAATCTACTCACTGCAGGAGTGTGAATGAATGTAAATGAGAATACACCTTAGCTGCAGACATCAAGGTATATGGAGTGCCAGGAACCTGCTTAACACAACAAATGGCAGATGTACCAAGGGCAGAACAGAACTCTCTCCCCCAAAGTAAAATAGGGAAGGGAAGAGAATAACAACCATTGCAATAAGGCTTAGTCTGCTGCCCTGTCAGTTACTAGTTTCGTTATGATCTAGCAACCAGTTGTCACAGGCAACTTCCATTCCTCATTGAGGATCAACTTCACACAAATGTGTTAACCTCAGTTGTGGGAAATATTTTGCTGCAGGCCCAACTGGCTTCTGTACTGGCACCTGAAACAGCTCATTACCCACTAACTTCTGGCAGTGTATACAGCTATTGCACCATGCTGGAGGAACGCAAAACAGCCCCCTTACATAATCCAGACTGATCCTGTTAACCAACACAAGGACCAGCCAGGACAGTGCCCTTTCATTGTACATTCATTTCAGAATGTAAGGCGATTGCATTCACCCATCACTGCCCACATGTAGCCAGCTTCTGGGGATATGGGTGGGGAGGCTGGAGGCCTTTCAGCTTTGATACCTCTTCAGTTTGAGATCATCATCTCTAAAGCTGGGTACACACTACACTGTTTTCGTCCAATCAGCTCAAACAGCCGACATGCGACCGCTCGTTCAAGAGTCGGGTCAGTGTGTGCAGTGACACGATGGTCGAAAGTCTGCCCAAATGGACGAGTATCGCCTCATTTGGTTGGTCGTACCATTTAATATTTTCGTTACAATCTCGTTTCCGCTGTGTAGTGTGTATAAACTTCCGACCGATCCACAACAGTGTGTACGAAATCAGTCATTGCTCACGACAACATGGCTGTAAAAAGTCGCTGAAGGGACGCCCACTCTTCCCTTTATCGTCCTAAACAAGGCTAGTGTGTATGCAGTCCATGGGCCGAGCGATCAGACCATCGATCGCATGTAAATTCGCTCGGCATAAAAAGTTGGTCGAAATTTCTGTAGTGTGTACCCAGCTTAAGTCTCCCACCTACATTACCTTCCAGGACTTACTCCCCAGGGTCCGATGACATCCCCAAGCTGAATTAGGCTTCAGATCCTGTTGCGGCTGGGACAGGATTAATAGAACATGTGCCTGCAGGATGTAACCACAATGTAACAATGCTGCCAGTGACCAGGCTATATAATTTATACAAACCAGATAGTGGGCATTGAAGAGTTTCCAGTGAAGCAGTCTACATAAAGAAATTAGGCAAATTCCAGATGAATGAACAGCAGAGTCGGATTATGGGCAGGGAAATGACGCCAGGGTCCCTCACAACCTAAACACTCCCCCATTAAGTGCACACTCTGGCCTTCACATGTTACGGATGTGTGTTACATGCTTTCTACAAGGAGTTCTGCGTGTTTGTGCCTGCACTTGTTCTGAGTCGTAAGCATAAATGAATAAACATTATTTACTGCATTAACTGAATTTCAAAGGTTTGAAATATATACGCCTTTCAGCAAGTTCGGACACAGTTTTATTTTAGAAACTTATTTTATACTGTGATAAGTTAAAAGTGTATCTATATGTTTTGTGAACTATAAAATATTCTTGCTATATTAAACTTTGTGAAAGTCATCGACTTTTCAAGAGACTTCCTATCCTGTCTGTAGAAATTGTGAATACAAGCAATGTTGGTTAACGCATTATATAAACACCAATATATCATGAAGGTGTTTCTCGTGGGTGTGACAGGATGGACTGCCTGTCTGCTCTTGCTGGAATCCAGCTGGGCTTACTTTGCCATAGTTCCCTTTCGTTATCCCTAACCGCAGTAGGAGGGGCTTACAAATGCTACCAGCACTGGACTCCTTACCAGCAACCAGTACTGGATTCCTTCTGGGTAACTGTCACTGCTAGGATACCCCATTGCTGGTACACCTGCGCCTATACCCGACCACTTACTATGGATCTGGGTTGCTGTAGATGGATCCCCCTGGCTAGAGCTGCTGGGAAGCGGGCGGAGCGGTGGTGCTGGGAAGCTGGGTCCAAACCTCAGACAGCCGGAAACAGATTCGATTTTGAGTCTAATCTGTAGGTCACCGGATTTTCAGCATTAGAGACATTTTCAACCCGGTCTTTGAAGCAATTGATGTTTATTTGCAGTCACACTGATTGAAAGTACCAGTGATCTGGTCAGATGGAACAAGAATGAGTATACATTTCATTGTACAAGGTCTCTTTTTATAGTTTGGACACAGCCTCACAGGGTAAGCCTGCCCAGAGGTGTTATTTTTAATATCAGGATACAAAATACGTTTCCCAAACATGGATTTACATGCAATGTAAGGCTAACAATATTTACACTAC
Source organism: Mixophyes fleayi (assembly GCF_038048845.1). NCBI lineage: Eukaryota > Metazoa > Chordata > Amphibia > Anura > Limnodynastidae > Mixophyes > Mixophyes fleayi. Next base: position 336,135,067 of record NC_134402.1, read on the forward strand.
TCTGTTCTGTGCTAAAACTTGATGCTTGCATTATCTGAGATGCAGCCACACCAGACAGCCAGGTAGTGATGCCCTGCTGGGTAAAGACTTACTTAGCATTTCCTGCTATCAACAAACAGACTTCCTGTCACGGGCACTAGGAGTTCTGCCCAGGATTCACCAGCTGACTATGCTTACCAGAGGGGCGGAGTTTGCACAGCGGTCCTCTGGCAGTAGGGTGAATAGTGGAACGTATATAACAGCAGATGGAGAGAGGATGCCAATGGAATTGATGAGTCAGTGACTTGCAGCTATTCTGGTAGATGAGTCAGCGACTTGCAGCTATAGTGGAAAGGCAGGTTTTAACCACGGAGAGCAGGGTGGACGTGAGCAGGTGAAGGAAGGTAATGGAAGAGTCAGTGGTCTGCGTATAGCAAGTTGTACCACTGCTGTGAGAAGACTTGACCAGGTGCAGGTAGGTAGAGGAGGCGTCAGTGGTCTGCAGATAGAAAGTTGTACCACAGCGAGTAAGTGATGACTTGTTCAGGTGCGGATAAGTGGAGGCATGAAGAGAGTCAATAACTGTATGAAGACAATGAGAGCACGGAGGAACTTGTTCCAAACAGATATGCAGCGTTACTGCTAATAGTCTATAACGGTATGTATACCGCTGCTGAGTAGAAAGGCTTGTACAAAGCGGATATGCGGGATAACAACTGATAGTCAATCACAGGTATGCATATCACTGCTGAGTAGAGAAGCTTGTTTCAAACAGATATACAGCGTTACTGCTAATAGTCTATAGCGGGTATGGATACCGCTGCTGAGTAGAGAAGCTTGTCCTAAGCGGATATGTAAGGTAACAGCTGATAGTCAATAACAAGTAAGCATACCGCTGATGAATAGAGAAGCTTGTCCAACGAGGATATGCAGGCACAGCAGGAGCACTGAACGGCTGTAGCACGTATGGGAACCGCAGGTGAGCAGAGCAGGTAGTCCAGCAGACAGCTGAGGACACGAGCAGGATACAGGAGTCTGTAGCGGGTATGAGAACCGCTGATGAGCAGGGCAGGTAATCCAGAAGCCAGCTGAGGACACGAGCAGGATACAGGATTCAGTAGCGGGTATGGGAACCCCCGATGAGTAGAGCAGGTAATCAGCAGGAAGATGAAGATACTAGCAGGACACAGGAGACCCCTTCAGAGACTCACAGGGAATGAGACTCAAGATCAGGCAACGATATAATGAGCACAGGTGTCTTAAATAGGGAGAGGTGCCTGATCCACCAATTAGATTAAAAACAAAGGTCATAAGTTCTTGGATGCTGCGCATGCGCAGTCCATCAAGATGGCGGACGGCCGCGGCTCAGGACAGGCGCCGGCAGGAAGGCTAGAGAACCACGCACCAGTGCAGAGGCACTCACGGTCCGGTGTGTGACACTTCCTCTAGCAAAGTTACAAACCCAAATAATGACATTTCCATACAAAACACATACAAATGTAACACGATAAATGCAATTCAAATTATACATTGGTGTCTGCACCTCTGATTGAAATACATTTCTACAATAAATTATTTCTACATGATCCAGCCACAAATCAGTTATTTATAAGTGATCCAGTCCCAGTGGAGTCCCCAGAAACCTTAATCTGGCCCTGGTGAGCAACAATAAAACAGACATTGAATAAAGCATTAAACAAATGCATATAACCCAATTAGGAAATGCTTACATTCAGCTGAAAATTTAAATTAAATAAAAAATTCTCCACATAAATATTTGCTATTTCTAGAGTCCTTTTTATCAAAAAACTTGTATAGCATTCACAGCATACCCTCAATCGAATGGTGCCAGTGTATACTAAAGCTGGGTATACACTAGAGAATTTTCCACCAACTTTTTATGCCGATCAATTTTACATCCAATCGACGGTCCGATCACTCGGTCCATGGACTGCATACACAATAGCCTTGTTTTAGACGATGAAGGGAAGAGCGGACGTCCCTTTAGCGACTTTTTACAGCCATGTGGTCATGAGCAATGATTGCAATTTCGTACACACTGAAGCAACATTTGTGGGGCATGTAACGATATACCAAAGACATTAGCATAAAGGGGAAGAGCTTTCGCTATAGTTAACACCCAAAACCGCATAAAATGAGAAGGCAACACTGTCTTTATTCATTCCTATTTTTAAACCTACAATGGATACAGTAGAAGAAAAAGCAATTGCACTTTTCCTGCTTGCTGTGGCAAGAAGACTGCAGGTTACAGATATAGAAGTTTAATGGTAAACATTTTTTATTTCCTTGTTTCATAGATACCATCATCATATTCGATGAAAGTTCTGAGGGAGAAAAAAAATGTTCTAAAGCTCCACAAATATTTTAAAGAAATGAAAGGAAATATGACCAACATGAAGAAAAAAAAAATTAAAACCCTTGATAATACTTTTGTCGACATGTATATGCTGTTTGGAACTGTTGTGCCACAAACCAGTAGCACCCTTTGGGGGGAATTCAATTGTTAGCGTTAACGCTCTCAAACGAGCGCTCAAAAAATCTTAGCGTTAATACGGTAATTACTCGCGGAATTTCAGCTCGCTGCTCCCTGAGCGGCGAGCTGAAATTCCGCGAGTAAACTACCGTATTAACGCTTTTCGCGCGCAATATTACCGTATAAACGGTAATATTTTTTGAGCGCTCTTTTTTTGCGTTAACGCTAACAATTGAATATGCCCCTTTAAGTGTAATACTAATTTTTTTCCCTTGTCATATTCTACAATACAAATTTTTGTACTTTTTTTTTCCTGCAATAAAACGGTTTTATCAACACTGTGGTTTATTCTGGGTATTTTACAAATATTAGTTAATAAAGGTTAATATGACTTTATAAGTTGCATAGTTTATAAAGGTAAAAGTTTATAAAGGGTAAATATGAAAAGATTCCCAACATAAATGCAAAAGATAATCACACACGTGCTTTATACAAGTGTAATGGTCTGCAGCCAGACAGGTGCAATACACATCTATACAAAACACAAGACATTGATGTGCGGATACCGCACCACGTGGGACTGGTACAGGCATCACAAATTTACATACACACGCCCCCCAGGTCGAGGAAGTATCGGAGGATTGTCATGGATCGGTCGGAAGTTTATACACACTACACAACGGAAAGGAGATTGGAACAAAAATATTGAACAGTACGACCAACCAAATGAGGCCATAATCTTCCATTTGAGCAAACTTTCGACCATCGTGTCACTATACACACTGACCTTGTCCTTTTTGCCCCCCTCCAAAAGAAAGTTAGCTGCTCATGTATTTAGTAAATTGATCTTACAGACAAGGATGCCATGCTTTTTGATGCTGCCTGCTGCCAAATTGCACAAGGTGTGACAAAGGCAAAAATTGGCCATTACATTTGATTAACAACCCACAAATGGATGAGGTGGATGAACTGCCAGTTAATACTGCAATCCAGTCGTTCAGTTCAGCATGACAAGACAATGTAATTTAGTCTCCATGAATGCAGCAAGACTTGTTCAGATTCCAGTTGTTTGGTGTTCAGGAAGAATGGCCAGATTGCAGCATGTGCTAGACATTTAGATGGTTGCCCAACAGTACAGCCTTCAACTGCAAGGAGCTGTGATTTCCCCCGCCCCAATCACTTTCTTCATGAAATATGACTTGTCTGCTTAAACTTGACATATAGAACGATTAGTAATACAGCATGGACAATGCAGTTTTAGCTTATAGATTAGTCATCAGAAATAAATGGGTAGCTGAATTAATAGAAGGTATAAGATTTGGACTGACCACCACACAAAATTCTGTCTAACAAACATTTAGTTTACAACAAATCACTTTGTTGATCAGTGTCTGCAAAATAGTTCATCGATAAACCACAGTGAAACCTCAAATGCCTGCATGTACTAATGTAGGTCAAAATACAGCACACAATCAAAGCCTAGACAACCTCCTAACCACAATAAGGAGATGAAACTGTCATACCAGAACTATTATGATGTGTGTTTTTGAGTCAACCAGCCTCAGACAACTATGATGACAACAATTAAAGATGTGCTTAGTTAAGCCAATCTAAACAATTTCAGAATCCTCTGCCACAATACAATGAAGACTGGAAAACTGTAGCTATGGAGATTCCCAGGTAGACTATGATGTAAAGTAATATCTTAGCCACGGCCAAATTGTCAGACTAAACATTGAAAGAATCCCCTTCTCCCATCCTTCTCAGCACCCAGAAAAACAAATATGGTGCATTGATTTCCTCCATGGCCGCTCTTATTACTTCCATGATAGAAGTCATGTATTTATCTAGGTATGGGCCCCACTGGCTCTTCATCATGACAAGATTTTGGCATCTCGCCCTTGAGTCTCCATACTGACTCGTGTAGTAGATCCCAAACATCTATGCCCTCCTCCCTTGCACCAAAACGTTTTTCTGCTCCTAACCTTGGCAATATGAGTCTAATATCTATTTCCAATCCCTTTAAGATTATATGACAAAGTTATTGCTTCCTCCCTACAAGTACTGTACCCCTCCCCCACCTTTATTTTTTCGCTTTTATTTCCACTCTTTGTTTGTAAACGGTTTATAGAAATGTGTAATTTTCATTTCACATCTGCATTTGTATGGTTCCAGTTACCATGCCTGCCTTATGGTCTGCGTACACAGCTTTGAACACAAATGTATGCATCTTTACTTTTAACCTTCCAAAATAAAGAATTACAGGGAAACAAAAACCCCAAAAAACGTAAAAGGTGCTCCCAAAATTAGACAAGGACGCATATTTTGAGAAATTGACAGTTTATTGTTCGGTGTTAACATTTCTGGGTTTCTGGATTGACCAATTGCACATTAGTAAAAAAAAAAAAAAACTTTCTGCAAGGACATCAATACTAATTGGAACAAAAGTGATTGTCTGAATTTATACAAATAAAACACTATCAAGTTTTGTTAAATGCATAATGAACATTTATGATCAACTTTTAAATTGGTCTTCCACTAAACTGGGACAAATATCCTGCAGTCATTCTGCACCATCACAACCTGATTATTTAGAATGGTAAATCTGGTCAGACAGTAAGTCCCATGAACATGTGCAAGGTCAATGACTGATCTATAAGTGATTATTACCCCCAATACACTGATAAAGTAATATAGCCAATCGTCTGAAGGACTGACAATTATGTGCATAATCTTGAATTGAAGGAGTCATGGGAAAATGGATGCATGGGGCTGCCTCTGGGGCAATAAGGGGAATGTTAGTAAAATGTATCAAGTAAAGGGAAGTACACTTTAATTGTAATATATCCCATAGTTTATAATACAGCTTCACTGATTTTAAATTTAGACTTGCAAAACAATGTATTTTTCATTACTGTGTTTAAGGTTAGGCTGGAATTCAAAGCTACTGCATAAGGACTAGCATTAGAGTTAATCTCCAGCACAGGTCCTTATGCAAGTCCCTGCCCAGGCAGGGACTGATGCGAGTTCTCTGTGCAGCGCTGCGGAATTAGTGGCGCTATATAAATGAATGATGATGATGATGATGCAGTAAGTTTGCAAATAGTTGTATGAACACTCCCTCAATGTGATTAGAGGTATTACCTATAATGTCAGTCTATAGGTCGGTCCTTTCCTAGTGTGAAATAAGCTAAAAATATTTTGTTCTATATGGAATTCAAAAGCTATCAGATGAAAGTGACATGTTGCAACAATTTTAAAACATTCCAAAAAATGTATTGCATACAAGATCTTTGTCTTGAAGTTTGCCTCGTCACTGACAAAGGACAAACCTTTATATAGAAGTGCTGTTTGAAGAGGTGAGTAATAACTAATGATCTTTTAATGATGATATAAAACTAGGCCCATCTACATCTTAGCATGTCACATCAAAGCAGCAATATAAAGGCTCATTATTCATGTTTCACTTCTTAAAATCACACCCATAGACATAAAAGGGATGGGTCAAATATTTTCAAATTTTGGTTTTAAAACTGGTAAGAGAATTTTTTTTTATCAGATACCATCTTAATTATGTTCAGGGGTAAAGACTGCCATCCGGGCACTGGTTGCCCTCTGCATGAATGGGACTGTGGACACCACTTTTCACAGCACTGTGGATGGATGGATAGAAGGGAAAATGGAGATTCATTTATCTCACTGGTAAAGGCAAAGAAATACACTCAAGCACTGAACGGAGCACAAATGTTACTTGTTCCATTCTCTATAAATTAAGCACTTACAGAGGATTTTGCCTTAACCGACAGTGTGCATACTATATACATGAATGCAGGTCCATGGCAAACATTCATTCAGTGCGATCACCAAGTGATAACAGATACAGCTAGGCAGAGGGGAACTAGAGTCCCAACGCTGGTGGGTATGTACCCTTAAAGTTTCTAACCACACAGGAGGTATTTGGAGACTGTTCTACTTTGTACAAGTAGTGCTGTGTAAAGTACAAAAACACTGCCAGACAACTGTCTCTACAAGAGCCTTGCAAAGGAGCTGGTCCATGCATTTACATAACTTGCACTGTATTTTTAATGGGTCTGCCACTGACCAAGTTATAGACAACAGAATTGACCACTCAGTGATGGTCATCCAATGACAAGAGACAACCCAAATACTTCTCTCTGCTGGCGCCGCTGTGGTCTGATATGGTGGCAATGTCCGAAAATAACCACCACTTTACTGAAAGCTTTACTTGGGGGTAATCTTCCTGAGCCTTAGTCTTTACTACCTTGTAACTTCCCTGAAACCTCTAAACACAAGCAGAGACGAACAACAAATTGTGACACAAAATGTCAGATTGATTTATGTTGGAAGAACCCAGAACCACCCTGCTTACTTTCAATAGCTAACAGAACCTGCCAATAAATGTAGTATATCTTCAGAATTACAAACAATTTTGCCACACAAATTCTAATGCACCTGTATATTACATGGCAACTACAGTATTACATATTTCACCTTTTCTTAAGCCCCCACTTTTATTTATGTTCCCCTCAGTTTTTCTGTGTTTTGCTTGTTTTTTTAAAGTAATTAAAGATAAATGCTATTCTCTTCCTCCCCTTTAGGCCATCACATTTTTTTGCGACGCGATAGATTCTAAAATTGGGTACACGCTACAAGTTTTTCACCCAAATATCGTGCCAAACACACAATGAATTATTGTTAGGTCCGATATTGCATTAGTGTGTACGCTCCAACAATCATATTTTATCGTACCAATGTACATCGTATAGTTTCATTTTATTTTATAACTGGACTAAAAAAATCTCGATAAAACAATGTCGGGCAAATTCTGCAGTGTGTATCCACTCATGACCAGCAGTGTAGGCATATCTCCATAGAGTTTACAGTTAGTATTTTCAGTAGATGGTTTTGACAGATGAAGAGCACAGATCTGAAGGCAAATCGTGTAAAATCATCTAATCGGCATGCTGATCGGGACTTTCAGTCGTTGGTAAAATCGTTAACGATATCTCATTGGGAGAAATTTTCTGTAGTGTGTACCCAGCCTTAAGTGTTGTGAGATTTCTATTTGTATCTAATATGTTTATTACTCATCTCATTGATGTAACCTCCCCCACTTTGTTTCTGTACCCCACCTATTTTACTCATGTGTAATATACTTCAGATATCAATTTAAAAAAAAAAAAAAAAAAAGAAATAGGGGGAAAGGGGGTTTTAAACAACCAATTGTGTACTTGGGAAACCAATTGGGTACAAAGGGAAAACCCGCTACAGAAATAAGTAACAACTATGTTTAACAACATGTAAGCTCAACTATGATGACTTTCCCTTAATAAAGGGAAAATATTGCATTACACACAGATATCACGAAGTATATACTATTAATGATCATGGTAAGAAGTTTAACCACTATACTGAATCATCACAACAGTCACACACAATTTAAGTGTAAAAATAAGACGTGTCAGAAAGAACCATTAACACTGACTACCAGCAACTGTTGTATATAATTTTAGGTCCTTAAAATGGTATAAGGCTCATTACCCAATGGTAATAAGGAAATGCGGGTAACACTCCAGGCCTGATTCATCAAGCCATGCATTTGCCAATTTTGAGCAGGTTATACACAAAATCACTCTGCGCATGTCCAGAACCGAAACATATGCCAGTGAACGCATCCATGACCGCCCCCCCCCCAATCTTTGTACGCGGAGGACAGTTATACAGCCTATGATTTTGCGGCTATAGTAAATGTACAGTGCCAAACTCAAGCGCACGCAGCCACATCCAAAGCAAGCTCTGGGCATGGCAAAGTTAGTAATTTTTATGTGCATCTCTTGCTCCAGGTACATGACTAGCCTAAGTTCTGAGTATTAGTGATGACAGTCTCGTATGCATGCTATAACATGTGTCTGCAATCAGGAGCAACTGTAAAAACTGACTATATGTTGAGTAGACATTAAGATCACCCTAATAAGTGCATTGCATGAGAAAAAAAAAAATAAGAAAACACTTAGCATGAATGCATATATTATTGACAGGTGACATTAATTTAATTTGTTTTTCTTCTGTGCGTTCTTTTGCAAATTTATATTCCACATATTCATCAGCGCACGTGTCTTCAGATGGGTCCCATGATGAACTTGTGAGTACGCAGAGATAAAATACGTACTCTGATACAAACGCACATTGCGCTCAGAATACGTTCCTCAATGAATCAGGCCGTCCATGTCAAATGTGAATGCATTGTACCTTGCACTTGCTGTCAGGTAGGGATCAGGATCAACACAAGTTAATAAAACAGCAGTGCAAATGAAGTGTTCTCTGTACCCACTAAAATGCTTTAACGCAAAAGTGTGAATATTTAATATCAGTGGGTAAGTTACTTAAAAAAAAAAATTATGCTGCCGACAAACAAGTACAAAAAAAAAAAACATTGTGGATATGTACTATGCAACACTAAATTACAACTGAAATACAACAATATTTTCATCTTTTGCAAATGTTTTGTATTCTGGACGAAAAAGAGGAAGCTACGACAACTTTTTTTATCATACAAAATAGAAGCAAAAAAAAAACAAAAACAGCTCGAGAATATTATGACCAGCCTAAAAATCTCTTTAAATGTCACGCAATTTTTTGGGGGGGGGGACAAATTACCATGAGTAGTAACAGCCTTTTTTTAAAAAAGTAAATAAAAATAAATAAACCGGAGCACATACATGTTTTGGGAGAATCATATTTGCTTGTGATTTGATAAGTTTAGTTATTCCCAAACAGTGCTCATTGCCATCCTGAGAACCCAGGATGTAGCATGGAACTTTCATACCAGCCTGGATTGTCATCTGTTTTACAGTATATAAGATGTTTTGTATTGTGAAACTACTGTTTATTTTAATCTGTAATCTGTTATTTCCCACTTACTGCGGCTACTTAACAGTCCTTTACATACTATAAAAAAAAAAAAAAAACACAGCAATCTACTCAAGTTTAATTGGGGACTTCTCCCAAATGAGGGTTCGGGGCATACATCAATCATTACCATATCTAGAGAAGCACCTGAGAAATGGTAGGGAGGATTTCAGGCCGTGCATTGTTGGACATCAATTTGTACATGACTTAATTACACAAACAAAAACAGGGAATTTACAGATAGACATCACCCATCTCACCCATGGCTGAGACCACTGTGCCACATCCAGCACGACCAGCAGGTACAATGTAACAATACTCATTGTACAGTGAGCTTCATACGCCATCCTCCCCACAAAGCCCTCACCCTACAGGCCAGTCTGCCCACCGCATCCGCCCGTTGTCCACACTCATGCTGGAGGTACCTGGGGTCCGGACTCCAACCATCACACAACGACCGCTGTGTACTCCCACTACGCTCCTGCCCATCACCCCCAGCCCTCATCAGCCCTCCGTGCTATTCCCTCCGGGGCACACACAAAGCACGGCAAGCGGACCCCCATCCCTCCCCCAGACAGGGCGCCCCACCACCATCACCAGCACCACTACAACACCCACATCCCTCCCCAGCAGCCCCGCTCACCACGAATAGGTCTGCTCGGCCATGGCGGCGTCTCCTCCAGGGGGGTCAGGGCTCCGGCCCAGTGTTTGTCAGCGGCGGTTCTGCAGCTTCGCACACAGCATGGCGGCGCGACTTTAGTGTGCAGATGTACTATGATCCCGGGGGGGTAGGCCCATGGCAGACGAGAAAACAGAAGCAACGAGCACCGGACTTGCACTGACGGAGAGACCGCGGCTGCGCGTTCAGGACTTGCAAGCACGACGCGCGACCCCGATACGCTCTTTGAGAGTGCGCGCTCACGCGATACGCAGATCAGTCACGTGTTCGGAGTGGGCGTGGTTCCATGATAAACTCACTATCCATTACGTCACTCAGAGGGACACACAGCCAGTGCTACAGACAGTCACCATAGTATTTGGTGTATGGTACCATCTACTGTAACTTATTGCGGAGAGTATAGTCACCTCAGAGTCCTGTGGTCGTATAAGAAGTACCAGGCCAAAAGCAGGCTTTTAGACAGACCCCCAAGGTGACTTCTAATAGCGATATTAATTTACAGTACATGTTCATTATACCTTATAATACATACGTTTTACTTTAGGTTGGTTATTTAACTCACAACTCTACCCTGACAGACTGACACACAGACCAGTAATGACTGACTGACACACACAAAGGGGCATATTCAATTGTCCGCGTTACTCGGAAAAGTAACGCAATATGCGCACTATTACCATCATTACGGTAATAGTGCGCGTAATTACCGTTATTACGGTACCTTTAACGGCAGCTTTCAGAACTTCCCCAGCAAATTCAGGACAGTTGGCAGTCTGTCCTGCTCTTTCTTACCTGTTCTTGTCACTTTCTCTACTTGTTGCTGCTGGTGGGTTTAACTCAGTTGGTGCTTGTCTGAATCCTGGAATGTTGGGGGCCTTTTTTGGAAAAAAAATGGGTACATACAATTTAGAAAACTCCAACCAGCCCAGGCGTTAAATCAAAAGCACCCATGTTTAATAAGTAGGCCTCCCTCCAGCCACAACATTAAAATAATAGTAATAGTATTCAAATTTGATAAATAGATCTAGGCCTGATTCATTAAGGATCTTAACTTGAGAAATTTCTTATTTCATGTCCCTGGACAAAACCATGTTACAATGCAAGGGGTGCGAATTAGTATTCTGTTAAGTTAAATACGGACTGTTTTTTCATGTAGCACACAAATACTTGATAGCTTATTTGTACACTGAAATTTAAAGTTGATATTTGTGTGATACATGAAAAAACAGGCAGTATTTAACTTATGTGAAAAACAGAATACTAATTTGCACCCCTTGCATTGTAACATGGTTTTGTCCAGGAGACTGAAATAAGAAGTTTCTCAAGTTAAGATCCTTAATGAATCAGGCCCTAGGTTCCCTCCAACCTACCTTGACATTAAATTAATAGTATCCCCATTTAATAAATAAACCTATATCCCTCTCTCCAAACAGTCCCAGCAATAAATTAATAGCATTTACGTTCAATATAACCATTTCCCACAACTATCCCCAGTATTAAATATTTCATATTCACATTTCATAAATATCCCTCCTCCCCAGACTCAGCCCCACATTCAATCAATAGCCCCAAACCACCCCAGCTTTAAATTTTAATGGTCCCATTACTCCATCTTAATACACCCTCCTCTTAAATTAAATAGCTTCACCAATAAATTAAACTGCTACGCCATCATCCCACAAGTAAAATAGCACCCATTAATTAATTAATTAGCCCCCACCTACACTCCATTACATTAATAGCCTACTTTCATCACACATTATTTTAAGACCCCCCTTCCTTCCTTTGCTTATTATATTAACATACCCCCCTCATATATTATTTTAACATACCCCCTCCCTCACACCTTATATTAACATACCTCCCTCCTTTCCCTCACACATTTTATTAACATCCCCTCCCACATACAGTATAATAACATACCTACCTCCCCTCACTTACACATTACATTAACACCTCCCTTCCTCATACATGATAATAATATACCCCCTCACTTACGCATTATATTAACATACTCCCTTCACACATTATATTAACATACCCTCCTTCCTTCCCTCACACATTATATTTATACCACCCTCCCTCATACATTATAATAACACACACCCCTTTTCCCTCACACATTATATTAACCCCTCCCCGTCCCTTATACATTATAATAACATACCCCCAACCCACCCATCTTCCCTCACACTTACCTTCTCCATCTGCGCTGTGTGGGTGACTCTTCTGTCTGCCTCTGGTGCTGTTCTGGCCACATGGGACAGCACCTGTCATGTGGTGCACGTCCCATGTGACTCCTGCCTCTGACAGGATAGGAGGAGGCCACACATAGGGTGAGGGTGAAAGAGGCTGGTCCCAGAGGAGGGGCCAGCCTCCAACCACCACACTGTCCTCGCTTAAGAGGATCTGGGACCTGACACAGGGTGGCCTGGGGTTTGTTTACCCCCCCAACACGCCGTCCAGTGGGGGGAAAATTATGTGCTGCCAGGAGGAGCTGCTGCCAGGGCAGCCAGCCGGATAGGTTCATTTAGCCATTGGCCCTTCTCGCATTTGTCAGAAGTGCCAGATGGTCAGTCCGGCCTCGAAGAGAGAACAGGTTGAGGGGGAAGAGGAGGGGTGGAGTGAGAGGACCTTAGAGTCCATGATAGAAGGGAAGGTGGACATGATGGCAAGGGGCTTTGAAATGGGCTGGGATGAGGGAAGGGAGAGCCATAAAGAGGAATAATTTTAGCCTATGTTATATAATAAAACATGCATAGTACCATCATGAACATATATTTAGCTCTAGCAACAATTGTGCAATTAAGTCCCACGTTTTATTATCTAGTTAAGGTTAAGGTCAAATGACATACCAAAGCTGGTTAGTCGGCCCAAACTGTACCTGGGGATCCCCAATATAACGACCCCAACGGAAAAATCAGGCCTCAGACCAGACTGTTTGCTCCCCACAATCACTTTATTGGAACGCATGGACGTTCCTGATTCTGCCAGTCCATTCACAGTGCAGGCAATGCAATCCCTGCTTACAGTTCTGAAATACAACATATTAACAGACATGCACATATCTCTCTGTGCTGACAAGGCATCAATAGCAGCCAGTGAGGTATTAAAGTCTCCTGAATCCACCCTGAGGGAGAAATTGTCAGGCATTGAGGATCTGACTCATTGCAATCACCTCAAGATGTGGGATATTCCTGATACATTGCCCAACTTTAATGACTGCCTACTCTGGACCCTCCATGTAAACACCAAAAACAGGCTATTCATGCTCACCCCCTTTTACCATAGAGCTGAGTATGTTGACTTGCACTTTGTTTGCCCCCATACTTTAGCACAGAGCTTTAAGTGCTTTCTACACCAGGTAGTCAAAACTGCAGGAACATTTAGGAGAGAGTAGCATGGTCTAGTGCTTGTAAAGGGATAGGCACTCCCCTACAGAATGATGTCTATTTCTCCTTTGCCAGTGGGTGCCGTTGGGAGTCAGCATCTACTGGAAGCAAGATTGGGGGGGAAGTGGTGCAAGTGGTCCCTTTCATCCAGGCTACTAAAATTTCAAGTTACGACTCTAATTACCAGTAAACATACTTATGCATAGTCTTGGTGATTCTTCTACTGAAGATAAATATTAACCAATAGGTAGCCATCAGCAGCTGTGGATCATTGCTAAGAATGACAATTGTACGAATAATCTGCAAAAGTCCTTACACTACCTCTAAGCTGATGACACTCAGATCTATCTCTCCTCCTCTGACCTCATCGCCCTTTTCTTTCTCATGTTTCCAGATGTCTCTCTGCTGTCTCATCATGCATGTCCTAATGCTACCTAGAGCTCAGCATGTCTAAATCTGAGCTCATCATCTTCTATCCTTTATCCAAACCTCTCCACCCATCTCTCTCACTGTATAGAAAACACTACATTCTCCTCTGTTCCTCATATCCGCTGCTTTTGTGTCACCTGTGACTCCACCTTTTCCTTCAATCCCCACATTCAGTCTGTCTCCCAAGCCTGTTGCTCCCACCTTCGAAACATCACCAGGGTAATACCCTTATTCACCCCTGATGCTAGCAAAATTCTCCACCGTTCTCATTAACTGCGGACTTAGCAACTGCATCTTCATCTTGTCTGGCCACCCTCTCACCCATCTCTTCCCACTCAATGCCTTTGCAACACTGATTTTCCATTTCTCGCTGCTATTTTTGCCTTCCTGCTGTGCCAGTCTCTTTACTAGCTGCCTGTCACCTACATAATCCAATCCAATTTCCTGCGTGAGAGAGGAGGATGCTGGGTCCCGACGCCGCCCGGATTGGTAAGTTTTTGTGTTGTTTGTTTTTTCAATGTCTGGCCCGCGGCACCCCTGTGACAGCGCCGCGGCACCCCTGGGAGCCGCGGCGCACACTTTGGGAACCGCTGCATTAGTAGCTGTTGTATGGCGCTGTCAAATTTGGAGCACCATATAGATAAACAAAAGATAATCTTAAAAATAAAACAGGCATAAAGGTCAGTGCAAGAGGCTGCTATCAGTAGTTTGGACCAAAATATAAGGAACCCCACGCTATCTTACAAAATAAAATAGATCAAATGGTTAACCAGTCTTATTTCTGCACACTCCTTTTTGTCTTTGCATGTCATCATCATCATCATCATCATTTATTTATATAGCACTACTTATTCCAGAGGCCTACAAGACTAATTTAATTTGCCTGACACTGAACTATATAAATATCTTTAAATCTGGCAGTGGGTCACTGGAATTGTTAAAACTCAGGGATCCATTTGACCACCACCAGCCCCAAACTTTTCTACACTCACAAAGGGCAATGGGAAAGGCGCAATTACCTTCTTTTGGTATCAGCAGTTACGTTCTCATTAAATCTCTCCCACAACTTTGTTGGGAGGTGGATTTAAACTAGACCTTTACATATACACAATGGGTACAAGTCTATACCACTTCCCACCGAATGTTTCGGGAAGGTTTTATATTGGTAACTAAAGTTCTTAAAATAGACTTTATCCCTACATCTCTACCCTTCCTAAATCCCCAAGCATAGTATATATGTGTTGGGTCAAATTTATTTTGCAAAATGAGCAGCCATTGCCAAGAAATGGATGGACCATCTCCTCCTTCTATTGCTAAGATCGAATCCAAAATCGAGTTTAACTTTCCCAAGGAAACTTTGGGAGTACCAAATTCAACCCATTGTTATATGGTTCCAATGGCTGTTCATAGATTGCGATAGATAAGATGTAAGGCATGCTTACCTGGCCTCCTCCACCGAGCCTCCAGGTGCTGATGCACCATGTCCTCTCTGATGGCAGACACCATCTTGGATTCGGGTCTATGCATGCAATCCTGGAATTCTGGTGTCTCAACACCCTGGTATTATGTAATTCTGGTACCCCGTATCCTGTATCTGAACCTCTTCTATTGTTCCTATTATTCAGCATCACATGCTTCTGACACCCAACCAGAGAACCACAACTTGCAAGGTGAAGCAGCAAAGCCCAAACCTTCTTGCAGGAGACCCTTGTGAACAACTTCACCTCGTTAGACTCCACGCATCTGTGGAGTAAAACCACGGAGACTGTGAAGAGTCCAATAGCTCCGCCTAGTTTTGTGGCAGATGTTATATTACATTTGGACATGAATTAAGTTGAAATCCCCCCTTTTCACCCCCAGTTGTTATTCAATCTCCCCATTATTGATGATTTAAAACATATATATGGGGTAAGGTACACTAAGCTCTGGTAACAATAGTAAGGATCAAAGCAAAATGTAAAGGTTGGCAGAGGTCAATTGTGGTCAAAGATTTACTCATCTGACCTCACGGTACAGCAAATCAGCCTAGCAACTCATTCACAGGGGCGGATCCAGGGGGGGGAGCGACTGAGGCAAGCCACCTCCAGTGCGATGGGACAGTGCCTCACTGCCGCACCCTCCTCTCTCCTCCTCACTGACTGTCAGGCGTGGAATCATAATCACCTCCCGATGCTGTCAGTGAGGAGCTGCTCTGAGAGGAGCAGCTGAAAGAAAAGAAGACAGAAAAAAAGAATGTCATAGGAAGGTTAGCAAAGAATTGTGTGATGAAGGGGGAAAGTGTGTAAATGGGGACATTGTAAAAAGGGACACCATGTGAAAAGGGGCATAGTGTGATAAGGGGCACAGTGTGATAAAGTGGACAGTGTGAAAAGAGGCACAGTGTGATAAGCGGATATTGTGAAAAGGGGCACAGTTAAAAGGGGTGCAGTGTGATGAAGGAGGACAGTGTGATGAAAGGGGAACAGTGTGATGAAGGGGAACTGTGATTGATAAAGAGGAACAATGTGATGAATGGAGGACAGTATGATGAATGGGGACAGCAGTGTGATGAAGGGGCACAGAGTGATGAAGGGGGGGCAGTGTGATGATGGGGAACAGTATCATGAAGGGGGACAGTGTGATGAAGGGGAACAGTGTGTTGAAGGGGGGCAGTGTGATGATGGGAGGACAGTATGATGAAGGGAGACAGTGTGATGAAGGGGTGGCAGTGTGATGAAGGGGGACCGTGTGATAATAGATGAACAGTGTGCTGCTAAAAATCCTGCTACTTGTAATCCAAAATCCTGCTACTTGTAATCTCTCTCCTTAATTACGCTAACCTCCTTCTCTTTGGCCTACTTTGCCCCTCTTAAGTCTATCCTCAATGCTGCTTCAAGGCTTCAAGCGTGCCCTTAAGACTCATTTCTTTATTCAAGCCTAATCAGCCTTCCTCCTTATTCTCTTGTCTTGATTTTCACTCCCCAATCAATACCACCCTATTTGTCTTCCCCCTATTTTAGAATGTAAGCTCTAAGAAGCAGAGCTATCTTACTTTGTGTTCTTTTTCTACTATTCCATCACCTTCTGTACCTCTTGGGTAATAGTAATAAATAATAATAATAATAATAATAATAAAGGGGTTACAGTGTGATGAAAAGGAACAGTGTGTTGAAGGGGGACAGTGTGATAAAGGGGGAACAGTGGGACGAAGGGGGAACAGTGTGATGAAGGAGGAGAAGTGTGATGAAGGGGAACAGGGTGATGAAGATGAACAGTGTGATGAAGGGGAAACAGTGTGATGAAGGGGGAACAGTGTATTGAAGGGGGAGCAGTATGATGGTGAGGAGGACATATCTACTTATTTGTTGCTCTTATTGTTGTGATTTTATAGCTATATATTGTGCTTTACGTAAAGCAATTTAGCATTAATTTGTGCGACACATAGGGTTAGATGTGTCTCTGGAACGTCATATTGTACCAATGCTATGGAAGGAATCTCCGCTCATTCTTTCTCGCACCTCACAGAGGTGTGCAGAAAAATTAGCTGAGATTCCTACAGTAATGGCTAGCAATGTGCGCAGCCAGACATCGCGGTGATACAGGAGATATAGATGTTATAAATTTGGTATGTAATGGTACAAATAGATTTTTTTTATGATTGTATGAGTTTTATTGGTGAGAATTATTTTAATTGTAAATTCACTTAAAATATTAGTAATATGAAAATATAATTTTTGGACCTAGCTTTAAAAAACGGTGAGAGCAAGGTTATCACATATAATTATAGCAAAACTATAGATATTTTAAAAGTGGACATCTCAAAAGGTGATAGACCAACATTCCATTATCCCAATTCTGCTCTGTGAAGATGAATTTTAGCATGGATAAAACATGTGAGGAACAACTTTCGATATCTGCCCAGAGATTCATTGCCAGAGATTATCAGGGATTTAACAGTAAGATACAATTTTTAATGGTATCCTACTGATAGACCAGATATAGTTTTCAGAAAATCAAGGAATTTGAAGGATATCATTGCTCCCAGTATGCTCAAAGAGACTGTTAATGTTGATAAAGATAAAAAGGACACTAAAGTCATGGGATCATATTAGTGCAGACATTATTGGGCATATTCAATAGGATTCGCAGCCGCGATTACGCGCGTATTTTTGTGAGCAGCCCACCATGTTACCTTCCTAGGAGCTTTCTCAATCCGTGCTGGTTTATCCGCCCCTCTCCAATTGCGCCTAGGGATAATATCGGACCATATAAGGTGAACTGTTGGCCAATGTAACTTAATGGCCCCGACATCAGATCTTATATGTTCAATGAGCTCTAAACTGGACCACTTAAAAACCAGGACCTGTGAGGCCACACGTAATCGCAGACCACAAATTCTAATTGAATATGGCCCTATGCTTGTAACTTGTATGTGGGACACTTTGTGATTGGCTGCCTGTTGCTCTCCAACGACGGGACCCCCCCTTTCCATGAGAACACATAACCACACCACACTGCTCATCACTCCAAACCCCCCTCCCCTTCCCCAGGTGCCCTCACAACAAACAAACATTTGTTTTTCCTCCTAGCTGGCCTAGGCCTATTTCTGTGGAGAGGTCTGGGGCTGCAGTCCCATCGAGCCCCTTGTTAATACACACCTGGGCTTGGGGAAAGTAGTTAGACCATATATAAACATTTCTAAACCAACCATATTGGAAAGGGCACATGTGTTGCTAATCACTATCCGTTTGTAATTTAAGCGGCAACAACGTTAAAAAGCACCTGAAAGATATACCTGTCCATTGAAGTCCATGCTATCAGAAAATGTCATATTATCAATGGTTAAAATCCTCTTTGTAACAAAACACATACATTTATACTGAAATACAAATAGCTCATCACATAAAAAACTTTAGGAAATGATTTTAAATAAATGTGAGCAAATACATCGTTTAGTATAATTCAATACATGAATGCGTGAACACTGCACTTATCATGCATACATACAGAATATATTAGACTGCACGTCTATCAGATGGAATCTATAGTGACACTGATTGTAATTACTAATCCATTATTCTAGTAACCTTTGGTAAAATGTTATAAATGAAGAAACATGTCATAAAAATACTATGCAAATTTTATACGTGTATCCACCTGATTTACTAGGACAGCAATAGAAACTAGAAAATATTAAAATATTCTTTATCCTTAGTTATATTACGATCCATAATATTTCAATGCTGGGAAAACAATTATTAACTCCTCACGTAAATTGCCGTGACTATGTTATATACAGGACATGTACATAAGCTAGATGGATATAAGATGGTAAAAGGTTTTTTTTATATCCCTGTATATAATTTGATGACATCAATTGTTCTTTCCACTCAGTGTCAAAGAACCCCAATTATATCGGGATGGAGTTTCCAGAACAGAAACATGGCACAAATAACATACTGTGTTCTGGAAAGACAACCCATACTGTGTACCAAACTGACAATGCAATAAATGCTATTATGATAAAGGTGTGTTATCTGTTACACATCCATGCATATAAAAGTTGCGCTAATTTCCAATGGCTACAATCGGTCCCGTATACGAATTATATATGAAACGTTATCAATCATAAAACAATTATATTTTACAGATAATCCTGTAAGATCTTTCCAGGTGTGTAATATACCCATCAAAATATATGTCATGTACATGCATTTCAACACCCATATCTATGTATAAAACAAAACACAAACATGGAATGTGTAACCAAGTCAACTTTCTGAATTGTTGGAATACAAGTCAGTCATCTAGAAACACATATAAAACACTTAATATAAATTCTTAAAGCCTGTTGTTCATACATCAAAACTTGCTATGCTGAGAATGACAGAACAAAAATATTAAGGAATATTACAAACACTAAAATCCAGATTTTGAAAACAGATTCAAATCCAAATTACGGCTATTTTATAGGTGAAAAAAATGATATGCATATCATCTATATTAACCGTTAATGTACACCCCGCCTATGTAAAATTAAAAAAGAGAGTGAATAGAGGTAATTAATCCAATTTCTAATTTATAGAATAACTTGATCTTATTGGGCTTAAACAAATATGAATGTCACCAAAATGTAAGACAAAGAAGCATGTGCCTTATACCATATAGTATGATAAAATGTATTGTTATGGTGAACATACATACCATAAATGTCTCATCTCCTATATTTGAATCACAAAATAGACCACTTCATGTCAAAATCATTATTGAGACCCATGGGAATTAAAGTTTCTATGGAATACATTAATCTCATATCTGCTTGTGCTAAGGCGTCATTGGAATTATTTCTTCTCCAATCCCCCTTCACTTTCTTCAAACCACAGAATGATATTATTGACTTTATATCACAGTTGTGTATATTTTGCTGTGTGCTGAGAAGGAATATACATCATATCCTTTTTCAATAATTCACATATGTTCACTCTATCTTTACCTCAATCTTCTTCACTTCTACCGGTATATACTGCTTTTTACAACTGCATCCCACAATGTAAACACAGTTCTCAGAATTGCAAGTCCCAAACTTGTTGAATATATATATATATATATATATATATATATATATATATATATATATATATATTTCTTTACTCTTAGAGACATTGCCATTTTTATGGATCACACAGGTTCCACATCGATAAAAGCCTTTGGATCTAATATGTATCCTTTTTTAGGTTAAGATATACCGCTTCTAACCAAATGATTTTTTAAGTTGGAAGTTTTTCTATAGACAAAATGAGAAGTCTTAGGTATGACATCCTGTAGCATAAGGTCTCTGACCAATATGAGCCAATGTCGCCTAATGAGCTTCTCAACAAATTTGTAATGAGAGTTATACTGCTTCATGAATGGAACATCCACATGATCTTGTTTCTCCCCACCTTTAGTTTTCAGGACTGACAAAGATGTCCTTTCCAAACATGTCATCTTCTCTATAGCCTTATAGAGTTTTATTTTGTTGTAACCTTTGCTAAAATTTGCATTTTCATTAATGAATCTTGATTTTGAAAAGTCTTAGATTCCGTGCAATTTTGTTTAATTCTCTGAAACCAACTAATTGAAAAACTTTCTAACCATTTAAAGTGATGATTGCTATTTGTGTAAATGTAGGCGTTAGAATCTGTAGGCTTATTGTAGGTGCTGGTTAGCAAATTGCTATCCTTAACATAAATAATTAGATCTAAAAATATTAACCTCTTTTTACTCTTATCAAATGCAAGTTTTATACTCAAGGAATTAGAGTTCAATCTATTACATAAAATATTCAGGAATTTGACATCCCCTTGCTAAATGAAAAAAAAAGAAAGAAAAATATAGTACATCCTCTCTATGCCAGGAAACCAGGTCTGTCCTTATGGTGGGGTCACTCCTAATATGGGTGTCCTCCCACCACCCCATAAACTTGTTGACATAACTAGGGGTGAACCTGGTTCCCATGGCCGTTCCTTGTTTCTGTTTGTAGAAGTTATCATCAAACCAAAATAAATTATTATTAAGAATGAGTTCAATTCCTTACAGAATGATATATGTCAATTTCTTTTTCATAAGGGATTGGTCTAAGTAATATTGCACAGCTCTGATTCCATCATCATGATCTATGATGGTGTAGAGTGAATTTACATCTGCTGTGACTAGTGTGTATGACTTATTCCAATTAAATTCTTGTAACTTATTTAAAATAAGCATAGAATCTTTTAAGTGTGATTTACTATCCTGACTGAAGATGATTGTCTATAAAGTGTGACAAGATAGGCGTTATTCCCCCCCATCCCTTTCTCTTACCTGATTTGGTAGGAGCAGCGGTTAGAAGAATAGAAGTCACTGCATCTTATCACCTGATGCAGTAGCTCCCAGTCCCTTTAATTACCTTACTGCTCAGCAATAAGTTATTTGAAGGAGCCTATTGGTGTCTGGGAGATGCATCACATGCTCATGAACTCCAGGGGGTAAATGTATGAAGCTCTGATTTCTGCAAGTCACCGAAAATCGGCGACTTTGCCAGGGAAATTTGAAGAAAATCGAAGCTTCATACATTTACCCCAAGATCTTCCATTGTCTATGTGAGAAAAGCAGCAGGAAGAGGATCAGACAGCATGCCCCTCTGGAGAAAGGGAAAGACAACAGGTATTAATGAGCCTGCGCCATGGGTGCAGGGTAGATCCATGTCAGGCACCAACTTGGAGCCCTCCCTACAAATGGGTCTGTGTGCACTGCACATCCCGCACCCATGATGGATACACGACTGTCTTTCTTGTCAAATTAGTAAGCAACATGTTTCTACTAAATAGAAAAGCTATTTTTAAGTTCTATGCATTATTATCACCTAACCTTGACCCACCTAGCTTGGAAGCTTCCAGATTAATGCTGGCGGTGTAGCAGGTCTCTCCCAACCTACTTTCAACTGCATCTTGGAACAAGTTTTTGTGAAATTTTGGGGTAAAGGGCCTAGGCTGGTGTATTGACCCTGCTTGTCCTCATTCACTATAGTGCAATTGTACAGATAGGAGCATTTTTATTCTCACACCAATTTAAGTGCTCTACATGACTGGTGAACGCATGTTTGTGTTGGCCTGTGACATCAGGCACACTCTAGTCTAGTTGCACCCATCAGACATTCCTTGGAGCCTGAACAACAGGTTGTGTTAGCATTTTATATATTTTATGTTTAACTTTTTGAAAGTGACCCAACATATTGTTGAAGTTATGCATGCCTAGACCACAACCCATATACTGACTACGATTCCTGTCTTGTTCGTCTGGATAGTTTGCTGCTGACAAGTTAGACTATTTCTGGGGACTGTACCCTGTGAGTTCCCTGCAGTGATGCCCATTACTTTATTGCAGGGGTCCCTGCTAAAAACTGGAGTGCCTGTTAGATTCCAGATCTCAGATCTAAGTGAACAGGATAGGTTCACATCAAAGACAATTTTGTACACTATAATCTATAATCAGCCTTTTTCTTTCAAATGTGACTATGAGGGGCTGATTATCTGTGTCCTTCAATGACTGACAGGAAGTCTAGGAAAATGTCTCTGCCATAGTAATAGATTTATCTTAAATATCTTCTGTTCTACTGAACTTCTGAATATTTTGTGTATAAACAGTATTTGTAATTTTTTTTTAGTCACTCTGTTTTATAAGCCAACTTGTATTATAAGTTTAGTAATCCTTTAAAGCAATGTTTCTCAAACCTAGAACTCCAACAGGTCATGTTTTGAAGATTTCTTTAATTATGCACATGTGAGTCAGTGTATTTGGCTAGGTACTGTTATGGCCACCAGTGCAGCATAAATTCATAGAACAGACAGAAGAGGTCTTCGCCTTTAGCAGCCGCCTTTCCCGTAGAGACTGGTTATGCTCACAGGTACTCGGATGCCCCCAGGACTTATGAGAGTAGTATGAGTTTATGTTTACACGGTAGCGCACAGGTATAGGAGGTTGCACACGGAGTAGCGACAGGCCAGATGTCAGCGGACTGGGCAGGGCACCAGAGGGTATATCAGATATAGGCAGAAAGGTCAAGGTCACAGGCACAGGTTCAGGATCCGGGGGTAGGCATAAGATCAGGGTCACTAGCAGAGATTCAGAATCCGAGTTGAGGCAATAGATCAGGGTCAGAAGTGCAGGTTCAAAGTCCAGGAACAGCAAAGGTCATACACGGGTAATCAATCTCTGGTTACACACCAAACACAGGAACAAATAACAGGCAGCAGTACTGAAACAGTACGCTATAACCGGCAGTGAGGCTCAGTCCTCACTGCCTTAAATACTGCAATGGACCAATCAGACCAAGGCCCAGAAAGGTGCTGCTTAATTAATTACTGACATGCAGCCAGTAACAGGAATGGAGACCTCACTGAACTGCCCCCTAATCAGCCCTAAACGGCTGAGTGAAAAACTGACCTGCGCACATGCGCCCGGATGTGAGACAGCTGGCCGGGCGCTGCGGCAGGGATCTCGATGCGTCCCAGTTGTTGCCCAGGCAACCGGGACGCAGTAACTGGAAGTGACGCCCGGTCGTCATGGAGACGGCCGGGACGTCACGAGAAGCCTCTATAGAGTCGCGGCGGCTGCGGGCACCGCCGCGACTGCTAACAGGTACACACTGAAAAATATTCTGACCGACTTCTTATCTGCAATGATTGTACCTGCGACTGAAAGTCCAATTCATGTGCACACAAGACAGTTTTACCTTCAGTTCTGTGCTCTTCATCTGGTCCTATAGTTGTTGAGAATGAGAATGACAGCACAATAGTCGCTCATTCATCCCTGTCACACTGATTAAAATCACCTTGTCATAGCTATCCACATGTCCTCACGATTTTCGTTAGCTTCTGTGACTCTGAAACAAAATATTCAGTCTCATAATGAACAAACAAACTATTCCATCTACAGCACTCTCTACATTTAGTCACCAGGACATGTTCATTGCTGTCATCGGCTGAAAAGATCATGTCTCTGTAAACCATATGGAGATGATGATCATGACCGCATACACACTACATGGTCGGCAGGTGATTGAAACGAGATTATTAAACAGCACGACCAACCAAATGAAATGACAATTGGCACTTTGGAACTATTGGCGTTCATCGTGTGAGTATACTCACTAATGTGGTGGTGGAGTGGTCGTTTATCTGGTGATTGACCTGATATTCAGCTGAAAACTCTCCATGGCGTACCTAGCCAAATTTATTTGCCAACCTTTTTCTGTCACACAGGATTGCACAAAACACAAGCCATTGGGGGCACTTGAGGACTGGAGTTGGGAAACACTATTTTAAAGCTGTCATTTATAAAATAGCTACTAATAACATTTACAAATATATTACATTTCATTAGAATTGGATATGTTACATAAAGCTCTGATGGTTGGAGAGATATTTTCATACACATATAGGACTGTCTACCAGTTATCCCTTTAAGGACACTACAGTCAGACTCTTTTAGCCAAAAATGGCTGAAAGCAAACAATAGGAAGCACTCGGCTACACAGCAAATGGAACTAAATGTCAGTTATATCAGTTTCTGTCAGGGTATTGGAACTTTTACATATTTATTTGGGAAGGTAAATTGTATTATGGATTTAGTGGTTCTTTACACTCAGCATCTGATAGTTTGGCTAGACAAAGGATGATTATTCATCTGCAGGCAGCCCAAAGAGTCAGTCAGAGCAGAGCAGAGGCTGTCACTTAAAACAGCCAATGAATTGAGTTTGGCTTAAATGATGCTTGGGGCCTAATTCACAAAGGCACGCACTCTGAGCGCAACCTGTGTTTGGTTTAAAATGCACGTATTTAAGCTTTGTGCACCCCCAAGATTCATCAAGGCACAGATCTCAAGATACGTGCGACGTTGAATTCGGGTGTAGGTCTGATATAGATATATATATATATATATATATATATATATATATATATATTGTAACAAAAGGAGGCATTTAGCTGGCAATATGCAGAGAAAGCAGGGAAGTAGAGTAAAACATTTATGCAGTAATGCACCTAGATTGAATGTAAAGACCTATGTATGAAAGGCAATAGTTTAAATTTGGTTTAACTTACATGACTTGAAATCCTTCCTCTCAGCAAACAGACAGGGTGTGTCTGTTTAAATTTCAGAGCCAGTGATGGGCGTTTCCTTTTAAAGAGAAGGTGGGTGTGTCACCTGTCCATCAAGCTAAGGCTGGGGGAGGAGTATCAGGTATAAAAGCTTGTTTATATCATTTGTGCACAGAGATCAACGCTGGGGAAGCTGGCTGATCTTGAGAGAGCTGAGCTATGTCTAGCTAGCGTTTAGGGTCTCCAAGTATTTCTGTGAAATCTGTACGGTGTCAAAACATTTACCATCCTGACAATAAAACTACATAAAAAGGAAGAAGTTGTTCGCGTGTGCTTCAGCAGTAGCGGCTCTTGCCACAATATATATATTTATAATTAGTGCCACCAGGTAATAATAAAGGCATTACTAATCGAACAGCAGAAAAAAGAGGAACGTGGGAGATCCGCTTTGGGCCTCCTCACCAATTGTTAATGCCAACTCTTTGTATTTTTGTTGTATTACCAGAATGTTCTAATTTTATGTTTATTAATCTAGGAGATTTGAAGTGTAAATGTTGTGTTCCTTACCCACTCTGTGCCGCTCCTTCTCCTACCCCATCTTAACATCCTTCCCCTACCCTTCTTTTTTTGTACCCTTATTTGAAATTTTTTACAACCTAATGATAACTTTCTCAGCTAAAATATAATTAAATAGATTTTTATTCCCCATAAACTGCATTTTTTTAGTGCGTACTTAATGTCTACTGAACATAACATACATTTTTACAGGTGCTCCTGATTGCAAGCACATGTTATAGCATGCAAATGAGACTGTCACCACTATTGTTCTGGGCTTAGACTAGCTCTGTAGCTGGAGCAAGAGACACGCCAGAAAAACAACTTTGAGATGCCCAAAGCTTGATTCGGATGTTGCTGTGTGCGCTTGAGTTTGGCATGACCTTACTGTACATTGACTGTACTGTACATTGCAAACACACCTTCCTGCCCCATTCACTCCCCGAAATCATAGGTTGTAGTAAGGGCGCTTTGCATTCAAAAATAGAATGGACAGGACTGCGTTTACTCTGCATGCGCAGAGTGATTTTGAGTACAATATGCTCAAACTCGGCAGATACGTGCCTTTATGAATCAGGTACTTGTAGTGCAAGTTTACTTTAAGTAATTTAAGTTCAATAGAGTTAAAGTAATAGATAATAGTGCACTGCACTTGTGCTGTACAAATTTTTAATATCATAGCACACCTATTTTGAAAATAAACCCTGTGTGATTCCCAAATTGGCACTGATGTAGAAATCTATATAAACTTCTCAGCTGGCTTGCAAAAGTGTGTGATTGGTCCCAAGGTTTTTATTTTAATTGTGCACACAATGTATATTGTTATGTTTTGCTGCTTTCCTGAGTAATCGTGTAAGGCTGTAAGCTGAGTATTTTTATCATTTGTATCCCTTAATATCCGAATTTCTGGTAGTTTTCCGGCTCCCCGGCAAAGCACGCCTTACCTAGTGAAGTGGGCTAGAAGGGTGCATCAGTCGTGGGATTTTCTGCTAATCACCCCTGCTCCATGATGGCTCTTTTGTGGCATTTCATAGCTGGAGATGGGGCCAAAATGATGTTATTTGATGTGCCACGCTCCCCCTTGAACTTGTCACTTGAGTATTTTAAAGTTAGCAAGTATGAGTTTAGTTATATCTGTTATGAATAGTAATTACGTTCTTTACCAGACAGGATAAATATTTATCTCTATTTTGCACCATGCTATGAATGGGACACTAAGTATATTCATTTATGCTACAGCCAACATACAAATATTTTGTTTAGTAAACATGCTTTGCATCTTGTTGAATATATCCAGCCCTCGTGAGAAACCACAGTTGGAGAGTGGATCCTTGGGTTTCTGCAGGCTTCTTTGGGGCATATAAAGTCTCCGTGGGTCTTCATAGCCTTAATGACAGCTGTTCTATGTGAATGCTGACTGTCATAGAACAAAGTACCACATCGCAAGGCAATCCAGGAATCATGCCAAGGGACATGGACAGGGAACAGTCACAAAACAAGTCACAAAGAGGGACCAAGTTTACTGTTCAGAAACCAGAAAGGAAATGTTTATGCACTTCTACACAGCATATAGTAAATGGAACAGAGGGCCAATTACCCTGATTGGCCACAGGAGGGACACAATGAGGTAATCAGATCTCAGCTCAAATTACAAGCAGTGACTAATGAGCAGAAAAACTACCTATGAACAGTAAGGCCATGGTTCAAATCTCAGAAGGCAAGTAAGAAATACTTTAATATATACAAGAAGGAGGATACCAACCATGTTAGAAACAGAAGTTAGTATGTAAAATGGAGGTTGCAAACATCCAGCATAGAATGATATTGCATTGGGTATTTGACCTCCACCCTTATTATTACAGGAGAAACTTGGGCCTGGTCTCTTCCATTTAATTGGTTTTGTCTGCAACCATTTGTAAATCTTGGTCCTCATTTCCAATTCACCTTGATTGTGCACCTAGATGGTCCTAGTGCATGCTTAGTCTCCACACCATCTAGACTTGTGGGAAGACACACTGTGTAAAAAAGCGAATGTTAAAGTCCAACCTCCCACCACTTTAGTACCATCCCGTTTATTAACTCCTAGACCTGTATAAACTGTTTCATTTATGGCATCTATGGAGTTGCCATTTGGTGTATGAAAACTAATATTAGTTATGCCTAGATTTTGCAATGTGTGAACTCTTCATAAATACGAAAACGTTCTCATGTATCAGACGCCGTCCCTGCGCCTCCTCCTTAGGCAGGGACGGGCGTCTGTTTCCTGCTGAGCGCCCCGTTGCCAAGCAACGGGGACGCCACTTCCGGTGGCGTGGTGCGCATGCGCGCCCGTTGCCATAGCAACGGGACGCACTATTGGACTTCCTGTCGGCGGTCAGCGCGTCTGACCGCCGACCCACTGCCCACCAATGAGGACTGGCCACTTCCTTTATATAGTTGCTCTGACACCATTAGGGTGCCAGAGCAACTAGTTATCTAGCCTCCAGCATTCCAGCTTTATATTTATATCTCCTATTGCCAGACTTCTCCTGTTACCGACCCGGCTTCCTCTGACCTCACTTTTGGATCTCCCTTTTGTCCTGCACTGAATATTCCGGTTTGACCTCGGCCTGCTGACTCCTCTTTGCCTTCTGATTCGGTACCTTATCTGCCCGCTTGGTTCCTGATTCTGCCTGTACGACCACAAATAGCTCCGCCATCTCGCAAGTAGCTACCTGGGAGGGCCGCGACCTGCACGTCTTTCGCCATGAAGTCCAAACTTCCTTGCGGGGGTCCCTGGTGAATACCGGTGGCGTGTTAGACTCCACGCCTCCTTGTTGGAAACATTAATTACCTTCTATACCACATTATAGAAAGAAAATTATAACTATAAAACTTTATAAAACTATAGTTGTAAGAAACAGATAAATCTTATTTTTAAGTTATTCGCTAAGATAATTGTTCAATTGAGTATCAATCGCATCACAACCGACATTAGTGTACAGAAATTGCTGATTACCACTTTTATCCAATTAATAAACTTCAATACAACCTTATCAGCTCACTAAGTAAAGGCTCAGGGCCAGAAACCACACCACTTCCTGGCAAGGGAGTGGGAACAAAGCCCCTTCTTTGAATCCCCTGTTCATTTTGAACGAAGCCTTAGAACAAAGCATCTGATAGAGCTTCCTTAATGCCGATGCACATTATATCAGCCATCTCACCTCTAGCTGCAGGCTTTGAGAACTGATCCTGCCAGTAGTCTGCAGCAGTTTGGTTTTTTTGTTGCACAATGACCCTTTACTTTCATTCTGATGAGCTCCAATCCAAGCTTCCAGACCAGGATTCCCACCACTCTGTGCTCCGGTCCCAGTACTTTCATCTCCTAATGTATACCTACTTTCTGGACCTACCCAGAAGAGCTAAGAGAGGGCATGTCAAGACCATCTACTGCTCATCATTTGAAGGTTCACCTCCCCGCCCATGTTATACATTGTTTCTACCTTAACAATTTTCCCACTGCTGGGGTATATTGCACCACGTTAAGCTCATGAGCACTTGCCCACCCTCTCTAACATTCTCCTCCCCATTTCCCTGACCTATGCACACTTTTGCTTAGCTGTTTTATTATTGATAGCCCATAGCCTCTGACCTGATCTGATTTCTCTTTAAACACTGTAACTCTAGCTCTACAGCTTAGTTCATGTAGGCTCTCCCTCCATACCTGCTAGGCCTTTCCTCCAGACAGACACCCCTTTCCCCTGCCCACTCTTTACTCCTTTGGTATATGGCACTAACACGACTCAACATAATTGTTTGCTGCTTTTTTAAGAAACGGCTAAAGGTGACTGAGGAGCACATGATCTTTGGGGGACGTCTGTGTAGCAGTGGATGCTAAACTGGATAAGCCCACTTATAGTACACAACCTCTAGAATCAATGAACCTGCAAAAAAGTTTAACTGCCATGTTTAAAACAATGGCTATCCGCCCTCTTTCTTATTCTAACCCTTCCAACATCACTCCTTTAAACATCCTGTTATACTTTGTTTATGTTCTTTTTAATAAAGCCAGTCATACGCAGTGACCCTTGTTATACTATTTACTGTTCTACTTTGTATAGATGGGACCCTTCTGGTGATGCATACACGAACAACTTCTTGCTTATTTTTACTTTGCTTTACTGTCAGGATTGCAAAGTAATCAACAACATAAAGCTCCGCACACTTTCTTGTGACCCTAATGCTAAATAGACCCACTCCCTAGACACAGGCCACTGTCTTACATCAGTCACACTGTACAAAAAAAAGGCAGGTTTAAATAGTTTACACTCCTCCACAGCCATATTGATGAATAGATGACACTCCTACTTTACATGTAAAAAGGAACTCTCTGCAGGTGTTCTATTTTAATTACTCTCACTGCAGCCACACCCTGTCAGGTTGCTGTTAGCTGTGGAAAATTATACTTCAAAACCTTTACAAAATATGTAAGTTAAATCACACTCTTTACTATTATTTTGTCACACATATGTACTCCACCTGCATTTCTTTGACCTAGGTGTACTACTGTACAACTGCGTAACTTTGTTTGCAGCCTTGCTCTGCAGATTGTTTGCTCAATACCTAATTCCACTCTTAGAGGCCTTTGTCAAACTACTCTCTTTGACACATATCCCTACCCAAGCGAGAGGTGTAAATTTTCGTGGAAATGCATCTGCATTTTTATGCAAATTCCCAGGTCTATGTTCTATTATTACGAACTTGAAAGATTGCAATGCCAAGAACCAGCAGGTTACCTTGGCATTTACCTCCTGGGTGTTCTGCATCCCCCGCAATGGTTGCGTGATTTGTTATTAATATGAATCCTCTGCCTAGGAGACAATAGCGCAGAGCTTCTGTGGCCCATTTTATGGCGAGACATTACTTCTCCATCGTTGCATATTTTGTTTCCTCTGAATTAACTACAGGACAGGATTTTCTATTCCATTCTTCTGTGACAAGACTGCACCTAAGCCTACTCGGGAGGAATCGGTTTGGAGGAATAACCTCCGGGTAAAGTCCGGTGCTTTTAGTACTGGAGAGAAACAGAGGGGTAAGTGAAGATGTGACAAAGCAGCTTCTGCAGTGTCAGACCAGACTAACTGATCTGTACAATTTTTCTTTAGCATGTCCTTAAGTGTAGCAGGTCTAGTGGCAAAAAGGCTTACAAATTGCTTACAGTAACCTATAAGGCCTACAAAGGTTTTCAACTGCAAGTACTTTTCTGGTCTTGGACAGTTTTTGACTTTTTCCACTTTGTATAATTGGGGTTTCACTTACCCCTGCCCAACAATGTACCCCAAATATTTGGCTTCTTTCATAGCTATAGCACATTTTTCCGCTTTAGCTGTCAAGCCCGCATACCTCAATGAAGCTACAGACCGCTTCAACTTTAGGTAGATCTGGTTTCCAGTCTGGGGTATAAATTAAGGATGAGCGGGCTCGGATTCCGCAAACAGTGCGGTTCCAACGGGATCCGAGCACTGTTCGGGAACTTCCGGGCGCCAAACGGAGCCAAACCGAGGCTATGACATCCAAGTCTCGCGTCGGATCTCGCGAGCCTTGGATGTCATAAATACTCACCTTGCAGGCGCCATCTTCATTCTGGCTGTGATCACTCGTGAGGGAGGTTGTAGTTAGGGAGCTCCTGATTAGTTTAGTGGTTCTTTGTGCTTTGTCCAGTGCTCTGTCCTGCTGAGTCAAGTGGTGCTTTGTCCAGTGCTCTGTCCTGCTGAGTCCAGTGGTGCTTTTGTCCTGTGCTCTGTCCTGCTGAATCCAGTGGTGCTGTGTCCTGTGCTCTGTCCTGCTGAGTCCAGTGGTGCTGCCTGTGTCCTGTGCTCTTTTCTGCTAAGGGCATTGTTATTTCAAAATTATTCAAAAGTTATAAAAAAATGTAAATTTTTTTTTATAAAAATCCTATACAAAAATAATTGTAAAAAAATTATACAAAAATAATTATAAAAAAATTAGTTACAAAATACTAGGTACTGATATTTCAAAGTCAAACTACGTTCACTGTTGCTTCTGTACCAAAAAATACTAGGTACTGCTATTTCAAAGTCAAACTACGTTCACTGTTGCTGCTGTACCCAAAAATACTAGGTACTGCTATTTAAAAGTCAAATTACGTTCTCTGTTGCTGCTGTACCCAAAAATACTAGGTACTGCTATTTAAAAGTCAAACTACGTTCACTGTTGCTGCTGTACCAAAAAAACTAGGTACTGCTATTTAAAAGTCAAACTACGTTCACTGTTGCTGCTGTACCAAAAAATACTAGGTACTGCTATATAACTCCAGTCCAGTGGTACTCTCCTGTGCCGCAGATAATTTGTAAAGGCTTTGCCCAGTGTGTGTGGTTTAGGGGTACGCTCTCTTGTGCTGCATATAATGGAGTACCAAAATTTAGAGGATAAAGTAGGGAAAGATCAAGACCCACTTCCTCCTAATGCTGAA
The DNA here is from genome assembly GCF_038048845.1 of Mixophyes fleayi. Classification (NCBI taxonomy): domain Eukaryota; kingdom Metazoa; phylum Chordata; class Amphibia; order Anura; family Limnodynastidae; genus Mixophyes; species Mixophyes fleayi. The sequence goes on from NC_134402.1 coordinate 336,167,594, forward strand.
GCTGCTGCCACTAGTCATGACATAGACGATGAAATGCCATCAACGTCGTCTGCCAAGGCCGATGCCCAATCTCCTAGTAGAGGGCATGCAAAATCCAAAAACCCAAAGTTGACTAAAATTACCAAAAAAAGAAAATTAAAAACATCTGAGGAGAAACGAAAACTTGTCAATATGCCACTTACGACACGGAGTGGCAAGGAACGGCTTAGGCCCTGGCCCGTGTTCAGGACTAGTGGTTCAGCTTCACCCAAGGATCTAAGCCCTCCTCCTCCCCCCCCCCTCAAAATTTTTTAAAAGAGTTATGCTGTCAGCAACTATACAGCAAACAACTCTGCCTTCTAAACAGATGACATCACAAATCCCCAAGGCGAGTCCAAGGGTGTTGGTGGTTGCGAAGCCTGACCTTCCCATCACTGTACGGGAAGAGGTGACTCCATCCACCATTTGCAGCACACCCTCTGCATATGCTGGAAGGATCACCCACAATGTACATCCAGATTTGCATAATCAAGGTGTCAATGTTGTACACCGGGAGGAGGCTATTGATGTAGCTGGCGCTGAGGAGGAACTTGATGAGGAGGATGCTGATGTGGTTATTTTAAATGAGGCACCAGGAGGGGAAAAAGTTGATGTCCATGGGATGAAAAAGCCCATCGTCATGCCTGGTCAGAAGACCAAGAAATGCACCTCTTTGGTCTGGAGTTATTTTTATCCCAATCCGGACAGCAAATGTAGGGCCATATGTAGCTTATATAAAGCTCAAATAAGCAGGGGTAAGGATCTTGGCCACCTAGGGACATCCTCCCTTATACGTCACCTGAATAACCTTCATAGTTCAGTGATTAGTTCAGGAACTGGGGCTAGGACCGTCATCAGTCCAGGGACACCTAAATCCCTTGGTCCTGTTGGATACACACCACCAACAGCCTCCCCGTCAACTTCCTCCACGATCTCCATCAGATATAGTCCTGCAGGCCATGTCACCAGCATGACTGAGTCCTCTTCAATCCGGGATTCATCCGAGGAATCCTGCAGCGGTACGCCTACTACTGCCGCTGCTGCTGTTGCTGCTGGTAGTCGGTCATCTTCCCAGAGGGGAAGTCGTAAAAACGCTACGTCTTTCACCAAACAGTTGACCGTCCAACAGTCGTTTGCCATGAGCACAAAGTACGACAGTAGTCACCCTATTGCAAAGCGGATAACTGCGGCTGTAACTGCTATGTTGGTGTTAGACGTGTGTCCGGTGTCCGCCATCAGTGGAGTGGGATTTAGACGGTTGATGGAGGTATTGTATCCCCGGTACCAAATCCCGTCGAGATTCCACTTCACTAGGCAGGCGATACCAAAGATGTACAGAGAAGTACGAACAAGTGTCCTCAGTGCTCTGAAAAATGTGGTTGTACCCACTGTCCACTTAACCACGGACATGTGGACAAGTGGTTCAGGGCAAACAAAGGACTATATGACTGTGACAGCCCACTGGGTAGATGCATCGCCTTCCGCAGCAACAGCAGCAGCTGCATCAGTAGCAGCATCTCCACAACGGCTGCTCGTGCCAAGGCAGGCAACATTGTGTATCACAGGTTTTAATAAGAGGCACAACGCTGACAACCTCTTAGAGAAACTGAGGGAAATAATTTCACAGTGGCTTACCCCACTTAGACTCTCCTGGGGATTTGTAGCCAGTAACACTGTGCGGGCATTACATATGGGAAATTTCCAGCACATCCCATGTTTTGCCCACACCGTTAATTTGGTGGTGCAGCATTACCTGAAGAGTGACAGGGGTGTGTAGGAGATGCTTGCGGTGGCCCGCAAAATTGCTGGACACTTTCGACATTCTGCCAGTGCCTACCGCAGACTCGAGCAACATCAAAAAAGTCTGAACCTGCCCTGCCATCACCTCACACAAGAGGTTGTGACGCGCTGGAACTCCACCCTCTATATGCTGCAGAGAATGGAGGAGCAGCAAAAGGCCATTCAAGCCTTCACAGTCACCTACGACATAGGAAAAGGAGTGGGGATGCGCCTGAGTCAAGCGCACTGGAGACTGATTTCCGTGTTGTGCAAGGTTCTGCAGCCGTTTGAACTTGCCACACGAGAAGTCAGTTCCGACACTGCCAGCTTGAGTCAGGTGATTCCCCTGATCAGGCTGTTGCAGAAGCAGCTGGAGAAAGTGAGGGAGGAGCTGGTAAACCATTGCGATTCAACAAAGCATGTAGCTCTTGTGGATGAAGCCCTTCGTACGCTTTGCCAGGATCCAAGGGTGGTCACTCTTTTAAAGTCAGAGGAATACATTCTGGCCACCGTGCTGGATCCTCGGTTTAAAGCGTATGTTGTGTCTCTGTTTCTGGCGGACACAGGTCTACAGCGGTGCAAAGACCTGCTGGTCAGGAGATTGTCCTCTGAAGAGGACCGTGACATGCCAACAGCTCCTCCTTCATTTTCTTCAACACCAGGAAAAAGCTCAGTTTTCCTAAAAGACCCGCTGGCACAGATGCTGAGAACATCTGGTCTGGACTGAAGGACATGCCAACCATTGCAGACATGTCTACTGCAGCTGCATTGGATGCTGTCACAATTAAAAAAATGGTGGAGGATTACTTTGCTGACACCATCCAAGTAGACATGTCAGACAGTCCATATTCTTACTAGCAGCTTAAAAAGCCAGTTTGGAAGCCCCTGTACAAACTGGCTCTATTTTACCTGAGTTGTCCCCCCTCCAGTGTGTACTAAGAAAGAGTTTTTAGTGCAGTGGGGAACCTGGTCAGTGAGCGGCGAAGGAGGTTGCTTCCGCAATACGTAGAAAAAATGATGTTCATAAAAATGAATTATCAATTCCTCAATCAAGTACAGCACTGACCTCCTGATACTACAGAGGGACCTGTGGTTGTGGAGTCCAGCGGAGTCGAATTGATAATGTGTGAGGATGAGGAAGGGGAAGTACACACTGAAGGGAGCCAGGAATCAGAGGATGAGGATGAGGACGACATCTTGCCTCAGTAGAGCCAGTTTAGTTTGTACAGGGAGAGATGAATAGCTTTTTTTGTGTGGGGGCCCAAACAAACCAATCATTTCAGCCACAGTAGTTTGGTAGGCCCTGTCGCTGAAATGATTGGTTTGTTAAAGTGTGCATGTCCTATTTCAACAACATAAGGGTGGGTGGGAGGGCCCAAAGACAATTCCATCTTGCACCTTTTTTTTTTCTTTGCCAGCTCGTTTTGTGGGGGTCCAAACAAACCAATCATTTCAGCCACAGTTTGGTAGGCCCTTTAGCTGAAATGATTGGTTTGTTAAAGTGCGCATGTCCTATTTCAACAACATCAGGGTGGGTGGGAGGGCCCAAGGACAATTCCATCTTGCAACTCTTTTTTTGACATTATGTGCTCTTTGGGGCCTAGCTTTTCATCCTGTCTGCCACTGCATTGCCACTCCTAGATGGGTCACGTGTTTGTGCCGCCCACTTGTGTCGCTTAGTTTAGTCATCCAGCTACCTCGGTGCAACCTTTTGGCCTAAAAACAATATTGTGAGGTGTGAGGTGTTCAGAATAGACTGGAAATGAGAGGAAATGAATGTTATTGAGGTTAATAATAGCGTAGGAGTGAAAAACAAATAAAAAAATCTGGATTTTAGCACTTTTTATGCTTTTTTAAAAATAAATCAGAACCCAAAACCCTAAATCAGAACCAAAACCTTTCGTCGGGTGTTTTGGCAAAACAAATCAGAACCCAAAACCTCAAGCTAATCAGAACCCAAAACCCAAAACACTAAAAGTGGCCGGTGCACACCCATAATTTTTAATAAGTTTTGCCCTATAACCCTGGCTTGCATAAAGAATGTTTAATGTATAAAGGCTTTTAATATTTTTAAAATAAATAAATTTTTTCCAGTTTAGTGAAAATGAGAATCCATATCAGGCAGGTCAGCTTAAAATATTGGCTTGACAAAGCAGTATGTTAACCCTTACAACAGTATCACCCTAGCGATGTTATCTTGATAAATTGTAGTGAAAAGGGATTTTTTTATCACCATGATAAGCGGGCAATTCCATGCATGGAAGATTGCAGATTTTAGCTTCCATTTCTGCTGTAATTGAATATGGTTGGACTGCATTGGTTCACTTGGATATGTGATCTTACAGCCACAGAGCCTTTTGATGATCAGGCAGGTTACAGCACCACAGAGCCTCCGGTAAATTGCGTGGGGTATTTTAAAATACCCCCGATCTCATTCTAGGCTCCGACTTGACCTTTTTATTGGGTAATTGACATCTTGTAAAGTGTTTGTTTATGGTAGGCTATATTCTGTTCAGAAGTCTGGTGAGTAGAGACTCTGAGGATTCGCTGTCTGAGATTGGAGCTTTTACTCTGATAAGATTACATGATTTACTGTTGTGGACTATGTGATTCACTACAAGGAGCTGCCCTGAGGACATTGACGTGTCAATCTATGGCAGACAGTGTTTGGGTTTCTTACTTCAGGAGGTGGAGTGTTGCTACTTCTGCTAACAGATAGAACAAGTAATGTCTTTGTTACTCTGATGTTGCCATTATCTGTTTTTTTTTGTTTTGTTGTGTTTTTTGTTTTTTTTATATAATCTCTGTTTTAATAAAGCAGAAAATAAGTAAAGACAAACACAGCTCAACAACACAAATCAAAGCAAGTTAAAGCAAATCCAAGGTGCGGTCAATATGAGACTTGGCATGAGTAATATAACTATATATGGTTCACACAAGTAGTGAAAACATTAAAGACACAGGGCCTGAGTCATTAAGGAGAGCAAAGCATAAAAAAGGAGTAACAATTGCACCTGGGCAAAACCATGTTGCATTGGAGGGGGAGGTAAATTTAAAATGTGGGGACAGATTTATACTTGGGGTAGGACATGTCCTAGATCAACTTTAAATTTCAGTGTAATAATAAAGCTATAAAGTATTTGTGTGCTAGATTAAAAAACAGCTAGTATTTAACTTATGTGCAAAATAATAAACTAATTTGCACCCCTTAAATTGTAACATGGTTTGTCCCAGAGAACATTTACTCCTTTTTTGCCTTAATGACTCAGGCCCACAGTGTGACGAGATGGGTCTGGCATGCATCATTTTCCCAGTCTGTCACTTTGAACATTTATAATGTGTGGTGCTTATATGAACGGTTTCGTTTGATATCATAGTTTGATATGGCAGCACGGTGGCGAAGTGGTTAGCACATCTGCCTCACAGCACTGGGGTCATGAGTTCAATTCCCGACCATTGCCTTATCTGTGTGGAGTTTGTATGTTCTTCCCTGTGTTTGTGTGGGTTTCCTCCGGGTGCTCCGGTTTCCTTCCACACTCCAAAAACATACTGGTAGGTCAAAAAATTGACCCTAGTCTCTCTCTCTATGTCTGTCTGTGTGTATGTTAGTGAATTTAGACTGTAAGCTCCAACAGGGCAGGGACTGATGTGAATGAGTTCTCTGTGCAGCGCTGCGGAATCAGTGGCGCTATATAAATAATGATGATGATGATATCATGTAATTTCTTTTAGTTTTATTAAACACACCAGGGTATCCTTGGACTATGAACAAACTGCAGGAGAATAGACTGAAGAGACCCACCGTGTTCTTAAGTAAAGAAATTTGGGTTACATATATTCACCGCATTTATACAGTGGACTATAAAATGGTGATTTTCTGTTTCCTTGCCTTCATCCCCCATGTCTTTGAGCAAACAGGAAACCAGCAGCCTCTGAAGTCCCTGGAACATCATAAAAGCTTGCAAGGGGTTAAATGGGGAGTTGCTCTTTATTACCTGGGATCAGGATGTTCATTAATCACGTTAAACCTCCATTGTTCTTCCCTGGACTTTAACAGACATTGAGGCTCCATCTCAGCTGGGAAGAAGCATTATGCGAGAATGAACCTAATCCCTGCCCATCTCCAATCCCTAGACTCATGCTAGCCAATTCTGATGCTTCTGACCTGGACATAACCCTGTGGGATGGGAATATCTTCGTGGAAATGTTGACAATTTAAGATGCTCCTGCAGGTAGAACTGAGGGTGTGTGATATTTGCTTCTGAAAGCCTCGGCTTCTACCAGTGCTCTGAGGATTATGGCTGGGAGGATTATGGCTACTAGATTACAAGGTTTTCTTGGGATTGCAGATTTATTGTCTCTGATACACAGTAACTTCATCAGACTCCTGTGGTCCTACTCAATCATTTTGTGTTTGGATCAGCTAGGCATTAATCATGGACATCATAAATTCCTTATAACTTGGACTGATAAAGAAGCCCCATTTTCTTTATAAACAACCTGATGTTATTGAACTTGGGTGTTACTGGGTGATGGTTGAAGGTTAGTGAGCACTGGATGTTATTTAAAATTTTGTTTGATATATTGTGACACGTGCGTTTGTCTAGTAACAACTTCTTGCTGAGTAAACAATGCTTTTATTGTTACATCATAACAAAACAACATACACTTCCATCAGGATAACACCAGGAGACCTAACTCTGGTTAGACAGAGTCCTCCTTTCTAGACACTGGACACTTTCTGGCATCGGTCCCACTACATATATGCACAATACAGGTTTATATACACAAAACCCCATCCCTAATTACCTCATTAGTTTACCTGCGTGTGTTCAGCCTGGGAGTTTTACTGTACAAGGACTTAACCCTATATGCAGCCTTCCCCTGCAGAGTGTCAGCTGAATAGCTAATTCCTCTCTTATAGGCCTGTGGAAAACCACTCCCTTTGTCACCTATCCATCCCCCTAGCATCACCAAATAGAGTGGTGTGGACTTCGCGAGGTGAGCAAATTTCCATGTTTCCTTCTATTCGACTGAGGCTTGATCAAACCTTGTCCAAAGACATATCTCAAATGTTTAGCCTCTTCCACTACCACCCGAAGTGTCCTCTTAGCCTCACCTACCAAAGTATGAATGGGGATTTTGTCTTCTTACCACTTGAGAACACTGGGCCTGATTAATTAAGGATCTTAACTTGAGAAACTTCTTATTTCAGTCTCCTGGACAAAACCATGTTACAATGCAAGGGGTGCAAACTAGTATTCTGTTTTGCACATAAGTTAAATACTTATTGTTTTTTCATGTATCACACAAATACTTGATAGCTTATATGTACACTGAAATTTAAAGTTGATATTTGTGTGCTACATGAAAAAACAGTCAGTATTTAACTTATGTGCAAAACAGAATACTAATTTGCACCCCTTGCATTGTAACATGGTTTTGTCCAGGAGACTGAAATAAGAAGTTTCTCAAGTTAAGATCCTTAATGAATCAGGCCCACTGTTCTGAAACAGCCTGTCCTCTCTCTTTCCACTCACAGCCCCTTATTTTTGTAAAAGGACACATATGAGCCCTTTCTAACTGTAGCTGTTCTGTGACAGTGGGATAGGTTTTCTGGCATAAAGAACAAGCCCTACAAAACCTTTTTATGGCTAAGTAGACTCCAGTGCAGTAAAACCTGTGTAGAACTTGTTCCCTCGTTTTACCTTCCCCTAAGTGTCTGTCACCCACCTGTGTGTGTGCAGTTTCTAACACTATGGGTACATAAACTTGCGGAACTACCGTCTACCTTCCTCCCCTTCACAGCAGCAATTCGAAACCCTTTGTCACAAAATATAAGCTTTTGTTTGCAGTTATATGTAATAAAGATACAGTTGTATCCACACCTTTTCTTTGCCTGTGTGATCCTGGACCGCTAGATACCAGGATTTTCCTCTTGGTGCCTACCCTAACGTCCTGGTACACATCACACACAGTAAAAGCAATTCATAGTGTTCAGGCCAATAGATCATAGAATGCCTCCAGACAATTACATGAGAACCAATGGCACAACCACTAGGCAGAAATATCAGGGTCAAAATGAACAGTAATAGAAGGATCCTCCAATACTAACCTGGTTTCATACAAGGTTGTAAATTTGAAGCATGAAGAAATTTGAGATTTTAATGTGGCAGGTAAGAAGTCAATAAAACTTACCCACACTTCAAAATGTTCTTGACTCTTTTTTTGCTATATGTGTCTGGATCACGTAGGAATAAGTATTAGTATATATTTATTTTAATTAGGGGCGCAGTGCACCGCTGTATATCATTGTAAATGTATTGATTTTTTTATATTGTGTTGCATTTCTGTATAGGATGTTGTATTTCTGTATAGGATATTGTATTTATGTATAGGAAATGTATTTCTAATGTATTATGCCAGGTTAGAGGAAATCCATTTTGCAGAAGGCAGGAAATGCTAAGTAAGTCTTTTCATCTCATAAGTGACAAACACATGCTTTAGCCTGAATGCCCAGCAGGAGGCTGTTACCTATCATCCTGTCTTGTTAAAAAGATTGATGAACTACATAAATAATGCAACCAGTAATTAATTTAGGAAATTGATGTAAATTTTGTTAAAGCTTAAAATTGCATTAACTACAAAGTCTAGAGAAATATCAGACATTTTGGTGCATGGTTAGAAAAGAGGACTGGTTTACCCCCTGCAGGATTTATGTCAGAATCTGTATAAAAGGAGCTCTGTTTGACCATGTAAAGTATCATTCAATTTGTAACTTCTGGATAATCACCAGTACCTCAAACTGGTGTGTAAAAGTCTTTGTCAGGACTCTTGAGCAATAAACCATCACTGCTTGAAGATTCTGCCTGCGACTATTAACTGCTGTATCCTGTGACTAACAGATAAGAGCTTACACTGTAATCCGTACCCTGGCTGTCCTGTGTTGAACCCAGTGTCTCCGAGTCAACACTCTGCCCGCTACCCAGTAGTCCTTATCCATAGTAAGCAATCAGGAGGTACCAGTCAGCCCACAGCAAAGAGGCATTACAGCAGCTATACCAGCTACCCCAGAATTAAGCGATTCTGGGTGCAGCAAAGGAGCTCAGTGGTGGCAGCCGAATTCTCCTACAACTATTGCGCAGTTGGCATTCGCAGTCTGCAAGTGTCTGGTCATAAGGTGACACCAGTAGGAGTGTTACAGTCAGTTACTGACGATGAGAAGGAAACCACGATAAACAGTGCAGAGAGAACATCCCTCCTTTCCTCTTCCCCCCCTACGGACTGTGTGGCAAAGTAACCACATCTGGTCACATTATGTAAGTATGATTTCAGCCAGTCCATACCATAGGCTTATTATGAAAAATATCCACAGTCAGTGGCTGGTCTTTTATCCACATTCGTAGGATGCTCTTCCTAGCAACAGCAGAAATTATGAAAAGCAGTTTCCTATTTATTTCAGGACCTCCTATTGTGTGATAATAATAGACTCTGGAAACACACACTTCAAAATTGGAGTCCAGATATTCCCTCATTAACAAAATCTGGACATTATACTAAAATATCAAGACAAAACTTTATAATGTTTAACCTCAACGAAACTGCAGGAGGTCCATATCAAAGTGTTACACAGAGCTTATATTTCACAATCACAGAGAAGACATTTCATATCAGAGGAGAGAGGTTCATGCCCAAAATGCAAACAAAGCCCAGCCACATTTTATCATAACTGTCACACATTGCACCAGCTAACCTGCATTTTGGTCACTGTTCTTACCTGATTCCCTTGGTTCTCACTCCCTGCATTCACTTGCTCGTCTAAACTGAACATGCACACACCTGGGGGTAAATGTATCAAGCTGAGAGTTTTCCGGTGGATTTGAAAAACCAATCAGATTCTAGCTATCATTTATTTAGTACATTCTACAAAATGATAGCTAGAATCTAATTGGTTGCTATAGGCAACATCTCCATTTTTCAAACCCGCTAGAAAACTGTCAGCTTGATACATTTACCCCCTGTTCTTTTCAAAACTTCCTGCATTCTCTTGATTGGCTAATTGCCTGTCATCTCTGTCTATTTAAAGCACCTGCTTCTATATTAAGTTGCCAGATCTTCAGGTCTCCTTACCTGTTAGGACGCTGTTCTCTCTTTCTTCCGTCTGCACATCAGTATCCTGTGTTACCTGTTCCACGATCAAGACCTGTGGTATTGTTGAAAAAACCTTGTGCCTCATCATCGGTCCCATCCTCAAGCTAATCACTTTCTAGTGATCTCAGTGCATTAGTTATCTGCAGTTCACCATCTCTCAGTGGTATCCTGGGTTACCTGTTCCATGATCAAGACCTGTGGTATTATTGCAAGAACCTTGTGCCACATCATCAGTCCTGTTCTCAGCTATTCGCTTTCTAAAGACCTCAATGCTTAAGTTCACTGCCATTCACCTGACCCTCTGCATTTATCATCCAGCAGTACTGCTCCACTCCACGGCTCCATCTCTTCCTACCCTTATCCCCCTTAGAGGACCGCAAACTGCGGCTAGAGAGCAGCTAAATCCATATTCCCTTGCGGGAATCCCTGGTGAATACCCCACTACCGTTAGACTCCGCACCTCTCTGGGGGTAAGTTTATCTAGAGCTGGGCTATGAGGCCTATTCCAAACTCAGGCTCCATGACAATAACTTTTGTAAATTAAAAAAATGTCTTGCTTCTGGAACAAAATATTAGCTTTCCTAAACTCTGTTTTTAAGGTTACGTTATGTGGAGACCCCATTCCACTGTTATTTTGTAATTTTGACAGTTGGAAAGATATCTTGCCTTCTGTTAATATTATACCAAATCTAACAGTGGTATTGACAGTGGCAAAAAAGCAATTCTTCACAAATGGGCCTCCTGCGCTCCCCCATTCCTAAGAGATGTACAATTGGAGTTACTAGAACTCCTCTTCTTTGATAGACATGCAGCCTTTCCAGATGATTGGAAGGGGGTACTTAAGTTCTATTCTAAATGGGATCCCTATGTGGAGTCATTCCCAAATTTCCAACAAGATTATATTCTTAAAATATTTGAATCCACCAAGTGGTACTTGTATAGACGCTTAGGCTCGGATAATTAATGATTTCTGCTAGCTACTTGGCGTATTGCTTGGTGTATTGCAAAATTGTGTGTATAGGATGAATCAAATTTCTCAAGAATCTGAGAAATAGTAAATGGTTTCTTAGCATTTAAACCCACCAATGACCTTGAAAGTCCGGATTACTCACTAATGGTAAATAAAGTGGATGATTACTATTAAGATTACACTTAATGCAGGAGGCCCACCACACCCGCCAAGTGACAATTAGAGTTATCAATCCAATAAGCTGAGAGTTCTTATTTATTAATGTGAAAAAAAGTAGCTAAACTACAATTAGGGATAAAAGAATGTTCGGCCTCTAGATTAACATAGACATTCCATTTATGGAGCCAATTTCTAACATACCAGAGGATTGCAGCATAATTTTGCAATTTTACATTGGGAAAGCTTTAGTAATCCAATCCTGGACCTTTTGGTCTGCCAAATAAATTTTCCAAAAATTCCCCACTAATCAGTTTTTCTTCAGTAGTATTTGTAGGGGGTAGAGAATCTTAGGAAAAATAATCATTTTTAGTAAACTGGCACAACCCAAATAGGAAATAGAAAGATGCCCCCAACTCTAAAGTTCAGCAAAAACTGCTTTAGTTTTGCTTACATTTAAAGAATAAAGGTCATGGATATTTTTAGGTAGCTAGATCCTATGATAGGTAAACGATCGGAGCATCCAAGTAATATTGATGGCTCTACTCCAAGTGGGGTTCGAATGAACACACCAGCAACATAGCTTTAGATTTCTCACGATTACCAATGAATCCAGAAACAATCCTGTATTCCTGAATCTTCCTAGTACCAGTTGCAAGGTTAAATGTTGATCCGAAAGAGTCAACAAAAGGTTGCTGTCATCAGCAAAGGTCTCTAATTTAATCACCTCTTTACCCAAAGTGATACCATGAAAGCAAGACAATGATGAAAAATTGCATAACAGGGGATCTTAAGCCAAACTGAAAAGTAGAGCCGATAAAGGGTAACCCTGTCTAATACCTCTAGACATAAATACTGGTGCACTGTAAGTGTTATTAATTGATAAATGAGTAATCTGGTTATTGTATATATATTTAATAAATTGGACAAACTCCTGGACAAACTCTAAATTTAAAATTATATTCTAAATGTATCCAAGATAACTTATCAAATGCTTGTTCACCATCTGAGCTTACAATAAGAGGATTGAACAATGGCCCCAATATCGATTCTAAACCGTTTCGCAGTACTATTATTCAGTAAGGAGGTATTTATTAAACTTCTTAAAAAGGAAACCCCCTTTAAAGTAGATATACAAACAAATAACAAACTTTACATTAGTTTAAAGCAGTGCTTTTTTGTCATAGCACTCACAGAACTGAGTTCCTGTACCCTTTTGCAACGGATTTTCCAAGTTTTAAAGTAACTTTTGAACATTTGACTTGAATCTTCCTATCGAGCATAGCAGGTCGGCTGCAAAATCATTAAAACGGTGTATGCGGGCTGCTTGTGTGTCGAGTCTGATGCATGCGTACTTCGTCCGCACTGGTTGTGATTATTATTATTATTAATTTTTATTTATAAGGCGCCACAAGGCATCCGCAGCGCCGTACAGGGACAAACAAATTACAATACAATGGGAGACAGCACAGTACAGTAAACAGTAAGCACAGTAACTCAGTAAGCTCAATGCACAGCTAGAGAGGGAGGGGAAGGGGGAGGGAGGATCCGCAAATGACGGGGCCCAAGAAGGAGGGCGCGGAAGACAGGGAGACCCCAAGGGGGGAGAAGGGAGCGAGAGTGGATGTGGGGTGGAGGACCCTTGAGGAGGAGGGCTAAGTAGCTGGAGAGCAGAGTTAAAAGTGGTGAAAACAGGAGGAGAGATGGCCCTGCTCAGAGAAGCGTACAATCTAAGGGGAGGGGTGGACAGACAGAGAGACGCAGGGGAGAGAGGGAGAGTAGGGGGACGGAGGCAGAAGATAAGGTAGGAAGTTAAGTGGGAGACAGAAAGGCTTTAAGAAAAAGGTGGGTTTTTAGGGCCCGTTTGAAACTGGACAGATTAGGGGAAGTTCTGATGGAGGGAGGGAGCTTGTTCCAGTGGAGGGGGGCAGCGCGGGCGAAGTCTTGGATACGCGCGTGAGAGGAGGTTATAAGGAGGGAAGAAAGGCGACGGTCAGAGGCAGAACGGAGAGGGTGGGATGGAGCATGAATAGAGAGAAGGGTGGAGATGTAGGGCGCAGTGGAGTTGGTGAGGGCTTTGTAGGTGAGTGTGAGGAGCTTAAAGAGGATTCTGAAGGGGAATGGGAGCCAGTGAAGGGCTAGGTAGAGGGGGGAGACAGAAGAAGAGCGGCGAGAAAAGAAAATAAGCCCAGCGGCAGCGTTAAGAACAGATCGAAGGGGATCGAGATGAGAGTGGGGGAGGTCAGTGAGGAGGAGGTTGCAGTAGTCCAGGCGGGAGATGATCAAAGAGTGGATAAGGCATTTGGTGGCATCTTGGGAGAGGAAGGGCCGGATGCGAGCGATGTTACGCAGCTGGAAACGGCAGGATTTAGCAAGAGAGAGGATGTGGGGGCCAAAGGAGAGAAAGGAGTCAAGGATGACACCAAGGCAGCGAAGTTGGGGGACAGGGGAGATAGAGGTGTTGTCGACAGTGATGGAGAGGTCAGAAGGGGATGAGGTATGAGAGGGAGGAAAAACTATGAGCTCAGTTTTGGCAAGGTTAAGTTTGAGGAATCGCGAGGACATCCAGGAGGAGATGGCAGAGAGGCAGGCGGACACCCTAGAGAGGAGGGAGGGAGAGAGATCAGGAGAGGAGAGGTATAGTTGAGTGTCGTCGGCGTAGAGGTGGTAGTTGAGGCCATAGGAGCTGATGAGTTCACCCAGTGAAGAGGTGTATAAAGAGAAGAGCAAGGGTCCCAGAACAGAGCCCTGAGGGACCCCGACTGGAAGGGTGGACGGGGGGGAGAGAGACCCAGAGGTGGTGACGGAGAAGGAACGGTCAGCAAGGTAAGAGGTGAACCAGGACAAGACTGAGCCGGAGAGGCCAAAGGACTGGAGGGTGTGAAGGAGGAGGGGGTGGTCAACGGTGTCGAAGGCTGCAGAGAGGTCAAGGAGGATGAGAAGGGAGAAGTGGCCCCTGGCTTTAGCAGAGAGGAGTTCATTGGTGACTTTAGCCAGGGCAGTTTCAGTGGAGTGGAGGGGGCGGAAACCAGACTGGAGAGGATCAAGGAGGGAGTATTCAGAAAGGTAGGAGGTGAGACGGCTGCAGATGAGCCTCTCGAGAATTTTGGAGGCAAATGGGAGAAGAGATATGGGGCGATAGTTTGAGAGAGAAGTAGGGTCGAGATTAGGTTTCTTAAGAATGGGGGATACGAGAGCATGTTTGAAGGAGGAGGGGAAGATGCAAGTGGAGAGGGAGAGATTAAAGAGGTGAGCGAGGTGGGAGCAGGTGGTGGGGGAAAGGGAGCGAAGAAGGTGGGAGGGGATGGGATCCAGGGGACAGGTAGTGGGAGGGGAGGATGAAATGAGAGAGTGGACTTCCTCGCCGGTGGTGGGGAGGAAGGAGTGGAGGGGAAGGTGGTTGGGGGGAGAGGACGGAAGAGTGGGAGGGGTGGAAGAGAGAGTGGAGGAGGAGATTTCAAGTCGGATGGCCTCAATTTTAGAGGAGAAGAAGGTGGCGAAATTGGAGGCAGTCAGGGAGGAGGGAGGGGGTGGAGGGGAGGGGACCAGGAGAGTGCTCAAGGTGGCGAAGAGGCGGCGGGGGTTAGAGGACTGAGAAGAGATGAGGGATTTAAAGAAAGATTGTTTAGCGAGTGAGAGGGCAGAGCTGTAGGATGAAAGGATGAATTTAAAGTGGAGGAAGTCAGCCAGGGAGCGGGATTTTCTCCAGTGACGTTCGGCGGTACGGGAGCATTTTTGAAGGAAGCGGGTAAATTTGGAGTGCCAGGGTTGGGGTTTGGAGCAGCGGGGGTGGACGGAGTGGGCAGGGGCGACCGCGTCCAGAGCGGAGGTGAGGGTGTGATTGTAGAGAGAGACCGCCTGGTTGGGGCAGGCCTGGGAGGAAAGGGGAGAAAGGAGGGTATCGAGAGAGGAGGACAGAGAGGCAGGGTCAAGAGCGTCGAGGTTGCGTATGGACAGAGTAGGTTTGGGCAGGGGGAGGGGAGCAGGAGAAGAGGAGAGAGAGAAGGATAGGAGATGGTGGTCGGATAGAGGAAAGGGAGAGATGGAAAAGTCGGAGAGACTACATAGGTAGGAGAAGACAAGATCAAGGGAGTGACCAAGGCAGTGGGTAGAGGAGGAGGTCCATTGGGTGAGACCAAGGGAGGAAGAGAGTGTGAGCAGTTTGCTGGAAGCAGGGTAGGTGGGGTTGTCGATGGGGATGTTAAAGTCACCGAGAATGATCGAGGGGAGATCGGAGGAGAGGTGGTGAGGAAGCCAGCTAGCAAAGTTGTCAAGGAAGAGGGAGGTGGGGCCAGTGTGATGGCACTGCTCTACTTGTGATGCTGCTTAGCTTGTGATTGGTCATGTGGTCGCATGCTGAGAGCTTACTGCGGGCAGTGACCGTTATGTTTCGTAACACAACTGACGTGTGTGGGTGTGTGTACAGTGATTGAATACATGATGTGAGTTCCGGCACTTTTTTTTTTTAACAAAAAAAGCACTGGTTTAAAGATACAAATACCAATATAATTGGGCTTTCACAGGGGTCTATAAGGAGAGACCATTATAAGCAGATCATTATTTTTAACCCCAGCTCACATACAGTATGCTAGAGAATGTAAATAGATACCACTAGCACTTATAGCTCCATTCTGTAAATACAAGAATATTATGTTGCTTTAAACCAAATGTGCCAACAGGGACTCCTGCCAAGAGGCCAAATATCTGACGTCTCTAGTGCAGCCTGAATTTGATCGGTTGTTACTCCACATATATAAGGCAATTAAAGGACAAAAGTTGCATTTTTATTTTTTTATTTAAATTTGTACAAAAAAACATTTTCTTAGCAGTTTTATGAAGTGAAAATTGATTGTAACTAGTAGAAAACTCAAAAAGAAATGAATATAGTGTTCTACATGCATTGGTGGTTACTCCTTGACAACAATAGTGCCATAATTTGAAGTGATTATTTTGGCTGTAACACCAGATGGTGATTACTTATGCAAACACAAATCCTCCAACAACATGAGTCAATAGCAGCTGTATTGCCCCTAGGACAGGGTGTAATACCAATCCTGTAACAGGTTGCAGTTGGAAATCAAAGTTTGTTCTGTAACACTCCCTGCTAGACTTGAAATAGGGTTTGCGTACTGTATAGAATTGTGAGTACCAGTACCGGTAACTGGAAGTCTTCTATGATCAGTGAGAGTTTTAAGGAATTGTTCACACAGAAGCTTTAACTCCTGGTCTGTTTTATTTTTCATCAGTGATACATAAAATCATACCTTCCAACATACAAGTCCCTGGCAACTGGACAGGAGGTGTGCCATATCTTGGAGGGGGCGTGGCTATGCCCCCAGAGGGCTGTCTAGTTGTAAAGCACTACGCTGCTCGTTAGCTATCTCCCTTCCCCCAA
The DNA here is from genome assembly GCF_038048845.1 of Mixophyes fleayi. NCBI lineage: Eukaryota > Metazoa > Chordata > Amphibia > Anura > Limnodynastidae > Mixophyes > Mixophyes fleayi. The sequence goes on from NC_134402.1 coordinate 336,184,063, forward strand.
CATTCCCAGCCATGGGACAAACATGTCTCCAGGCGGGACATCGGGACAGAACCCAAAATTCAGGGCTGTCCGGTGGAAATTTGGGCAGTTGGGAGATATGCAACATGGAAGTTGCTCAATCAAGTTATAAGTTACAGCAGGTGCTAGAAAGGGAGGGATCCAAACACACGAACATTTCCTCAGCACAGTGTCAAGAAGAAAAATGTATTGCAAATAAATATAAATATAAAATATAGGAAAAGCTACCTGCCACTTCAGAGTAATTCTGCCATTGAGTAGGTCACATATTCATGGGTTTTTAAATTGAGAGCTTCACCCTGCTCTCCACATGGACATTAAGTGGTGGAACATATAACTATGAGAGAATAAAAAAAATACTATGTTCCTTGAAGGGCACCCTAGGATGTGAAACAAAATGAAAAAATAATTTTATTGGTAATTAATTAAAAAGTATATTTCAGCCTTCTGATACCGTATATTGTAGCCAAATGTTAAAACTTATATATAAGTGTTTTGTGCATGAATAGTGCAAAATGTGAGTAAAATAGCAGTATAGAACTGCTTGTGTCCTATCAATTTATATGCTAAGATCTCAAATATATATAATGTGGCTCAATATTTAATATTTGTCATAGTTTGTAACTAATTTGTACTCTACCACCTGGTGGTACCAGGTAAAACCACTACAGGTTCTTCACCCAAGTATTGTACCAATCACACGATAAATGACTGTTAAGTCTGATATCGCATAAGTGTTTTATCGTACCAAAGCACATCGCATTGTTTGATTTAATTTTATAAACTGACTAAAAATCACTATTCATGATGGAACAATGTCGGGGAAATTCTGCAGTGTGTATGTACTCATGACCAGCAATGTAGGCAGATCTCCATAGAGTTTACAGAATCCCAATCTTTTCAGCTGATGGTTATAACAGATGAAGAGCAAAGATCTTAAAGTAAAGTCGTGTAAGAGTGTACACATAAATCAGCATGCTGATCGGAACTTTAAGTCATTGTGAAAAATATTACAGAAATCTCTCATCCGGAGAAATTTTGGTGTGTTCCCAGCTTAAGGCATACATACACACTCCTAGGGCAATATTTGAAAAGAGCTTCATTTTACTTTGTCTGACTCATATATAGAGGAGGAATTTTGTGATTCCACTATGAATTTAGAGCAAACCTGTGATTTCAGTATCCATTCCTGCTTAGCCAGAGGGCCCAAATTTGTCATTCTCATAACTTCCATATGTACTGTTTTCACTGGTACTTTCTTTTCACTATTTTCACTGGATGTACCTTTTTAATCCTCTCTTTTTACTCATTGACAATATCAGTAGGTCACATGTACCATTGTGTCCTTAAATTTAGTAGAAATAACAGAATTAGAGGTTGAAGTTAGCCACACATGTAGTGATACTGCAGGCCAAATTGGCAACTTTAGTCCAAGTCGGACTAAAATATCTCCAAATGATGACAGCTGTCATTATATAACCAGCACATGCATTCTCTATAAGCAAACAATGGGTTAATGCACTTTGCTGAAGAAGAGAGATACTTAAGAGGCCTGATTTTTGTTAACTTGCTTTGATGGTTTATGCAGAAGTGTTCTGTTATTCATCGATGGGTTATCAACCCTTTTTCTTTTAACCCAGTTAAGATTTCAAAGGAAGCTAAAAGCTAACATTTTTTGGGCCCGAAAGAAACATGTGGGTTGCATAAAATTAGGATAATGGAAATTTTGATTGGTCAAAGAATGCATCACATAATAAAACCTTTGTTGCTGCACTTCGACCTGCCAAATCGTGGACAGTCGTTGAAATCTAATAGAACATCATATGATTTTTATTAAATGCTCTTCCATATATTGTAACAAATCAGAAAATCACAATCAGTGTGTCTCAGGAATATTTGTGTGGTATACTGTATTGCAGCCATTGTAACATAAACAGTTTTAACATAGATGTAGTCTTTAAAATTCTTTTTTACCCCTATCCTCTACCCTCTTCCTGGAAAGCTTCCACACCTGTGATACCAATCTGTTAGCCAGATCCAGGTGTCACTCAACTCTACTAACTGAAAGATCCCTGGAGCGATTTTCTGCCCTGATAGTGATTAGTCCACATTACTGAAAAGGTGCAACATTAAAGGTTTCACCTTATTGGATGGATCTCTGAGGCCGTGCAGTCAGTTGTAGCCTTTAATCCGCCACCATTTTAGTACAGGTGACCACTACTAGTGTCGGACTGGGGCATGAAGGGCCCACCGGGGGACTGCAATGCTAGGGGCCCACCAGAGGGGGTGTGGCCAGCCATCATAGAGGCGAGACCAGACACTAGAGGGGGAGTGGTCAGCCCAGGAAGGACAGCTTGCACCATAGTGTAGTATGTAAAGAATGCAGTGTGTATATAAAGAGTACACAGTCTTGACTGCCCCTTAGATTGGACAGAACAGTCACCAAAAATCGGGATTGTCCCACTAGACCAGGCTTGGCTAACCTGTGGCACTACAGGTGTTGTGAAACTACAAGCCCCAGCATGCTTTGGCAATATTTAGCAGCTTATTGCTGGAAGGGTAGGCTGGGACTTGTAGTTTCACAGCATCTGGAGTGCCATAGGTTAGCCAAGCCTGCACAATTGACAGACTGTCCTATCTGTTCTTGTCACTTTTACCACCTGTGGCTGCTGGTTTCTTTAGTTGTGGCTTGTCTGGATCCTGGAATGTTGAGGGCCCTATTTGGAAAAAATAATGGGTACATTTAGAAACGCCAACCATCCCCGCTATTAAATCAACAGCACCCACATTTAATAATTAGGCCTCTCTCCAGCCTCAACATTAAAGCAATAGTGCTCACATTTGATAAATAGATCTATTTCCCTACAACCAACCCCAACTTTAAATTAATAGTATTCCTATTTAATAAATAAACCTATTACCCTCCCTCTAAACAGCCCCAGCAATAAATTAATAGCATTTACATTTAATACATCCATTTCCCACGACCATTCCCAACATTAAATAATTAATATTCACATTTAATAGATAGCCCCCCTCCCCACACTCAGCCACACATTCAGTTATAGATCCAAACCACCTCAGCATTAAATTAAAGGTCCTATCACCCCCTCCCTATAGTGTTTTCTGTACAGCCCCCCTCACTTTAGTTTAGCATCGGCAGCCCACCTCACTATTGTTTAGCATAGGCAGCCCCCCTCTCTATAGTTTAGTATAGTTAGTCTCCCTATAGTTTAGTATAGATAGGCAGCCCCCATATGCCACATAGTAGTGCCCCATTACAATATTATGCCACACAGTTGTCACTCACCGGACCGTGAGTGACTCTACGCTGGTGCGTGGCTCCCTAGCCTTCCTGCCGGCACCTGTCCTAAACCGCGGCCGTCCGCCATCCTAATGGACTGCGCACGTGCAGCTCCCAAGAACTCTTGTGACTGTTGCTTTTAATCCAAATTGGTTGATCAGGTAACTCCCTATTTAAGGCACCTGTGTGCATTACCTCATTGCCTGATCTTGGAGTCTCATTCCCTGTGAGTCTCTGAAGGTGTTCCCTGTGTTCTACTAGTGTCTTCAGTTTCCTGCTGATTCCTGATCTACTCATCGCTGGTTTCCATACCCGCTACTATCTCCTGTTTACTACTAGTGTCTTCAGTTCCTGTGGATTCCCTGTGCTTCTCATCGCTGGTTTCCATACCTGCTACAGTCTCCTGTTTCCTGCCTGTGTCCTCAGCTGGACTCTGATTACCGGATCTACTCACCTGTGGTTCCTACACTCGTCTCTGCCGTCCAGCGTCTCTGCTGTTCCTGCATCTCCCTGTGGACAGACTGTTCTACTGAATAGCGGTATGCCTATCTGTTATTGACTTTCTCTGTTTACTCTGCATATCCGCTAGGACAAGTCTCCACGCTCAGCAGCGGTATCCATACCCGCTATAGACTGTTATTGTTACGCTGCATACCTGTTTGGAATTAACCGTACTACTCAGTCGTTATATGCATAACTGTGATTGACTATCCATTATTGGCTTCCATATCTGTGCTGAGCAAGTCTCTACCAAGCAGCGCCACACATACCGTTATATAGACTTTGTTGGATATGCTGCATTCCTATTGGGATCAAGTTCCTCTGTGCTCTCAGTGTCTGCATCCTATTATCTTTGTATGCTTCCAGTCAGCAACACTTGTACACATCCTCACCTATTAAGCAGCGGTACAACTTGCTATACGCAGACCACTGACTTCCCCGCTACCTACCTGCACCTGGACAAGTCTTCTCACCATAAGCAGTGGTACAACTTGCTATACGCAGACCACTGACTTCCCCGCTACCTACCTGCACCTGGACAAGTCTTCTCACCATAAGCAGTGGTACAACTTGCTATACGCAGACCACTGACTTCCCCGCTACCTACCTGCACCTGGACAAGTCTCTTCACCATAAGCAGTGGTACAACTTGCTGTACGCAGACCACTGACTTCCCTGCTACCTCCCTGCATCTACTCACGTCCATCCTGATCTCCGTGTTCAAATCTGCCTTTCCACTATATCAGCTAGAGGCTGATTCATTGACCAAAGATTGCTGCAAGTCACTGACTTTCCTATTATTTATTGGCATTCTCTCTCCATCTGCTGTGATATCTGTTCCGCTAGTCACCCCGCTACCAGAGGACCGTTGTGAGAACTTCACTACTCTGGTAAGCCCAGTCATCTGGTGAAATCCTGGGCAAGACTCCTAGTGCCCGTGACAGTAAGATCAGGCCATGACAGACCCAGGATCGTAACCAACAGCTATAGAGATGCTGCAGTATCTGGTCACCCATATCGAACAACAAGATGTTCGCCAACAACAGTTGTTGCAATTTTGTCAGACTTTAGCCTCCCAAGGAACCCCTGTGCAAAATGTGGCAGCAACCGTTGAGCTTCCAGTGTCTCCATCTCCTTCCCCAGTGCCATCCCAGGTGTCCATCGCTTCCACGCTACACCTGCCTACTCCTTCTAAATATGATGGAGATCCCAAAACCTGTAGGGGCTTTCTTAATCAATGCTCCGTTCATTTTGAACTTCAACCTCATAACTTCTCTACTCATCGTTCCAAAGTGGCCTACCTCATCTCTTTGTCTCGCATGGGCCTCCCCTCTGTGGGAAAGAAATGACCCTTTGTTGCAAGATAGTGCCTTGTTTATTTCTACGTTTCAAAGTATTTTTGACGAACCTGGTCGTGTTATCTCTACAGCTTCCACTATCCTCCGACTACGCCAAGGATCTCGCACTGTGGCTCAGTATGTCATTCAATTTCGGATACTTGCCTCTGAACTTCAGTGGAACACTGAGGCACTGATCGCCGCCTTCTGGCAGGGGCTTTCCGATAAAATTAAAGACGCACTGACCTCTCAAGAGTTACCCTCCTCCTTGGATGATTTGATTTCCCTTTGCCATCGTGTAGACATGAGATTTCGTGAGAGAGATTCCGAGAGAATAACTTCCTGCAAAGCGCCTCTTCGCTCAGTATCTAAAGTTCGTCATTCTCCACCTCCAGTAGAACCTATGGAGCTAGGTCGCTCTAAACTAACATCTGAGGAGAGAGAACGAAGAGTGAAAAATAGACTCTGTATCTATTGCGCTGACTCTACTCACATGCTGAACTCATGTCCTAGGAAGTCGGGAAATGCCAGGCCCTAACCAGTTCTTGAGAGGTAAGGTTATGGTCCCTGGAGTCCTCTCCATGTTCTACGAATGGGAAAGTTTGTGCTTTTGATGTCACCGTTTTCTTTGCTACCAAATCCTTTGTCTCTCAAGCACTTATAGACTCTGGAGCTGCTGGAAATTTTATCTCTAGTTCCCTATTGAATCAATGGTCTCTACCAGTGATTTCCTTAAAGGTTCCCATTGCCGTTACTGCTATTGATGGATCACGTATAATTAATGGTCTCATTACTCAAAGTACGACTCCACTGACTCTTCAAATTGGAGCCTTACACCAAGAAAAAATTTCTTTATTGATCCTTCCTGTTACTACCAGTCCCATCGTACTAGGCCTTCCATGGCTTCAACTTCATTCCCCTCAGATTGACTGGAACACTCCTCAAGTCACTTCCTAGGGTCCCGAATGTCGTCATCGTTGCCTCTCTCAAGTTGTTCCACTCAAATTACAGCAGTCGTCCATTTCACCATGTCCATCGGGCCTCCCTCCTCAGTATGCTTCCTTTGCAGATGTGTTCGATAAGGTTCAGTCAGAACGCCTTCCTCCTAATCGGGCATGGGATTGTCCGATTGACTTACAACCTGGCAAGAGTCCTCCTAGGGGCCGTGTGTATCCACTTTCATTACCTGAGACTCAAGCAACATCTGAGTACATTAAGGAGAACCTTCATCGAGGATTTATTCGACCTTCTACCTCTCCCGCTGGAGCGGGGTTCTTTTTCATAAAGAAGAAAGATGGATCATTACGTCCCTGTATAGATTTTCGTGGACTCAATGCCATTACCATCAAAAATCGGTACCCTATTCCGTTAATCACTGAACTTTTCGATCGCATTAAGGGAGCCCGGATCTTTACCAAGTTGGATCTTCGAGGTGCCTATAATTTAATCCGGATAAAGTTCGGAGACGAATGGAAGACAGCTTTTAACACCAGGGATGGCCATTATGAATATCTTGTTATGCCCTTCGGGTTGTGTAACGCCCCCGCTGTCTTCCAGGGTTTCGTAAATGAGATCTTCCGGGACTTGCTGTATGTCTGTGTCGTCGTCTATCTGGACGACATATTAATTTTTTCCCAGGATCTGCCCACTCATCATCAACAGGTGGCAGAGGTACTTTCCAGACTCCGAAGAAATTCTTTATTTTGCAAACTAGAGAAATGTTCATTCGAGCTATCCCAGATTCCATTCCTGGGATACATTGTGTCCGGAGTCGGTCTTTAGATGGATCAAGAAAAGGTGAACGCTGTATTAAGTTGGCCCCAGCCAACTACTCTCCGAGCAATCCAACGCTTTTTAGGATTTGCGAATTATTACAGACGCTTCATTCAATGGTTTTCGTCCATTGCCTCTCCTATAGTGGCCCTGACCCGCAAGGGGGCTAACACTAAACTGTGGTACTCCGAGGCCCTTCAAGCTTTTCAGTCTCTCAAAGAGTCCTTCTCTTCTGCTCCTGTTCTTCAACAGCCTGATGTGACGCTTCCCTTCTTCCTAGAGGTAGACGCCTCTAATGTTCGCTTAGGGGCCATATTATCCCAAAGATCGGAGCAACAAAAATTCCATCCTTGTGCCTTTTATTGCAGAGGTCTTCTACCCGCGGAGAGGAATTATACCATCGGGGACAAGGAGTTGTTGGCCATAAAAGCAGCATTAGAGGAATGGAGATATCTACTGGAGGGAGCTCGTCATCCCGTAACTATTTTTACGGATCACAAAAACCTGTCATATCTACAGTCAGCTCAATGTTTAAATCCCCGTCAAGCAAGATGGTCTCTTTTCTTTTCCCATTTTGAACTTATTATAACCTTCAAACCTGCTGCCAAAAATAAAAAAGCACACGCCCTGTCTCGGGCATTCGTGACGTCCTCAGACGTTGAAGATGGTCCTAACCATTCTATTTTAGATCCCAAGTGTGTGTCTCTGGCCACTTCGTCTACCAAGGTGCTACCATTTGGGAGAACCCTCGTGCCTCCATCTCTTAGGAGGAAAATATTGTCTTGGTTCCATTCTTCACGTTTTTCTGGACATTCGGGTGAACGCAAGACCTTAGAAATCCTTTCTCGAAGCTACTGGTGGCCCTCTATGAGGAAGGATGTCAAAGACTTTGTGGCCGCTTGTGAGCTGTGTTCCCAGTTTAAAACTCCCCGCAGAACACCCGCGGGATTACTACAACCACTACCCATTCCTTCCAAACCTTGGACCCATATTAGTATGGACTTTGTCACCGATCTTCCTCCAAGTAAAAAGTGTAATACCATCTGGGTAGTGGTGGATCGATTTTCGAAAATGGCACATTTCGTTCCTTTGAGCGGTTTACCTTCTTCATCTACTCTGGCTGATCATTTCATCAAAGAGATTTTCCGAATTCATGGATGTCCTTCTGAGATTGTTTCGGATAGGGGAGTGCAATTCGTTTCCAGATTCTGGCGAGCCCTTTGTAAGACCTTGGGTATTCGGTTATCACTCTCATCTTCCTACCATCCTCAATCAAACAGACAGACCGAGAGAGTCAATCAAGATCTTGAAACTTTCATTAGGATGTTCTCCTCAGCCAACCAAGACAACTGGGTAGATTTACTCCCATGGGCTGAATTCGCCCATAACAACATGTATCACGAGTCATCTTCAAGAAGTCCATTCTTTGTGGTTTACGGTCACCATCCGTCTTTCCCGGAATTTCCTGCCCTCCCTCCCACCCAAGTTCCTGCTGTGGAGACTGTTTGTCAGACCTTCAAAGATATCTGGTCTCAGGTCAAAACCTGTTTAAAAAAGACATCTGCCAGATACAAGTCCTTTGCGGATAAAAAGAGGCGGGCTATTCCACCACTAAAGATTGGAGATCGTGTATGGCTTTCTACTAAAAATATTCGCTTGAAGGTTCCATCTATGAAGTTTGCCCCTCGTTTTATTGGTCCATATAGGATCATTCAAGTGATAAATCCAGTCTGTTTCAAACTTCTACTACCCAAGAACCTTCGCATCTCCAACGCCTTCCATGTGTCATTACTCAAGCCTCTTATCATCAATCGTTTCTCTGTTCCTCCTTCAGCACCTCGGCCAGTACAAGTTCATCAAGAGGAGGAGTTTGAGATCACTCATATATTAGACTCAAAAATTTTGCGAGGAGTTCTTCGTTTCCTTGTGCACTGGAAGGGCTTTGGTCCAGAGGAGCGTTCCTGGATCCGGGCTGATGATCTGAACGCCCCAGCTCTCCTAAAAAAATTATATTCCAAGAATCCGGGCAAACCCGGCTCCATGTGTTCTGTGCCCACCTTTAAAAGGGGGGGTACTGTCACTCACCGGACCGTGAGTGCCTCTACGCTGGTGCGTGGCTCCCTAGCCTTCCTGCCGGCACCTGTCCTAAACCGCGGCCATCCACCATCCTAATGGACTGCGCATGCGCAGCTCCCAAGAACTCTTGTGACTGTTGCTTTTAATCCAAATTGGTTGATCAGGTAACTCCCTATTTAAGGCACCTGTGCGCATTACCTCATTGCCTGATCTTGGAGTCTCATTCCCTGTGAGTCTCTGAAGGTGTTCCCTGTGTTCTACAAGTGTCTTCAGTTTCCTGCTGATTCCTGATCCACTCATCGCTGGTTTCCATACCCGCTACTATCTCCTGTGTACTACTAGTGTCTTCAGTTCCTGTGGATTCCCTGTGCTTCTCATCGCTGGTTTCCATACCTGCTACAGTCTCCTGTTTCCTGCCTGTGTCCTCAGCCGGACTCTGATTACCGGATCTACTCACCTGTGGTTCCTACACTCGTCTCTGCCGTCCAGCGTCTCTGCTGTTCCTGCATCTCCCTGTGGACAGACTGTTCTACTGAATAGCGGTATGCCTATCTGTTATTGACTTTCTCCGTTTACTCTGCATATTTGCTAGGACAAGTTTCCACGCTCAGCAGCGGTATCCATATCTGCTATAGACTGTTATTGTTACGCTGCATACCTGTTTGGAATTAACCGTACTACTCAGTCGTTATATGCATAACTGTGATTGACTATCCATTATTGGCCTGCATATCTGTGCTGAGCAAGTCTCTACCAAGCAGCGCCACACATACCGTTATATAGACTTTGTTGGATATGCTGCGTTCCTATTGGGATCAAGTTCCTCTGTGCTCTCAGTGTCTGCATCCTATTATCTTTGTATGCTTCCACTCATCAACACTTGTACACATCCTCACCTATTAAGCAGTGGTACAACTTGCTATACGCAGACCACTGACTTCCCCGCTACCTACCTGCACCTGGACAAGTCTTCTCACCATAAGCAGTGGTACAACTTGCTATACGCAGACCACTGACTTCCCCGCTACCTACCTGCACCTGGACAAGTCTCTTCACCATAAGCAGTGGTACAACTTGCTGTACGCAGACCACTGACTTCCCTGCTACCTCCCTGCATCTACTCACGTCCATCCTGATCTCCGTGTTCAAATCTGCCTTTCCACTATATCAGCTAGAGGCTGATTCATTGACCAAAGATTGCTGCAAGTCACTGACTTTCCTATTATTTATTGGCATTCTCTCTCCATCTGCTGTGATATCTGTTCCGCTAGTCACCCCGCTACCAGAGGACCGTTGTGAGAACTTCACTACTCTGGTAAGCCCAGTCATCTGGTGAAATCCTGGGCAAGACTCCTAGTGCCCGTGACAACAGTAGTGCCCCCAAACAACGTTATGCCACACAGTAGTGCCCCCTTACAATATTATACCACACAGTAGTGCCCCCAAACAACGTTATGCCACACAGTAGTGCCCCCTTATAATATTATGCCACACAGTAGTGCCCCTCAAACAATGTTATGCCTCACAGTAGTGCCCCCAAACAACATTATGCCTCACAGTAGTACCCCCAAACAATGTTGTGCCCCAATGTTATGCCACACTGTAATACCCAAAATTCACATATGCCATGCTATAGTGTCCCCAATTGATATTTTGCCCACAACAGTGCCCCCCAAATCACATATTCCATGCAATAGTGCCCCCCAATTCATACACACACACACACATATATATATCTACTATATAAATGCCTAGTGGCATGTGTGAAAAAAAAAACAAGCTGCAGCGCCACCTGCTGGGCAGAGTTATACACTGACCTATATATTTCTTGAAGGAGAAGTGACAGTTGGGAGTGGTTGGTGGTTGCCAGGGGTGACAGTGGGGAGTTTTTAACACCTTAATTAGCTTGATGAAGGATGTGGCGATGAAGATGAAGGATGAGGTGATGGAGAAAAATGATGAGGTGGTGACATGTGGACAAAACCACGTTAAAAAAGGGCGCTTGCGTCGGGAAGTAACGCTCTTCCCCTGAGGAGGCCTGGCCTAGCACCAAATGCACGGGTTAACTTGTATATATATATATATATATATATATATATATATATATATATATATATATATATATATATATACAAGTTAACCCGTGCATGATACTCATGCATTCTAGTCAAATCAAGCTACTTAAGGTGTTAAAAAGGTTCTTGTCATGCATTTGGGCCTAGCCCAGGCCTCCTCAGGGGAAGAGCGTTACTTCCCGACGCAAGCGCCCTTTTTTAACGTGGTTTTGTCCACGTCACCACCTCATCATTTTTCTCCATCACCTCATCCTTCATCTTCATTGCCACATCCTTCATCAAGCTACTTAAGGTGTTAAAAACTTCCCACTGTCACCCCCGGCAACCACCAACCACTCCCAACTGTCACTTCTCCTTCAAGAAATATATAGGTCAGTGTATAACTCTGCCCAGCAGGTGGCGCTGCAGCTTGGTTGTTTTTTTTCCACACACGCCACTAGGCATTTATATAGTAGATATATGTATATATATATAGTGATAGCACAAAAAATATAAACAAGTGGTTAAAATCTACTTACCCGTATAATGTTAGTTGCAGCCTCACTACTCCTTCCTTCAGCGGCGGCGGGTGCATCAATCAGCTGACAGGGGGGGTGGGCGGGTCACATGATTGCAGCTGCGATCGCATTTGAAAGATGACTGGCAGTCACTAACAGCCAGTCCTCTTTCACATGCGATCGCAGCTGCGATCGCATTTGAAGCAGCGGGGACACCGAGGAGGACCGTGAGCTCCCTGCTCCGCCCACTTTTACAAGGGGGTGTGGTCGTAAGGCAGCAGGGGCCACCAGTGGTTTAACCAGTGTTCCGGTGGGCCAGTCCGACGCTGACCACTACAGTCATGGCCAAAAGTTTTGAGAATGACCCAAGTATCGGTTTTCACAAAGTTTGCTGCTTCAGTGTTTTTAGACCTATTTGTTAGATGTTGCTATGGTATACTGAAGTAAAATTGCAAGCATTTCATAAGTGGCAAAGGCTTTTAGTGACAATTACATTAAGTTTATAAAAAGAGTCAATATTTGCAGCGTTGACCCTTCTTTTTGAAGACCTCTGCAATTCGCCCTGGCATTCTTTCAATCAACTTCTGGGCCACATACTGACTGATGGCTGTCCGTTCTTGCCTAATCAATGCTTGGTGTTTGTCAGAATTTGTGGGTTTTTGTTTGTCCATCCGCCTCTTGAGGATTGACCACAAGTTCTCAATGGGATTAAGGTCTGAGGAGTTTCATGGCCATGGACCCAAAATTTTGTTGTTATGATCCCTGAGACACTTAGTTATCACTTTTGCCTTATGGCAAGGTGCTCCATCTGGAAAAGGCATTGTTCGTCACCAAACTGTTCTTGGATGGTTGGGAGAAGTTGCTCTTGGAGGATGTTTTGGTACCATTCTTTATTCATGGCTGTGTTCTTAGGCAAAATTGTGAGTGAGCCCACTCCCTTGGCTGAGAAGTAACCCCACACATGAATGGTCTCAGGATGCTTTACTGTTGGCATGACACAGGACTGATGGTAGTGCTCACCTTTCCTTCTCCGGACAAGACTTTTTCCAGATGCTACAAACAATCTGAAAAGTGATTCATCAGAGAAAGTTACTTTACCCCAGTCCTCAGCAGTCCTATTCCTGAAGCTTTTTCAGAATATCAGTCTGTCCCTGATGTTTTTCCTGGAGAGAAGTGACTTCTTTGCTGGCCTTCTTGACACCAGGCCATCCTCCAAAAGTTTTCACCTCACTGTGCGTGCAGAAGCACTCACACCTGCCTGCTGCCATTCCTGAGCAAGTTCTCCAATGTAGATTTAGGTGCAATCTTACTAGCAGCAATATCCTTGCCTGTGAAGCCCTTTTTGTGCAAAGCAATGATGACTGCATGTGTTTCCTTGCAAGTAACTATGGTTAACAGAGAAAGAACAATGATTTCAAGCACCACCCTCCTTTTAAAGTTTCCAGTCTGTTATTCTAACTCAATCAGCATGACAGAGTGATCTCTGGCCTTGTCCTCGTCCACACTCTCACCTGTGTTAATGAGAGAATCACTGAACTGATGTCAGCTGGTCCTTTTGTGGCAGAGCTAAAAAGCAGTGGAAATGTTGTTTTTGGGATACAGTTCATTGTCATGGCAAAGAGGGACTTTGAAATTAATTGCAATTCATCTGATCACTGTCACAAGCCACGGCAGTGCCTCGAGCCACCGCAACTCTGTCTGCCCCTCAGTTGCCTACCCCACTATGACGACCAGGAGGTAATTTCCTCTTCCGACTAGACCATTGCCAGGACAACGGTTGGGATGCTCTCGGCAAGTAGCACAATGTCCCGGAGTGATCTGGCTGTAGTAGTATTTATTATTGATAGGTTTGGCACATTTAGACAGGCAGCAGGGGACAATCAGAATTCCAGTTGGAGCCTTCTCTTTTATAAAGCGGATTAATTCATTATGTATTTATATTCCAGGGTTAGGTGTTTGACCAATCCCAGCCCTGCACAAGTAATTAATCAGCAGCCTCCTGGGGCTGATTCATAACCTTTAATCTGTTGTGACCCTTGGACTGTTTATTGGACTCTGCTTTTACGCTTGTGCCCCTATGACCTTTACCTGTTTCCTGGATTCCTCTGCATCGACCTCAGTATCGACCTCTGGCCTGCTTCACGACCTTCCTTGCTTGCTTCTGACCCGCGACTCTGGCCTGTCCCGGATGTCAGCCTCCAGTATTCCAATTGCCTCCATCCTGTACCACGGTTATACTGATAAGCCTTTACAACCCTAGAGCCTAAGTCCTGGGGGACATCTGAGTACCTCCGAACAACATCAGTTCTAGCGGAAAAGCTATTAGAGGTGAAGACCTCTAATAGCTTGGTTCTAAAGGCTCATCTACTAGCCGTGGTCATAACATTATAACCGGTCAGTGAAGATTTTTGAAGGAAGTCACTTCATGGATTATATCACGACGAACCCTTCAGGTTCTGGCAGGCCAGATCCAGACCTTGTCTCAGATGGTCCATGGCCTATCACATCAGTTGTCTGCTCAGGAAGAAGCCTCCAGAACTTCACATGCTCAGCAGGCCTCTCCGTCACCCGCTGCAGAACACAAATTGAATCTGCTGGATCGATTCTCTGGGGATAGAGCTTTATTTTGCAACTTTAAAGAGAGAGCTGTAAGCTTTATTTTTGTTTAAGACCCCGTTCTTCAAGCTCAGAGCAACAAAGGGTCGACATCATAATCTCGCTTCTCCAGGGTGACCCTCAGTCCTGGGCATTCAGTCTTTCCACAAGAGTCCTTCCTTGCAGTCTGTTGATGCCTTTTTTAATGCCCTGAGTCTACTCTATGATGACCCTGACCATGTGGCCTCGGCCAAGCCTCATCTCAGGACTTTGAAGCAAGGCCGACGCACCTCTGAAGAGTATTGTATGGATTTTAGGCGATGGTCCACGAATAGCGAGTGGAATGACCCAATGCTGCAAAGTCAGTTCTGTCTCAGGCTCTCTGAACAAATCAAAGACTCCTTTGTGTAATATTTGATACCAACTACCTTGGAGAATATAATGCAGTTGGTAATCAAGATTGATCATAGGATCAAGGAAAGAAGAGCTGAAAGGGAAACATCTGCCTCTTCCGGCTTCCCACTGACCTCATGCGCTGCATCATTGGACATTCCTTTAGCCTATGCAGTTAGGTGCCTATCGCCTCTCTTTAGAAGAACGTTCCAGGCAAAGCTCTCTGGGTCTTTGCATGTATTGTGGCAACAAGGGCCACCTACTCCGTGCTTGCCCTAACAAGCCGGGAAAATATCAGGCCTAGGTGCTGGAGAAGAGGTGTGCCTAGGTCTTCAAATTATCTCTTCAGAAAATTCTCTTCTGATTCTTGCACGCCATGTCTATAGTGCTCAGTCCACTGATCTTTCTGCTTTTCTTGATAGTGGCGCAGTCGGTAATTTTCTTGACCTCAAGTTGGCCCAGACACTCGGTATTCCCTTGTTTAACTTGGATTCAAGCATCAACATCTGTGGATTAGATGATAACCCTTTAATTGGGGGCAGGATCCTTGCTAAGACTCCACTTTTACGTTTGTCTGTGGGCACTCTTCACTCTGAGAATCTCTCTTTCTATTTGATCTCTTGTCCTACTGCTCCTTTGATTCTGGGGCATCCTTGGCTTCAAGGCCATAATCCCCACATCGATTGGAAGAAAGGGGAGATCAGTCGTTGGAGTAGGGAGTGTTCATCCACCTGCTTGACTTTGCCCCTTCAAGTCCTTCGGCCTCGTCTGGATCCTGTTTCTGCTTCTTACCAAGAATTTTGTGATGTATTTTCTAAAAGTAAGGTGGACACTCTTCCTCCTCATTGAGAATATGATCGCGCACTCGATATTATCATCGGGTCTAAATTGCCTAAAGGATGTTATATGTCCTATCTATTCATGAGGCCCAAGCAATGTAACAGTACGTAGAGGAGAATCTTCAGAAAGGGTTCATTCGACCTTCTAAGTCTCCGGTAGGAGCCGGGTGTTTCTTTGTAGCTAAAAAAGATGGCAGCTTGAGGCCTTACATTAACTTTCGCGTCTGAACAAAATCACGAGTATAAACACATACCCGCTTCCTCTCATTTCTGCACTCTTTGATCAACTGAAATCAGTTACTTTCTTCTCTAAGATTGTCCTACAACTTGTTCTGGATAAGAGAAGGGGATGAGTGGAAAACAACATTTAATATCCACTCAGTGCATTACAAAAATTTGATTATGCCATTCGGTCTCTGCTCTGGCAGTGTTCCAGGATTTAATTAATGATGTCTTGCGGGAATTCTTAGGTAAATTTGTTGTGGTCTACGTGGACGATATTCTAATCTATTCATAGTCCATGGTTCAGCATCATCAGCACATCCGTGAGGTACTCCTTAAACTCCGCCAGCACCATAAATATGGTAAGCTCGAAAATGTGAATTCAAGATCACCCGTTTAGATTTTTTGGGTTATGTCATCTCCTCCAGCGGGTTCTCAATGGATCCTGACAAGGTCTGGGCAGTCCAGGAGTGGGTGCTTCCCACAAGTTTGAAAGCCATTCAGAGATTCCTTGGCTTCGCCAATTATTATCAGAGATTCATACGCTCATTTTCAGTACTGGTGGCGCCCATTACTGCTCTTACTCATAAAGGTACTAATACAGCTAATTAGTAGCCGGCAGCCTTGGCGTCCTTTTCAGACCTCAAGGATGCCTATACATCTGCACCAGTCCTCAGACATTCAAACCCGGAACAACCGTTTATTGTTGAAGCTGATGCTTCAGACATGGGGGCTGGTGCTATTTTTTCTCAGAACGACCCTCAGAACCAAGGACTGCATCCCTATGCATATTACTCCTGAAAGTTCTCGGCCGCCGAGATCAATTAGAATGTAGGCAGCCGCAAATTAGTAGCCATCAAATGGGCTTTGTAGGAGTGGCAACAGTGGTTGGAAAGAGCTACCCATCAAATTACCATCTTTACGGCCCATAAAAATCTTCAGTACATTCAGGCAGGCAAGACCCTGAATACTAGACAAGCCCAATGGGCTCTCTTTTTTACTTGTTTCAAGTCCTTAATCATCTTTAAACCAGGCTCTAAAATCTTCAAGGCCGATGCACTCTCTCAGAGCTTCATGTCCTGTCATGCTCCGCCTCCTGATCCTCGGCCCATCATTCCGTCCTCCTCAATTCACGCTGGTTTGACCCAAGACCTTGGGGCTACGTTTCATCAATTCGAAAGAATTGCCCCATCGGAAACTCCTACAGACAGGTTGTTTGTTCCAGTTCAACTTAGGAAAGCGGTACTCGCTGAATGTCATGAAAACAAACTTGCTGGACATCCGGGAATATCTAAGACCATTGAAATCCTCTCACGTTAGGTCTGGTGGCCCACTTTGTCTTCCAGTGTCAAGAGTTATGTTTTTTCTTGTGAAGAGTGCGCTCTAAATAAATCCACTAGAAGCCGTCCTTTGGGTCAGTTGTTACCCTTTCCTACTCCAGATAAAATATGGACACACTATTGATGGATTTCATTGTGGATATACCACGGTCATCTGGCCATAACACAATATGGGTAGTCATGGATCATTTCAGTAAGATGGCCCACTTGGAACCTTTGCATAAACATCCTAATGCCCAAACTCTGGCTTCATTGTTCGTCCAACATATTTTTCATCTCCACGGCCTTTCCGGAAGATATTGTCTCTGACCGTGGTTCTCATTCATTGCTCAGTTTTGGAGATCTTACTGCAATTTGTTGGAGTTCAAGGTTAGCTTGTCATCTGCTTATCATCCACAATCCAATGGACAGACAGAAAGGGTAAACCGGTCACTGGAACAATTCTGTCACTCACCGGAGTGTGAGTGCCTCCACTCTGGTACGTGGTTCTCCATCTTTCCCGCTCACACCTGTGTGGAACCGCGGCCGTCCGCCATCCTGTCGCACTGGGCATGCGCAGGTCCCTTTAACAACTACACCTGACCACTAATGTGATTGATGGATCAATCACCCCTCCCTACTTAAGGCACCTGCAGCCTTAGGTAGTTGCCTGATCTTGAAGTCTCATTCCCAGTGAACTTCTATAGGTGTGTGCAGTTTCCAAACTGCTTCCAGCTCTACTCCTGTGTGCAGTTTCCAAACTGCTTCCAGCTCTACTCCTGTGTGCAGTTTCCAAACTGCTTCCAGCTCTACTCCTGTGTGTAGTTTCCAAACTGCTTCCAGCTCTACTCCTGTGTGCAGTTTCCAAACTGCTTCCAACTCTACTCCTGTGTGCAGTTTCCAAACTGCTTCCAGCTCTACTCCTGTGTGCAGTTTCCAAACCGCTTCCAGCTCTACTCGTGTGTACAGTTTCCAAACTGCTTCCAGCTCTACTCGTGCTTCAGCTTCCACGCTGCTCCCTGCTCAACTCAGCGGCGGTTCCCATACCGCTACAACGCTTCACTTCTCAGCTTATTCCGGATCTACACAACTGGGTATGCTCTACTGACTATTGACTATTGCCTATTGCTCGCATACCAGTTGTATCCATTGTTGTTTGCTGCACAGGGTACAAGTACCCATATAGACTGTGTTACTGCATTGCTTCATTTAGGACAAGCTTTCACTCAAGCTACGATATCTCCTCACGCTACTACTTAGCGTTATTGTGCATATCTGCTGTGACCAGCTTCCCCTCACTGTAAGGCATCTACTCCATACAGACTATTCATTGTGCCTTCCATCTCTGCCTCACAAGACATTGCTCTACTCGCGCTGTTTCCATACAGCCACAGTTTGCCTTTCAACTTCACTCTCCTGCACCTGGACAAGTCCTCATTCCTTCTCACAGCAGTGGTACAACTTGCTGCACGCAGACCACTGACTTCCCTGCTACCTACCCGCACTTGGACAAGTCCTCCTATCACAGCGGTGGTACAACTTGCTATACGCAGACCACTGACTCTCCTATTACCTACCTACACCTGGACCAGACTCCTCACCATAGCGGTGGTACAACTTGCTGAACGCAGACCACCGACTACCCTGCTTCCTACCTGCACCAGTACTATTCTTCCCATCACTGCAGTGGTACAACTTGCTGTACGCAGACCACTGACTCCTCCTATACCTACCATCACCTATCCACGTCCACTCCTCGTGTCTACATTATCTTCAGCCTCCAGTTTACTGCTCCAAGTCGCTGACTTTCCTCTAACCATAGCTGCAAGTCGCTGACTTCCTCAGACTATCTCTACTCTCCTGCTGTTGTGTTGCTCCAATCATTCACCTGCCTGCTTTGAGGTGCGTGCCATAACCCCGCCTCTCTAGCAGAGTTCCATCTGGTGAAACTCGGGTAAGCAACTCCTAGTGCCCGTGACAGTAAGATCAGGCCATGACAGACCCAGGATTGGAACCAACAGCTAAGGAGATGCTGCAGCATCTGATCACTCGGGTAGAACAACAGGATGTTCGGCAGCAACATCTGTTCCAGTGTTTCCAGACTCTGGCCACCCGAGGAGTTCCTCTACAAACTGTTTCAGGGACTGTTGAACCTCAAGCGCCTTCTCCTTCCCCAGTGCCATCCCAGGTGTCTACTGCTTCCACGCTACACCTGCCTACTCCCTCAAAATATGATGGAGATCCCAAGACGTGTAGAGGTTTTTTGAATCAGTGCTCTCTCCATTTCGAGCTTCAACCTCACCATTTTGCCACTCACCGTGCCAAGATTGCCTACCTCATTTCTCTGTTTTCCGGACAGGCTCTTGCGTGGGCCTCCCCTCTGTGGGAGAGAAATGACCCCCTATTGGAGGATAGTGCACTCTTCATTTCCACGTTCCACAAAATTTTCGATGAACCTGGCCGCGTGGTCTCTGCGGCTTCCAGCATTCTCCGACTACGCCAAGGATCACACTATGTGGCCCAGTACGTCATTCAGTTTCGGATACTCGCCTCTGAACTACAGTGGAACACCGAGGCCCTGATAGCTGCCTTCTGGCAGGGTCTGACGGATAAGATCAAAGACGCACTGACCACACAAGAGTTACCCTCCTCCTTGGACGATCTAATTTCCCTATGTCATAGGGTAGACATGAGAGGGAGTCTGAAAGAACAAGCACCTCTAAGGCGTTCACTCGCCCATCACCTCAAGTTCGTCACCTTCCCCCTCCAGTGGAACCCATGGAGGTAGGACGTTCTAAGTTAACATCTAGAGAGAGGGATCGACGAATACAAAATAGACTCTGCATCTATTGTGCTGACCCTACTCACAGCCTGAACTCATGTCCTAAGAAGTCGGGAAATGCCAGGCCCTAACTAGTTCTGGAGAGGTAAGGTTAGGGTCCCTGGACTCCTCTCCATCTTCTATGGATTCCAAAGTGTGTGCATTTGATGTTACCATCTTCTCAGCCACCAAATCTTTTATCTCTCAAGCACTTCTGGATTCCGGCGCTGCCGGCAACTTTATCTCCAGTGCTCTTGTTAACCAGTGGTCCCTACCAGTGGCCCCGTTAAAAACCGCCATAGCGGTCACCGCTATAGACGGCTCTCGCATCATTAATGGACTTATCACCCACTGTACGACTCCTTTGACCCTTCAAATTGGAGCCTTACACCGAGAGAAAATCTCTTTGCTGGTCCTTCCTGCTGCTACTACTAGTCCCATCGTTCTTGGCCTTCCATGGCTTCAGCTTCATTCACCACAAGTTGATTGGAGTACTCCCCAAGTCATATCCTGGGGCCCGGATTGTCATCATAGATGCCTAACCCGAGTGGTACCACTCAAAATCAACAGATCATCTATAACACCTGGTCCTCCGGGCCTTCCTCCACAGTATGCCCCGTTCGCTGACGTGTTCGATAAGGCGCAATCTGAATGCCTGCCACCTCATCGGGCATGGGATTGTCCCATAGATTTACTACCTGGCAAAAACCCTCCTAGGGGCCGTGTATACCCTCTCTCGCTATCAGAGACACAGGCTATGTCAGAGTATATCAAGGACAACCTTCATCGCGGATTCATTCGACTTTCCAGCTCTCCCGCTGGAGCGGGCTTCTTTTTCGTGAAAAAGAAAGATGGGACCTTAAGACCCTGCATTGATTATCGGAGGCTCAATGCCATAACCGTAAAAAATCGGTACCCGATTCCTCTTATCACCGAACTCTTTGATCGTATAAAAGGTGCTCGGATTTTTACCAAACTTGATCTCCGTGGCGCTTACAACCTAATCCGGATCAAGTCAGGCGACGAATGGAAGCCAGCATTCAACACCAGGGATGGGCATTACGAATACCTAGTTATGCCCTTTGGACTGTGTAATGCCCCAGCTGTCTTCCAAGGATTCGTGAACGAGATCTTCCGGGACCTATTATACGTGTGCGTTGTAGTCTATCTGGACGACATTTTAATCTTCTCTCAAGATCTTGTCTCCCACCATCAACATGTGGCAGAAGTTCTCTCCAGACTGCGGAAGAACCTCCTATTCTGCAAATTAGAAAAATGCTCCTTCGAATTATCCCAAATTCCATTCTTGGGATACATCGTGTCCGGAGTAGGTCTGGAGATGGACCCAGACAAAGTTAATGCCGTTCTACTTTGGCCCCAGCCAACTACCCTCAGGGCTATACAACGCTTCCTGGGGTTTGCGAATTATTACAGACGTTTTATCCTGAACTTCTCATCTATTGCTTCTCCTATTGTGGCCCTGACCAAGAAGGGCGCCAATACTAAACACTGGTCCTCCGAGGCCCTTCACGCTTTCCAAAGCCTTAAAGAAGCATTTTCTACCGCCCCTGTTCTTCGGCAGCCTGACGTAAACCTTCCCTTCTTTCTCGAGGTGGACGCCTCCAATGTCGGACTAGGAGCTATTCTCTCCCAAAGATCTGAGCAACAGAAATTCCATCCTTGTGCCTTCTACTCCCGGGGTCTTCTACCCGCGGAAAAGAATTACACCATCGGTGACAAAGAACTGTTGGCAATAAAAGTCGCATTGGAGGAGTGGAGATATCTACTGGAGGGGGCTCATTATCCGGTAACCATCTTCACCGACCACAAAAATCTCCTCTATTTACAAACAGCCCAATGTCTAAACCCTCGACAGGCGAGGTGGTCACTTTTCTTTTCTCGCTTTGAACTCATTATAACGTTCAAACCTGCTGCAAAGAACAGGAAAGCAGATGCTTTATCCCGGGCATTTGCTCCTCCTTCTGACATCTTGGATTCTTCCGATCATCCTATACTGGATCCCAAATGTGTGACTTTGGCCACTTCGTCCACCAATGTGCTACCGTTTGGGAGAACTCTTGTTCCGCCATCACTACGCAAGAGAATATTGTCATGGTACCATTCTTCACGCTTCTCTGGACATTCTGGTGAACGAAAGACTTTTGAGATCCTTTCCCGGAGTTATTGGTGGCCTTCTATCAGAAAGGATGTCAGAGAATTTGTGGCCGCTTGTGAGATCTGCTCTTAATTTAAGTCTTCCCGCAGAACACCAGCGGGATTGCTCCAACCACTACCTATCCCTACCAAACCTTGGACCCACATAAGTATGGACTTTGTCACCGAACTTCCTCTTAGCAAGAGATGTAATACCATCTGGGTAGTGGTGGATAGATTCTCCAAGATGGTTCACTTCGTCCCTCTCACCGGATTACCATCTTCTTCTACTTTGGCTGACCATTTTATTAAAGAGATTTTTCGAATTCACGGCTGTCCATCCGAGATTGTGTCCGATAGAGGAGTGCAGTTCGTCTCTAGATTCTGGCGAGCCCTTTGTAAGAACTTGGGTATCCGACTGTCTCTATCATCGTCTTACCATCCCCAATCAAACGGCCAGACCGAAAGGGTCAATCAAGATCTCGGGACCTTCATAAGAATCTTTTCCTCAGCCAATCAAGATAATTGGGTAGATTTACTCCCGTGGGCTGAGTTTGCCCACAATAACATGTACCATGAGTCTTCAACAAAACCTCCTTTTTTCGTGGTTTACGGTCACCATCCGTCTCTCCCAGAGTTTCCTGCCCTCCCTCCCACCCAAGTCCCTGCGGTGGAGAGACTTTGTCAAAACTTTAAAACCATCTGGACTCAGGTGAGATCATCCCTGAGGAAAGCATCAGCCAGATACAAATTCTTCGCAGATAAAAAGAGGCGAGCCATTCCACCACTCAAGCTTGGAGACCGCGTATGGCTTTTTACAAAAAACATTCGCTTGAAGGTTCCGTCCATGAAGTTTGCGCCACGCTTCATCGGACCATACAAGATCACTCAAGTCATAAATCCAGTATGCTTCAAGCTACTATTACCAAAGAACCTCCGGATCTCCAATGCCTTCCATGTCTCTCTGCTCAAACCTCTTGTTATCAATCGTTTTTCTGCTCCTCCTTCTGTACCTAAACCAGTACAGATTCATCAAGAAGAGGAGTTCGAGATCTCTCAGATCCTGGATGCTAAAATTTCGCGAGGAACTCTCCGATTCCTCGTTCATTGGAAGGGCTTCGGTCCAGAAGAATGCTCCTGGATTCGCGCTGAGGACCTCAACGCTCCAGCCCTGCTTAAAAAATTCTACCAAAAATTTCCGGGCAAACCCGGTTCCAAGTGTTCTGTGCCCACCTTTAAAAGGGGGGGTACTGTCACTCACCGGAGTGTGAGTGCCTCCACTCTGGTACGTGGTTCTCCATCTTTCCCGCTCACACCTGTGTGGAACCGCGGCCGTCCGCCATCCTGTCACACTGGGCATGCGCAGGTCCCTTTAACAACTACACCTGACCACTAATGTGATTGATGGATCAATCACCCCTCCCTACTTAAGGCACCTGCAGCCTTAGGTAGTTGCCTGATCTTGAAGTCTCATTCCCAGTGAACTTCTATAGGTGTGTGCAGTTTCCAAACTGCTTCCAGCTCTACTCCTGTGTGCAGTTTCCAAACTGCTTCCAGCTCTACTCCTGTGTGCAGTTTCCAAACTGCTTCCAGCTCTACTCCTGTGTGCAGTTTCCAAACTGCTTCCAACTCTACTCCTGTGTGCAGTTTCCAAACTGCGTCCAACTCTACTCCTGTGTGCAGTTTCCAAACTGCTTCCAGCTCTACTCGTGTGTACAGTTTCCAAACTGCTTCCAGCTCTACTCGTGCTTCAGCTTCCACGCTGCTCCCTGCTCAACTCAGCGGCGGTTCCCATACCGCTACAACGCTTCACTTCTCAACTTATTCCGGATCTACACAACTGGGTATGCTCTACTGACTATTGACTATTGCCTATTGCTCGCATACCAGTTGTATCCATTGTTGTTTGCTGCACAGGGTACAAGTACCCATATAGACTGTGTTACTGCATTGCTTCATTTAGGACAAGCTTTCACTCAAGCTACGATATCTCCTCACGCTACTACTTAGCGTTATTGTGCATATCTGCTGTGACCAGCTTCCCCTCACTGTAAGGCATCTACTCCATACAGACTATTCATTGTGCCTTCCATCTCTGCCTCACAAGACATTGCTCTACTCGCGCTGTTTCCATACAGCCACAGTTTGCCTTTCAACTTCACTCTCCTGCACCTTGACAAGTCCTCATTCCTTCTCACAGCAGTGGTACAACTTGCTGCACGCAGACCACTGACTTCCCTGCTACCTACCCGCACTTGGACAAGTCCTCCTATCACAGCGGTGGTACAACTTGCTATACGCAGACCACTGACTCTCCTATTACCTACCTACACCTGGACCAGACTCCTCACCATAGCGGTGGTACAACTTGCTGAACGCAGACCACCGACTACCCTGCTTCCTACCTGCACCAGTACTATTCTTCCCATCACTGCAGTGACTCCTGACTCCTCCTATACCTACCATCACCTATCCACGTCCACTCCTCGTGTCTACATTATCTTCAGCCTCCAGTTTACTGCTCCAAGTCGCTGACTTTCCTCTAACCATAGCTGCAAGTCGCTGACTTCCTCAGACTATCTCTACACTCCTGCTGTTGTGTTGCTCCAATCATTCACCTGCCTGCTTTGAGGTGCGTGCCATAACCTCGCCCCTCTAGCAGAGTTCCATCGGGTGAAACTCGGGTAAGCAACTCCTAGTGCCCGTGACAAATTCCTTCGTTTATATATATATCCAAATTTCATGATTTCTGGTCAGCTTTACTCCCTTGGGCGGAATTTGCCTATAACAATTTGGGTCATTCCTCAACTTGCCTGTCACCTTTCTTCTGCAACTTTAGTTTCCATTTCAAAGTTAACACTCTCTTCTCCATCAATCTTTCTGGTCTTTCTTGAATCCGTTCTACTGCCTCACAGCTTAGAGTCATCTGGAAAAAGCTTCCTTTGTCGGATCGTCATCATAGACCTTGCTCCTTTACAGTGGAGATGAAATTTACCTCTCCATCTGGAACATCAAGCTCAGGCAGCCCTGTAGGAAACTCGGGCCTAGGTTCATTGGAGCTTTTACCATTATTAAAAGGGTTAATCCTGTTGCTTTCAGGCTAAGTCTCCCTCGTTCTTGAAGGATTCCCAATACTTTTCATTGCTCCCTCCTGAAGTCAGCTGTTTTTCTAGTAACTTTAGAGTCCGCCAACCACTGAGATCTCACCCTGTTGACATCGATGGTCGGAAGGAGTTCCTTGTGGAAAGGATTCTGGGTTCTAAAAAAGTCCAAGGGCAAACCCACTTTCTCGTGAATTGGAAGGAGTCCAGGAGAACTACCAGGAATTCGGGAGTTTTCCGGACTCCTGGGAGAGTACGCAACTCTCCTGCATCCTGCCCTCTTCCTTGTGAAGTGGGCAAAATAAAGGCCTCCCCAAAGGCTAAGTGACGCGACTCGTGGCCCTCTTGGACCTCCAGGAGGTGACAATAAAAATGTTGCCAACTATAATCTAAAGGTGTTTTTTGTTTGCTGTTTTAACAAAAACATATTTTTAATACATGCGCAAGAAAATGTGCAAAATAAGTTATGATTCCTGCATTGTAAAAACCAAAATAAACACCAACTGACCATTTAATTTGTATTTGTTTCTTACAGAAGAGACAATATTTCCTAGGCTTGGACGTTTCTGCCAGTCACTAAACAAAAAACATTCTGTAGCAAGAAACTTGTACATTTCTGTGGCCCTTTCTCAGCAAAATCAGTTATGTTTACAGACTTCCTAACTGTTGTAGTCCAGGGTTTCTGAAATCCAGTTCTCATGGACACCTAACTACATGTTTTCCATATGTCCCTGCTGTAGTAAGGTGTATTCATTACTGACTGGCATATTGTAAAAGATCCACAGGTGGAAATATTTCATCTGTGACCTTGAAAACATGCACTATTAGGGAACCCTGAGGGCTGGATTTGAGAAACCATGTTACAGACCAGGACTCCAGGTCCCGCAAACAAGATTGTGTCGGCCCTGAGTAAAGTAGAGGGCAGGGTGGTGCATATGACCTGTGTTACAGTGCACATACAGGGGCACCAAGATGAATTTGGACACAGCAAATTTTTGCCCCCCCCCCCCTCCATAAGTGAATAGGAAGAGCAATGTGTGCCGCCGCTTAGCGGCGTGGCCACATAGAATGTTGGAGGCGTGGCTAACATGGGGCGTGGCTGCGCCTCTTTAGACATGACATTATGTATTAAAAGTTGATCTCATCTACCTGTTATTACAGCTTTCTCAACCTGGTTCTGGATTCTTGTATTGATCCTGGTGTTTTGGGACCTGTTGGAAAATGTAAATATGGAAAATCTAGCAATAGGTGAACACAGTACATAACACATGTCACGCAGAATAAAATACATACATTATAATAAATTATTAGATTCATCACTCCCTCCCCAGCTACATCACACCACCCCCCCAGACATATCACGTTGTATATAATACATACTGCCAAGAGTAGCCACCTCTAGCTACTCCCTGATTTAATATCTTATCATATATTCACATTCAAACAATATATCACCTCTATTTTGTCAGGAAACCTCTCCTAACTACGTTTACCAGTCTCAAACCGCCCTCTGATCACTTGTGACTTGGAAGCTTACTGTAAGGAAACACACAGGATTCCAGCCTAAGCCTCACACTCACCTCTTTCTTTAAGGCTACTGATTTACTGGTCCCTTTCCCAACACAGACACCCGCTTCCACACTTTACCACAACTGCCACCAGTTACATGGCCTGTAGCAAAGCTATAACTTAATTAACCAATTGCGCACACTCTGTGCTCTGGTAGCTAAGCAGTAAACACTACACATACTGGTATCTAAAGAAATAACCTAGCCAAGTAATCTCTCTCTTCTGAACAGGCAGTGAATTTGTTTACAGCAATAAGGACATTACATTAATGAAACAAGCTTGATATCCCCTCAACCAGTCTGTCCCTCATTTCTCACAAAATGTTTAGCTTTACAACATGTACTTTTTATCACCCTGTTTATGTTCCCCAGATCACCAGAGTGGAAATGCAGCGTCTAATTACATGTGGATAAGGGGACATTGTAACTCATGGTAAATATATATATTGCTTATTGTATATTGTTGATATTGCAGTGAAGCTTTTATTCATTGTTTTTAAAGTGAAGGATCAAGTTCCAGGACACACATGAGTTGCTAATTGCTATCCTATATGTGGAAGTGGGAAAGGCCAATTAGTATGTATTGTCCTGCACAGAACTAGTCCAGACATGTTGTCTGCAACCCAAAAGAGGGGCTTCTGTGGAAGCACAGCTCATCTCCTCTCCCCCCCTCCAACCTCCTGATCCAGCACCACCAATATTTAAGAGGGAGGGAGCCAAGGGTTTGCCCAGGGAGGGGAAAGCATTGTGGAAATTTTACCCTGGAAATAAGAAGCCACTCCAGGGGTGGAGTGTTGGTCATTCTGAGGAGTGATGGCTGGAAGCTGCAGGGTGGCTAGTTTTGAGATGCAGTTCTCTACTAGCGTACTACATCTGCAGATCCATGGGTCTTTAAGTCAGGACATCCAGGTGACTGTAACACCTTAAGCTTGGGGGTAAGGGACAGATAATGTGATAAACCCGCATGGCATTTATTTACTCTTTGTATATAATATTCTACTGTTGTTTTTATTACAATAAATATACTGTACTGTGGAGGCTGAAAAAGGCCCAGCTTGTGACATCAGTTTATGTATTTACCTAAAATGATTGTTTTGCCAGATTTAAATATTCAGTGTATCTAAATACTCTATACAGCATCCTCATACTACTGTAACTTGTGCATCTTGCCAATCACATCAAAAAGCACCTTTATAACTATGGACTGTTTCATTACAGCAACAACAAACTAAACTACAATAATCAGAATGCCTCAATGTGAATGTGTGTTTGAATTTGCAGGAAATATGCTTAATGTAAGCAACCTGATTGCTCAATTCTTTCAGTAAAATAACTGTTCATAGCATACTTCCTTCTTACATTTCTCAGCACCCACGCTCTTCCCACAATTTACACCCCTAAGCTGTGTCTGTTGGATCAACTGATGGAGTACATTGCTTTAAATAAAGATACTCTCTTCTTTTATCCCACTTTGTTTAACTCTATGAAAGCAATTGTTTGTGCATGGCAGCAGACAGCTAATGAGCCCCCTAATTCACAACGGCTCAATCTGGTTTACTGCTCTCTCAAACTCTTCAAAATGACTTGGGCTACCCATTGTTGTCAATAGGATCCGGGGTAAAGGGATAGACTCAAAGTAGGCGGTCTTAGTACACCTTTAGCGGTAGCCAATGGGAAGGTTGGCCCTAGTGGCCAAATCTGCAATTCCATGCGGTCCTTGTTCTCCCGGCTAGATGCTAGATGTTATTGTTTGCCGTACCGGCAAACAATAACAGAGGAGTCCCCCTTACCGCCGAATACATGGGTATTCAACACAATCTTACATATGGGCAGAGCAGACTCTAGTGTAATGGTGGGGTTTTGTGCAGATGAAATTGGACGCCAAGAAACATAATTTTTATTACCTCCTCTACCTCCAGCACAGAAAAGCATAATGGTTACACAATAGTATACATTTTAAACGCCAGTCTCAGCTAGCACATTTTCTTCAGCAGAGATCATTGCTATTGCCTCTTATCACAATACTGCAGAAACTGCACAGTACTTAGAAACATACTTTTCACTGGTTACATAACACAGGCTTCTCATTTTTTTCAGCTCACCTGATCACAGACATGCAGACGGACACTTCACAGATCCTCAGGACCTCCATCCCAACCTCTGGAACGCTCTCCTTTTGTGAAGCTCAAACATCCCCTAATCCAGGGACTCCTCTGCCATGCAGTCTCCAATCTTCTTTACAGCTGCACTACCAATTAGCCGTACTGCACCTTGCAGCAGCCCCCTCTCACAGTATGGGGGGGTCTTCCCAATAGGGGGTTAGTCCATGAGGTACCTGCTATATAGGGACTCTCCAGACTTCCACTGCATTATTCCCTGTGGTGCCAACACTGTGTCTAGTGGGTGGATCTTACTTTTGGGGTACCCCTGAAGGTAGGGATTCTCTCTTGATTTATCTCAATACACTGGTTCGTATTACTGCCAGTTAAACATGTTGCCCCCCCCCCCCCCCAACCTATGGGGAACACTCCTATGGTGCCTCCTGACAACCTGGGCACCCGCCGCCACACCCACCACTCTTCCCCATTTCTCTAATGGGGTTATAAATAATTCTTACCCCTCCAGGGGCTCTTCTATTAAATGGTGTGGCTGCTATATTATCATTCGGAACTCAAGGCTACTTGTCAAGCTCCCACTACCCAGAACATCAGGGGAGACCCCCACAATCCGTCTCTGGTGTGGCCCATTCGCTGTTTATTGTTAAAACTGCATAAATAAAAGTCGGATTAAAAAGTCTGTTTATAGTTTCAGTACATATTGTATTTGTTTTTCCTCTTTTAAAATGTGTTCTTTATTAACTCAAGCACCAAGAAATTGGTATTAAAATGCTTCACACCCACTTTAGCCAAATAAAATAAAATAAAAAGAGACATCCAATTTTCCTGTACACAAAGGGAAAATGCAGTGGAGGAGGGTAGGATTACAGTAAGCCTGAGGCTTCCTTTGTCTATTACAGGTACACAAATTAAAAAAAAAAACAAGTATAACCAGCTTTGCTCATAGAAAATTGTGTACATCAGGATCATTTGCACATTTTGCTGTGTAAAAGGTGAGTAAAGGCTCTCTTACATTACCAAAACCATATAACCCTTACTCTATTTCACTAAAACAATATAATTGTCATATATGTAGCAAAAACATTTTATAGAGCGCTGTCAATCAGTTAATGTTCATTCATTTATTTACATCAGCCCCTGCCCCAGAGAAGCTTCCAAACCCATTTTATGTATCGTATGAAAACACCTACACGCTTGGATCAATTTAGTCATACCCAATTATCTACCTAATTGGACCAAACAGGAAATTGAGCAAATGAGAAAACCCACATGTATACTGGCAGGAAACTCAAACTCCATGTAGATAGCTCTTTGCTCACAATTTAATCCAAGTTCAAAGCTCTGCAAGGCAAAAAATAAATAAAAATAACCATGTTGTACAACTGTAGTCCAAATGTGGATAAAATAACCCACCTGCATGCTGCTTAAAAATGAGCCTTCTACCACCCTGCCCATCCCCACATTTCCCCAGAGGCTATCAGTCTGACCTCCGCCAAAAAATGTTTGGAGTGACAAGTTTTATGTCTAATGATGCCAGGATAATGGACATGGGTTCAGTGTTTGAAGTGGAAATTTAGTGGCAGTATGAAAATTGTAATGGAAATATAAGTGAATGGAATGTTACAGTTTTACAATTAAGGCAGTAGGAGACATGGTGGTTTGCTCAAAACCTATATTCACTACTTTTATTTCATATTTTTTAAAAATGCCTTGATCCATGGTAATTTGAATGGGGGGAGGGGCTGAAATATCCTCATTATAAAACAATCCAGCCACACTCTACAAATGACTGAAGTAAGATGACCAAAGCCGTGAGTCCCTGGAACTCTGATTTACCGCCAGCATGGAGAAGCACTTTTTTAAATAACTTTATTTATAAAGTACCAGCACAGCAAAAGGCCATAATTAGTGACATTGCACAAATCCAGCAGGGGCCGTGTACCAGCCAGAGCCAATACGCAGAGGTATAAAAAAGAAGCAAGCAGGTTACACAAAAAAATATCTGGCCTGAAATATGCAAAAAGTGGGTCATTATATCTAACAGATGTATAGGGGTGTGAAGGGTGAGCGGGGGCAGGGAGAAGGAGTAACTAAGACCAAGCATGGGACTCCCGGCAGCCAGTGAGCCATTGGTGAAGGGACTGAAGTTGATATTGGTCACCGGTCATACCAAGTGATAAGAAGAGGGTCGAGATATCCTGGAACTGAGTACTAGAGGTATGAAAACCTGGGGGACTATTATATAAGAACCAATCACACCAGATTTGGGAATATTTGTGGGACTTATTGCTCAGACATGCTGAAATTTTTTCCATTAAAGCCAAGAACCAAATTTTATTTAGGAGTTGTTGTCTAGAGGGGGGATCAAGGTTCTTCCAGCTGCTGGCCACCAGGCATCTGGCCGCATTAAGGAGTTGCACGGACAGTTTATCCATGTACTTGTCAAGAGCATCTAATGGGGAGTCTAAAAGAAAGGACCAGAGGCATTTAGAGACTAAACTAAAGAAGCCAAAGACAGAGCAATTTTTTAGCAGGACCGCCAGAAACACGAGATAAGGACCCCCATTCACCAATAGAGAGGAACTTTTAATTGGCTAATGTCTCCTGACTTCTAAAATTTTGCTTTAGTCCTGGGTAGTAGGGATTTTTCAGTTTTCTTTCCTTCCATTTAGACTACAACAGATCAAGAGAATGAAGAAAATGGTACTATCAGGCATCGCGTCCATAGAGTGGGAACAGCTACATGTTGTTTCCACCCGGGGAAGCCCTGTTGCCAAGCAAAGGGGACACTGCTTCCGCCGGCCGTCTGTTCTCTCCCAGGAGCATGCGCAGTAGTGTGTCCCATTGCTAGGCAATGGGACGCCAGTTCTGGACCTCTGTCAGCGGTCAGTTACACCACTGGCCACCGGCCTATTACTTTGCTGGCACCTCTATTTAAACCTGTCTCTGGCACGACTAGGGTGCCAGAATATCAGGTCTATTCCTGCCTCCAGCGTTCCATGTGCTCACTAATTGCTTTTGACCTCCAGTTTGACCCGACTTGTACCCTGACTTCTCTCCTGGATCCTGATTCTTTTGGCTTGCTTTTCTGGTTTGATCTCGGCTATTCTGACCATCCTTTTGGATCACCTTTGGTACTGCATTGTCCGATCGGCTTGACCCGGATTATCCTGACTACCCTCACCACCACTACACTGGTAACTGTGCTGGAGAACCGCAACCTGTGCACTCTTTGCAGCGAAGCCCAAACCTCCTTACAGGGTTCCTGGTTAATACCAGAGGTGTGTTAGACTCTGCGCCTCCTTGTTCAGTAGCGCAAATACCAGTTAGTAGCTCCATCCAATTCACTATCCTGACAGGTACCTTTGTGTTATAATGTAAGGAAAGTGGTGAACAAGGGTTTGGGGGAAGCTTTTTTATTCAATTAAAGTTTTTTTGAAAATTGAGAATCTTAAATGTATGTTTGTTCTTTTGTTATGGTGTTATGATAAGCAGGAATCCTAGGGTCCCTTGACAATTTTATCAAGACCACTCTAGGGATCCCAATCTTGTTAATTACTCTGATCCCTGCACTATTTTTGTGACCTTCCACTGCACATAGTGGCACAAGCTCTGCACTGATGGGTCCGGAATAGTTTTCACTATAGCAGGGGAACGCCAAGCTAGCTTATGGTCTTTCTATTATACTGGAAGCCTACTGTACATAACATGCATATTTACAGTTGCTCCTGATTGCAAACACATATTCTAGCGTGCATACGCAACCATCATCACTATCACTTGGCATACACCAGACCTGTAGCTAGTGCAAGTGATACGACAGAAAAACACATATTTTAGAGATGGCCAAAGCTTGCTGCTGCGTGCACCTGAGCTCGGCACGCCCTTACTGTACATTGACTACATGCATATGCCCATTCCCTTCCGTGTTCCGCCCATAAAATCATAGCCTGTAGTAAGGGTCTTATGCACTCTAAGATGAATGAATGAAGATGAATTTGAAGTTGCTGCGTTCACTGGCGTGTATAGTCTATGTATATAGTATAAGTTCCTTAATGAATCAGGTCCTATATATTCATAGTCTCACTGTTCAATGATAACTTGCCCAGGTTGTCTGTGCTGGGTCTGGTTGAGGACTGTTGGCCACTGCACATGGGGACTGGGGAAGCAAAATGTGGAACAAGAAAATTTTATAACCAGAACTTTTCATCACCTATCCTGTTATGCCACAAAATTTAGTTTCTGCAAAAGTTAACTGTAGCCTCACTCATTTTTAGTTCCTTCCAATATACATTTCATTAATTATACCAATTGGGTATATTTACTAAACTGCAGGTTTGAAGAAGTTGAGATGTTGCCTATAGTAACCAATCAGATTCTAGTTATCATTTATATACTACATTCTACAAAATGACAGCTAGAATCTGATTGGTGTAATGAAGTTTTTATTTTCCTCTTAATACTTTCAATTTATCTGATATTTTGTAATTACATAAAACAACTCTTTATCTAATACATCATATCATACAATATTCTCCAGCTATATGATGCAATTTTCTTTTAAATCATGTACCTAATTAACCCTTTTTCTACTTCACTACATGATGAAAAAATCGCAATTAACCAGTTCTTGGGCCTTAACGTTGAGCGTAAATTCTGTTTTGTTTCACTCTGCAAAAGTCACAACCAGTACCAGGCTATGGCAAGCTGGGCTGCTTCCAATATAACAGGGAGACCTGTGGTATTGGGTTATTGTGACATTGTAAGATTCAGCACCAGACTGTATAGCAGGCACAAAAACCAGTCTCATGCTGATAGCAGTGCCTCCCCCAAAACCCCTGAGCGGTTCATGGTGTCATAATATCAAAACAGTAAAAAAAAAAAAAGTATTTTAGTATGTGGCAGTTCATTGATACCTTGTATGAATGAACCCCATTGATACAATGAGGTTAATCAATATCCAATGTGGTTTCTACAAGCAAGTAGCCAATTGGAGCAGCTTTCTCTCACTCTATCCAATCAGAACAAAGCCGCACTGATTAGTTACTTGCGGACCAGCACTTGGCCTGTCATTGCTTCACTAGGGTTTTTTATTTTTAAGGGGGGTCATGAGTTCAATTCACAACCAGGGCTTTATCTGTGTGAAGTTTGTATACTTGTCCATGTTTACTGGTAGGTTAATTGGCTGCAGACAACTGAATTTAGACTGTAAGTTCCAATTGGGCAGGGACTGATGTGAATGACAAATATTCTTTGTTCAGCACTGCTGAATTGGTGGTGCTATATAATATATTGATGATGATCTACCACTGTCCATACATACGCAAATGCAGAGCTAGTTCTACATAGCACACACTAGACTTGTAGTTGCTCTAAGACAATGCCATTGGCCATCAGAAATGCAAAGTGCATGGGCACTTTAAGTTTATAGAGAATTGTCCTTTGGAGTTGACTGAAAAGTTGACTGAAAAGTGGCCAATATTAACAAATTGAATTAGAATAAAGAAACATTACTATTTGTTGTACACAACACATGTTCAAGAAGAAAGCAAGTAGCTGAAAGGAGAGGAGAAGGTTTGTTAGGAATTGCAATTGCTCAGCATGCTTGAAAGTAGATGGGAATAAGTCAGTGGAGAGATAGATTTGTATGAGTGATAGAACAAATGTAGTATTGAGTTTGATGCATGGGATTACCTCTTATTCAGGGCAAAAAGAGCTGAAACTGTTGGGAAAGTGTGTGTATGTATTATTAATAATGTTACTTATGACTATTACCGTCAACCAACTCCACGTAAAGGTAGTTCTAATTTAACCTAAGAAATATAGTACTTGTTTTCCCTTAAATCCACAGGACCAATTTATATACAGGGTCGAATTAAGGGAAGGGAGGCCCCCGGGCTAAGGGTACTGTCATGCCCTCGCCCCCCCGTGGGCTTATGAGCTTACCACCTTCCGTTGTTCCACTCCCTGTAGCACTTACGCAGCGCGCAGTAATCTCCTGAGGAGATCTCGTGAGAGCGAGACTATGACTCATAGTCTCACTCTCACAAGATCTCCTCAGTAAGGAGATTACTACACGCCGCGTAAGTCCTACAGTGACAGCAGGCAGCTAACAGCATAACATTTGCTGTTAGCTGCCTGACATTCTCCTTGAACAGGTAACAGTCGGACCCAATGAATGCCGGCGGGCCCACCAGCTGCCCGAGGCGCCTAGGCTGTAGCCCCTTTAGCCCTATTGTTAATCCAGCTCTGTTTATATATAATAAACTTATGCTTATATTTTCAAGAAAAACTGCACATAAGATGTTGTGTTTTTGTATTCTTAATAAACATTCTAATTCTAAAACTCATTTATAATATAAAACAGTAAACAGAGTATATTATCCAACTCAACAGATTTCGTTTGCTCTATTAACAAGGGTGATATAGCATAAATGTTCATACAATACATTACACTCTTTCCGTGTTTAATAAATATACAAGTCATGGTGTGTGTGTGTTTCTCAGCTATTGTGTTTTGTAAAGGTGTGTATGC
This sequence comes from Mixophyes fleayi, assembly GCF_038048845.1. Taxonomy (NCBI): domain Eukaryota; kingdom Metazoa; phylum Chordata; class Amphibia; order Anura; family Limnodynastidae; genus Mixophyes; species Mixophyes fleayi. Next base: position 336,219,308 of record NC_134402.1, read on the forward strand.
ATCAGTTTCACCTATTGGTATGTGAATAAGCTTCTACTGTATGGAGGGAGGGCGTAGTATAAATCAGTGCCTATCATGAAGGGTGTGATGGGCTCTGTATTGTGGGTGTGTATGTTTGGGGGTCTGTAGAGGAGTAAGGAGAGAGAGAGACTCCATTTTAAACATTCAAAACACACATTTTAAACGTACACATACATCCACAACAATATAACACTCAAATCTAAACCAAAATCATATTCTGACTCTATAAACTCCATTTATCTCATATTTAAACTTCTACCATTAATTCAGCCATTACTCACTATCCACATTCCACTCACATTGCAACTTCTAGCATCAGAGCAAAGACATTATTTACCGCACACTGGAGCCATTTTGTCTAAGCATGATGATCACATTAGCGTACAATGGCAGCCATGTTGAAAGTATGGAATTACATTAATGCCACATTAGTGTCAGGATTCCCAAGACTCAGAGAACAGGTAGCAATAATCTGCAGAGCGTTACCACAGTGTCACACGCCGGTCCTATAGTCAGGTCCCGGCTCTGTGACTTTCCCTTTAAGAACCATGATTCTGCTTGCTTCTCTTTCAGAGACATTACTTTCACAGGTGTTCCTAGCTACTGTGATCTGGACCACTCCCTAAACCTCATTGGTCCTGGAGCACTATATGAACCTCCCAAGGTTATGGACTCATTGCCTGATCTTTGTGTTACTCAGTCTACCTTGGTCTAGGCTAAATCTCCTGCTGCTGTTACCTGTGTGCTGGACTTCTACATCTACAACCTCCATACCTGGTACTTGTAGTTTCACACTGCTTACTGAATCTCCTACGGCTGTTACCTGTGTACTGGATTTCTACATCTGCACACTGAACTGGCTCGTGAGTTGCCTATTACACCTGCACTCATATTGATTGGCTCAACTACCTCTCTGCTCGGCTGCCTATATTCTTTACTGAACTACAATCAAGTTACCTTGTCATCTGTGATTCTATGTTTGGCACAGCTATTATTATTACTCTGCTGATTATTAGTTGCTGGACTGTTATTAAGAATATATTGCCAAGCCAGTTGCCAGTTCCGTTATTCAAGTTGTGTGCATTCATTCTTCATGCCGTTGCTATTGGTTACCAACTGAACTTCTTTCGTGATTTCATTGTATTTTGTGAACTGTCGTGTACTTAGCTTGCTGAGTTGTACATATCTTTCACTGTTGCTATTATACCATCTACCAATATACTATATTGCAACGCTACTATCATCTTCTGTGTTTTGTTCAACCTCCACCATCCACTGCTAATAACATCCAAGTAGTGGCAAAAGGGATCCATAAAATATACTTAGCCGTGACACACAGGATACTGGAGTAGACACAGTGGCTGAGATGATCTGGCAAAGGTTGCTTGGGACAGGCAGGCTCATATAAGCCAGAAGCAAGTGTTTAAGCTTCCAGCAATAACAAGGCAGGTAAGAGCAGTATAAGTAACACAGTGGCCCCTTTGGTGGACAGTGGTACTACAGGCAGGAAACAAATATATACAAAGGTCCAACAAAGTATCTGCAGACAGGAGCTGCAGGATGCAGGTCGTGACAGTACCACCTCCTTTAAGGGCGGATCCCAGATGCCCAATTTACCAGGAAGTCAAAAAAGTCATAGTCCGGAATTGGGCATTAGTAGAGAAGACTTCGTGCAAGGACGGAAAGGGTATAGAAACCACGCCACAAGAGAGTTGAGACCAAGAAGATTGTTTCTTCTTCTTTGCTTTCTTTTTAGAGACACAGGGTTGTTCAAATTGAATAGAACATGAAGGTAACGCCAAGGCTTGGGCAACTGGAGACAAAGAAGATGGCACAGAAGACATGCAGGGAGTACGACCGAAAGATGCCGGAGCAAATTCCTTGATTACTTCCTCAAAAAAAAAAAAGCTGCAAATCAGAAATAATGGGATCTTTGGTCTCAATAAAGCGTTTCCTGTAAAAGTTGAATAACAGGTAAAACACTTGCTTTCGCTGGGTAACTAGGAGGTCAGGTACTGATGAAAAATAAGACATAAAAATTTTTGTAACAGCATTAAATTGCTGAATATCCCCATTGAAGAAAGGTGGTTGGAATTCTGGAACAAAAGATGAATTTGGTTTAGCATGAGACTTGGTCAGCTCGGGTTGAACAGACGTCTCTGGGGACTCGGGCCGGACACCCTTGGCATAAGACAGCCCGGACTGGGTGGACATCTTGGGAGGAGAACCGGACTGGGCACACAATTTGGACAGAGACCCGGACTGGGCGGACGACTTGGCAGGAGGCCCAGACTGGGCAGCACTGTGAGAAGCCTCAGAGCAGACAGCACTGTGAAAAGCCTCAGAGGAGACAGCAATGTGAAAAGCCTCAGAGGAGACAGCAATATGAGAAGCCTCAGAGGAGACAGCAAAGTGAGAAGCCTCAGAGCAGACAGCACCAAATGGTAACTCGGGCTTAACCACAAAGGATGGCAACTCGGAATGGCAATATCTCTGGAGCGGACTGCAGGGACAGGACCCAATCTGGAGATGAGCGCCCCCTCTGGAACGGACTGCAAGGGGAGCGCCCTTTCGGAAGCAGACAATGTCTTTGGAATGGAGACAGAAGCTTGAGACTCGGAACTGGAAACAAAGGCTGAAGACTTGAGGTCAGAAACAGAGGCTGAAGAATCATGAGCAGAGGCAGAGGCTGGAGGTTCAGGACCAGAGACAAAGTCTAGAGACTCTGCACTGGAGACAATGGCAAGAGACTCAGGACTGGACACAGTGGATGACACCTCGGAGGCAGAGGCTGACACCTCGGAGGCGGAAGCAGAGGCTGGCACCCCGGAGGCAGAGGCTGGCACCGCAGAGGCAGAGGTTGGCACCACGGAGGCAGAGGTTGGCACCTCGGAACAGGAGGCAGAGGTTGGCATTTCGGAACAGGAGGCAGAGGCTGGCGTATTATACCTCATCCCAAAGAGCAGAACAGGCTGAAGAGTGGAAATGGGAAGCGCCGTGTAAACAAATCTGTAATGAGGAGGAGAGTAAACTGGAGACAGTTCTGTAGAAGGTCGTGGTCTACAGAATGGACAGTCTTGTAAAAAATGTACATCACTGGCACAGTACAGACATAGTTTATTGGTCCTTCTGCGCCATCTCTTCTCCTCGGTCAGGTGATGTGGGGTCGTGGAGCACCTGAGAACCTGGAGTCTGCTAAACTGTGCTTTTTAGTTGATTGTAAACTTGTAGAGACATTGAGAGGTGCCGCTTGTACAGATAAATTTAGTTGTTCCCTAGGTGGACCCAGCACCGGGCAAAGAACTCTTGACTCCACATTATTGGAAGATACAGTCTCTAGAGGGTGTACTGCAGTGATAACTTTCTTCCTGGAAAAAGAATTTGTCACTCCAGAGTTTGTATCGGAGGAAGAAGTACTGGGAATGGAAACTGGAAGTTGTTTAAGCACCTGTCATGGATCCTATGGATATTTAGTGGATCCCTTGTAGCTGCCAGATGATATTGCTCATTCAAGGACGCGAAGTCTAACGGGTAGGTAGTGTTCACCAGTGACCCCCACAAGAGGGTATGGACTTTGCTGCCCCTAGCCCGCAGGTCTTGGTCCCCTGGACGAGTGTTGGCAGAGTAGTAGGCGGAGCCTAACACGGAGGACAGATGATGGCAACTCAGAGGAGTAATGAAAGTAGTAGCAGAGAAGCTGGCCTAATAGTAGAGCGGAGCAGCATTTCAAGTAGGGATGAGAGCGGAGTAGAACTTAGCTGATCCGAAGATGGTAACTCAGAGCAACAACAGGTGAATTACTGGTACAGTGACAGTTCAAATAGAGGCAGTAGTGGAGTAGAATAGCTGGTCCATAAATGATAACTCAGAGCACGGCAGGAGAGTCAGACCGAAGGGAGCCAGATCCTTACAGAGAGTGAATGAACTCGAAGAATAGGCATCGGACAGGAGGAAGTGGGAGGTTTAAATAGTGCTCCAAAATGCTAGGACCAATGGAGAACAAGTATAAGTTTATGAGAGAGGGGAATAGGCTTTCACACGCGCACAACAGATGGTAGATGCAGCCAAAGGTGTGATTAGGATACCGGAATCACTGCTTACAGAAGGAAGGTAACACCGCCGGTGCCCGTCCGCGGGCCGGCGTGTGACAGCACCTTAATTAGCAAAGAGGACACTTGAGAAATTTGAGAGCATAGCTGGAGAATGTACACTTGGAGCATCTGGAGAAGGGGAATTTCAGAAGAAATATTAGCCATGGTCTCGGGATTTTGAATGCTGAGTAATGCCAATACCCTGGGAATCCTCAAAACAAGTGTGGAAAGCGTGCAGCAGCAGGCTCAATTTATGTCCAGATCATACTGTCAGGATTCCCAATAAAAACCAGAGCGTAGTGAAATTAAGTGTTTTTTATTAAAACCGGTTACACAGGTTTCAGGTTGCAGCACGGTAGGGTATGGCAGAATTAGCTAAAGAACACAGTGGATAACAGATGCAGAATGCGATCGTCTGCAGGACTTTACCACAAAGTAGTAGAGATGGCACACAAGGTGCGACAGTCTGCAGAGTTAGGTAATGAAGATTCAGAAAACAGGTAGCAATAATATGCAGAGCATTACCACAGGATAGTGGAGTAGTCACAGTGGCTGTGATGATCTGAGTATAGATGTGCTGGGAACTTCAGACAACAGGTAGCAATAATCTACAGAGCGTTGCCACAGGATACTGGAGTAGACACAGTGGCTGAGATTATCTGGCAAAGGTTGCTTGGGGCAGGCAGGCTCATATAAGCCAGAAGCAAGTGTTTAAGCTTCCAGCAATAACAAGGCAGGTAAGAGCAGTATAAGTAACACAGTGGCCCCTTTGGTGGACAGTGGTACTACAGGCAGGATACAAATATATACAACAAAGCACCTGCAGACAGGAGCTGCAGGATGCAGGTCATGACAATTAGTGCAGTTCATTGCTGGAGAAATTGAGCTAACTATCTCAAAAGTTACAAACTACCTCTAGTCATTGCACAATAGGAACTCCAGGACTTACAATTTAAACCAAAGACAAACAAAACAAACTATATACATATATATATATATATATATATATATATATATATATATTCCATTGAAACACCAGGTCAGGGCTCTGTGCGGGCCATTCAAGTTATTCCAGACCGATCTAATCAAACCATGTCTGGTCCTTCCCCAAATTGTTGCCACAAAGTTGGAAGCACAGCATTGTCCAAAATGACTTGGTATGCTGAAGCATTAAGATTGCCCTTCACTGGAGATAAGGGACCTAGCCCAAACCCTGAAAAACAGCCCCATACCATTATCCTTCCACCAACAAACTTCACAGTTGGCATAATGCAGTCAGGCGGGTAATGTTCTCCTGGCATCCGCCAAAACCAGACTCGCCCATCTGACTGTCAAACAGAGAAGCGTGATTCATCACCCCACAGAACATGTTTCCACTGATCCACAGTCCAGTGTTGGTGTGCTTTACACCCCTCAATCCGACACTTGGCATTGGTCTTGGTGATGTGAGGCTTGTATGCAGCTGCTCGGCCATGGAAAGCCATTCCATTAAGCTTCCGCCGCACAGTTTTTGTGCTTACATTAATGCCAGTGGAAGTTCGGAACTCTTCAGCTATGGAATCAGCAGAGCGTTGGCGAGTTTTACGCACCATACGCTTTAGCAGTTGTTGATCCCGCTCTGTGATTTTACCTGGTCTTCCGCTTCGTGGCTGAGTTGCTGTTGTTCCTAAATGCTTCCACTTTCTAATAATATCACTTACAGTTGACCATGGAATATCCAGCAGGGCTGAAATTTCACAAACTGTCTTATTGTAAAGGTGGCATCCTATCACAGTATCGCGTTTGACGTCAGTGAGCTCTTCAGAACGACCCATTTTGTATCACAAATATTTGCAGATGGAGACTGCATGGCTTGGTGCCTGGTTTTATACACCTCTGGCAACGGGTCTGATTGAAACACCTCAACTCAATAATTAACAGGTGTGGCCAAATACTTTTGTCCATATAGTGCATTAGAAAATGGAATATGAAATAATAGGTTATATATATAATCTTCTTCAGTATTAAAGGAATTGATTAGCGGTAGAGGGGTCAGGGATAATGTTTTGCAGAATATTGAAAAAAAGGTGCCAAGGTTTAGTCACTAGAGAGGATATGAGTGAGAAGAGGTAAGATTGTTTGGGCAAGGTAGAGCTGCAAGACAGTGATGCAAATTTGTAGTAATGAAAGACTAAGGGGTATATTTACTAAACTGTGGGTTTAAAAAAATGGAGATGATGCCTATATCAACCAATCAGATTCTAGCTGTCATTTTGTGTAATGTACTAAATAAAAGATAACTAGAATCTGATTGGTTGCTATTGGCAACATCTCCACTTTTTCAAACCTGCAGTTTAGTAAATATATCCCAAAGTGTGCTTTCCTCCACTGAAGTTCAATTACACACGAGGAGCAAAGGCTACCAGTTTAACTTGGCATCCCATGGTTGAGGTTGGGACTGGAGAGACTTCCTTATCAAGTGCAGTGGTTAGGGTGTTGCTGAAGTGAGATAAAGTCAAGTTTGCACAAGAAAAAGTGGATGTAATTAAAGGGAGAGTGTCTATTGAATCAGACAATCATAGATTCCTAATGTGTCATTAGCTCTATATATAAGTGTGGGTGGTAGCTATAAATAAGGTTATGAGTGAGTTGACGTTGGTCTAGTAAAATTAGATTTTATTTATTTTGTAATCATGCAGTGTCCTGTAATCAAAATAAAATGTATTGTTGAAGTTCGTTTGTTTCTCTTGGGCTTTATTAATGTGAAACAACTGTTTATGCCAAACTGTACTTGTTTCTCAACAAGTGCTTTGCACAGCAGTCAGTATCATCTGTTGAAGTCTCTTGCTGTAAGAATCTTTTGTTCTTTAAACTCCAGTCCCTTTATTTTAGTGGGAAACTAATACCAAAATATAAACTTTGCAGATATTAATGTAAAATGCATTGTTCATTGTTAACCTGACATTGCAGAACTGTTAAAAAAGAGACAGCCTCAATCAGTCAGAGCCAGTCATATCTAAACTTTTTGGTTCTTATAAAGACCAAACAGTTTAGGTATCACTGGCTCTGACTGTGTATAGCCTTTGATATATATTAGTGGCAAATGATGAGTTTATTTGCTCTTTAAATGTTAATAGTGCTCTGTTTTGAAGTTTCTTTTTTGTTTAGTTTGCCCTCATCTAAAATGAGGTAACAATTTTAAATTTATCCCAATCTCCTAGTCATTGACCTGGATTTGTAGAGGACCAAACTATAACCCGCAAGTTATTATGTGGTGGTCAATTACTGATGGGATTTCCTTCCCTTAACTTGTCCTCCAGACACGAGTCAGGTTCTTTTTTGTTCGGATATCCGGTGGTCAGGAGATAAATACTTCAATGAAAGGGACAAGGATTGGTCAAACAACTTGGGTTTATTAATAATGCGGTAAAGATAATTTTGGTAAGCAACTGCGCCACTGACCCCTTCAACTCAATGGTAATGACAAAATATTCATTTGATCAACATAGAGCACAATAGCATTTAACACATAATATACAACTGGTGAGTATAAGGCACAATAGCGATAACATCTTCAATAACAATAAATCAGTTTTCAGGTAAATCACTTAACATTAACATTCAACTAAAACATTTGGTGCACCAATATTATCCCTGGTAACGTTACCATATTTTACACTCAGTCCTGGGCTGACCTGTGCACAGGAATTTTGTAGTACATTAAATCTGTCAGCATGGAGGAAAGCAAGTGGTGGAATCTGTGACAAAGGTGATTTGCAGACCTACTGTATTTTCAACTAGAGTTCCTTCATATGATGGACTTCCAGCAGTAATACCTCTTATCTCTCTCAGCCTGTTCCTGAGGTAGTGAGCAGCTACATGGAAAGATTCAACTCAGATTTCTTATCTCTCGGTCTGTCTTCTTGTCACTCATAAACCTCATCTCTCTCCCCCAGAAGTCTAGAACTTTCCTCTCCCCACTGCCTTCTGGGAGTTCACAGTTATTACCAAACTCAGTGGACTTGTTGCTATGACACAAACTCCTCCTTCCTGCACATCATCCTGGACACGCCTCTTCAGTTCAACTGTCAACTGTCATTCCCACTGTGTCTCTCTCAGCCTCTATTAACCCCTTGTAGCTCTGCATTTCAAAAGCGTTTATGTACTTCCTCTGTGCTGTTTAACAGGGTTTTGGGGCACCACAATTACATACTTGCCAACTCTCCCGGAATGTCTGGGAGATTCCCGAAATTTGGGTAGATCTCCCGGATTCCCGGGAGAGCAGGCAAATATCCCGCAAATGGCCTTATGTCACGGGAGGTGGAGCCAAAATGACGCGATTCACCACGTCCCGCCCCTCCCACCCTCCACCCACGCCCCCCTGCCTGGGATCTCCCAGATATAACTTTAAAAAGGTTTGTAAGTATGAGTTATTAGTGCATCTGGCCAATCACATCAAAGCATCTTCATTACCATAGCAGGGGTAGACTTCAGTAATCAGTGCGGTGGACAAAGCTGGAAAATAGCAAAGATTGTGAAAGATACAAAATCTGGGGGATTAAAGTGCTGAGGTACAAAATGTATTGACGGGTGTGACTATGCAAAACAGTGGCCATGGTTTTATTACAGTAGTTGTATCTGTATTTGCAGAGCTTAATAACTAGAGATGTTCACTGACCCCTGTGTTTTGGTTTTGGATCTGGATTAACTTTGTACTTTGGTTTTGGCCCTCGCTTGTTTTGGTTTTGGTTTTGAATCTCTATTTTTTCCCTAAAATCCAAATTTTTGGGGTAAAATCACATAATTTGACTCTTTTTTTTGTTTCTACATTATTATTAACCTCAATAATATTAATTTCCAGTCATTTCCAATCATTTTTTTAAGTGACAAGAACACTGCCACCCCTCATGTTTCTGTATGAGCCATCTTACTGGAGAACGGAGAGTAACGAGAACACTGCTATCCCTGTTTCTGTGTGAGTAATGGCACTGGATTTCCTGGGGAGGGAGGTACTTTGCGATCCCCTAAGGTCAGGTGGGATTGGTTTTCAGAAAACCGAGCCCGAGTATCTCTAATACTAACATAACAAGTACCAACATACTATAGTAAAAGACATTGATTACTTGAAAAATTATATACTTAGTGTGGTGTGCACAACACAGCAAACATTTAACATGTACGTTATGGCAAAAGAAGTACTATGCATATAATCCCAATGCCCACCATGGTTTTTCATATGAAGGGTGTAATCATACCCAACATTTGTAGATAGTGGGGAAAACAAAGCATACATAATACAGAACAGGACAAGGACACAAGTGGCAGGTTTGCACACAAAGAAGTGAGTGGGATCCTGCTGTCTTACCTGGGATTGGTTAGACTCCCCTAGAGGCGCGGAGTCTAACAGGGTGGAAGGTATTCACCAGGGAATCAGGCAAGAGAATTTAGACTTAACGGCTCCCACCCTGCAAGTAGTGGCCCTCCAGGGAAGTTCCCTGTGTGACAGATGGGAGAACAGATCTAAACAGCATACAGAGAGATACAGTTCAGGTATTGGTAAATAATAAAACTATTACCACTTAGAATTGGAACATGAATGCAAGTTCAATGGAGTACAGGATGCACTGCAGATGATGAACCACGGCAGTGTGCAGAAGGGTAGAACCAATCAACGGAGTTCCACGATGTAGGCAGAATACATCGTGAGTATAGACAACAGCAAGGGCTCCTAGGAAGTGGGATACAAATACAAAGTTCACTGGAGTGCAGAGAATATTGTGGATGGTGGAGCACGGCTGTTATACAGGAGAAGAGACACAGTCAATGGAGTTAACGGTTCAAGCTGATACATAGAGCATTAGCAACAGTGAGTATCACTAAAAGTAAAACAGAATGTAAGTTCTATTGTATCCATATATGCAATAACGAAGAAGGGACACAGGCACCACCGAGATGTGGGACGAGTTGGCAATGTTCAGCAATCCATGCAGAGTAGTTAGCAGATGTTGATAGCAGAGATCAGCGGAATCAGAAATACAGCAAAGATGAACCCCGGCTTACCAGAAGAATGTGGACCAATTCATCAGTAGACAGCGGTGCATGTAGGAGAGCTAGCGGGCGTAGACCACAGAGATACTACAGATGATATGGAACAGGTGAGCAGAGATCAGCGAACTCTGAGTATGCAGCAAACGATGACCCACGGTTTACCACAGGGATGTGGAAAGAGTAGCAGCAGTCAGCAGTGTATGCAGAGTAGCTTAGCGGGCGTTGATCACAGCCAGGGCCGGATTGGGACTAAAAATCAGCCCTGGCATTTAATACACACAGGCCCACCTGCTGTGGGCTCCATGCACGATATTGTTGCTTGCTGAAGTGGCATTGCTGGTTCAGTCCAACATGAAGCATCAGCGCAAACTTGTGTATCACACTTTGTCTTCTGCCTACCTGTCAGGCGCCGTCCGCACGGCCGCCTGACTGCCTGACCGCGCGTCTGGTTGCTATGCAACCAGACGCGTCACTTCCGGATCCCCCCTGCCATCCATCTCCTAGCAGTATGACGCGCCCCGTTGCTAGGCAACGGGACGCTATGTGATTCCCGGCGGCATGCATGACAGCGCTGATGCTGATTGGATCCCCACACTATTTAAACCTCTTCCTGTCCTCTAATCAGTGCCAGAGTATCAGGTCTTCCTGTCTCCAGCGTTTGTGTGTACCAGTTGCTGTATTGTTCCTGACATTCCTCGTGCTGCTTGTGACCCTTTTGACCCGGACCGTTTGACCACCCCTATCTGGATTCTGCCTTTGTACTACGCTCCCTGAAAGTTACCGACTCGGCTTGCCTCACCATTCTTCTGGATTTCCCTTTGTACCTCCTCTACCTGAACGTTGCTGAACCGGCCTGTCTGACACCCCCTTGTATCTCGCTGTGGACTCTAGGAAGGACCGCGACCTGCGTGTCCCTGCAGCGGAGTCCATACTTCCTTGCGGGGGTTCCTGGTGAATACCAGGGGCACGTTAGACTCCGCGCCTTCCTCTGAGTTGCGCCAACAACAGCAGGTACCCACTATCAGTCATACACCCACTATCAGTCGTGACACTACCCTGATTAATTCCCTTGTTGTGCAAATCACCTGGAGCACCGTGAAAATGCACAAAAACATAATGTTTTAATATAAATATATATATATACTGGCACACAGCAGTGGCAGAAAAGAAAAGTGGTGCAAGACGGAATTGTCCTTGGATCATGAAATCAGTTATGGTTCATTTGATCGCTCTACCTGTTTCTTGGATAACTGAGGTACTTCTACAGCTAATACATGGCAACGAGCGCTGACCTCCCCGTGATGCGTGCTTTTATCAGACCCACACCAATCCAGGGTGCCAGACAATGCACTAAAAAGAGCCATTGTAATTCCCAGCAAAAAGCAAGTTCATTACTAAGCTTCAAATCAGCCCCAATTCCCAGAAAAATTATAATATAGTTAGGTACCTTTCATGTAAAGTGCAGATTACAAACACTTGATGAAACAGCAGCAAAGTGGAAGGTAATATATATACACATCTATTTAGACATTCATGCTTACATTACTTCTGCCAGCAATGTTGTTCTTTGTTAATAAAACTGTTATCTTTATACTGTTCAAAAAAATGAAAAATAATCCTCCACCGTTCCTTGGATGTTGATAGTTGATTGTAGGATCAGGTGAAGATGCAGCAGAAGTGTCTGGTCAATTCTTTTACAGTAGACAAGACCAGATATTAAAATGTTGTGCTGAGTCATCAATGGGTGGCTAACATTTTTGCTATGCACACAACAGTATATAGCACATGTAGGTAACATTGGCACACAGCGGTAGATGAAGTTTAAAGTGGTGCAAGATGGAATTGCCCTTGGGCCCTGCCACCCACCCTTATGTTGGATCTTAAAAAGGACATGCACAATTTAACAAACCAAGCACTTCAGCTACAAAAGTGCCACTCCTTGTGGTTGAAGTGCTTGGTTTATTTGGGCCCCCACAAAACAGGATAACAATGGGCTTAAAACACCTAAGGTAACAGTGCTGTTAATGAACTTTACTGTGGCAAGATGTTGTTGTCATCATCCTCACCCTCATCAGTGTGTACATCATCCTCACACATTATTAATTCATCACCGCAGGAATCCACCATAACAGAAGTCTCAGTATTTTGATGTAATTGGCAGGAAAGGCCTTCCTCGTGGAACTTGAAGTTCATTTTTATGAACATCATCTTTTCCACCATTTGAGGAAGTAGCCTCCTATGCCGATTGCTGACAAGGTTCCCAGCAGTTTCTGAGTACACACTGGAGGGTGGGCAGCTTAGGCAGTGCAAAGTGAGTTGGTACAAATTCCATTTTTTCCCCCCCTTTCCTGTCTGATGTGTCTATTTCTATGCTGTCGTGAAAATAATCCTCCACCATCCTTTGGATGCTGATAGTAGGATCAGGTGGAGTTGTCACATTTTTTGGTCAGTTCTTTAAGACCAGACAAGATGTCAAAATTTGGTGCTGAGTCATCTGTATCATCCGTGGGTATCTTGGGAAAGCTATTTTTTTCCTAGCAGAAGTTGAGTGAGAAAGTGAAGGAGGAGACCCCGTCTTGTCACATAACATTTGAGCTGTCATCTTGCTCACCAACTCTTCAGATTTGGGTCAGGAGAAGACATAGCTCTTAAACCGTGGATCAAGCACAGTTGTCAAAATGTAGTGATCCGATTTTAATATTTTGATAACTCTTGGATCCTGGCGAAGCGAATAAAGTACTTTATCTACAAGTCCGACATACTTAGCGTAATTGCTTTGTTTAATCTCCTCCTTCAGTTTCTCAAGCTTGTTTTCCAAAAGTCTAATTAAGGGAATCACTTGACTCAAGCTATCAGTGTCTGAACTCACTTCACAGGTGACTACTTGAAATGGTTTCAGCACCTTGCACAACACAGAAAGTATTCTACATTGTGATTGACTAAAATACATCCCCCTCCTTTCCCAATGTCATGGCTTGTGGAGTAAGCGTGGACGGCTTTTCGCTGTTCCTCCATCCGCAGAAGCATATACAGGGTGGAATTCCACCTTGTCACCACCTCTTGCTTTAGTTGGTGGCAGGGCAAATGAAATTGCTCTTGCAGCTGCTGTAATCTCCTACACGCTGTTGCCGAATGCCAAAATATTTTACGGGCCACAGACAGCATCTCCTGCACGTCCCTGTCTTTTTTTAAAAAGCTATGCACCACCAAGTTTATTGCGTGAGCAAAACAGGGAATGTGAGGGAATTCACCCAGCTGTAATGCTCTCACAATATTGGTTGCATTATCAGAAATGTCATATCCTGACAACAGGTAACAGGGGCACAGGTAACAGGGGCACAAGACCTCAAGTAACTGTCTAAAACCAGCTGCATTAATAGTGGATATTGGACGCAGATCTAATACTAGCATAGTCGCCATGGGGCCTGTGATCCGCTTTGCAACTGGGTGACAGCTTTCATACTTGCTTCCTCTTGCAAAGGATTGTTTAACAGTCAATTGTTGTAAACTACTAGTAGTCTTCTTCTTGGTCTGCTTCTGGGATGAAGATTAACTCCCAGCAGCAGCAGCAGTGGGACTAACGCTCAAGAATTCTGAGGAATCCAGAATAGTGGAGGAGTCATCTAGCCTTACTAACTTGGATGCAGGACTAACTCCGATCGCTACTGAGAGTATTGATGAGGACGGTGTTGTCGGTATAGATTGCAGGCGTCGGGATGTAGGTGAGAGAAGGGTACTAGCTGATGATGGACTGCTTGTTGTTATATTTTTAGCATAAGTTTCTTATTTTCCCAACAGCTTGCCGATGAACTCGCTTCAAATGGCGTAACATGGATGAGATTCCTAGATGGTTAAGGTCCCTCCCTCGACTGACTGTGGCTTTACATACGCTTCAAATGGCTAGACAACTGTTGTCAGGATTTGGGTAAAAATAATTCCACACATAAGTAGTGGATTTTTTGGTCTTATGTCCAGGCATGACATTGGCCTTCTTATCACGTGCCAGAACTGCTTCCACCGGTGCAGGACTTACAGAAACATCATCCTCATCAACATCCTCATTAGCGCCCTCGTTGGCTTCACAAATATAACCCTCATCCTGTTGCAATTCCAAAGTGGCATCCTCAATTTGTGTATCACCGGCTACACTTGGGCTGTTCAGGTACACATCTGAAGAAATGCTGAAAGGGGCTTTCTTTATGGGTACACTATCAGAATGGTCAGAATTACACATAGCCAGGGGCGGATTGGTGATTGGCCTTACCAGGAGGTTTACCGGTAGGCCGGCACCCTGAAGAGGCCACCCGGAGGTCGCCTCACTAAGGAATTATTTTTATTTATTAATTTTTTTCAAAGTACACCCTGCACTCCGGCGCTGGGTGGATGGTAGTCGGTGGAGGGGGTCGAGTTGCTGATGGAGCTGTGAGAAAGGGGGGCGGGGCGACGATCAAATACATTGGCGGCCAGTGGAAAGCAACAGGCAGCCAATCGCGATATATATACTATAATAGATGGGAAGGGGCTGTAATGAGAGACATGAAGGGGGCAAAGGGAGAGATGTGAGGGAATGGGGAGGCTGCTATATTACTACAATATGCTTGGAATTGGGGGGGCTATGTTACTAAAATGTGTAAGGGAAAGGAAGGGGGGTCTTAATATTATGTGAGTGTGTGGAAGGCTATATATTTAATGGTGGAGTGTAGGTGGTGGATAATTATTTAATGAGTGTTATATTTTTTTGAGGCTATTTAATTTAATATTAGGGCATAAAAAATGTAAGGCAAGGTGACGGGACATTTAGTTTAATGCTGGGATAGTATAGTGTTATTAAATGAGTATGAGGCTGAGGTTGGGTAGGAAGGCTGTTTATTAAATGCGAATATGAATCATTTAATGCCGGGGATGGTTGTCTTTTTTAAATGTAAATACTATTCATTTATTGCTGCTGCTGTTTAGAGGGAGGGAGATAGGTTTAGTTATTAAATGTGTATATTATTAATTTAATATCAGGTCTGGTTGGAGGGAAATAGATCTATTTATTAAATCTGAGTACTATTATTTTAATGTTTGGGCTAGAAGGAGGCCTAATTATTGAATGTGGGTGCTATTGATTTAATGCTGGAATTTTTTACATTTCATATACCCATTTTTTTTTCCAAATAGTGTCCCCAACATTCCAGGATCCAGACAAGCAGCAACTGATCTAAAGACACCAGCAGCTACAGATGGTGAAAGTGGCAAGAACAGGTAGAGAGCAGGACAGTCTGCCACCTGTCCTGAATTTGTCGGGCCAATCCAGAATTTGTGTGACTAAGTGAGACATTCAGACATGCAAGGACAGTTAGGAGGTATGTCTTGCTTCACATTGTACTGCTTGTGAAGGCAGAGCTGCATGTACTTTACAGCAGTCCACACTGTATTACCTGAAATGAATCCACCTCTGGTGATACTTTAATGCTTCTAGCATTTATCCCATTGTCTGCCTTCTACCTTGCACTGGTCCCATTCTCAGATCACTTTGTTGAACATATGGCCAGCCCCCATTGTACTGACAATATCATTAATCCTTCCTCCTTTGCACTTACTACATCACCAGCAAACCCCTGATATTTGCTCTCCCCTTCACTTATGCCATTGTTAGCCCCCACTGTACTGATCTCATTGTCAACGCTCCCTGCACTGTTATTAATTAAAACCATCCCCAAACACAGGGCACATTTAGAGCTAATAAACAAATGTTACAAAAGAAGTGTTGCCGATGCTTAAAGAACATCACCTTGATCACACCTAGAAAGCCATTTATTATAGGAATTACTTTATAATATATTATATATGTGTACTGTGTGTTTCAGAAAAATGCATTTATAGAGAGAGATTTGACTGTTATCTCATGATGTCAGGGGAAAGATGCAACAGTGCATGAGGTGCTTATATGCTGCTCTGGCAGGCTGATCATATACGATTGTGCCAACATCTTTCATAATAGTTAAACTTATTAAACAAAGTCAAGTATGTTTCTATGAAGGGAATTTTGGAAGGATGTGTTAGTAGGCAATTAAACAAGTTGGAGCACAGAGGCATAAACCAGTTGCAGATGATGCAAAATGATTAATGTAATTTTATAACACAGGACTGGCTGCTTTTTCCCTGCATTGCTTTAGAAATGACCTACTGTGTATGAAGTTATCACATCTAGGTTTTCCTAAATATTACTACAATCAAATTCAAGTACTTCCAAATAACGTCCACTTTTGTGTTGGCCCCGCCTACAGTTGATTTGGTCCCGCCATCATGAGGCCACTTCAATAATTTTTTCCAGGGCCACTTTCAGTTCCCAATCCGCCCCTGCACATAGCACTCATGGAGAGACTCTCCTCAGGGATTTGTATCATTTCTGAATCTGAACATACATTTTCCTCTAACGCCTTACTGTTTTTCTTCCTGCTCGGCTTTTTCACGTAAAAGTATTTGGACACCCCTTTTGGAGTCCGAATGACAAGATCTTGCTTGGTCACAACTGACCTTACAAGACGTTGCCTCAATGACAGTTGCAGAACTCTCATTCATAGAGAAAGGCAAAGACCTCATTCTTTCTTTGCCACTGCGTGTGTAGAATGGCATGATAGCAATTTTATTTTTTTCTGCAGATAACTTTGCCTGGTTTACAGGTCTTTTTTTCTTGACCAAGGTAAAAGGTGTTTTTTTTTACATTTTTGCTTCCCTGACTTAAAAACGCTATGAACATTTACATAGGCTTTACCAGATGACGTAGAAGGATTACAATCATCATGACTGGTGCCAGCAGCTGCTTGGTGCTCCTGCTCTTCTGTGTACTGCTGTGAATCCATTTTGATAAAACCGTACACTTTGACTGCAAATTCAGAAGACAAGCCTGCCAGCCCTAGTATTTGTATTTCAGCAATGACAATTAGCAATGGAACAATGGAGCTCTCCTCTTTGTGTGTAACCTATATAACACTGTACAATTTGACTGCAAATTCTGAAGAAAAGCCTGCCAGCCCTAGTATTTGGATTTCAACATTATGCCTTCTGTTTCCCACCTACATCAGTCATATCTTGGAAAACAGTTGTCTGTTATTGCCAAAATAAAGGTCATATGTTGTTTGGGAAATTACCTGAACATGGAAGTAAAAATGTTTATTTATGCCCTTGCTTTGTACCCCTCGCCCCTTATTTTCTCTTCTGCACTCCTTACCAAACTATTTTGCAAAACGAGTAAAATTGAATTGAAAGACAAAACAAATCTTATTATGTCATCTTATTATTTATATAGCAATAAATGATTGCTGTTTAATGAACTTATTCATATTCCTCTTTGGTGCCGTTTCTTATATAGACTGAATTAAAGACAATTTACAGTATTGTGTGAACAAATATTAATTTATTTAACTAACCAAGAGATTAGTGACACCAACCACCCACACTCATTTCACCAGTTCTCCAGTATCACATCCACTGTATGTTTTATGTCATACTAATAAAGCTGAGATTTTCAAAAGTTTTTCCTACTATGACATATCAGACAGCCCCACCCATATCACAGCAACTAACCAAGAGGTTTGTCACAACCATCAGCCACACCCACCAGTCACACCCATAAGCCACACCCACCAGCCACACTCATTTCATCACAATGACTGACATAAGGAGGGTCATTGTGACATGTCAGTTGCCTATATAAGGGGAAGTTTCTGGCCACTAGACATCAGTCACTACTACAGGTTTAAAGCAGAAGGACTTGTCAGCCTGAAAGCTCTGAAGAAAGGAGGAGATCACCCTGCAGAGATAACGGGAGTAGGTAAAATATGAATATAATCACTTATACCACTTTCATACTGCCACCCCGGCAATATCCCAGATTTTTCAAGCCGGGTTTTTGCCGGGGCTCGGAGCGTCCCAGCTCAGAAACACCATTCATACTGCACCTCGGACCCGGGAATTTCCCGGGTTGACCCCATTCATACTGCACAAGTCTGTGCCCTGGCAATTTGTGGGAGTCATCACCAGAGCAGTTTTCATTGGCTGAAAAATGGTGATGTCATTGAAAGGTGACTGTTTTTTTTTTCTCCCACGGGCTCCCACCGATGACATCATCCTCCAGAGACAGGCAGACAGCCAATCAGCTTGTTTTCTGTGCAACCCGGGTTGAAAAACCCGGGTTGCACCATTCATAGTGCAGGCAACCCGGGTCCAACCCGGGAATTACCCCTCGATAAATCCCGGGTTTTTAGACCCGGGATTTTTGACTTGTACCATTCATATCGCACCAAGACCCGGGTCATTTGAGCTCGCCCCGGCAAAAACCCGGGATTTTGGTGCAGTATGAATGGGGTATTAGAGGTAAGTTCTCAGCATGTAGGATGTGTGACTGGGCCTCGGTGTTCACCTTTTAGGCGCAGATGGTGAGGCCTGCGCACTGGTCCATTGTAGTGGAGGGAAGGGAGGGGCAATGACATGCAATTGACGTAGAGAGGAAAGGTGGCTGTGAGCCTGAAAAACTTGGGTGCAGGAGGCAAACGATGGCAATGTGATCAGTGCTTTACACTGCTAGAGAGAACTTGGACTCCAGTAAGAGGGCTTCTCCATATGAGCAGCAGCTAAGAGTTCCTAGAGTCAGGCAAGACACAGATAGAGATGTTACGGCAGCTACAAGTGTGAGGATGACAGCCGTTAGAGGAAACTAAATCTTTAGTGCAGATCCTATCTTCTAAGGCTGACTTGCTACCAGGGCCGGACTGGCCATCTGGCACTTCTGGCATTTGCCAGAAGGGCCGCTGGCTAGATGGGCCGGTCCGGCTCCTGGCTCCCCCCGGGTCTGGCTCTGGCTCCTTGCTCCCACCCGATCCGGCTCCCGGAGTTTCCGATGCTCTGCTTGAAGCTGCATAGTATTACTTTTGTGCGACTGCGCGATGTGACAATCGTGACGCAGCCGTCGTGATGTCATGCGTAGGAGCTTCAGAATGTGCGGTTTCACTTCTGGGTGCGCACAGCGAATGCCGGCAGCCTGCTCAGGTAATTTGTTTATTAATTTGTGTTTGTCCTTAGTTTTAGTTTAAAGTAAAAAAGAGTATTTTGTTTTTGTCATTGTTTCCAGGGGGCAATGACGAAATACCTGCGGGGGGAATAAATAAAAATTATTGCAGGGGGGCATAAGGAAAATACTTTAGGGGGGTATAAGGAAATTACTTTAGGGGGGCATAAGGAAATTACTTTAAGGGGGCATAAGGAAATTACTTTAGGGGGGCATAAGGAAATTACTTTAGGGGGGTATAAGGAAATTACTTTAGGGGGGCATAAGGAAATTACTTTAGGGCGGCATAAGGAAATTACTTTAAGGGGGCATAAGGAAATTACTTTAGGGGGGTGTAAGGAAATTACTTTAGGGGGCTGTAAGGAAATTACTTTAGGGGGGTGTAAGGAAATACCTGCGGGGGGGGATAAGTAAAAATTATTGCAGGGGGGTATAAGGAAATTACTTTAGGGGGGCATAAGGAAATTTCTTTAGGGGGGTGTAAGGAAATACCTGCGGGGGGAATAAGTAAAACAAAATTCAGGGGGAGGCAATGACTTCGGGGGGGTATAAGGAAATTACTTTGGGGGTGTAAGGAAATACCTGCGGGAGGGGGGATAAGTAAAAATGGTTGCAGCAGGGGCAATGGCTGTAGGAGGGGGAAATGAAACTACCTGCAGGGGTAATGAAATGTCTTAGGGGGTATTTAAAAAAAAATAGAGCAGCTTTGGGGGGCATGATAACTTTATTGGTCTCAGTGATCACTAGAATATTAAATACTAGTGAAATGGGGCTGGTAGAGGTTAATATTTGATTGACCACAAATGTTCAGATATTGCTTATATATGCCTGTACAATGGTGTATTTTTATCTGTCCATAATGGAGTGTTTTGTTTGAACTAAGGAGCCTAATCATTCAGGGTTTGTTAACATTTTGCATTATAATACAATTTTTGCATTTTCAATACAGGACTCCATGTTTCCAGAAGCCAGCGAGAGGACAACAAAGCTGCAAGAGAGAAGAGCAAGAACAAGTAAGAGAAAATGTCACAATCTGTCTAAATTTAAATGCTAGAGAACACATATGAATATTCATATTTAGGAGTATTCAGTAACATTTGTTTCAATTGCTTCATTATTGTTGGGTATGCAACTTATTTAACACATTGTTGGTTGTGCTGATTTAGTCTTTTAGTGTATGCTACGTACCAGATTAGTTATTTATTTTAGAATGATTTTTATTTTTTCGTTTTGAATTTACGTCTATTGTGTTAAATTATATGGGCCTGATTCAATATGGAGAGCAAAGCAAAATAAGAAGTAAGTTTGCTCCTGAACAAACCATGTTACAATGCAAGGGGTGCAAATTAGTTTATTATTTTCCACATAAGGAAAATACTGGCTGTTTTTTCATGTAACAAACAAATACTTGATAGGTTTATTTTTGCACTGATATTTAAAGTACATAAACATATCCTATCCTAACTACAAATCTGTGCCCACATTTTAAAGTTACCTCCCCCTCCAATGCAACAACAGCATTTTGCCAAGGTGCAAAGTTACTTCTTTTTTATGCTTTGCTCTCCTTAATGACTCAGGCCCTATATGTTTAATTTTTGCAGAGAACCATTCCATTAATTTATTCTGTCCTAGTGAGTTTAATCAAATTTATTTTTCTGTCAGCACAGTATTTTTTAATTTTTCTGTCTTGAGTTGGGACATACAGCAAGGTCCTCTATTACAGCTGCGACTTAATTTTCCAACTGGAAAGAAGTAAGCTCAGTGCCGGAATTTGTTCTTTTGTTATATTTTATTTATTCCTATAAACAAATAGTAAATCTAAAATAGAACTTTTATTAGGTATATTTAACATAGCCTGAAATTACCTTCAAGTATTAAAATGATCCGAAGTGACTTATTTGGAAATAGCTTAGGCGATATATGTAAAGGATACAACATTTATATCACTCCTTGCCCAAGCTGGAGAAATTAGAAGCAATAACTATACCGTTATATAATTCAGTACAATCCTTCAGATATTGCTTAAGCTTATTTTTACCGTGTGATTTCCAAATAAGTCTCTTTGGATTATTTTAAAACTTGAAGGTAATTTCAGTCTATGTTAAATATACCTAATAAAAGTTACAGCAAAGGTGACAGCAATAATAAATGGTGTGGGAAGTCCAGGAGCTGAGTCTCTTGTACCTGGTGGAAGGGGTCATGTTGGAGAATCTGCTGACTTATGCGGGGAATTCAATTTCCCCCAAAGTACCGCAGTGTAAAAGGCATTCCCGTTATCACGGTAATATTAACCCGGCTTCCTGCTCGCAGCTCAAGGAGCAGCGAGCAAAAAGCCGCCGGTAAACTACTGTAATAACGGTATTTATGCGCACTATTACCGTAATTACTTTTTCAAATAACTCGGCCAATTGAATTCCCCCCATGGTTTGTTTAAATTGCAGTAAATAGGCACTTTATTGCAGTTCTGTGCAATGTTTGTTTTACATGTTAATTTTATATGTTATATAAAATACTTAAGTTAGTTTTGATTTGATGCTGTGGCTTACGTGTAGTATATATTATGGTTCAATAAATTACTATGGCCATGGCGTCTCAAAATAATTCCTGTCTTACATGGTTCAGGGAGGAAGTAGCATGGACATTGTATTTTAACAATAATTGTTTTTCAAAAAAACATGGTTTTGTGCCTTTTTCCAGTGCTCGAGGTGCATTGCACAACAAGGGAAATGATCAGGGTGGGCAGATGACCCATCGTGATGTGTAAGCTTGTGCTGATGCTTCATGTTGGACTGCACCAGCACTGCCACTTCAGTGTCCAACAATATCGTGCATGGAGCCCACAGCAGGTTGTTAGGAACTCCCAAGTCAGTACAGTGAAACTCGGGAACTACTCAGAAGGCCAGGTGTTCACTGGAGCCCCTAGTGGTGGGGACAGACTGGGCTGCGGGCCGACCGAGGGTCGAGTAGCGTATACTGACTTAAAGGAGTTTCCCAGGAGTGATTGGTGGACGGTATATAAGAGAAATCCAAGGTCAAAAGGTCACAGGCACAGATGCAATATCCAAGGGCAAGCGAAGGGTCAAACTCACAGGCAAAGAAGCAAAATCCAAATTCCAGGCAAAAGGTCAAGGTCAGAAGAGAAGGTTCACAGGTCCAATAACAAGCAGGGGTCAAACACGGGAGGTCAAATCTAAGGTAGCAGGACCCTAAATGGATAGTACAAGCAGGCAGCAGGACTGAGGACAGAACGCTATAGCCGGCAGTGAGGCTGCAAACCTCACTGCCTTAAATACCAGTAGTGGCCAATCAGAGCCTAGCTCTGACATCACATGGGCAGGCTCAATCCTGCCATATTAATCAGCCCACAGGCTTGTGGGCGCTTCTGCGCATGCGCCCGGCTGTTCCCAGCTGCCGGGACGCAGCGCCCTTGTAAATAGCGTCCGACCGTTGCCCTGGCAACGGTCGGGTCAAAGCAGGAAGTGACGTCCCGGTTGCCATAGCGACGACTGGGACGCCTGCAGAAAATAGGTGAGAGTCGCGGCAGTGCCCGCGGCCGCCGCGACTGCTAACAGTACCCCCCTTGAGGAGGGGTCAAGGAACCCCGACATCCAGGTTTCATGGGAAACTTATTAAAAAACTCTTTAATGAGCCTTTCAGCATGGAGACGCCTCTGTGGTATCCAACATCTCTCTTCTGGGCCGTAACCCTTCCAGTGGACTAGGAATTGAACTTGGCCTTGAACCCTCCTAGAGTCGAGGATCCTTTCGACGATGTATTTCTGGTCTCCGTTCACAATCAAAGGCCGGGGCCTGTTAGAGGAAGGCTGACTGAATTTGCTGGGAGCCGCAGCTTTCTTTAGAAGAGAACAATGGAATGTTGAAGGTATTTTTAAGGAAGGTGGTAGTCTCAGCCTGAACGCCACTGGATTTATCTTGTTCTCGATTGAAAATGGTTCAATGTATCAGGGCCCCAGCTTCCTGCAAGGCTGCCGTAACCTGATGTTGCGTGTGGACAACCAAACCCGATCCCCCACTTTCAATGAACATGGCGCACGATGGCGGTCCGCGAAAACCTTGAATTTTTGGGAGGCTAGACCTAATGCAGAGTGCACCTTTTTCCAGACACCCCTCATCCTGGCAGTAAAAGCAGGTGTTCCGGAATCCCCACAGGAGACAGCAGTAGAGAACAAGTTGGATTTCGGATGGAACCCGAAGTTGCAGAAGAACGGGGATGTGTGTATAGTGGAATGGCAAGAATTATTATACGCAAATTCCGCCCAGGGTAAGAGAGAGGACCAGTTATCATGGAATTTAGACACATACATGTGTAAGAACTGTTCCAAGGCCTGATTGGTTCTTTCTGTCTGACCATTCGACTGAGGGTGATATGCCGAGGACAGACTGATAGTGATCCCAACGGATTTACAAAAAGATCTCCAAAAGTGTGCAATAAACTGGGATCCTCGGTCCGATACAATGTCTTCGGGAAGCCCATGGAGACGAAAGATATGTGTGAGAAACAAGGTGGCCAAGGTCCTGGCATCCGGTAATTTGGGTAAGGAAATAAAATGTGCCATCTT
Source organism: Mixophyes fleayi (assembly GCF_038048845.1). Classification (NCBI taxonomy): domain Eukaryota; kingdom Metazoa; phylum Chordata; class Amphibia; order Anura; family Limnodynastidae; genus Mixophyes; species Mixophyes fleayi. The sequence continues at coordinate 336,243,078 of NC_134402.1, forward strand.
ACTCATACTTGCCAACTCTCCCGGAATGTCCGGGAGACTCCCGCATTTTGAGAGAGTCTCCCGGACTCCCGGGCGAGTGTGGCAAAATCCCGGATCTGCCCACTTCCTAGTGAAGTGGGCAGAATTAGGTCACAAACGCCGCGATTCCTGGTGAATCGCGGCGTTTAGCCCCGCCCCCTCTGTCAAATGACGCATTTTGCGTCATGACGTCATGGGGGCGGGTCCAAAATGACACGGATTTTGGAGGCCCGCCCCCCCATGACGCCCACCTCCCCCGCAGGCTCCCGGATACCAACATTGTAAAGTTGGTAAGTATGATCTTACTAAATCGGTCCACCACTACCCAAATGGTGTTATGACCTGTAGATACTGGCAGGTCAACAATAAAATCCATCGAAAGATGAGTCCAAGGCCTGGTTGGAGCAGGTAAGGGTAACAGTAGACCAGAAGGACGAGTTCTAGCAGATTTATTTCTGGCACATTCAGGACAGGCACAGACATAAGTCTCTACGTCATCTGATAAGGTAGGCCACCAAAGCCAGCGAGAAAGAATTTCGATAGTCCTACGGATTCCTAGATGACCAGCAGAGCGGTTATTGTGACCTTCTATGAGAACCGATTTCCTAAGGTGTACCGGAACAAATAATTTGTTGGCCGGTGTCTGCACCGGAGCAATTTTCTGGAAGTGACGGATAGTGGCTCCTAAATCCTGGGTGAGTCCGAGATGAATCGTGGTTGAAGGAATAATAGGCAATGGGTCAGGTGACTGAGGATGATGGGCCAAAAAACTTCGGGACAACGAATCGGCTTTAGAATTTTTGGAACCTGGACGAAATGTGATGATGAACCTAAATCTGGTGAAGAATAGGGCCCAGCGAGCCTGCCTGGGATTCAGAGTTTTTGCGGTCTGAATATAATGGAGGTTTTTATGGTCTGTGAAGATGGTAATGGTATGTGCAGCTCCCTCCAACCAATGTCGCCATTCCTCCAGTGCCAACTTAATGGCCAATAATTCACGGTTTCCAACGTCATAATTACATTCCGCAGGCAAAAACTTTCTCAAGAAAAATGCACAAGGATGCAACTTTTTACTCCGTGGGTCTTTCTGAGAGAGAATGGCACCAGCACCGACATCCGAAGCGTCCACCTCCACAATGAACGGAAGTCCTGGATCAGGGTGCCTAAGGACTGGAGTGGAAATGAAAGCAGCTTTGAGAGCTGAGAAACTTGCCAGAGCTTCTGCGGACCACTCCGCTGGGTTAGCTCCTTTTCGAGTGAGGGCAGTGATAGGAGCCACTAACGAGGAGAATGAGCCAATAAAGCTTCGGTAATAATTGGCGAAGCCAAGGAATCTTTGGATCGCCTTCAAGTTAGTAGGTAGGACCATATCTTGAATTGCCTGCACCTTGGCGGAATCCATAGCAAATCCTGATGAGGAAATGATATAACCCAGGAATGCCACTGTGGACACCTCAAATTCGCATTTCTCCAGTTTTGCGTACAGATGATGCTCTCGTAATCTCAATAAAACCTGGCGGATGTGTTGACGATGCTGAGATAAGGATTCGGAATAAATTAAGATGTCATCCAAATAAACAACAACTGTTTTTCCCAAGAACTCACGTAATACATCGTTAATCAGTTCCTGAAAGACTGCCGGAGCGTTGCACAAACCGAATGGCATTACGAGATATTCGTAATGTCCCGAGTGGGTATTAAAGGCAGTCTTCCACTCATCCCCTTTCTTGATTCGGATAAGATTATAGGCCCCTCGGAGGTCAATCTTAGAGAATACAGTAGCTGTTTTTAATTGATCGAACAGAACAGAGATCAAGGGTAACGGATACATGTTCTTAATCGTGATGCTATTTAGTCCACGGAAATCGATGCAAGGCCTCAGGCTGCCATCTTTTTTAGAAACGAAAAAACAACCTGCGCCTACCGGAGACTTAGAAGGGCGGATGAACCCTTTCTCCAGGTTTTCTTTTACGTATAATGCCATGGCCTGTGTTTCAGGAAGTGATAGAGAATATAAACGCCCTTTGGGCAACTTAGAACCGGGTACCAATTCAATTGCGCAATCGTATTCCCGGTGTGGTGGTAGTGAATTAGCTTTCTTCTTGCAAAAGACATCACTGAAGTCCTGGTAGGGTACCGGCAACAATTCTGGACTAGGCTGTATAATTCTAAGAGGCAAGGTCAAGCAGGATGTAGAGCACCCGGGACTCCAACGGACAATCTCCCCTGTTTTCCAATCAATAAGGGGGTTATGACTGCGAAGCCAGGGATACCCCAGTATCAAAGGAGCAGAGAGACAAGAGATAAGATAGGAGAGCTCCTCCGTATGGAGGACTCCCACAGACAACCGAACCATTGGAGTCCTGGCAAGAATCCTTCCCCCAGGCAAGGGGCTACCATCCAAACCACATGTGGTGATGCTTGATCCTAACCTGATATGTGGAATATCAAGTGTCTGAGCCAAATGTATATCCAGAAAATTACCAGCCGCACCACTGTCAAGAAAAGCTTTCAGGTCCATGGATCTCTCACGGAAAGTTAGACGTCCAGGGACTAATAAAGAATTGTCTGAAGAGGTAATCTGAAGACCCAAGCGCACCTCTTCCCCTGCACTTAGGCTTTGGAGTTTCCCGGCTTGCTGGGACATGAACAGACTAAGTGGCCTGGTTGACCACAATACATACACAAGCCTAGTGAGCGTCTTCTGGAGCGTTCCTCCGGAGGCAAATGATAAGCGCCCAACTGCATGGGTTCAGAGGAATCAGGCAAGGTATTATCAAGTTTAGCAAAAACGTCCATAGGAGCAGAGGACTCCCGTTCGGCCTTCCTCTCTCTGATCCGCCGATCAATTTTTATAACGAGTTACATCAAATTCTCCAACGTGTCGGATATCGAATACTGGACCAAAGAATCCTTTATCTGCTCAGTGAGTCCTAAGCGAAATTGACTTCGCAATGCTGGATCGTTCCAGGTGCTATCAGTGGACCATCGTCGAAATTCCGCACAGTACTCTTCCGCTGAGCGACGTCCTTGCCTCAGCGTATGGAGATGAGACTCAGCTGAGGCTACCCTATCTGGGTCATCATACAATAGCCCCAGGGCTTGAAAAAAGGCATCCACTGACTGTAAGGCTGGACTTGTGGAAGGCAAAGAGAAGGCCCAAGACTGAGGGTCGCCCTGGAGTAAAGAGATGATGATTCCTACCCTCTGTTGTTCGGAACCAGAGTAACGTGGTTTCAGACGAAAGTACAACTTGCAGCTCTCTTTGAAATTACAGAAGGCTGGCCTACTTCCAGAGAATCGGTCAGGCAAATTCATCCTAGGCTCCGGTGTGTCACCAGCGGGAACTTGCAGGAGCTGCCGGTCTCTGGAGGCCCCTTCTTGGACTGCCAGGCGCTGGGATAAATTCTGCACCACTTGGGAAACCGCCTGTATCTGGTTGGCCAGAATCTGGGCTGGGGACAGATTCGACTCCTCTCCGTCAATGGCCGGTTATAATGTTAGGAACTCCCAAGTCAGTACAGTGAAACTCGGGAACTACTCAGAAGGCCAGGTGTTCGCTGGAGCCCCTAGTGGTGGGGACAGACTGGGCTGCGGGCCGACCGAGGGTCGAGTAGCGTATACTGACTTAAAGGAGTTTCCCAGGAGTGATTGGTGGACGGTATATAAGAGAAATCCAAGGTCAAAAGGTCACAGGCATAGATGCAATATCCAAGGGCAAGCGAAGGGTCAAACTCACAGGCAAAAAAGCAAAATCCGAATTCCAGGCAAAAGGTCAAGGTCAGAAGAGAAGGTTCACAGGTCCAATAACAAGCAGGGGTCAAACACGGGAGGTCAAATCTAAGGTAGCAGGACCCTAAATGGATAGTACAAGCAGGCAGCAGGACTGAGGACAGAACGCTATAACTGGCAGTGAGGCTGCAAACCTCACTGCCTTAAATACCAGTAGTGGCCAATCAGAGCCTAGCTCTGACATCACATGGGCAGGCTCAATCCTGCCATATTAATCAGCCCACAGGCTTGTGGGCGCTTCTGCGCATGCGCCCGGCTGTTCCCAGCTGCCGGGACGCAGCGCCCTTGTAAATAGCGTCCGACCGTTGCCCTGGCAACGATCGGGTCAAAGCAGGAAGTGACGTCCCGGTTGCCATAGCGACGAACGGGACGCCTGCAGAAAATAGGTGAGAGTCGCGGCCTGTGTGCTGTAAATGCCAGGGCTGATTTTTAGTCCCAGTCCGGCCCTGCTTGCTACATTTTACTTTTTCGGATTTGTAGAATTGTGGAAGCTAGAGTTTACAGGTTTAATAGTTTTCTTAGATGAATTTTAAAAGGATTCAGTACTAACTAAAATCCATTAGAATCAGTACCACTAATTATTGTAGACAATCTACAATGATATTACATGCACTGCCTGATGTAAGTTTCACTTCTATAGCTTGTTCCCTGATAAAGGATTGTATGGTGTGAATAGGATGCAGCCTGTATTGTACATGAGGATGCTCCCTGCATTGTGTTGTGCTCACTAGGATGTAGCTTGTATTGTACAGTAGAATGCTTTCTGTATTGTAGATAGGTCAGTAGATTGTTCTCTGTATTGTAATGGCCAATCAGCGGTTTCCCCATGTTCCAATCAGACACAGGCCATTCTGATTGGCTGTTTGTGTATTTACCTCTTCATACATTCTCACTGCAGCTCCACAAGGAGCAAATGGTGTCATTCTCTCGTAAGTGAGGGCAGTGGAGGATTTTTTATTTTATATAAAAGAATTTGAAAATCAGTGTCTGTTTTTCTTTTCAAATATAGTTAAAGTTGTGGAATGACATGTTCCTGCATGTGTTTATGTTTGAAAGCCATCCCTGTCCCTAAGAAGAGGTACAGAGGGTATTGGGAGGGTGGAACCTCTTCTTGGGGGCAAGACCTTCCCAACACCATGGCTTTAATCCCATAAAATCTTAGGTGCAGGAGGTGGGTGATAGCAACATGATCTGTGCTTTATAATGTTAGAAAAAATTTGTATCACTGTAAGAGGTTGTTCTATATATTCAAGTGGCAGGACTTTACACAGCAGCAAATAGATCCTAGAGTCAGGGTAGACTAAGATGTAGATGTTTATTGTAGCTCAAATGTGAGGGTGACAGCCAGCAGAGGAAGCTAAATATCCCACTTTAGATTAGTTCAAATGCACATATTACTTTAAAAATAGTAAGTTATCACGTAAGGTTGAAATGCACATATTACTTTAAAGCATAGTAAGTTAGCATTTGTTAAAATTGTAGAATATAGAATATGTATTTTTATCTTTGAAAGCCATCCCTGCCCCCAAGAAGAGGTACAGAGGGTATTAACCCATCTGGATGACTTCATAAAAGAAGAAAGACCATTCACTATTAATTTAAGAGGCTAATGAAGAGGTAAGTGAAAGTTTTGGGGGATTTTTTATTTATATAAAAGAATTTAAAAATCGGTGTCTGTTTTTTTTTTCATATATAGATAAAATTGTAGAATTACATGTTCCAGCATATGTTTATATTTGATAACCATCCCTGCCCCCAAGAAGAGGTACAGAGGGCATTTGGAGGAGGAACCTCTTCTTGGGGGCAGGACCTTTCCACCACCATGGCTTAGACCCCATAAAATCTTGGGTGCAGGAGGCAGGCGATGGCAACATGATCTGTGCTTTACACTGCTAAGATAGAATTTGGACTCCAGTAAGAGTTTTCCATATATCCAAGTGGCAGGACTTCACACAGCAGCAAAGAGTTCCTAGAGTCAGGGCAGACTAAGATGTAGATGTTTATGTAGCTGCAAGTGTGAAGACGACAGCCAGCAGAGGAAACTAAATATGACACTTTAGTGTTGTTTCTATCTTATAAGGAAGACTTGCTACATTTACTTTAAAACATATGCGTTGTATCAATTATTGAAGCTAGAGTTTACAGGTAGTTAGCTAATCACATGTTTTAAATGTCTTTTTAAATCTTTGAAAGCCACCCCTGACCCAAATAATAGATACAGAGGGCATTGGGAAGGTGGAACCTATTCTTGGAGATAAGGGCATGCCCACTACTGTGACTGTGGTACCCACAGGTGTGCTTACTTCGCCTACCAGTGTTTGCTCCTCCTACAAGTGTAATGCTTCTCTTACTTGTGTGCTAGGCTCCACCTGGCGATTCTCTCACTGCGTGTTGGTTTGGCCTAGCTTGAAATTTACTATAGCTAACAGAAAATAAATGATTATTAAACTCTTTGTTTCAAGTGTTTATTCTTTTAGAAACATAGACACTACTGGACAGTACTCCATTCTGGGCGGGACTCCATTCAATAGTGATACCAGTCTAGGCTGGCAAAGCCTAGTGCTGGTAATAGTAAAATGTCTAACTGTGTAGACATGAACATGTAGATATTATGAGCCTGAGTTATTAAGGAAAGTAAGGCAAAAAAAGGAGCAAATGTTCTCCGGGACAAACCATGTTACAATGCAAGGGGTGCAAATTAGTTTATTGTTTTGTACATAGGTTAAATACTGGCTGTTTTTATCATTTAGCGCACAAATACTTGATAGCTTTATTTTTACACTGAAATGTAAAGTTAGTCTAGGGCATGCCCTACCCAACTATAAATCTGTCATTAAAATTACATCCCCCTCCAATACAACCTGCTTTTGCCCATGTGCAGAGTTACTCTTTTTTATGCCCTGCTCTGCTTAATAACTCAGACACTATGACTGTTGTGCTCAAGTTCACTTCTAGAGAACAATCCTGGATGTGTTACTGTATGAGAAGGTGATCAGAAGACAAAGTTAGACACTGTGTCAAACATATATCCTGTCCTGTCCTGTGAAACAAAGAACCACACAACAGGGAAGTAAGTGCCGCGCAGGGCTTCAAAATCAGTATTTAGCTAAATAAATAAATAAATACATTTATTAATTAAGGTTATTTTTTTTTAATAATTCAGTGCTGTTATTTTTTGTTTTTTGTTTTACAGCTTTGCAATGTCTGGCTACTGCTGCTTTAGTCAGATATTTATTGTTCAGAGTCTTAAAGGGGTATTCTATTTGTTTTATATTGAGTGGTGGATTGGGAAAGAGAAAGACTAGCCTTCACCCAACAGACAGGGATACCCAATTGCTGGGTTACTCTTTGGACTCAACACACCTTCCACATCAGAGAGACACAGAATGGTGATGTTTTGTGTTAAATATTAGGAAAGACCTAGTTATGAGATGTCATGGTCAGGACGGTTTAAGGACAATGTCAGCTACAGAAATTTAGCATTTAATCTCACAGTTAACCTCACACTGCAATATACATAGAGTCTGGCATTCTCCAGCTAAACATGGCCAATAACAGACAGGAGAGATTCAAGTTTGCTGCAAAATAATAATTCTTTAAAAGGGAGTAGAGAATCCGTCCAATATGGACACCAGGCAACAAACTAACCAGGATGTGGGAAAAGTTATTTTGTATTTGATATAGGAGCTTGCTCAATATTTTGTTAGGGTTACCCAACATCCTGTGTTCTCTTACATGACGTACTGTATATCTTTTTCCCTACGCTTTACACCCAGATATCTAGGTCTGGGCATGAAGGTCATAGTCTTATCCCGTAATGATGGATATTCCCCTCTACCCCTCATACTCCCTCCTCAAATGGACAAATCGAGACATGTCTAAGCATATGACAAAACGTAGCAAGCACATATTGAATGCAGCTAGTTGTCTAGCGGTGTCTAGCTAGAAGAAGACTGACCCAACCACACTGAGAGCAGTTATCATTAAACTTTGTCAAGTGCCCTGCTTGGAGCATAAAGCCAGTATAATCCACAGCTGTCCAAATAAATGTGACAGTGAATGGTGGGCCTTTCCCCTGCCTATGGTGTTATTGTCTGTGCCCCCCACAAAATCCTTCCCTTACCATCCTTTACTAGTGTGCCTCCTTTCCATTCCCACCAACATCTCTCTCAGGGTGCTGCTATGTTCATTTTTTGCAAAGGATAGAATTACATCATTCAAATTGCTGCTTCAGGCATCTTCATTCACTGTTGATCACAGTGTATTCAACTGTTGAAGGCATTTGCTGAAGATTGAAGTCGGCAGAATTTAGATGCCAGAGCTATTGGGGTATTTACCATCATAAAGCAGAAATTGACAGTTTTTGCTTCAAAAGGCTCCTTTTTCATTCACCAAGTGAAAAATAGGGATGTAAAATGCAAAAGATGTGCGCACAATTAAACATGCGCTGTAGCATAATTACTAATAATAATTACAAATTAATTATTACTAATTACTGTGGTCACACACCACTCTGTACCCACCGCTTTGTACTCCCATCATATTGTTTAATAAACTTGTATTTTAAATATAGCTTTTCAAACATATTACCTGTATACAGACAAGAAAGTAAGTATAGATAATGGAAATTGCATCCTCTATACCAAAGAGATGAATTGCACTGTCCCTGTTTTTCAACTCTGAAAAACAGGGACATTTACAGTGAAAATAATTTTAAGTGACAAATCTCTAATACCTGGGACGGTCTCTGGACAGTGGTCAACTATGATGGAATTTAGATTCAGTGGAGTGAATGTATATTTCTGTCGCAGCTATTACTCTCACAGACATATGGATATTAGAGTGCACCAGTCTGTTACTGTAAGAATATGGTTACTATTTGTGCTCCTCAATCCAGAGCAGACACAAATCCAGGCCTTTGGATGAAGAATTTTCTTAATGAAACCAGGTCTAAGGCTAGAAATAAAGGAGCCATGGTAAAGAAAATCTGTGGCCAAAGATTTTATCATTTATTAAAAACATTTTTATTTATGTAGAAAGGCAATGATTAAACCATATAAAGGATAAACTACCATCATTGACCAAATCTACTTATAGCAATAGAAATCCCTTACAAAGACAAATCCTTGTCTCTTGTCTGATCACGTAGGGGTTTGGACAGGCAAATTGATAGTCTTATGCTAGATTGTCCCCAAAATATTGCCGGCATGGGACGAACACAAATAGCAGTGCTTATGTGGATGGATGATGGAAAACCTGGTTGGCCGATGATCATGATCTGCCAGTGTGTGCTCTCATCCGCTGCTGCACATAATGAAGCCCACATGATCTGGTTGCCATGAGTGTCAAGATTCTGGACCTGTCCAATTTTGGTCGGCCCATTGGATACATATCTTATCATTCTGTGCTTAGGCCAAGACCAGATGTGCCTATAAATTGACAGCTTAGGAAACAAGGGTATTGTTGCAAATCCCCTCTTTGCATCGCCCAAACAACATTGGATCCAGGATTACTAGGAAGGTTGATGTCTGAGTGAATCATCCCATTGCTGAGCTTGTCCTTCTCTGATGCATCTAGGTGACAAAGGTAATGATCACATACAACACTAAGGCCATTCAGTCTGCTTGATGTGTATGGTTACACTTATGCATGAAGCATTGCAGTGCATTCTTATTAATTGTACAAGCTTCACCCCTGTAGTGTGGTCGATACTCCTGAGGAAGCTCAGTGGTAGAGTGATTAATAATTAAAAGCTCTTTTATTATGAAAACACTGCAGTAACAGTATTTAATTCACAGTGAATAAAACAAACACAGAGGGCCCCGCCCTGCTCAGGAGAACTTACAATCTAGAGGGAGAGGGCGATGCTAAGACAAGAGGACCAAGTGGGATTTCTCGTCAACCTTGTATGATCTTGTTCTATTTTTATGTATGACATGTCTTGTTATGCTGCCTACACAGTGCTGTGGAATTTTGTAGTGCCTTACAAATTGACAATGAAGACTCCAGAGCAGGGACAGTAGCAAGTTCTACTCAATAGGGGCAGTATCAATTGGGAGTGGGGCAGCGTTTGAGAGTGCACTTTAATCTTTGAAGTTTGGAGGAGAGGCTGGTCAGGTGAGGTAAGGAGTTTCATGAGAGGGGAGCAGCCAGGGCCGTAACTAGGGCTGTGCGATAGGGGCGACCGCCCAGGGCGCAACGCTGAAGGGGGGCACAATTTAGGAATGTTTTAGGTTAATTTGGTCAAAATTGAGGGCTAGGGGGGCGGTGTACGGGTGTGAATAAGAATCGGAGTATTACTTATACAATCTGAGTTGAGCACCACAATTATTGTCATTGTTTGTTGTATATATATATATATATACAGAAATCACATGTACATAAGTATATATATATATATATATACTTATGTACATGTGATTTCTTAGTTTTTTATTTTTAATACATTAATGGGGTATTGTGTGTGGAATTTTGAGGGACAGAAGCTATATAGTCCATTTTGGAATAAGGCGGTAACATAACAAAATGTGGAAAAAGTGAAGCACTGTGAATACTTTCCGGATGCACTGTTTATATATATATATATATATATATATATATAGATAGATAGAATGTGAACTGGAACAAGGAAGCCACCACACTCATGCAGGTCGAGGGAAGTCCCTCTTAGTCTTCTTATGTTGAAACAGTATATTAATATTAATGGCAAAAAAGTATCAAGGATTATAATGTGTCAGCAGCTTAGCTGGGGTTTTCTGCCTGCAATGGCACCTCCTCAGATACTTCCTTGTGCATTTCACGTTGCATGTGTGGACATGATGCCAACCGCTACTCAAAAAATAATTCATGCAATGTTCATTGTATGCGTCCATATTTCGGTAAAGAGTCTGTATATAAAGACATCCCACTTCACAATTTTTTTAATTAATTTAACAGTAATGTATATTACAGGATACTTGTAATCCAAAAATATAACAAATTGAAAAGAAAAGGTCTGTCAAAATGGAATTTCTAAAACTTCTACATATAAGAGTTTCCTTAGTATACACAATGTGAAAATCCCCATCATGACAGCTCCCTGTCAGCAAAGTGCTACTTATGTAAATTTGATGAACATTACTTTTATCGGTGGTACTCTTATTCAGATACAGATACAGATGATTTAGATGTGCACGCCGACATCTTTCTACATTAAAGGGGGCAATTATAGAATAGCTTAAGGCTACATGATGTAAGCCTTACTTAAAAACACTGAAGAGCCGGAGCCTCTTTAAACTGCCCCCTTAAGTGTAGAAAGATTACTGTCAGGGCCTGAGTCATTAAGGAGAGCTAAGCATAAAAAAGGAATAACATTTGCACTTGGGCAAAACCATGTTGCATTGGAGGGGGAGGTAAATTTAAAATGTTGGGACAGATTTATACTTGGGGTAGGACATGTCCTAGATCAACTTTAAATTTCAGTGTAATAATAAAGCTAACAAGTATTTGTGTGCTAGATGAAAAAACAGCCAGTATTTAACTTATGTGCAAAATAATAAACTAATTTGCACCCCTTAAGTTGTAACATGGTTTGTCCCAGAGAACATTTACTCCTTTTTTGCCTTAATGACTCAGGCCCTCAGTGTGCACATCTACGTCATTCTGTGCTGCCGCCCTGTTCATTCATCACATTTATTCCAAGTCAGTATAGTAAACAGTCGTGGAGAAGAATAGGACGGGCTCCTGAGGATTCGTACTAAAGATGTCGCAGGGAGTGTTGTCGGGTTGCCAGCATCGGGGTTTACTACCCAACCCACTATTATATACTACTCATCGACTACATTCAAAGTTATAGAGAGGTGTTCTTACATGGAGCTGTAAGGTGTTTTGTTGTTTGTATTGCATTCAATTGTTGTACTGTTCAAAATATACCTATAGCATTAATCATGCACAGAGTGAGGTACAACACAACCAGATGTGAGGAAATGTAATCTCCCTTTGGTTCCAAAACAGCCACTGAACTGGAAAATCTGCAGTGAGGTAGTATTTCTTTCCTCAGCTAACAATATGGAGCATGTGTTACTAGATCATGCTGTTCCAGAAGTATAATAGGTAATGAAAAAACAATACAAAATGAAAGATAACAGATATAAATTATTTTGCTAAAATTTAGATAATTGCCTCCCTACTGAAATTCAAAAGCACTCTTCATTTAGTGATCACCTAATTACCCCAAGAGGGCATTAGTGATCCCTTAAGGAGATCATCTCATTCTTACATCTGAAACGTTGCACTTCCGTGGCTTAAATATCTACAGCAGCATAAACTCTTCTATGGAAAGATTTAAGCTTATGAAATAGGGGAAGGATCCATCTTAAACCCAACTAATATTGTGAAAAGAAATTAAAAATATTTCATTATTAATAAGGCAATCACATAAATACAAAACAAGAAACAAAACATCAAATCATACTCCAGTAAATTCGCAATTCACAAACCATTTCATTAGTAATAAAATTAAACGTTAAACAAACTTAAATACAGATATACATAAACTTCCCAGTGTGTTACATCTTAATCTTTTTAAGTATGTATTAAATATTAAATGATAAAATGAAGTGCCCCTGCACACTACCTTTTACAGTCCTTTAGTCATTACTTTAGTTTTGGAAGATGACTAGAAATAATTAACGTTAATTGTAAATGTATTTACATTCAAATGTGCTCTGTAGCACAGAGAGGTAATACTAAACAGGGGAAACTATCATCATCATCACTATTTATATAGCGCCACTGATTCCGCAGCGCTGTACAGAGAACTCACTCACATCAGTCCCTGCCCCATTGGAGCTTACAGTCTAAATTCCCTAACATACACAGAGACAGACAGAGAGAGAGAGAACCACCAGAGAAGCCTCTATAATTAAGCTGGCTGTAATCAAAGTAACACAATTGACACACACCATAGTTCTAATATAACAAATATGTCCTGAATTGTGAAAACACTAAAGGGGTGTCTAATAGAAAGAGGAAAAGGGTCGGGGAGTTATAGTTTCAGGTGATATGATGCCAAGTATTAATGCAGTCAAGCAGTGGGAAAAGAATGAGGAAGAAGGTTGTACTGCCAGTTTATAGGGCACTGGTCAGTACTGTGTACAATCCTGAAGGTCCTAGCTCTAATAACACAAATCAGAGAAGGGCTACTAAAATGGTGCATGGACTGCATAACAAAACTAGAATAGCTGAACTTCTACAGCTTAGAGGCGAGAAGGGAGAAAGGTTGTATGATAGAAACATTGAAATATATCAAAATTATTTATAGAGCTTAGCCCTGTGTCCCGCTATGGAATGCTGTGAATTTCAGTATTTCACACCAGGGCGGGTCGATGTCACCACGCTCCTTCCTGCCCTTGTCACCTCCCTGCTGCCAGACACCCCATCTACCACGGTCCCCCTCCATGTTGCCAGACACCCCATCTGCCACACTCCCCCTCCATGCTGCCAGACACCCCATCTACCCAGGGCCATCTTAACAACATTATGGGCCCCCGGGCAAAGCAGTGCACCGGGGCCCCTAGATATAGATATAGATATATAGATGTATACAGATACAGATATAGATATATAGAGATAGAGATAGAGAGATGTACTTGCTCAGTGACCCTTGTAGGTTTTTTTCTTTTGCAGGATTATTTATTCTCATTAAGAGCCGTGCCTATGGGGCCCTCTTGCCCGTGGGGCCCCCGGGCAGCTGCCCATCGTGCCCAATGAAAGAGATGGCCCTGCATCTACCACGGTCCCCTTCCATGCTGCCAAACACCCCATCTGACACCCTCCTACTACATGCTGCTAGATACCCCATCTGACACACTCCTCCTCTATGCTGCCAAACACCTCATCTACCACGGTCCCCCTCCATGCTGCCAGACACCCCATCTACCACGGTCCTCCTCCATGCTGCCAGACACCCCATCTACCACGGTCCTCCTCCATGCTGCCAGACACCCCATCTACCACGGTCCTCCTCCATGCTGCCAGACACCCCATCTACCATGGTCCTCCTCCATGCTGCCAGACACCCCATCTACCACGGTCCCACTCCATGCTGCCAGAGACCCCATCTGCCACACTCCCCCTCCATGCTGCTAGATACCCCATCTGCTACACTCCATCTCCATGTTACCAGAGACCCCATCTGCCACACTCCCCCTCCATGCTGCTAGATACCCCATCTGCTACACTCCATCTCCATGTTACCAGAGACCCCATCTGACACACTCCCCCTCCATGCTGCTAGATACCCCATCTGCCCAACCCCTCCCACCTCCCTGCTGGTCGCTCTATATGCCACACACCAAGTCCCTGCTTCCAGTCACTCCATGCTCCCACTGCGCTGGAGACATCAGGAGAGAGAAGACAGAAGAGAGAGAGATAAAAAGAAAGAGATTACATATCGATATAGTAATTGCATTTACAGTATTTTTATTTATTACTATTATAAATATATTATGTTTTTTCTGTTTTAGGATTCAGGTGCAAAATATTTAAAGTACAGATAATATACAAGTTATAGAAAAGTTGCAGAGCGCACCTAGACCCGTATTCAATAAGATGCATTTGGCTACAGAATTTGGCATGTATGTAGTGAAATTGGGCCTTCAGTAATCCCAGTCTTCGGATCCTGTCCTAGTTGAATACGGATGTGTGTATTCCCGATTTACATGCGTTTTTAAAAACAAAGCAATTTACATTCGGATTGTGTTCCGTAATGAATCAGGCTGAGGAGATGCAATGCCCCCCCACTAAATGCAGCCCCCAGATGGCTCACTGACACTCACCGCAGAGCTGCAATTTGTCAGTGACAGGCTCCCTCGTATAGAGGTGCCAGCATGGAAACAAGAAGAATGCAGTAAGAAGACAGACAGAACAAGATGATGATAGAGCAAGGAGAAGACAGAGCAAGGAGAAGCAGGAAGCAGATGCAGAGATAAGAGAAGCTGAGGAGCAATATTGTAATTAAATTGCTGTAGAACAGCAATTTAGAACAGGGGAGGGAAGAGTGGGCTTAGAAAAACGGTGGGGGCTATAAGAAATGTGGGAGGGAAGGCTGTAAAAAATGGGGGAGAAGAGGGGGTGGCTATAGAAAACATGGGTGAGCGGGGGCTGGGGATTGGAGAGAAGGGGGTGTTTCTTTGGAGTACATAAATCTATACTACATTAATACAATAAAAACAAAAAATAATTATAAAAAAAAAAATAAGTACTATATTCAAAATGACAGTGATGTGTTTATTAGTAATAATAATCTCTATTACATATGGTGGAAATTTGTAAGCCATTAATTTGATTGTGGGGCTGGTGGAGAAATAGGTCTTTATATTAAATGGGAATGCCATTAATGCTGGGGTTGGTGAGGGGTCAAATGGGTGAATGCTATTAATTTAATGTAAATGTTGGTGAGGTATGAAAGAAGTCTGGTAATACAATGGGAATGCAACTAACTTAAAGTCAGGGCTGATGGGGTTGGGAATGTCTGTTTTCTAAACGGATATGCAAATAATTTAATGTTGGGGCTGGTGGGGGAAACATTGGCCAGTTTATTAAATGTGAATGTTTAATTTAATATCAGGGTTGGTGAGGGGGCATATGTCAGTTTATTAAATGGAATGCTATTAATTTAATGTTGAATCTGATGAGGAATAAAATTAGTCTGTTTAATAAATGGGAATGCAATTAATTTAATGTCGTGGCTGATGGGGTTGGGTATGTCTGTTTACCAAAGGGGAATGCTATTAATTTAATATTGGGGCTGGTTGGGGGTAAGGGGCTATATGGAGGGAAAAACAAGCATATTTATTAAATGTGAATGTTATTAATTAAATTCTGGGGTGTTTAGTCATTGCTCGACTTTCCAGGAGGTGAATAGTAACTATCTCTTTTCCAAACAGGGCCCCAACGTGCTAAGCAGCAACTGAGTTTAAGACACTGGCAGCAGCGGCAGGTAGGAATGTCCCCCTGTTGGAGTGTTCTCCCGCGTGTTTGGGAAAGGGGCACCACTGCCAGGCCAGGCGCTCCCATTAGGCAAGGTTAGGCACTTGCCTAGGGCGCCGGGCTCTGGAGGGCGCCACAGATTAAAAATGTCTTTAAAACTGTGCGGCGACCGCTGACCATACCTTTCACGGCTGCCGCACAGCTTCACATACATCCACAGGGAGGGGGGGAGGGACTATTGCTCACCACCACCACCGCCTCCCTGCTCCGTCTCCTCCCCTCCACTCACTGACTGACTGTCGGGCGTGACATCATCATCACGGCCCAACAGTGTCAGTGAGTGGAGGGGAGCAGACGGAGCAGAGAGGAGGCAAGTTAGAAGCAGGTAAGAAAAGACGCACATTTTCAAAATCGGCGCCACCCACCCTGCACACTTACACACTATTTTGTAAGTGTGCAGGGTGGGGGCGCCGATTTTGAAAATGTGCCGGGCGGGGGGCGCCAATTTTGTAAATGTGCCTAGGGCGCCACGAACCCTAGCACCGGCCCTGACCACTGCTCTGTCTTTCCCAGGGCGCGAAAATGTATTCTTATGGCTCTGCATATAACTTACATATACCAGACACCGATGGAAGTGTGACTCACGCATAAGCATGCTTTCTGAGACATTAAAGTGAAAACAGAAACATTAGTTTAAATCTTATATTACTGGAATTTCCCTGCTGATAATTATACTGCTTGTTGGTGTCACTGTTGCTTTTGTTTCTATAGTGACTAATATGACAGCCTATAAAAACATTTAATCTAAGAGCAATGCAACATTTCACTAAAGAAAGAATTACATATTTATGAACAAATACAATATATGGTAATAATAATAATATTATTTCTCCCAATAGGACTCAAAGCGCTTTACAATTGCAGATTAAAAAGCACATGATACAAAATAAACACATAAAGCATTAACATAGTACAGAAGACAGCATTTGTTTTCTTGTTTGCTTTTTAGAAAATAAAGAAATGCTTTAATAAATAACTGAGTCTTTAATCTGTTTTTAAAGATGTTTATAGTGAGTGCCTTGCAAACTGTACATGATCCAGAGGGTAGGAGCCACAAAGCTAAAAGCTCGGGGCACAAATTCAGTAGATTCTAGGTACTGTAAATAGTCCTTAAACTGCAGATCCAAATGAACAAGTGGAATTGCAGAAGAGGATATCCAATATATTTGATAATTATTTCATCTGTATATTGTGGATGCCTTTCTTCCTCTTCACAATTACCTTCTATTGTCATACTTAACTTATCTAAAAAAAGATACTTTCATACTTTTTAACCGTTACCTTGATGGGGACAGTGACCTGTGGCCAATCAGCGTTAGCGCCATATGCATCAGCCGCTGACCACAGTGCCTTCCTATCACTGCTGGCATCCTTAAGGGACCAACAGCCCACCACCAACCGCCCCATAAATACATTTTATAAACCTACCTAAGCCATACTCCATGAGGTGGAACCCATCCTTTCGAAAAAACTGTACTTAATCCACTGATATTAATGGGTGGATAATAACAAAACTACCCAGGGCCTTGATGACCCCCACCCCCCACTGACCTGTTGAGTTTCTTAACTAACTTCAATACAACCCTCTGGGGGATCGCTGTTCTTCAATCTAAAAGGGGGACTACTGCGGACCAGACTGATTAAGTGGTCATCCATTTAGCTTTCATAGTCTTCAAATTTTGCTGAATGGTAAGTATTAAGTCTAGGGATTTCCCTTTCCTGACATTGTTACCGCCCATATGGATAACTAGTATGTCTTGTTGTCCCCATTGCCCAATTTGACGGGTCAGCCATGGGAGTAAATCATGCCTACAGAGGTAACATCTACTCATCCAATATATCTCTACTGGACCTGAGAAAATGTAATACGTCTCAGCTCTTTCATGTCTGGCCACCCAGAACACATAGGATGGCCTAAGTTCCAAATGTAATTGGCTAGCTTCAAGGGACCTGTGAACAAAAATTACATTTTGTCAGCTACCAGCAACAAATGTTACACTGTATGGTGAAAATGACATCCACTTAATTGGACTCCAAAGGGTTGTCCTGAAGCATCTGGGAGTGAAAGAGGTGGTGAGTGCGGCAACCCATATGAAGGTAACAAAACAGGAAAAAAACCCTGTAGGCACGTAGCTAATCAGGCCTTGATCCAGGGAAATAACAATAAAAATCCCTTCATGCCCTTGATAAAAGCTACAAGCAGCAAAGCCCAGGGTTATGGAGGGCGAGGGGTTGAGGGTGGGGGGGGGGGATAACAGACAGAGCAAAAAAAGAGCAAGAAATCAAACATTGGTCCTGATGTATTTCTTGTATGCTGCTGATTTCCACCTACCAAGGGTCTTGATGGCTGCTACCGATGAGCCAGCCAAGGCAGCGGACGTAGCTGCCCCATTCTGAAAGGAGTGGGTGCCATACTGGGTCGGGTCTAAACTCAACATTTTTAAAGTTCTTTTAAATAGTGCATGAAATTGAAACTTTGTGAGTGGTGAACTATCTAACTGCACTAAAAACAAAGGGCTATTTTGAGGTCTCACCCCATTTAGTTGTTTCGTTAAGGTTAGTGGGAAAATCTCAGTCGATATGTGTGGGCGTTTGTGAATCCAGCAGTCTCTACCAGCTTGGTCCGTTTTAGACTTGCTAATTTTACATGTCAGCTGAGTCTCTTGATTTATGATGTGTCAGGCCAATAAACCTGATGATGTATTATGCTTGGACTGCACAAGAAGTTTGCAGATCCTAAAGGCCCCTAAAAAGCAGGAGCAAATGCTATGCGTAACAGCAGAAGTTTGTATTTATCATGCGCCACCAATTGTAGAGAATAGACTAACTGACGCAAAAGCTGTAAATCTACGGGTCGCCTTGTGTCCTCCGGCACTGGTTTATCCAGTGGCCAGCCTTTTAGAGCCTTAGATATGGTAAAGTTCTTCGCCACATTTGCAGCGCCATTCAGGCATGTCATGAATGATATACCTGCTAGGGTGGTAGCCATAGCTGTCTTGGATGCCCCCTCCCTATATAGTTCCCACAAGCAGGTCATCATGGCATTGTTCTGACCTGAGTCCCTCGTGAGCTTAGGAAATGTGACCACAATGCTATCACACTACCCAATAAGCTCATCCAGTGGACTGGGCCAACAATCGTTCCACAAGTCCTGTTATGCCAGCTGATGATCTGCCAAACACAAGATGGACAAGGGGTGCCTGTGGGGTTAGCATTCGGAGCCAAGGCCCTAAAGCGTCACCATTAAAAGCACGATAAAGCAATGCTGTTCTTAGTCCCTGGGACATGACGCGCATTAAATGAGATGTCATGTTCTAGGCAACGCAGTATGAGCTGTCACAGCAGAGCAATGGCATAAGGGGACGATGCGCTCTGTTTTTGATCTATTGAATAACACCCAGATTGTTGCACCAGAAAACAATGTGATGACCCCCTAAGATCAAAGTCCATAGCCCGATTGCTATGATTATTGGGAAGAGCTCTAGTACTAAAAGGTTGGACACTATGCCACACCGATTCCAGGATTCTGGGCAGTGCATGGCGCACCATTCACCATGCAGGTAAGCTCCAAAGCCTTGGGCACCTGATGTGTCTGTGTATAGATCTAGTTGATTGCTAGATATAGCGGGCGTAGGCCATATGCGCTTGCCATTAAATTCACAAAGAAACCTTAGCCAGACCTGTAGGTCGACCTTAATTTCGGAAGAAAAACGCACCGCTGCATGAGGCCTGGCCATTCCTGCTGTGGCTCATTGTAGTATTTCTGCAGAAAACTCTGGCCATGGAGATGATCCGACATGCAAAATTGAAAAGGCCTAAAAGGGACTGTACTTGATGTAAAGCTATCAATGGTGCTCCCTGTATGTCAGATATGGATTCTATTATACTTTGTATTTTTTTTTAGAGAAGCAGATAACAGCCTGCTAGGGTGTCAATTTCTATCCTTAAGAAAGACAAGCAAGATGTTGGTCCTTCCATTTTGTCATGTACAATAGGGACGTCTAATAACAAATAGTGCTTGAGTTGCTGCTAGTGTGTTATTGCACTGAGGGGAGCCCACTGAGCCTATTATTATGTACCTGCCTGTACTCACTTTTCCCCTCCATCCCTCTCTTTCATGCTGTACCTGAGCCCCCAGAGTTATAGTGCTTACTGTTACTTGTACTGTGCTGTTTCACCTTGTACTGTGCCATTGTTTGTCCTTGTACGGCGCTACGGATACTTTGTGGCGCCCTATAAATAAAAATTAATAATAATAATAATAATTATCAGGAAGTTGTCCAAATAATGGGCTATTCCGTAATGCCCAGTCCCTGCTTGAATGCACCAATGGAGGAAAGAACTGAACCTCTCAAAGCATACACAGGTGATTGAAGAACCCATAGGCAGACAACGGTTGAAGTAAAAACCATCTGAAACCCATGAATCTAAAGGACTCGGGATGTAATGGGAACAGACGGAATACAGATACAATGTCTAACTTGGCTAGTAGGGCACCGAGACTGAACCCTTGTACTAGAGCCAGTGCAGTTTCAAACAACTGAAGGGGGTCTATTGCATCATTCACCAAGCCACCGGCCGGGTACAAAAGGTGTTGAATTAGAAGGAATTTGCCCACCGTCTTCTTGGAGACAACCCCTATTTGGGAAAATACTATGTTGGCTAGGGGCGGGTATTAAAAGAGGCCTAACATGTGGCCTAACTTGACTTCTTTCATTATTTTTTCAGCCAGTACCTCAGGGAAGATGTATGCTGATTTTAAGTTCCGAAATATGGGTGGATTTAGAGCCCCTGAACTGGATCTGAAATCTGACATGGAAGCCAGTTTTCAAGAAGATGACCGATTCCTGAAAAGGCTAAGCCATTTGTCTAATGCTATTAGGTAAATTGGTGAAGGTGCCTTGACGTGTAGTTGCTACCAGAGTGCCACGTCCTCTACCAGCATTAGGGTCGGTCCTGTGGCATTCTCTAGTGGGATGTGGGCCTCTGCAGGTGGAACACGTGTGTTGATATTTGCACGCCGTTCTACGAGAGCAGGATCCTGAGTTGAGTCATAACATCTCTTTTTGTTGGGGAGAGATGCTGTCGCCCTCCCCGAAGCGTGAAAACTGACCTGCTGAAATTGTGGCATGAATAGTAGGTCGCATCAGCTCCATCCAGGTTTCAATATCCTTGAAATCTAGTGGAAGACTGGCCCAGCTGCTTATCTTCTCTCTAAACCGTTCATTGTATGATCACCATATCATAATGAACATGTAATTAATAAGGTGTAAATAGTGCCAGTTGTCCGTGCATTTGCCTGGCCTGTATTCAATGTAAATGGCTGCGAAAACACAGTAGCCGTTCACCCATTTGGAGAAGGATCTGTATGTTTCCATGCCTATGCCATTCTTCTCTCAAGCTGCAGCTAAATTCTTTTTGCCCATGTCTGTAATTGTGGACATGTCCATGAAAATGCCTCTTATCTTTAGCACTGGGTCTGATCCCACACATAAGTGCCGTGTTCTCACACCACCCCGTGTCACTGTTGCGTGTTCCTAGTTGTGGCTCTGAACCTTGGTTTGTCTTGGTCGCTTGCTTGCCTAGCAACTGAGTCTGGAATAGAATTAAAAACTTCAGTGTCTGAAGAGTCCTCGCTAGTGCTATCAATTAGAGAGCAAATGTCACGTGTAAGGTGTGTAATAGGTAAAACGCCCTCACCGATAATGGCAGCTCCACTTGACTCATTCGTTGATCCCGTTGGGACGTATCCTGTTGCCTGCCAATCACTGCTTCCGCCCCCCTGTCCTGGACCTTCTGTTGTTCGTTGGGGTTGTCTGGAATCAGGAATATTCGGCTGTCTCATAATCTGGAACAAGAGACACGTTAATATCTGTTGCAAGATGGCTAATCACATCACTTGTGTCTACTTGGGGCCCGGGGAGGGGAGCTAAGGTCCTGGGGTGGCTATCTTTTGACCTGGTAGTTGGGGACTGTGGAGGTGAGTGACTCGTGCTTGGGGATTCAAGGATCTAGAATGGTCATCACTTGTGGCTTGTGAAGTTGAGGTACCGGCAGCTGGCATGGGGTGTTGGACCCTATATGTCTGTCAGAGGATGGGGGAGTTGAGTAGGGACCAAAATGTTTCAGCATGGAATCTCTGTGTCTAACCGGGTTAACTAAACTGGTCCCCTCTACAAATTGCTGGTGGAAAGGGCTATTGAGATGGATTGTCCAAAAGAGTGTCATGAAAATCAGCAAACAAATCCAGTGGTGGACCATTTTGGGCCTACTCCGTGAAGGGGAGGTGGGCAGTGTAGTTTGGTCAAGAACTGTGATCCACAACTACTGGACCCAGTCGACTCATGCATTTCTGACAATTGTGAAAATAAGGAGGGGGATAGATCACGGTCATAGCTTTCACTGTGACTGCTAAAGCCCCTTGTGTTTTGTACTGATGAGCCAGGTAACAAGTTGAAGTGTTGACTTCACCTTGGTAAGCACATCATTGGCACGAGTCGGGCTGGGGAGTTGTGTCTACTGGTGGCCATGAAGCAGGTAGTAGTTGGTGGAAATAAGCCCCACTATGGGAGGAAACATTACTGTACGCTATGGGTGGTAAGCAATATAGTGATCTATGTGCTGAGGGGGTCATTATAAAACTGGGCTCCCCATGCAGATCCTCTAGAATTATCATGAGAAAATGACTAGGAGGAAAATATAGCTGGAGGGAGGCAGGGCGGGACAGCTCACAACTGTCCCTGATTCTGGCTGATATTGGAGCATGTCCCTGCTCCGCCGACTGGAAACAGGTAAGTGAGAGGGCTGAGAGGAGAGGGAACAGAGGCGACTACACTGGCCATGCCATCGCCAATTGAATCTATCAGCGATGGCTGTGCCTGCTCGGGAACCACAAGATGGCCCCAATGAGAAGGGGGGGCATCTCTAAACCTTAAGGGGCGCAGAACAATCCTTTTAGGATGGGACATGTTGAAACTGTATAGAGAGCGAGAGGGAAGAGATGTGGCGGAGATGGACAGGGGAGAGAGTTGACTAAGGGTGAAAGAAGGCGATATGACAATGAAAGAATAAAAGTAGATAAAGGAGGGCAATCAAAGCTGTGACAAAATAACTGATGAAAAACAGAAGGAAACAACAAAGAGGCAAAAAAACATAAAGATCCTGTAACGAATACAAGTCCTTTCTCTCTCCTGCCACGTCTTCCCACTGGATCTTGTGAAGAATGAGGCAGACCAAGCAGCCAGAGAGGAACTATATAGAAATCCAGGACACTCTCATCTTCTACTATTGGTCGGCCTGGTACTAAGAATATTAACTCTTGCAGTTAAGTGTAAGTTTAAGTACTCTCTTGTCATAAATAGAACATTTCAATTGCATTTATTATCACACATAATATTGGAAAGGTATATTTGGATTATTATTATTATTATTATTATTATTATTATTATTATTATTATTAAACACTTAATAATTCATGTATAGAGATGAGCAAAATCACTGTAAAAATTTTGGTCACATTTCTCACAGCAGAACAGCCCATTGGGCAGCAGTGCAGTCAGGGGAGGGCGGGCAAATTTTTGCCCGGGGGCAAGACTCGACTCAGCAGCCTATTAGCAACATTTTAAAGGAAAAAATGCAGTGTACCGGGCCCCTAAAATATATATATATATATATATATATATATATATATATATATAAATAGTGTGTGTGTGTGTGTGTGTAAAAAAAATATAAAAAAACGTGATTATATATATAATCACTTTTTTTTTACATATATATATATATATATATATATATAGGGGTCCCCTTAACTTACCTTAAGTCCGATCATCTTCTTTTTTCCGCGCCGCTGAGTCTCTTCTGCCCTCTTCCGTGCTGTGGTTGCAGTGAATGCTGGGCGTGACATCACGCCCAGCATTCACTTTGAGCACAGCACGGAAGAGGGGACCAGGGAGGGAGCCGGATCACCGCTAATGTGACCGCAAGGTAAGTATTTAAAAAAATATATATTTTTTTTTTTTTAGGATTCGGACGGGCCCCCCTTGCCTGCAGGGCCCCCGGGCACCTGCCCATCGTGCCCAATGGAAGAGACGGCCCTGACCGGCCCCCCAGTCCCCCAACCCAGCCTGCCACTGTGTGCAGAGTTCTGGCAATACAATCATAATCATCATCATGTTACATGGCATTATTGGCTTAAAAATATAATCATCTCTGCTGTACCAAGATGATGATGATATAGATAAGTTGGATATGGACATTATTTAGTGGTCACTGACTGCACATCATACAGGCTCCTCTGTTTTTGGGAGTTTGCTAAACAGACGACAAAAAATATAACATTGAAAAAAGGTAAATAAACGTTTGTTAATGTTGTCCTTTATAAATTAGAACAATCTAAGTATCATGTTTTCCTGAAGGAGTGGCAGAAACCAGGCAGCTGTAGAAAAAAAAATTGATCAATCCTACAAGTAGGAAGTCAAAGTTGAATTTGATGCGACATTGAACTACATGGTACTGCCATTCATTTACAGGCACATTACACAATAGCATTGTTCTGTAATGACAGTTTCATTTTAGAACATTTATCACAACCTATCTTATCCACGGCCGTAACTAGGGCTGTGCGGTAGGGGAGACCGCCCAGGGCGCAGTTTATGAATATCTTAGGTTCATTTGGTCAAAATTGAGGGCTAGGGGAGCAGCATTTTTGTTTTCGCCCCAGGCACTAAAATTTTAAGTTATGCCTCTGATCTTATCATATTTACAGACCACCTGACCAACATGATCTCTTCTACTTGGTAGAAAATACCAATTTAATGTACCATTTAATTTACTATTGCAGTTACCCGTGTTGAATTGTTGAGAATGTCTTTGTTTACATTTATTTAGTCCAGATAACTGTAATAATAAATTAAGTGGGAAATGTGGGGGCAGATATTTCCATGGGGGGGGGGGCAAAGGGGGAGAAATAACACCTGTGCTGCTGGATCGATCTGCTGTTGTCTTTTTGTACAGCACTTTTGAAGTTTGATCTACTGGCAATAACTACTAGAATCCTATTTTAGGGTGCGAACCATGACTAAAGACTCAGTGCAGTAAATATCTCATTTTTTTTATTGCTGTTTAAATGGTCATTGATGGAGCTGACAAATTGCGTTGTCTCATTCTTTTTGCTAACTATTTTGCAAGTATTTTGTACTCAAAAAAAATAAAAAAGCAAAACTAATGGGATTGGGAATTATGTGCAAAAATGCAGTAATCAACGGCAAACAGACATTTATTTTCATTCTCTAACCTGTATTATTGCACAGTTATTTACGATTGTTTGCTGTTGGTTACTGCACTTTTCTCTGTTCACACCTTGTTAGTAAATAACCCAAGTTGGAGAGTGTGCAGTTGTAATGCCAGATTTTCATGTGACACTTACCTCAACCAACCTTTGTGTACAAATTCAAATAAAAAAGTTACTATTTATAGCTGAATACACACCACACAGCACTAAAACAAGTAATAGTATACAACTTTGAAGCTATTATAAATTTAATAGACAAAGACACTTTTTAGGGGAAGTTTTTTAATTAGTATTATACATAAACTGAAAACAGGGACAGTTCCTTAGGTTCAACAGATGGATAGTTGGGTGGTATGAGGTGAAGTACCTAGCAGAGCACCCTTATTCAATTACCATTGGCTGTAACTAAAATTTGCTATTTAATTAATAATACTAAAAAACCTACATTGATTATTTATACTTAGTATGAAAATAAAAATGACCCCTTTCTTTACTCAAACTGCCCTTGGCGCCACCCATGAGCTTGTGTAGCAGCTCTCCTCACAGTGACTGGAGTTCAGTGACCATGTCTGTGTATATGACGGTCACTGAGCAACAGTCATTATTTACTTTGCTCTTTCTAGATTTCAGGACTTTATGGATATTGGGGATTTGCAAGCAATCATAAATGCTTTCAAGTCAGAGGGCCAATGAAGCTTGCCTAGTACAATGAGGGTCTAAAACAAGTTATTACCTGGTATGGGCAGGTTATGTTTATAGTACTATTGACCTTGCTGGTGCATTTTAATGAGTGTGAAACTGCTAACAGGAACTGTCACACAGTGAAACACAGAGGCCTCGGTCTCCTGCATTGTATTAACCCCTCTGCTGCCAGAGAGATCTGCTGTTGTGCCTTTTGTAAAGCACGTTTGCAATGTGGAGCAATAGCAATAACTAATAGAATCCTTTCATAAATATGGGTTTGTCTGTGATGTGTATTTTATGTCATTTTGAAACAGATCCACGACTCCATGACTAAAGTCTCAGCCTAGTGAATTTCAAATACTAATATTTTTGAAATATAACAAAAGTATTATTTTATTGTTTAGAATGATTTTTGGAGAGATAGCTGTCAAGTATGAACACATATTATCAGGGGCGCACGCAGGATTGTCAGGGGGGTTTCCCCCCCCTGACCCAAAAAAAACCCTAAAAAAAAAACACGAGAGCTGCGCCCGCGCCTGCGCAGCAGCTCCATTTTCGGCAGCGCTGTCCTATACAGCAGCCTCGGCGCTTTCAAAGAAGCATTCGCGGCGGTGCTGTATGCAATACAGCACTGCCGCGGACGCTTGTTTGACAGCGCCGCGGCTGCTGTATAGGACAGTGCCGCTATGGTGGCCACTTAGTTAGCGCGGGGGAGAGGGGGAGACTCAGAAACCCCCCCTGCGTGCGCCACTGATTTTATATATATATATATATATATATATATATAAAATGTGTTTTATATAACTCTTTTTGCTGACTATCATACATGTGTTTTGTTGTAGTTGTGCCCCAATATAGCGCCACAGAGTACTAAACAAATAAGCATTGCTGTTGGTTACTACATGCTTCCATTTTCGCATCTTGATAATAAATATTATGAGATAAGTCTAATCTTAATAGGTCCATCGCATAAATCAATCATTATAGAACATCTTCACTGTAACAATAAAGAGATTGTAAATTTATTAATGTTTGTTTCTAGGAAACCACTTAATTCTGCAGCACCTGACAGTGAGATGCCAAAACAAAACACAAGATGTATAGGGTAGATGGGGTGTAAACTGAACGAGAAGACGGGGGAGCATGATGTACCCTGTTCCTGAGATCTAGTGGATGTAGTCTAATAACAATAAGTTGCAGCACACAACATGATTATAAACAAGACCTTATTATTGACAGCTTTTACATTGAACAAATTGTTACTGTGTTGTTGTGCTGGGTGTTCTCATCAGGTGAATGGGTGGTCAGCTCATGTCACCAGTAAATAATTTCATGGTACTCAGTCACTCCCCCCTCTCCTTTGCATTAACTATAATGTAACCGCTGTTGTGCTGCCTTTTCTCTGTACTATTTACTTTCCTATCTCTTCCCATTGTTGCTTCTCTCCTGTTCTACTCTCTCTTCTTTCCTTTCTTTATTTCCTC
Organism: Mixophyes fleayi; assembly: GCF_038048845.1. Taxonomy (NCBI): domain Eukaryota; kingdom Metazoa; phylum Chordata; class Amphibia; order Anura; family Limnodynastidae; genus Mixophyes; species Mixophyes fleayi. Next base: position 336,270,378 of record NC_134402.1, read on the forward strand.
TTACTTACTCTTCCCTTGCTCTCCCCCCTCTCTCACACATGCACTTTGTGCAGAGTTGGGGTCCAAAGTTCAGTAACTTGTGAAGCGCAGGGATAAATATGAACCTTGGAGGATTTACTCTGCTCTGATGTAAACAGAAAGAGACAAGGGTCCCTTATCTTCTATGTCTCAGTGAAGACTGTCCAGGGGGTGACCACTTGCAGGTTGTGGCCGCAGAGCAAGAATTTTTGGGGGGAGGAGGAGACAGAAGGTGGGTAGAGCATGGGCTCACGCCTGCTGATCCCTATTACAACCGCAGGATGGTGAGGTGGTAGCAGGTAACACTGAGGATGGCGTCTCAGCTTAGTTACTTGCAGCAGGAACTACTAAAGGCTTTGCTGGAGTCAGGCGTCACTAAGGAGACTCTTACTAAGGCTCTGAGCGATGGCGAAAATTACCAATATCCCAGGGATCCCCTGGACGACATGAGCAGTCTGGAAGATGGGGATCACTGTGTACAGCTGCCCAATGGGCTAGGGGAGCCTCACTTATCAGAAGACGACAGTTCTGAGGATGGGGAGGACTTCACACCACCCATTATTAAGGATTTAGAGAGACTGAGCCCGGAGGAGGCTGCACATCAGAAGGCCGTGGTGGAACGACTGTTGCAGTAAGAGCAATGTGCACTGTACTCTCCATAATACTCTGTCATACACTTGTTATCTTATTTTCTATACTTTGGTCCCAGTTTCCTTTTTTCTCTTTTGCCCACCTGTGTACTCTCTTCCCTTTTTTTTAACCCTTCATCATGGGTGTCTCTTATAACACCACTCGTACAGAACCTGTTGTCCTAAAGCTTTGCTGATGTTTAGTCCAGATGGAAAGTGTTAGAACTGTAGTGCTGTGTAGTCACAGACATGTATAATGTAGTTTGTATCCTCAATAAAATGCACGGGACAAAAATGTAATGCAGGTAGACTGTCAACCAATTCTTTGCTGTCTTTTGAGAGGACTGAAGTAAATTTACACCACATTCTCTGTTCCTAACTCCAATCTAATCCAGGTTCTCAGTAGTGAGTATTTGCTCCTAAAGGTTCGACCCCAACTCCTCTACTTAGGGCACCGTAGTTCCAGCTGTACATTCTTTAGGGTTCTGAGTTATGTTCCTCCCTGTGGGTTCGCTCCACTGTATGCTGTCCATTCTCCTTAGGACAATGCTGATCTTCCTCACCCTCTAGTTCCTACGTTCTCTCTCTCCTTACGGTGCTGTGGGTCCTGTGCTGAATCTCCTCAGGGTACTGTGGGTTCTCTTAATTAATGGGGCTCAGGGGGCCTGGGCTGGTTACTAATTATCCAGGCCCTCCATAATCTGTGCATTTATAAACCAAATGGCCTCTACCTTTTGTGATGATTAACTTTGATGATTAACCACTCTACTGCTACTTTGGACTGAGATGGCAGTGATAGTGCTGCACCAGACTACAAAACAATAATGTTCTGCTTGATTGCTTGTATAGGACAAAACATGCAGCTGGGCAGATACGTCTGACTAAATCCCTCTCCTAATTTGGTAGCTGGCTGGTTCAGGTTTTGCAAACGTCAGTGGTTATGGAGAGACATTTGCTAGTCTTTTGCTTTAAGAAATCCCCTTGTCTAATAGCCCTACAAAATCTCCTAGGGAGCCCACTCTTACCTCTATCCAAGTCAGCCTTGTATTCTTGGTCCATTTGCAATATTTCACTTGTTCTCTGGCTAGCAGCAAAGTACTTCAGCCCCATACTACCAACAGCCACAGAATGAACAGAGAGACGGTGTCTGTCCGTTTTGGGTCTACTGAGATAGAAATCTCTTCATATGAACTTTCCATTTAAATTGGTTAAGGTGCTATAAATTATCAACCAGCCTCTTGTTTCCTCTGAGTTGATAACTAACTAACTGGGTTACTTATTGTTCATGGAACAAAAGGGAGGTGAAAACGCCCTTAGAAATGACCTCTAAGGATGGGAAAAGGGGCTGAGGGGCATCAACAGTGCCCAGAGATGTGAATGAATAGACAAGAAGATGCCAGGGGCTGTATAGGTGATATGTGTGACCCACTCAAGAGACTATAAGGTCTAGACACCTGAACGTGGCTATTAACAAAGCTTTATCAGAAGGCACCTAATTATTACTCTTATGGTGTGCAGAGTCAGTAATGATTTAGGCTATATTTGAATACACCAGAAGGCTAAGTATGTCATTAATCTTAATACTGGACAAACTGCTTACAGCTTTTGCAAAGGACCCCCATAGAGCACAGGTGGCCCCTTGGTCTGTGTGTCGATATCTATTCCAAGCACATAGCAGTTATTGTTTGCATACACCTTGGACTTTGTGCTCAGATAAGCTGGTATCAGTAGCTGAGTGAATCACCATTTGGTGATGGGGGAGGTGCCGCAATGTGTATACAGGTGTGTATTTGTGCATAATATGGAATATAGATCCACTTACAAGACAAAATACAGCTTTATAAAAAAATAAATAAAGACGTCAGGCCTAAAAGGCACAGACTAAAAAACTTAAATGGGATACATAATACATATCATGAAATCACCACATTGTTTGAATGCTTTGTGCTATACGATTCTGTACTTATTTAAAAACCAACATATAAACTTCACTGTATGTCTAGAACATTATACAAACGTGGCCTAAGAATTTTATTTCCTTCTATATATAGTTTTACATAGCTCAATAACTTCACTGATGTCAAGAAAAGATTTAGTGCTAGTAGAAGTATTTTAACAGGTATGGGGATGGGACCTATTGTTTCCAATAACCGTGAACCCGCTTGCAGTGGAGAGCATTTGTGTTGTGGTGCCATATTTCTGAGGGTGCCTGCTCCATTTACTTACAGTCACAAGTGCAAGTATTGGTTAACCACTGCATGTCAAATGCAATTACGTTTGATATTTGGTGTCACTGGTGTTTAACACAATGCCAGTGGGTAATTAGCCTTATTGGGATATATTCCCTATCCATAAATTTTCCATGAAACAGGTTGGCTAAAAAAATATTCTGCTCATCAAACAGATGTGCCTTCATATTTGCATTTATTAACAGAAGTTGTATCTATGGCACAGTCTTGATAAGGAGCCCCGTGTTTGATATAATATCTGAATGCCTCAATAAAGCAATAAAATAATGTTTTGCATTAATGTCTACTCGTGAAAATTGATTGTTAGTGCTGCCTCTTACTTTTCATGTATTGAAATTCTTATATTATTAACCAAGGCTTTATAAAATAATTCTCAATTAGAATAGTTTATTTTCTCTTGTTTGGCCAAATCCACTCCATAAAGTAGAATATTTGTTTGTCATTACAAATCACTTTTGAACTATGTCCGACTTACTGAGAAAGACAAGTTGTAATGTACCTTTAAACATCCCATTTGTCTCCACAATAATGGGTTTAACCATCACATTCCCACAAAACAGCCATGAGATTCTAAAAACATATACTATAGTCTGCCATTCATGTGATGCTGGAGGAAATGGTACAGTTCTTGTAATATATTTATTGCAAGGGAGACTTCAGTAAGGTTGGGAACACACTACATAATTTTCCAACCAATGTGTTGTTTACAATGATTTTACCCATGACAAAAAACAAAAACACAACAAAAAGTCCCGATCAGCATGATGATTCATGTGTACACACTATACATGGTTTAAAAAATTGACCCTCAGATCTGCTCTCTTCAACTGTCGTAACCGTCAGCTGAAAAGATCATGACTCGGTAAACTCTATGGAGATCCTGATCATGAGTGTATACACACTGCAGGACTGGAAGAACGTCGATCCATAGCTGAACGAGATTTATAGTTCTACTGAACAATCACATCAAACGATGATCTGTGCTTTCCTTGTTCATTGCTGGAGCATACACACTAATGCAGTGTTGGCTAACCTGTGACATTCCAGGTCCCAGCATACCCTCCCTGCAATAAGCTGATATATATTGACAAAGCATGCTGGGACTTGTAGTTTCACAACACCTGGAATGTCACAGGTTAGCCAACACTGCACTAATGCAATATTGTCCCGAACAGTCGTTTATCATTTGATTGACCCAATATTTGGCTGAAAACACTGTAGTGTGTAGCCAGCATAAGGAAGCTAAATAAATTCAGTTTGGGGCTGTGTCTGAATAAAATACTAAGGAATGTTTATAAATGTTTATATGCGCAAGATTAGTTGGGAGTGTTCTGTTCATTTCTGGATAAGTTAGTAAACTAAGGAGTCTATTTATCATCCAGCGGCCGAGGAAGCTTAGTCAGGGCCGCAACTAGGGCTGTGCAACAGGGGCGACTCGCCAAAGCACGATGCTGAAGGGAGGCACAGTTTATGAATATTTTAGGTTAATTTGGTTAAAATTGAAGGCATGGGGGGAGGCAGTTTCCTTATTGCCCCGGGCGTTAACATTTTAAGTTACGGCTCTGAGCTGAGTCATACTCCGCTCCCTGACGATACTAGTGAGCATACTCTTACTGCTTCGTGCTTCTGTGCATGCGTGACCTGGCATTGCCAGTCCACAGATGCACAGTGGAACTGGACTCCATACAATACAAACAGCAATAAAACCATATTTAAAAAATAAATAATTACCTTGGACACAGGTGTGAAAAAATGCTTTATTTAGCAGTAAGTGAACTGCAGCGTGGCTACAGTCACAAGTCCATGGTAAATAGGCTTCAAAACATGGGGAAGGTTTAGCTGAAAAAACCCAGCAAAACTCTTAGTCAACAGTAACGCCTTATTTATCGAGAAACCCTAAGGGCTCCCAATGATAAATAAGGAGTCCTCCAGGCAGAGTAGGCCACCCATCCAGATCCTGCTTCGGTTTCTTCTGAAATGGGCGGGACTTTCATGGTGTGATTCGATGCAAATCGAGTCATCTTGGCCTGCCACCCACTACGAGATGACGCAAATCGCGTGGTGCCACAATTTGTTTTGTCACACACGAGGCATTTGTCCCTTGGGGGTTCAAAAAGTAGGTTAGTATGCAATTGTTTCATGCAGTCGGACTACAGCTTGCATAACTTAAATGAAAGACTAGAACACTATTCCTAACAGGAGTTTCAAGCATTGTGAGTAAAATATTTTATTTGGAGGGGAAATAAAATGAAAAGTGACTGTTAGGAACTGCAGATCGCTGCTGTTTTCATTTTGTCTGCTGCAGTGTTGTTGTCAGCCTGGGTGTGATCACATGACCTCCTCTCACCTGCAGCTCACTCTGATACCTGCCCTGATACTACTGCTTTAAATACCTGTCAGTTTTACTGAGCCTTTGCCGGTTATAGCGTTCACACACTTGCTTCTCCGTGCTCCTGGTCCTGAGTATATCCTGCTGCTCCTGTCTGATACTCGGTTTTGACCTCTGCCTGTGACCTGACTACCCATGTTCGTTGTCTGGATAGACTTTTCGCTTGTGACCCCGACTATGTATATCGCTGCCTGGACCGACCCTTTGCTTGTTGTTGTTTGACTTTGCCTTTCGTCTGTGAGACCACCACCCAGCCACAGGATCGTGGTCCCCGCTATCTGCTCCATCGGACGCACTTGTGTCAGCAGTGTTTCACCATCCAGATCGACAGCTCAATCTTGCTCCGGCACCTTCCGTTGCACTGTGTTGTGCCCCAGCTCCATTCTCTACTCTACACTGCCAAACTGTTATACTGGTGGAGCTTGGTACTACGTCCTATTGCAACTTAGTATATTCTGGTCCAGGAGCACCCTGCATCCCTGTTGCCATAGAGATCGCTGCTCAGCATCCCACTGCCAAATCCTTTTTGATGCCCACCTACCTGAGTGAGGTTATCTATACTCGAGATTAAATCCTGGGGACAACCTAGTATCGGCGAGCATTTTTGGTTCCATGGGAAAGGGGGTTGCTAAAGGTGAAGCTTTCGTCAACAACAGGTTCTGATAACTTAACTCATGGAAGCAGTAAGAAGGAGTCACTTGGTAAAACCAGAAATCATGAGGTTCTGGATGATATACAGCGACTATAAGAAGTATTCACCCACTTTGGCATTTGTACTTTTCGATACGTCATTGAATCAAAATGGGATTCTTACCCACTGATCAGTGCAACATAAACTGCAATGTCAAAATAAAATAAAAAACTGTAAAAAAATTTCCTATATTAGTTAAAAATGATAAACTATTTTCTGTGAACAGGCCCTCAGTAGGTTAGTGCATTTCCTAACAGGCTAGCTAGCATCTGTGACAGAGTTATAGTCTTCCATAGCAGATGTGGGAGAATCTATCCATGGGACAGCAATAGTCCAGGCACTTCACACACCAGTAAAACCAGCGTTAAAGAACACTCGCATGAAATCTCATGCCAGAAAGCATGCCTGCAGCATAAAGATAGACTTTAAGCGTATCACCATGCGGTGGAGACATCACTCATCATTATCAAGTTGAGGAAAGATGACTGGTATTTTAAAATAGACTAAAAATAAAATAATAATTAAAAAACTGGCACGCTCTGGCAGACATAAACGTCTCAGTTATGCTGGAATTGTAGATTAAAAAGTGCTAGTAAGCCTGAACCCTCAGGGAGGTGTTTGACTTGTCCCAATGGGACTATGGGGCACATTTATCATTATTCACATAAAGTGAAAAGGATTGAACTACTTCTCACATTTATGTACAGCCGTGCAGAGAAAGAGCAGTTCCGAAAAACTGCTGTTTCAGTGATAAAAAAAAACATACTTACCCCCCTCTTCGGAAGCGCTGTCTTCGGGTCTTCTCTTCACTCTTCAAGTGCGCATGTCCAGTTCCAAGAACTGGACATGCGCACACAGATCCCCTCTCTGTCTCTGCAACGATAGTTGCAGAGAGAGAGCGCTGAGTGACAGGGAGGGATCATGTGATCCCTCCACACATGCGCTGTCCAGCTCTGCTCTCCGGAGCAGAGCTGACAGCATTAGATTTCCTCAATTCGGATGATGTACGCCAGCTGCAGCTGGCGTACATTAACATGACAAGTTCCCGAAAAAAATGTTTTTTCGGGACTTGTTAGATTGCGGCCAGGAGCAGTCACCATTCTGTTGAATGGTGACTGCTCCCAAAAACGAAGAGGAGTACAAAGCAGCAGATTACCATGATATCTGCTGCGATGCCCCCTTAATAAATTTGCGGAGAACACTGTGGGACCCTAATTACCCGTTAAAAGCACTATCGTGCTTTATTAAATATGCCCCTATATCTTTCAAAATGCACATAGAATGTCTCTGTGCCTAAACCATACGGAGATGATGTATAAACTGCTCCACAGGCCCTATATGACCCCTACTAAACTCCATAAGATTTGGCCCTCACAAACCAAGGCCTGTTTGCACAATTGTGGAGTGTCGGGGGACATATTCCACATATTTTGGGGGTGACCAATTGCCTGTTTCTTATGGTCTACAGTGTTGGCCCTGGTTTTGAAGGTTACTTGAATTACTCTCCGTCAGCCCGGATGTGACACTACTCTACGTCTTTTCCCCCCAGAGCTTCTTGGAGGATCGTTATGTAATGAGTCAAACATTAATTGCAACTCAGGCTGTTATAGCTCAAGCATGGAGAGCTCCTTCTCTCTCCCCTTTGTCCAAAGTTATTTTTGTCCAAAATTAAGAGTCCTCAATCACATTGTGGATCTGTGAGAAACACATACAGACTGATGTCCTGCTCCTTACAGTATATCATACTTGCCTACTTTTGAAGGCAGCTGTCCGGGAGGGGGCGTGGCCACGCGTGGTGCGCCGTTAGGCTCCGCTCCTGTCAATCTTAGACAGTTTTAACCAATTGCAGTAGGGGGCAGGGCCACAATGGCACGTTTAGCCCTGCCCCCACCATCTTAAACAAAGGCGACAACTGGATCCGGGATTTTTGCCTGCTCTCTCGGGAGTCCGGGAGAACTCCCAAAAATTTGTGAGTCTCTCGGACATTCCGGGAGAGTAGGCAACTATGCAGTACATTCTAGTATTCCTTGCTGGAACAAGTATTTATGCTACCTGTACACAGCAGTTATTGCCATAAGCGTAAGGCGAGCAAAAATAAAACAAAAAGTACTCAATTGTCATTTAAATACAAAATAAAATAATGCAATTTTACACTATTCAACATAGCTGGAAAGCCACAGGCAGTTCTGCCATCTAATTTCCTTTCATTGCCATTTGTTTTTTCATAAATCATTAACTTTTTCAGTGCCAGGTCAATTAACTTTTCTCTCAGTCAGTGTGCTACAGGTGATTGCAACAGGAATGCAAGGAAATTACACTGGTTTTACCTTACAAGTCATTTGGTTTGATTAGTAGGAACAGCATAACTCACAAATAAAATGACACAAATTCCTAACGGGTGTAATATGTGCAGATAACTGGATGGAGATGGATAGCTAAACAAAACATTCTTTACATAGTGTAAAGATTGAGCAGAAATAAACGTTAGTGTCATAGGACAACAGAAATCCAAACACTTCTGGGTGAAATACAGCTTTGTACACAAGTCTATTTCGGGTTTTTCTTTTTTTTACAAAAAGGTATTTTGATTTTCACATACAGCAAAGCAAACATATTAACAGGCAAGTTGTGGGTACATGAAGGTAGCAATTGAGCAAAGGGTATTAATCAAGACAACAAATAGTATAAAACACTATAGCGCTCAAGAGCAGCGTAGGAGTCTAGGTGGCCTGAATGCCTGTTTATACTCTTTGCAAATAAATGTATGGTTTAAGTATAACGCAGGAAAACAGAAGGAAGGAAAGGGCAAAGGAAACTGAGACTGTCTCCAAAGTCCCCTTTACATGTTGTAAAGAGGGGGGGGTCCAATTTTTTCCAATGACTAGTGATAATGCACCTGGCAGCAATGAGAATCTGGACTGATAATTTGTTAGATGGGTTTCATCAGTATGCTCAAAATAGGCTCAAAATAAAGAGCCAAGGATATTTAGAGATAGGTGTTAGAGTAACGTTGGAGATAAAGGTAGCTATATTGTCCCAGAATTGAACTATTGTAGGGCAGATCCACCAGATGTGATAGAAGTAGTGCTGGTCCTGACTGGAACCGGAGTGCTTGTCCAGACTGGAACTGGAGCGCTGAACCAGACTGGGACTGGGATGCAGTCTGCGCTCTTTGTGCAGAAATCACTGTATAGACTTTAGACTGCTAGAAACCAGGTTGGGGTTGAAAGAATCAACATTGCACTGACAACAGGTTAGGACTCCAAGAAGTCCTTATTTTAGTAACTGCTATCCCCTGATTGGAGGCTGCGGTCAGCTGAGATCAAGCAGCACTCTGACTGGCTGAGAAGCAGCATGTGACTGAATCTAAGATGACAGCATCCATGCACTGGTCTTGGAGGGATCTCTGGAGTGGAGACAGACTGGGCAGCATCCTGCCTAGAGATCTGAGACCAGCAGAGCCTGTGGGTCGCAGGGACAGCCAAGAAAAACAGCAGAGGGTTAAGTAACAGGACCTGAAAGTCTGGTGCATAACAGTACTAACAGCTAAACGACAAAAATCAAACCAGTACGACCAACCAGATGAAGCGATGATCGGCACTTTGGGACGACTTTGGACCATTGGGTAAGTTTACACACTCACAGATATCTGGCCAATCAGTCGTATATCGTCTGATTGGCCCGATAATCAGTGTAAGGTGTACCCAGCTCTACTAAGGTCGAACGGCATAACCAGATACTCGTAGTGACCGGAATGGGTATTAAAAGCCGTCTTCCACTTATCTCCTTCTCTGATGCGGATGATATTATATGCCCCACGAAGATCAGTTTTGGTGAAGATGGTAGCACCTTTAAGTTGGTCAAAGAGGACCGAGATGACAGGGAGTGGATAGTTGTTTTTTTTTATAGTAATCCTGTTAAGACCTCTGAAATTGATACAAGGATGTAGCCCACCATCCTTCTTAGAAACAAAGAAACATCTGGCTCCCACCGGAGATTTTTAAGGCCTAATAAAACCTTTTTTCAAATTTACCTCGACATATTCATGCATGGCCTTATTCTCAGGACCAGAGTGTGAATACAGCCTTCCTTTAGGTAATTTAGCACCCGGAATTAACTTGATGGCACTATCGAAATCCCGATGTGGAGGCAGAGTGTCAGCCGCTTTTTTAGAGAATACATCCCAGAATTCACGGTACTGAGGAGGGAGTAGTTTGGAAGTAGGCTGCAGAATCCGAAGGGGCAAACTCAAACAAGTCTGAGAACATGAGGAACTCCATTGGGTAATTTCCCCTTGAGCCCAATCTATTACAGGGTTATGAAGGCGAAGCCAGGGATGACCCAGTATTAATGGTACAGACGGGCAATTGATGAGGTAGAAAGACAAAATTTCTGAGTGAAGGGTTCCCACTGTCAAACTATAGGGGGGGTGTTTCACACAAGAACTTGCCACCTGAAAGTGGCCCTCCATCTAAGCCACATACAGTAATAGCAGTACTGATACTCTTGAAAGGAATCCCACAAGAATTGGCAAATCCAATGTCCAGAAAGTTACCAGTGGCTCCACTATCTATAAAGGACGAAATATCAAAGGAACGAGCATTGTAAGTGATATGTGCAGGAACCAAAATTGCATTTTTTGGAGGAGATGATCTGCAGGCCCAGGTGAACCTCCTCATTAGACCCTAGGCCAACTTTTTTCCCAACGTATTGGGACAGGAATGGGAAAAATGTCCTTTAATGCCACAATAGAGACAAAGACCTTGGGTCCATCTCCTGTTTTTTTTCTTATGCAGAAAGACGGTAAGCTCCCAATTGCATAGGCTCTTCCGTGTCCATTGATGCAGGAACAAATGCCGTTGATGAACAGGAAGGTACCTCATTTTCCTCCTTGATTCGTCTATCAATCTTAAAAGCAAGCTGCATAAGATTTTCCAGAGATGATGGAGAAGGATACTGTACCAAAGCTTCTTTGATCTGCCCCAACAAACCTAAGCGAAATTGACAGATCGTTCCAACCGCTGTCAGTAGACCATCGCCTAAATTCGGCACAGTATTCCTCAGCGGAGCGCCGAGCTTGCTTCAAGGCCCTAAGGTGAGCCTCGGCCGTTGCCACCTGTTCTGGATCATCATAAAGCAGGCCCAAGGCATTAAAGAATGCGTCAATGGACTGCAGAGAAGGACTAGCGGGAGCAAGACTGAACGTCCAGGGCTGGGGGTCACCTTGAAGGAGGGATATTATTATACTGACCCTTTGCTGCTCCGAACCAGAAGAACGGGGTCTTAACCGAAAATAGAGCTTACAACTTTCTTGAAAATTGCAAAATAAAGCTCTCTCGAGAGAGAGAGAATCGGTCTGGCAGGTTCAACTTGGGTTCTACAGCAGGTGCCAGGGGAGCTTGCTGGGCTTGAGAAGTCCTGGAGGCTTCCTCTTGCGCAGATAAACAATGCAATAGTCCTTGGACCATCTGTGATAAAGTTTGGATCTGTTCTTCCAAGACTTGGGCTGGAGAGAGATTTGTCCCGTTATCCATGAATACTCCTCTCCAGTAAATTCAGTGGCCGGTTATAATGTTAGGGCCCGCGACCACTAAGATGAGCTTTTAGAACAGATAGTGTTGAGGTCTTCACCTTTAACAGCCGCCTTTCCCGTAGAGCTTTATGTGCTCACAGGTACTTGGATGCCCCCAGGTCTTAAACTCAGTGTAGTAAAAGCTCATCAATGATGCCCACAGCTCAGATGGAACCAGAGGCGCTAGCAAAGACTGCAGCGGGTGGTCAGAGACAGAACGAGGTCAGGGGTCCGTAGCAGACAGGCAAGTCGGTATCCAAGTTCCCGACCATGGCCTTATCTGTGTGGAGTTTGTATGTTCTCCCCGTGTTTGCGTGGGTTTCCTCCGGGTGCTCCGGTTTCCTCCCACACTCCAAAAACATACTGGTAGGTTAATTGGCTACTATCAAAAATTGACCCTAGTCTCTCTGTCTGTGTGTCTGTGTGTCTGTGTGTCTGTGTGTCTGTGTGTGTGTGTGTGTTAGGGGATTTAGATTGTAAGCTCCAATAGGGCAGGGAATGATGTGAATGAGTTCTCTGTACAGCGCTGAAGAATCAGTGGCACTATATAAATAAATGACGATGATGATGATGAGAGGTCAGGGTTACAAGTGAAACAGCGGAGTCCAGTATTCAAGCCAAAAGGTCAGGACAACAGGCAAACAGGCAAGGTCCAAGGTACAGGCAAGGGTCACAACAGGTGATCAGGCAAACAAAAGTCCAACAGCAGGTCAGCAACAGCACAGGAATGCCTTAAATACCCAAAGCAGCCAATGGGAGCAGAGCACCCCAGCCTAACTTAATCAGCCCCAGGAGGCTAATAACAAAATATTATTTAATGTGCACGCTCCCGGCTAATTTCCCCGCCAAGACACGGCATCCGGCAGTTGCCCTAGCAGCGGTACAGGCCGGAAGCCACAAGTGATTCGTCCGTCATCAAGGAGACGTCCAGGACACCGGAGGCAGAGGAGAGTGAGCCGCAGCGGGTATGGACAGCGCTGAGGATCGTAACAAGTACCCAACCTTTTGTGGGTGGACCCTGGACCTCTTAAGCTTCAGAGAGAATTGTGCATGGAAATACAGACCAAACTTGGAGCATATGCATCAGTGGATTTAATCCAAGCTCTTTATTCTAAACCATAACCTCTCAAATTGATAAGTTACTGCAGATGACTGTGAAGAATCCGTGAATCGAGTATCCTTTCTACTTCATATTCAACTCCTCGTTGAATTTGGATTTTAGAATTAGAGATGGGCGGGTCCGGTTCTCCGAGAACCGAACCCACCCGAACTTTGGGTATCCGAGTACCGAGCTGAGCAGCTCGGTACTCTCCCGCCCATTCCGAATCCAAATCGAGGCCGAACGTCATTGTGACGTCGTCGGATCTCGGGACTCGGTTCTCGCGATACTTCAACTTTATAAATACACGCCTCCACAGCAATCCATCGCCATTTGACAGAGGGAGAGAGCAGGGTGTAGTCATAGGCTAATTAGAGCAGGGACAGAAAATACAATATTGTTCTTGCAATTGCTCTAACCAAAATCGCTAGTGCAGAGAGGAGGATAGAGGTTTATTATTTTTTCTTCATATTTGGCACTCCCCAGCGCTTTTGGGGTGTCCCCCATAATTGTGCATAAATATTTCTGGCTGTCAAAAGTCATATCTGTCAGCAGTATCTACTAAATAATTTTTAGCACTCCTCAGTGCTTTTGGGGTGTCCTCCCTAATTGTGCATTAATATTTCTGGCTGTCAAAAGTCATATCTGTCAGCAGTATCTACTAAATAATTTTTAGCACTCCTCAGTGCTTTTGGGGTGTCCTCCCTAATTGTGCATTAATATTTCTGGCTGTCAAAAGTCATTTCTGTCAGCAGTATCTACTAAATAATTTTTAGCACACCTCAGTGCTTTTGGGGTGTCCTCCCTAATTGTGCATTAATATTTCTGGCTGTCAAAAGTCATATCTGTCAGCAGTATCTACTAAATAATTTTTAGCACTCCTCAGTGCTTTTGGGGTGTCCTCCCTAATTGTGCATTAATATTTCTGGCTGTCAAAAGTCATATCTGTCAGCAGTATCTACTAAATAATTTTTAGCACTCCTCGGTGCTTTTGGGGTGTCCTCCCTAATTGTGCATTAATATTTCTGGCTGTCAAAAGTCATATCTGTCAGCAGTATCTACTAAATAATTTTTAGCACTCCTCAGTGCTTTTGGGGTGTCCTCCCTAATTGTGCATTAATATTTCTGGCTGTCAAAAGTCATATCTGTCAGCAGTATCTACTAAATAATTTTTAGCACTCCTCAGTGCTTTTGGGGTGTCCTCCCTAATTGTGCATTAATATTTCTGGCTGTCAAAAGTCATATCTGTCAGCAGTATCTACTAAATAATTTTTAGCACTCCTCAGTGCTTTTGGGGTGTCCTCCCTAATTGTGCATTAATATTTCTGGCTGTCAAAAGTCATATCTGTCAGCAGTATCTACTAAATAATTTTTAGCACTCCTCAGTGCTTTTGGGGTGTCCTCCCTAATTGTGCATTAATATTTCTGGCTGTCAAAAGTCATATCTGTCAGCAGTATCTACTAAATAATTTTTAGCACTCCTCAGTGCTTTTGGGGTGTCCTCCCTAATTGTGCATTAATATTTCTGGCTGTCAAAAGTCATATCTGTCAGCAGTATCTACTAAATAATTTTTAGCACTCCTCAGTGCTTTTGGGGTGTCCTCCCTAATTGTGCATTAATATTTCTGGCTGTCAAAAGTCATATCTGTCAGCAGTATCTACTAAATAATTTTTAGCACTCCTCAGTGCTTTTGGGGTGTCCTTCCTAATTGTGCATTAATATTTCTGGCTGTCAAAAGTCATTTCTGTCAGCAGTATCTACTAAATAATTTTTAGCACACCTCAGTGCTTTTGGGGTGTCCTCCCTAATTGTGCATTAATATTTCTGGCTGTCAAAAGTCATATCTGTCAGCAGTATCTACTAAATAATTTTTAGCACTCCTCAGTGCTTTTGGGGTGTCCTCCCTAATTGTGCATTAATATTTCTGGCTGTCAAAAGTCATATCTGTCAGCAGTATCTACTAAATAATTTTTAGCACTCCTCAGTGCTTTTGGGGTGTCCTCCCTAATTGTGCATTAATATTTCTGGCTGTCAAAAGTCATATCTGTCAGCAGTATCTACTAAATAATTTTTAGCACTCCTCAGTGCTTTTGGGGTGTCCTCCCTAATTGTGCATTAATATTTCTGGCTGTCAAAAGTCATATTTGTCAGCAGTATCTACTAAATAATTTTTAGCACTCCTCAGTGCTTTTGGGGTGTCCTCCCTAATTGTGCATTAATATTTCTGGCTGTCAAAAGTCATAACTGTCAGCAGTATCTACTAAATAATTTTTAGCACTCCCCAGTGGTTTGCGCTCAGAATGGATTCAAAGCAGTCCACATATGATCTGAATGAGCAACCAGGTTCTGTCACCAGTCCTGATGTTAGTGTTCCCAGTACGTCATCTGGCCAAGGCGATGTCAAACAACAGTGTTTTCAAATTAGTGCAAAAAACAAAAACCAAAAAAAAATTTACTGTATTGAAGCGAAAAAGAAGTGTAACTGAGCAAAAGTTAAGTGACGATAAAAAAAAAATTGCCAACATGCCATTCTACACACGCAGTGACAAAGAGAGAGTGAGGCTTTCACCTTTGGCTATTAGTGGCAGATCCCAAAAAGTTACCGAGCCTACAGTTGGTGCACAACTACTGTTATGCGTCAAAGCCGAGCTGCAAGATAACAGTAAGGCATTAGAGGATAATGTTTGCTCTGATTCACAAATGACAACAATCCCTGTGGAGAGTCCATCCAACAGTGGGATGTCTAATCGTGAGCATTCTGCTGATGTGTGCCTTAATAGCCCGAGTGTAGCCGGTGATACCCAAATTGAGGATGCCACTTTGGAATTAGAAGAGGATGAGGGGGAGATTTGTGTAGGCGACGAGGGCGCTAATGAGGATGTTGATGAGGATGAGGTTGTTTGTGTAAGTCCTGCACCAGTGGCAGAAGTTCTGGCACGTGACAAGAAAAAGGCCATTGTCATGCCTGGGCATAAAACAAAAAAATCCACTTCTTATGTGTGGAATTATTTCTACCCAAATCCAGACAACAATTGTATAGCCATTTGTAGTGTATGTGAAGCCACAGTCAGTCGAGGGAGGGAGCTTAACCATCTTGGAACCTCGTCTATGTTACGCCATTTAACGAGAGTTCATGGCAAAGTGTTGGGAAAAGCTGAAAGTTCTTCCCAAAAGAATACAAGCACTCCCTCATCAGCTAAGACCCTCCGCTCACCGACATACCGACGGCTACAAAATACACCCACCACACCATCCTCATCAATATCCTCAGTAGCGCTCGGAGTTAGCCCCGGCATCCCACTTAAGGCTGGATGACTCCGGCACTATTATTGATTCCTCTGAAGAAAGCGTTAGTCCTGCTGCTGCTGTTGCTGCTGCTGGGGGTGAATCGTCATCCCAGAGGCAGGTTAATAAAATGAGCAGTCCTACATTTCAGCAATTAACTGTGAAACAATCATTTGCGAGGGGAAGCAAATATGACAGCAGTCACCCAGTCGCCAAGCGAATCACAGACGCCATGGCTGCAATGTTAGTGTTAGATCTGCGTCCAATCTCCACAATAAACGCAGCTGGTTTTTCACAGTTAATTGAGGTTTTGTGTCCGCGTTACAGAATTCCATCGCGACACCATTTCTCCCGTAAAGCTGTTCCACAACTATACCAAAAAGTGTGTAAAAATGTAGAGATTGCGCTGAAAAATGCCATTCTGCCCACTGTTCACTTAACCACAGATATGTGGACAAGTGGAAGTGGCCAAACCAAAGACTATATGACTGTGACAGCCCACTGGGTTGGTCATTCACCTTCACCAGCAGGAACAGCAGCAGCATGTACACCACTACGTAACATTTGTCACAGGCAGGCCACTCTTTGTATCACCGGCTTCACTAACAGGCATACGGCTGACAATTTGTTACGCAAACTGAGAGATGTGATTGATGCATGGCTTATACCACTCGGACTCTCCCCAGGGTATGTCATTTCAGATAACGCCAACAATATAGTGCGAGCATTACAGCTGGGTGATTTCCAACATATTCCCTGTTTTGCTCACACCATCAACTTGGTGGTGCAGAGCTTCCTACGAAATAACCGTGAGGTGCAGGAGATGCTTTCGGTGGTCCGTAAAATTTCAGGCCATTTCAGGCATTCAGCCACAGCATGTAGGAGATTACAGCAGCTCCAAGAGCAGTTTAACTTGCCCTGCCACCAACTTAAGCAAGAGGTGGTAACTCGGTGGAATTCCACCCTGTACATGCTTCAGAGGATGGAGGAACAGCGCAAAGCCATCCAAGCATATTGCACAAGTCATGACATTGGGAAAGGAGGGGGGATGTATTTCACTCTTGCACAGTGGGGAATCCTTTCAGTGCTGTGCAAGGTGCTGAAACCATTTGAAGTTGTGACATGTGAGGTCAGTGCAGACTGCTAGTTTGAGCCAAGTCATTCCTTTAATTAGACTATTGGAAAAGCAGCTTGAGAAAATGAAGGAGGAGCTGAAAGCAAGCAATTCAGCAAAGTATGTTGGCCTTGTCGATCAAGTACTTAATTCGCTTCACAATGATCCTCGAGTTATTAAAATCTTGAACTCGGATCAGTACGTTTTGGCCACTGTGCTTGATCCAAGGTTTAAAACCTACATTGAGTCTTTACTTGTAAATGAGCGAGATGTGAACTTTTGCAAGGAGCTATTGCTCAGCAAGTTGGCCGCTGAACTGGGCCTCGGCTTGACGACGTGTCCTCCTTCACTTTCTCAAGCTGTTGCTCGTAAAAAATTAAATTTCCAAAAAAGAAGCAGGGAAGACACAGGGGGCAGACCAGAACAATTTAACATCTGGGCTGGTTTGAAGGATTTTTCAAAAAAATGTGTCACTTTGCCCATAACTCCATCCAATATGAGTATAAACATGCAAAGGATGGTGGAGGATTACTTTCAAGAGGTAGTTGATATGGAAATGTCAGACAGTCCCTTTCCTTACTGGGAAGAAAAGCAGGCCATTTGGAAACCCATGTACAAACTTGCTTTGCAATACCTAAGCTGCCCACCCTCCAGTGTGTACTCTGAATGAGTGTTCAGCACAGCAGGGAACTTAGTCAGTGATCGCCGTAGAAGGTTACTTCCCAAAAATGTGGAGAAAATGATGTTTATAAAAATGAACTACATCTTCCACGAGGAAGGCCTTCACCATCCAAGACATCCAAGCACTGACTGTTCTCTAATGGCGGATTCAAGCGGCGATGAATTGATAGTCTGTGATGATGACGTACACACTGATGAGGGTGAGGATTAAGCTGAAGATGATGCCGATAACATCTTTTTAAAACTTTCTATGTAAGTGTAGGGTGCAATCTACCCCCAAAGAGGAAAGGGACTTGTGGCATTTCCATATCACATACCATCTTGAAAGGCTGCTGTTAGGGCAATTTATCCTTAAGGGTAGGGTGTCATAGACAGAGTGACCCTAAACTGGCTTTGTCCATTTTTCATAATATTGTACAGTCTATAATGGCTGAATTTTTGGGTATTTTATACAAGTGGAGGGGGGCCTAGAGAGACAGAAACCAAACTGGCTTTTTCCATGTCAATTAATATTGTACAGTCTATAATGGCTGAATTTTTTGGTATTTTATACAAGTGGAGGGGGGCCTAGAGAGACAGAGTGACCCCAAACTGTCTTTCTCCATGTCAATTAATATTGTACAGTCTATAATGGCTGAATTTTTTAGTATTTTATACAAGTGGAGGGGGGCCTAGAGAGACAGAAACCAAACTGGCTTTCTCCATGTCAATTAATATTGTACAGTCTATAATGGCTGAATTTTTTGGTATTTTATACAAGTAGAGGGGGGCCTTGAGAGACAGAAACCAAACTGGCTTTTTCCATTTCTTTACATATTTAACTATAAGTGTAGGGTGTAATATACATTCAAAGACGATGGCTGCATTGCCAATATGCATAGATGGAGAGGAAGACAATCTGTTTTGTGTGTAGAATAGGCCTACCAACGAAGAATTAAACTGTTTTTTTGGATGATTTATTACCTCAACAATTAGATTACTTGTCTCTAAAACAGTTGGAGCACTAAATTGGGTTAATTTAGGCCCAAAAACATGGATTTTCCAAAAAAATAGCAAAACAAAACCAAACAAAACCAAAACCAAAACACGCAATGGCGGTTTTGCAAAACCAAAACCAAAACCAAAACACGACGGTAATCCAGATCCAAAACCGAATCCAAAACCAAAACACGGGGGTCAGTGACCATCTCTATTTAGAATACTTAGGGAGTATAGAATGAACCTATACAAGAACAAAGGATTCAACAAGGATATGTGGAAGGAGTTTGGGATTTATAGCAATATAGGAAGTTTGAGTTTGTAAGCTTCTGGGTTGATGACTCGTTCTATGGGAAAAGGACCACTGTAGCGAGGGGCAAACTTCATGGATGGTACCCTTAAGCCTCAGGTTGCAAGTGGAAAGCCAGACTCTATCCCCTTGTATGAGATTGGGTATTGCTTGACGTTTGCGATCAGCAAATTTTTTGTAATTGTAGGAAGCCTGTAACAGAGAAGAATGAACCTCCTTCCATATTTTAGTGAGCTGACCTCGGACTACACGACAACGTGTATTCACCTGTTACTTCGCTAGTAGCTAACTGGGAGGGCCGCGACCTGCACGTCTCTCGCAGTGAACCCCAAACTCCCTTGCGGGGGTCCCTAGCAAAGACCGGAGGTGTTTTAGACTTCGCATCTCCTAACTTAGCAACGCAAGTACCAGCAAGTAAGACCTTCAGGACTAACAAATCCGTCACATAAGATGAGAAGGGTGGGCAGGATTTGTCCCTGCACGCAGAGCTATTGTGGTGGAGGCCAGAACTATGCTCTGATTTTACAGCCACTTTTCTTTTTCAACTACAGCTCATGGGGGTAATTAATTAATTGAAAGTGTTGTATCATACCCAGGGCAAGTTTAGACATGACCTCAGTTCATTATTCTATTTATCAAAAGTAATACATTGGACATGGTGGCTAAGTGGTTAGCACTACTTCCTCACAGCACTGGGGTCATGAGTTCAATTCCCGACCATGGCCTTATCTGTGTGGTGTTTGTATGTTCTCCCTGTGTTTGCTTGGGTTTGCTCCGGTTTTCTCCCAAAGACATACTGGTAGGTTGATTGACTGCTAACAAATTGACGTCAGTCTGTGTGTATGTATGTTAGGGAATTTAGACTGTAAGCCCCAATGGGGCAGGGACTGATATGAGTTCTCTGCACAGCGCTGCGGAATTAGTGGTGCTATATAAATAAGTGAGGATGATGATTGGACACCATTATCATCAGTTCATAGAAGAGAAAATGGTAACATTGATGTCAACATTATTTTTATCTTTAAATCTAGCTACTTGGTGACACGGTTTCCCTTCATCTGCACAAACATCACTTAAGCTGGGAATACACTACAGAAATTTCCACCAACTTTTTATGCCAAGCAATTTTACATGCGATCGATGGTCTGATCGCTCGATCCATGTACTGCATACACACTAGCCTTGTTTAGGACGATAAAAGGAAGAGCGAACGTCCCTTTAGCGACTTTTTACAGCCATGTTGTCGTGAGCAATGATTGTAATTTCGTACTCACTGTTGTGGATCGGTCGGAAGTTTATTATACACACTACACAGCGGAAACGAGATTGGAACGAAAATATTAAACGGTACGACCAACCAAATGAGGCGATAATCGTCCATTTTGGCAGACTTTCGACCATCGTGTCACTTCACACACTGACCCGACTTTTGAACGAGCGGTCGTATGTCGGCTGTTTGAGCCGATTATTGGACGAAAACAGTGTAGTGTGTACCTAGCTTTAGTTACTGCTACTAATATCAACAAATGTGACTATGCAGAATGTAAGCTCTTCTGGGCAGGAACTTCAACCATAATGTATTTTCTCTCCTAATATTGTAAGATGATGTGTAGTATGTGGAGCCATATAAACATATACATACCAGTATCTATGTACAGAATACTATAACCATATTTTTACTAAATATTCACATAGAATTGAAACCTAATCCTAATTATAGAATACCATTTTTAGCAACAGTTTTCTGTAGGCAAAGAAATACCTAAACCAGAGCAATCAATTGTTAAGCTCCTGTTCATATGACCGTGTTAATGTGTATGACTTTCACCTTGTAGGGAGGACTCATGGCATGTGGCCAAGCTGGTGAAATCTTACTTGCAGCAGCACAACATCCCACAGCGGGAAGTGGTGGATACTACAGGACTCAACCAGTCTCATCTATCCCAGCACCTCAACAAGGGTACACCCATGAAAACCCAGAAGCGGGCAGCCCTGTACGCTTGGTATGTGGGCAAGCAGCGAGAGATCGCCAAACGTGAGTAAGAGTTGGGCTCTGACACTTGTATGTGGAACGATATGTAAATGTAATCATGTAGAGTTGGAATGACGACACTTGGGACCTCATCTTTCTCTATTTTCTTGGTGACAGAGTTCACACATGCAGGACAAACCATGATGACAGATGACATTGCCTGTGATGATGTGCCAAATAAAAAAATGAGAAGGAATCGATTCAAGTGGGGCCCAGCCTCACAGCACATCCTGTTTCAGGCCTATGAACGACAGAAAAACCCCAGCAAAGAGGAACGTGAGGCACTTGTTGAGGAATGCAACAGGTAAAGAGGAGCAGGAAAAGTGTGTATAATACAAATAGGAGAAAATGTGTTTTACATGCTAAATCTGCAACAGTGCAAACAAAAGGACTCCGGTATACTGGCAGCTGCACAACCATCTGACCTACATGCACAGAACATGGATAGAGAGAGTTATAACTAACTTCACTATAATTTACATGAACGAAAATGCACCACAAAGACGTATGCTATATATAATATTTTGATGCATGTCCCGTGCTTGTGTATCCTGCACACACATTCTCATATTTTTTTTATGGTTTCCCATATGATTTATCTAATGGACTTACAAAGGAATACATTTACATAGGCATTTTTACAGAAAGGTTTCTGTACAGTCTGTGATAATAGCTGCAACAAACAGCAGTTAAACAGCCCATTTGAAGCCCCACTATTGTTCATGGTGTCTTTTCAGATTAGACCTTCTCCCCTTGTGAGCTAAAACTTCCACCTACCCACACCTACATCTGCACCAATCCCCTTCCCTATTGCAGGTAGAAGTACTTTACTTTCTTATCAATCATTTGTTACGAGGGGATGAGAGCATGTTTTGCAGAAAGGCTTCTCTAGACACACTTCCACCCATGTTCCAAAAATGTCACCATCAATTGCCGGTAAGAAAAAACAAGAGTCATATGAAGCTTGCTGGGTAAATTTGGGAAGGTTGCTGTAGCTATGCAATAAAGCATGTGACTTCATTTTCGGAACGTGTCAAACAAATATCCTACCACAGTACACATACCAAACTATGACAGCCACTACCTACTCAACAAAAGCCATCATTAGAATACCCAGCATATATATTGCCCTCTATGCACATTTATTAGAGGATGAATCCTGAAATTCCTGATTTATGAATATAGCTATGGAACAAAGATAAAAAGGTAGTGAGAAACCTAGGTCAGAAAATAATGCTGGCTAAAAACACAAGTCTAAACTGGTGTTGCAGCAAGGGTGGTATTATAAAGAGCATGCCATATAATCGAATTAATAAAATGATTGTTCTTTAGAACCTGGTGTTAAGCAAGCTTTCATCTTCACCATTGGCAGACATGTTTTGCACAGATAACCCATGCCCCCAATGCTAGTTATATAATGTGCAGATAAACTCTCAATTTCCTGCAATATATTGCACAGATGCCCCCATATCCTGTCTATCTATACTTTTGTTTACATACAGTGACATCATTAAAATGTCATCTAGTCCTCACCAAGTGCTGAAACTCTGATACAAAATCAGAATCATTGACAGTTTGAGTACTTGTTCAGCAGAGTAAATGTTAAAGTTCATGACTAGCATCAGAAAAAGACTGAAGTAGTATGACTTCCATTGAAGGGCAGTCAAGAGTAAGCCCCTGCTCTCAATAAAAAATATTGCAGTTGGGCTTAAGTTTGTAAAGTTGCTTCACAATAAACTTCTTTTCATAATAGAATATTAAAAAAAAAAAAGGTGAAGCTTGGCTGAGATTGGATCATGCAAGAGTACAATGATCCTAACCAAACCCACAAGTAAAAGTCCAAACCTATTAAGATACTGTGGCAGGACCTTACAAGAGGTATCCATAAACAAATACCCTCAAAGATCAATGGGCTGAAGAGGTGTTGTATGGAGGAGTGGGACCAAATTTGTAAACTGACTACACTACTACATTATGTCCAGGGCTGCCAAGAGGAATTCAGGGCCCCGATACAACAAATTCATGAGCGTCACATATGTCCAAGCACTCCTGGCTTTCAGGACATCTAGCACCAAAGTGTAGTATAGAAAAAATGCAGTGTGTACACAAAGAGTTCAGTCTTGGGCTCCACCTTACATTGGGCACAACACTCACCAAAAATTGACATTGTCCCTACTAGAATCACAACATTTCACATACTGTCCTGCTCTCTCCTACCTGTTCTTCTCACTTTCACCACCTGTTGCTGCATGTTTCTTTAGTTGCTGGCTTGTCTGGATCCTGGAATGCTGGGGGCCCTATTTGGAAAAAAAAAATAGCTACATTCCAAACAACCCTGGCGTTAAATCAATACCATCCACGATAAATAATTAGGCCTTCCTCCAGCTCCAATATTACAATAATGTGCCCCTTCATCATCGCCATGCCTTATGATCACACTGCGCCCTCCATGCTGCTTTTGCCCCCTTCATCTGGCTCCCCTTCATCACACCATGCCTCCCCCCCCTTTTTAACCCTGCTGTGCCATGCGCTGACCCGTTTTTTAACCCCACTGTGCCATGCTGCCCCGTTTTTTAACCCCTCTGTGCCCCACCTCGTTTTTTAACCCCTGTCATGCTGCCCCCTCCCTCATTTTTAAACTTCTCTGTCATGCTGCCCCCCCCCCCGTTTTTAACCCCTCTATGCCCGCCCCTCGTTTTTTAACCCCTGTCATGCTGCCCCCTCCCTCATTTTTTAACTTCTCTGTCATGCTGCTCCCCCCCCCCCCCCCGTTTTTAACCCCTCTATGCCTCCCTCGTTTTTTAACCCCTGTTATGCTGCCTCCCCGTTTTTTAACTCCTCCGTGCCCCCCCTCGTTTTCCTCCCTGCATTTACCTTTTCTCCTTTCTTGGTCTGCTCTGTGCTCCATTGCTCCAGACTGACTGAATGCTGGGAATGACATGATGACATCACACCCGGCATTCAGACAGTCTGAATGGAGCACAGAGCAGCAGAGAGGAGGGATGCCGGCTCCGCGATCAGGTGAGTATGTTTTGGGGTTTTTTTAAGCTAGCCTGCTCCCCCCACCAACGACCGAGCCCCCCCCCCCCCCCCCCTGCAAAAAAAAAAAAGCAAAAAAAAAAAAAAAGGAGAGAAAGAAAAAAAAACTTGCAGCGCAAGGGCCCGGGCCCCCTGACATGCCCGGTCCCGGGTAATTAGTACCCGCTCCCCCCCCCCCCTCTCGGTGGCCCTGATTATGTCACGTTATTGCTGGCAAAGGTTGTAGATGTATGCTATATGTGTTTGATGTAAGTGACATCACTGCCATCCACTTGCCAACCAAGAAGTGCTGGCTGACAGGAAATACCTGGCAGGCATTTTCAGTTCTCCGTACATACCACCTCCAATAAACACATGTTCTCACAGCTCTCCAGTCTCTTCTTGATTTGAACTCAGACAGTTCTACATGGTGTCAGAAGCTTGGCTGCGATGATATAAGGACTCTGATGCATAGATGCACTTGTTTTTGATGACACCATCGTGGACGCATGGCTCAAATTCAAGAAGGAATGGCGTGTATACTGCTGTGCTGGACTCTCAGACAAATCAAAAAAGGTACAGGCAAAGACCCTGCTCAATTTACCTGGTGCTTAAGCTGTAGATAAAGCTGACATGTTTGTCTATTCAGAGGGGGAGGATCAGGAGAATGCAGACACACTAAAAACATTTGATGAGGTATGCTTACCAGTGAAACATGTCATAATGGACAGACATGCATTTAACACTGCTTTACAGAGCCCCTCTGAAAGCATCCAGTCATAAGCTGCCAGATTGAAACTATTAGCAAAGAAATGTGAATATGGTGACCTATCAAGTGAGCTTACCAGGGACAGAATTGTGTGTGGGACTTATGATGATGTCATTCGTACGCATCTCCTGCGGAAGAAGACACTGACACAGGATACTGCTATACACATATGCATGTTACATGAGCAGTGCCGCAAAAGTGCAATCGAGTTGAAAAAAGAGCCAGATATATGTGACCTCCAGCGACACGAGCAGCAACAAACACGCTCTGTGAATTGCGGCGGTCGCCAATCCTATGAACGTCACAAATGTCCTACTTTCAATAAACACTGCAATGCCTGTGCTTAACAAAATCTCTTTGCTCACTGGTGCAGGTCCAAAGCTGATGACAGACAACACTACAGTGCACGTTCCAGCAGCCCACTGCACTGAGTCCATAAGGTAGATACACCACCAGAAAACAATCCTGACATCAGTCATCACTTTGAGAGTGTTGACCTCAGGGCTGAAAAGGGTGACATTTACCACCATAGTTAATGAGGAGACAAATAACGGCAAAAATTAAAATTGACACTGGTGCCAAATGCAATGTCATGTCACGTGAACTCCTCCAGTGTACAAACCCCAAGACACCTATTGACTGTTCTCACACAGTGAATCTAATTGCTTACAGTGGCCAGATAATCAAGCCTGTGGGTATGGCCACGTTTCACTCCACAGGTGTCCCATTGCAGTTTCATATTGTGGATAGTATTGTCAAACCTTTGCTAGGTCTGCCGGACAGTATAAAACTGCGGTTATTAACATTAAGTGCTGACGTGTACGTGCTGCAACAGGATATTCCAGAATTAAGAGACTTTGCTGATCTGTTCAATTGCGAGACCTTTGAAAAACTCCCTGTCACATATCACATGTGTCTTGATGAGACGCAATTTGGGGTCTAAAAAGTGGGTGCGTCTTATACAGTGGTAGCGGAGATCCAGGGGGAGGGGGGCAGCGGTACAGTGGCAGCAGGGGGATCCAGGGGAAGGGAAGCAGCGGGGGGATGATTGCAGGGGCTTACTGCCGGTGCAGGGGCAGTTCCTCATACAGTGTGTGCTCCCAGAAGGGTGCCTTTGGCCATGAAAGATAAGGTGATAGCAGAAATAATTCGTATGACTTCATTAGGTGTCATTGCTCCAGTGGTAGAAGCCACCCCGTGGGTGTTGGCCATGGTTGCTGCAGTTAAAGATTATGATTCTGTATGCATCTACATTGTTCCTGTGCATCTGAATAAAGCTCTGATGAGACCGAATCACCCTTCAGGACTGTGGAGCAAGTCATTGCCGACATGCCAAATGCAAAGATATTCATAACTCTGGATGCCAAGTGTGGGTTCTGGCAAATCACATTGGACAAGGAGTCATCCTTACTCACTACATTTATGACACATTTGGGCAGACATGCCTTCCTCTAAATGCCCTATGGCATCTGTACTGGCAGTTAAGTGTTCCAACGCAGCAATGAACACCTCTTTGAGCGATACCCATATGAAATCATTGATGACATCCTCATGTGGGCTCGCACCATGGAGGAACATGACATGCGCCTCTGCAAAGTCCTTCGCAGGATTCGTTAAATCAACATGCAGCTAAACCCTGACAAGTGTCTTTTCAGAGTTACTGAGGTCCCATATGTTGGTCACCTTCTAACCTCAGAGGGTGTCAAGCCGGATCCAGCCAAGATATGGGCCACCCAGCAAATGCACAACCCCACAGACAAGCTGGGTTTGCAGCGATTTCTAGGTATGACAAATTACCTTTCAAAATTTCTGCCTCACTACAGTAACGTCACAGCTCTGCTCCGCCAGCTTTTACACAATAACATTGAATGTTGTTGGTTGGACTGTCATGCTGATGCTATTGCTCTCCTCAAGGTTATGATCACTTCTAGCCCAGTGCTCCAGTTCTTTGATGCACATGTTCCTGTGGTCATCTCTGCTGATGCTTCCCAGCTTGGTCTTGATGCTGTCTGTTTGCAGCACAACAAACCCATCAGTTTTGCATCCAGAGCCCTTACAGACACCTGAGTCATAATACCCTCAGATTGAAAAGGAACTGCTTGCCCTTGTCTTTGCCTGTGAAAAGTTCCATGAATTCATCTATGGACGTCCAGTGGTGGTTGAAACAGATCACCAACCACTGATCACTGTTCACCGCAAACCTATGCACACTGCTTCGGCACATATCCAATGGTTCATCCTCAAGCTCCAAAGGTACCATATCGATGTGGTGTACAAGCGTGGAAAGGACCTCCACGTAGCTGACGCTTTATCACATGCTCACCTTCCAGACTCAAGTGTCCCTGATGCCGACAATGACATGGATGTTATGGAGTTTGATGTCCTCTCCACCCAGCGCATTGAAGAGCTGCATGATGTTACACTCAGGGATGACCTTTGTCAACGGTTGTCGCATGTCGTCCTGCATGGTTGGCAGTCTTCCTCCAGGGAATTGCCTCCTGACCTCAAGTCATTCTTTGCTTTCAGGGATGAGTTGACTATCTCAGATGGCATCCTCTTGTGGGGTCAGCGGTTTTTAATCCCATATGCTCGCCAAGGATTTTATGACCAGCAGGCCCATCAGGGACACCCCGTGGGCCACCTTGCGACGGGCTAAGGAGGCATTGTATTGGCCCTCCATGGCTGCTGACATTGAGTGGGTAGTCCCTGCTTGAGCCCCCTGCAATGCTCTACGGCCCCATCATGGCAAAGAATTGCTCACTCTCCATGGGGTACCTGACCTCCCTTGGTCTATCATTGCTGCAGATCTTTTTGTGTGGAGGGGGAAAGAGCACCTTGTGTTAGTCTATCTCGAACCAACCAGAATATGAATACACTATCTTCATAAACTGACAAGTGCCAGAGTCATTAACAAAATGAAGAGACACTACTCTACCCATGGTATATCATGTAAGCTGCTCACTGACAACGCCATGCAGTTCATGAGTGGGGAAGTTCCAGTCCTTCACCAATGAATGGGACATCTCACGTGTCACTAGCAGTCTGCGCTATCCACAATCTAATGGACTAGCAGAAAGGGCAGAATGTTCTGCAAAACACCTGTTAGAGAAATGCTACAGAGATGGTTCAGACATATTCATTGCGCTCCTTAATTTGAGAAATACCCCAAGGGATTAGCTCCCTTCTCCTTCTCAACGCCTTCTGTCCAGGCGCACTCGCACTATCATTCCTACCACCAAAGCCAAGCTTACACCAACCATTTAAACCAATGTGTACAGTGCTCTGGAGAAGTCCAGGTTATGGCTCAAAGCCAATCACGACAAAACCTCTCATCAGTTGAGAGCGCTGCCCCGGGGCTGACCATCCTCATCCAGACCCCAGTCAGGTTTGACAGAGTCGGGACTGTGCAAGGATCCTCCAACAGGCCCAACAGCTACGTGGTGCAATCTGGCGGTGCCTTGTATGAGTGCAACAGACGTCACCTCTTAAGGGTGTATGAGCCAACACCACCACCCCACGGAATACCGCCTGAGGGTGTCAGAATACCTATCAATCTGGACAATGGGTCCTCTGAAGAAGCATCTATTGCAACGCAGGATAGTGCGATACCCCTGACCAATAGTGAGCCCTGTTCATCAAAAAACATATCACTACCCGCTTTCTTCATCATGAGGTCTGGTAGAATCTCCTGGCCTAATACTAAATTCCAGGACTTTGTTATGTAACTTTGTTTCGGCTGCTCTGAGCAGCCGGCCAGCACACTCTCCCTGCCTGTCTCTGCCGAACGGACCTGCACATAGTGTGCAGCCACCGGCAGTAAGCCCCTGCAATCATCCCCCCGCTGCTTCCCTTCCCCTGGATCCCCCTGCTGCCACTGTACCGCTGCCCCCCTCCCCCTGGATCTCCACTACCACTGTATAAGACGCACCCACTTTTTAGACCCCAAATTTTTGGGAAAAAGGTACGTCTTCTACATGGGGAAATACGGTGTGTGTATGTATGTGTATGTGTATATATATATATATATATATATATATATATACATACATACACACACACACACACACATTATATAGTGTTTCTGGTATGCAGTGGTTGGCATCTACCAAAAGTGCTCCATGGAAGGACAGTCAGTGACCCGGCGACAGCTCATGAGTTGGTCTAATGCTCATTGATGCATGCAGAACAAGGGGGACTACTCCATCTGGTCTGAGAGGTGCACAGAGTGCCCATTCTGACCCCTGTCCACCGCCCAAAAGCATCTACAAAGGCAACGTGACCGTCAGAAGCTGGACCCT
Source organism: Mixophyes fleayi (assembly GCF_038048845.1). NCBI lineage: Eukaryota > Metazoa > Chordata > Amphibia > Anura > Limnodynastidae > Mixophyes > Mixophyes fleayi. The sequence continues at coordinate 336,299,511 of NC_134402.1, forward strand.
GGAAGAAGGTGGTCTTGTCTGATGAATCACATTTTCTTGTACATCATATGGACGGCAGGATGTGTGTGTGCGTCGTTTACCTGGGAAAGAAATGGCACCAGGATGCACTTTGGGAAGAAGGCAAGCTGGCAGAGGCAGTGTGATGCTCTGGGCAATGTTCTGCTGAGAAACCTTGGGTAGTGGCATTCATGTGGCTGTTACCTTAACAATGTTTATGTAGGTGATACGTGTCAAAGACCAAGTAAACACCTTCATGACAACGGTATTCTTTGATGGCGGTGACCTCTTTTAGCAGGATAATGTGCCCTGCCACACTGTAAAATTGTCCAGGAATGTTTTGTAAAATCAAGTTTGAGCCCTGGAGGCCCCAGCTCGCAACTTACAAGATTGAAAGAATCTGCTGCTAATGTCTTGGTGCCAGATACCACAGGACACCTTCAGAGATCTTGTGGAGTCCATGCCTCAACACGTCAGAGCTGTTTTGGCATCACAAAGGGGACCTACAAAATATTAGGCAGGTGGTTTTAATGTTGTGGCTTATTGATGTATAAATCAATTGAGCTTGGTGGGACAGTACACCCATCATCTCTGAATCCATTCACTGGGATCAGAAACATGATGGGAAGGCTTGCCGCCTATAAGGAACATTGTCTATTCCAAAGGTAAAAAAAAACCAAAAAAAATAACTTCAAACCCTTATGTTATAAAAGCAGTCCCAAAATCCCATGTACAATATAAAACATAAATGAAGCCAAATCGAGCAGTACTTTAGGAGAAAAGAAACAAAAAGTTTAAAAGAATGAAAAGGGTTGTTCAAAAGTATTATTAGGTGGATCCACTAACCCAAAAAGCTAGGAGCAGTTACAACAAGGACTATGACTAGGGCGGGCATTTGGAATGCGCTTGGTGAACAAGTAGGCAAATAAAGAAGCCGTGCAGGGCTGCACACAAACTACAATATAAAGTTTATAACATGCAATAAAAAGGTTTAGAATACACTCAAACAATGGTATTTGGTAAACCTATGCCGTCATTGTCATTGCAAGGGATAGCATATAAAATATAGGGCAGCACAGTGGCCTAGTGGTTAGCACTTCTGCCTCACAGCACTGGGGTCATGAGTTTGATTCCCAACCATGGTCTTATCTGTGTGGAGTTTGTTTGTTCTCTGTGGGTTTCCTCCGGGTGCTCTAGTTTCCTCTCACACTCCAAAAACATACTGGTAGGTTAATTAGCTGCTATCACAATTTACCCTAGTGTGTGTGTGTTAGGGAATTTAGACTGTAGGGACTGATGTCAATGAGTTCTCTGTACACTGCGGAATTAGTGGAGCTATATAACTGATGATGATGATGTCCACGATTCCTACCTAATACTTAACTACTAAGAGGTAAGTGACTAGACAAGTATGTAACACATGGTAGTAGATAACAACAACAAATTATAGAGCTGTATATACTTACTTAAATGGATAACATGTTTTAACCAGTTCTTAATCATCTGGGCATATTTTCAAACACACAACAGCATCAGAACCACAGTTAGGTTAAAAAGTAATTGGCCAAAGAAATAAAGATTTAAACAGAAACATAAAATGGTCCGGAGCATGATCCTTACTCATCTCCCTGTCCACTTCTCTCCCGAAATTATCTGCCTTCCCTCTTTCTCTCATTAGAACATTGACTTATTTTGTTGTCTCTACTATGGTCAACAGATAATGCGTTTTATATTCTATTTAACCTACTATTTATGTTAATTAACGGTTTTAGTATAATCAGAAAAGTTATTTATTATATTGCTTTATTTATAAAAGACCAACATATTATGCAGCACTATACATTGCGGGATCATGATCCAAATAAACATCATACAATAACATGAAAGAAAAAGTAAAGATGGCCCTGTCCATATGAGCTTACAATCTAGGTGGTGTGTGGAAACCAATATATTTATGGCTAATGCTGTGAATGCCATAAACTACACTTGCTGTTAATTTGCTATAAAACACTCCAATGAAGATAACCAGGAAGGGATGACAATTTCTTTGTGTTACTGTACAGTCATTTTTAGGTACATCTGTCACATTTGATGTGTAAATGCAGTATGATCAAATATATAAACAAAGGTTTTCATCCTTAGGCATTGTTACTGCAGGATCAATGATAACCCTGATTATGCTGTAATAAGCACTACAGAACATTTTGATTTATGGTGTCGGTCAGTGAACAGAACCCTCTTATGTGTCAAGCAGAAGCCTTGGGACATTAATACTTCGTGACGTTGGATAATGATGAGTGGATCACCACTGATCAACTTGCTTATAGCTTTAAAATTACATTTGTGAACCACAAATTTGTCTCCTCCGTCACTGGACTAATACAACATTTTCATGCAGACAATGAAACAGCTGTGACCTGCTTAAATATTTTTATGCCAGTTTCTCAGAAAAAAAAAAAACTTCAGGTGTTAATCTGCTCGCCTCAATCTTTATCCCCCAGGGCCGAATGTCTGCAAAGAGGGGTGTCCCCATCGCAAGCACAAGGGCTGGGCTCTAATTTGGTGACCGAAGTGCGAGTATATAACTGGTTTGCAAACAGGCGCAAAGAGGAGGCATTTCGGCACAAGCTAGCGATGGACACATACAATGGTCAGAGTTCTACATCTGCCCACGATCTCCCTTCAGGCAAAGTAACTGGTAGGTGGAGTATGAGCTTCTAACATGACCCATTGGCTGTTTTGCATTTATGGCAATATAGTGAATTTTATCTCACCACAGGTCGGTATGCACAAGACTCAATCAATGAACGCGGGACCTCTATTTTGACCAGCCAGAGTGGTCTATCTCCTGGTCTAGAGCACAGCCACAATCTTATGAGCAGTGACAGTAAATTAGTCCAAACAACAGGGGGCTCTCTTCCACCAGTCAGCACATTGACTGCCCTGCACAGCCTGGACCACGGACAGCACAGTTTCAGCCAGACACAAAATCTCATCATGGCTTCACTCCCCAGTGTCATGACAATTGGCACAGATGCTACACTTGGACCAGCATTCAGCAACTCTGGCCCCTCAACATTAGTCATTGGTAAGAAAAAATGAATTAGAGGCTAAAACTCAAACATATCTTTTCTTCAAAATGAAAGATATAGCTCAATATTAAGTCTGTACTCCATGTTCTATAAAAGGCCTTAAATATATCTTTTGGTACTCATAAGAACACAGCACGAGCACTTGTCAAAACAGTGAATGCTAGATCAATAAGACAAATGTATGGTATGGCAGTTTTAACAAATCCCAGATGCACCATAAATGTACAATATTGCAATTTTGTCAGGAAGCAGTATTATAACATTAACTGAATTGGTTTCTCAGGACTTACATCACAATCTCAGAATGTTCCTGTGATAAACAGCGTGGGCAGCAGTCTGACCACCTTGCAGCCTGTCCAGTTCTCCCAGCAGCTTCACCCTTCACACCAGCAACCATTAGTACAGCAAGTCCAAGGTCACATGACACAGAACCCCTTCATGGCCACAATGGCTCAGCTTCAGTCTCCACATGGTAAGAGACTAGTCAAGTGCAAGTAGATTGCTTTTCTACACAGAATTTCTCACCAATTTGTTCTTTTCTGCAGCTCTTTACAGCCACAAATCTGATGTTGCCCAATATGCATCTGCCAGCTTCTTCCCACAGACCATGGTGATCACAGACACATCTAACCTGGGAACACTAACTAGTCTGACCCCCAGCAAACAGGTAATGACAAACAACACATTAATGGTCAATAATATTAAAGTGGCACAAGAGAAAATCAAAAACTCTCCCGCTGTTCTTGCTGTGTGACAGATAGACATGTTGTTCAAAATTTCCAAAGACGATATTTCTTAATTTACAACTGGGTTAAAATGTTCTGTCCAATTATACTATTATAGCTAGGAATTACCTAATTTTGCAGTCATATAGTTTCCTTATGCAAAGTTGAGACTGTTGTCTAAAAAAAGTGTAAAAAGCAACCTTAATAGGAGTAATAGCCAGGAATTACACACCACTCAATCATAAGTGGGTAATCACAGTAAAAGCATAACAGTACAATCTATGTCATTTGCTAAAATAAGGACAATGTTATACTATCAACAGATCCATTCTCTGCACTCTAGTGCACAGGGAGATTCTCAGAGTTCCCAGGACTCCAGCATCTTGCATCTTGCTCCCAGTCACCGCCTCTCCTCTAGCCCATCAGGTAAGGATAAGGACAGGGGTAAGAACCAGCTTTCAGTATACTTACTGTAACTCTAGAACAGAATATTTGTGGTTCAAGTAATTTGCATTGGGACATGTTAAAAATAAAAAAGGGATTTTTGTTTGTATGTACCATTAAATATCTTTCTTCAAAGTTCATGGGGCGCACAGACAGGGTTATATTCCACCTCTAGGATGCAGGGCAATGGAAGAAAAAAACATATTCAGACACATCTTCTCTCCTATAACCTTCCGGCTCAATTTTCCATTAGCTCAGCTAGGATACAAGGACAATAGGAATAGAGTAGAACAAAAAAAAGTGCGTGTACTGGAAGGCTAACAGGAAGAGGTGCTGAAGGCCCAGATGGGGGTGTGGAGAGGGCATCCTTCATGTATGTCAGCCAATCAAACCAACTATCTTGAGATACTCCCATAGAAGAACATATTACAGACTTTTAGATCCATATTGGGGTGGAAGGAACAGTCTCTCTTGGGCAGCAGAATGATTAGAGTAGAAACCCCATCCCCTTTGGAGCTTTGGGACCAGGCAAACATTCACCCCTCCATCCATCCCCAAAAGCCCTTATGTAGTATCATTAAAGGCTTTCCTACTAACTGGGTATTTGGGAACCAGAAGCAGGAAAAATAACGATTATAATTAATTTTGTAATATATATCCTGCTCCCTCAGAAATTATGTTGAGCATGGAGTGAGACCAAGCATTTGCAAAGTGATTCCAGGTCACCCTGTAACAAGTGGAAAAGACCATTAATTAATGAAAATACTTTTCCAGATCTGCCCATTGACCAGATACCAACTTGTTAAAGATCTCATCCAGGGAATAATGACTGGCCTGCGAGTCAATGTCCTTTACATAGACTGGAGACTGGTTCTGGTCTTTTGGATGTTCAGGGTGGATAGTACAGCTCTGATAAGTTGATAGCCTCAGTCACTGAAACTCATCGGACTTCAAATGGGCAGCTGAGTTTTCCTGGGCCAAAGCCTCATCCCTAATGCTTCCTAAGAGTCTAACTGAAGGGGAGAGATGGAGCTTGGGTTTTGTCAAATAAGAGGCCTGGAAGTCCTCTACCTTCATATTCTTAGACAGACAGCATTAAGGCCTGTGCCCTGGTCTGTTCCACGATGGCAGCGAAAGACTCTTCAACTCATCCCACCAGCAGAGGGAAACAGGAAGTACTAACCTGAGTGAGCAATTGACCAAGCTCACTGGGGCTCCAGCATCCTGGACAGCATGCTATCTGAATCTGCAACTTAGCGCAGGTAGAGCAGAGAGGCAGCTATTGAGCACAAACGTGCATATGTACCACCAAGATTTAGGAGCCCTTGTGTTCAGCACAGACTCCTGAAATTTGAATATTCTACATCCAAAAAAGGGCGATGTTCTACCAAACCAAACACTATAAAGCAACAAACTAAGCACAATCGGTTAGTTTAGGCTACTAGATTCAAAGAAATGAGGTGTCGGGGAAGGGGGGTATGGGAGCAGTAGAAAGAAAAAAAAAGTACACTTCCCCAAGTTGGCGGTTGTCCAGTGAGAGCAGAAGTCATTCTGTCATGAGCATCAGTGTTCCTGGTGTAGGCTGGATTGCTGGGTGGCTGTTGACAGGAATTAATGATAGGATCTTCACCCAACAGCAGCCTATTTGACAAGACATTCAAACAGATTGGTAATGCCCTCCAGACATTACAGGCCTGATTCATTAAGGAAAATAAAGCAAAAAAGGAGTTACTTTGCACCTTGGCAGAACCATTGTTACAATCCAAGAGGAACAAATTAGTTTATTATTTTGCACATAAGTGAAATACTGGCTGTTTTTTCATGTAGCACACAAATGCTTGATAGCTTTTATTTTTACACTGAAGTTTAAAGTTGATCTAGGACATGCCCTATCCCAACTATAAATCTGTCTCCACATTTTATTTTATTTTCACAGAACAGAAGTGGGTCAGTTAATATGAGTGACATAGTGAAACAATGGAATATTCACCATCATCATCACCATTTATTTATATAGCACCACTGATTCCGCAGCCCTGTACAGAGAACTCATTCACATCAGTCCCTGCCCCATTGGAGCTTACAGTCTAAATTCCCTAACATGCACCCGGAGGAAACCCATGCAAACACAGGGAGAACATACAAACTCCACACAGATAAGGCCATGGTCGGGAATTGAACTCATGACCCCAGCGCTGTGAGGCAGAAATGCTAACCACTTAGCTACCGTGCTGCCCGTATTGACCATATATTTTGGTACTGTATATTCAGGGCTATGAAATGTGGGAACTACACCTAGGGCTAGATTTACTAAACTGCGGGTTTGAAAAAGTAGAGATGTTGCCTATAGCAACCAATCAGATTCTAGTTATTTATTTAGTGAATTCTGCAAAATGACAGCTAGAGGGGTATTCAATTGTTTCTTTTAACGCGCTAAAACAAAAAAAAACGAGCGCTCGAAACAAACTTCATATTATACGGTAATTTTGCGCGCGTAAACAGTTAATACGGTACTTACTCGCTGCCAGCGGGCTGAAGCTCAGGGAGCTGCGAGATGAAATTTAGCGAGTAATTACCGTATTAACGGTAATATTTTTAGAGCGCTCGTTTTTTTTTGTTTTAGCGCGTTAAAAGAAACAATTGAATACCCCCCTAGAATCTGATTGGTTGCTATAGACAACATCTCCACTTTTTGAAACCCGCGGTTTAGTAAATATACCCCCTAGAGTTAGAAACAAAGCACGAAAAAAAAGGTGCACATTTGCTCCTGAACAAACCACTTTGCAGTACAAGATCTGCATGTAGCACATAAATACTGGACATTTTTAATTTCACACTACAATTTAAAGTTGAGCTAGGTGACGCCCACCCACCTAACTCTAAATTTGTCCTCACATTTTGACACTCCCCCACCCCATAGTGTCAACATGGTTGTGCCAAGGTGCAAATATGCTTCTTTTTTTTTCTGTCACCACATTTTAAATTTACCTCCCCCTCCAATGCAACATGGTTTTGCCAAGGTGCAGTTACTGCATATTCCTTTACTCTCCTTAATGAATCAAGCCCTACATGTGCAAGACCCTACATGTGACCCAATAGCTCAGTTTGGGTGGCAGGATCCAAACAACATCACCTGCATACTCTCAACACTGCTGGACACTCTCTAAATGGGGGCATCTAGGGCATGCTGCCTCCCGTTGTAAATGCATTTTGTAGTACATTTGGACAGGTCAGGCCACCGTTCAGCCTTCCCCACATTACTGCAGTGAATTCGGAAGGTTAAACCTGAAAGCTGCAGGGGCCACAGTGAAAACTGTGTCTTCTTCATCATAGTCAAGCAGATGTGGAGGTTAAGGGCCTTGCATGTTGACAGTGGATGGAAGCACCTGGAGAAAGCTTCCGATGCCCCTCCACAATGGTGCCAGTAAGAAACTACAGGTTTTTTTCAGAATTGTTTTTGCAAAAAAACACATTAATCATATTGCATAGCTGGAGCACTGGTGTATTAATTAATGACTGACATTTTAAAAGATCCACATGTGGTACGAATTATTTCACTAGTGATTCTGTGAGGAGACACCTAGGAGCATATTCAATTGTTAGCGTTACTGGCAAAAGTAATGCAGCGCACTTCTATTACAGTCATTACGGTAATAGTGCGCATAAATACCGTTATTACGGTACCTTTCATGCTGGATTTCAGCTCGCGGCTCAGGGAGCTGCGAGCTGAAATCTGGCTTAGTATTACCGTAATAACGGTAATACTTTTAACGCTGTGGGATATTCAAACAATTGAATATGCCCCCTACACTGTTAGCAGTTCCTGTGGACCGGATGTGAGAACAGTGCTGTAAAGATATATCAGAGGATGTAACCCATGACAACTTTCTGAGCATGTAGCACCTCTGATATAGCTAAACACTGACATTAACTGAAAACTTATGTAATAATAAAAATTAAGAATAACCACCTCATTACAGTTGAAAATGTCATGATAGTTCATATGTAAAATGTATCGTTCTTATGTGCAAAGGCTGAGTATACAGTAATTAGACACCTTTTCTGGGGATATCTAGGATGACACAAACATCCATATTGCAATAAATTGTGATAAATTTGTTTGGCGCCCTAGTAGGAAGGTGTAGTGTATGTAATTGTGCGCACTACTAGACCCTAATGGACTAAAACATTTTTGGGTTTAAAATAAGTGTAGTCCCTGGATAATGCCATCTGCTTCTTGCTTCATTAGTCAATGGAGTAATTGGAAAGAAATCATCTACTTGGATTTAAAAAAAAAAAAAAGTTTTTTAGATGCCCTTTCTACATTCAGGTATATCCCCCCCCCCCCAGCCCTTCCCATTATTTGCACATCATCACCATCCTCATGGAACGGACATGGATAAGAATCCAAAGATGACTTCTTTACATTATTAAGTCCTCAACATGTTCAGACAAAGGCAGGATACGGAATATGTTCCACTGCTTGAAGCAATCTACCACTGTTGGTTGCATGCTACTCAGAACTGGTCAGTTCTGTTCCTGTTAAGTGCACTTTTAGGTTATTAGGTGGTGAAATTAGTGGCTTAAATAGTCCACATGCTATGAAGCAATTCCAGCTCGAATGCGTTGGGCGCTACTTTATTGGGTAACTGGTGTCCCAAGCAATAAGTTCTTCGGTGAATTCAATTTCTGTTACACACAGGGTTAAAAAAATAAAAATAAGCATAGCATTTAATTTTAACCCTTTATTTGCAATGTTGCTCTCAAGCAACATGAATTTTGCATTACTTTTATGTAATAACGTTTACATTTTTATCCTTGCCTTGGCAGAGGTGCTCTCAAGCAACATATAAGTGTGTGCTTACAGTAGTCAGTGGTTCCAATATGGATTGTGTATGAATACAGCGCTACAAAACAAATTTTCAATGCTTGCAATATAAAGGGTTAACAGAAAAACAACTTTTATTTTTGCAGTATTACACAGTTGCTATAAGAAAAGCTTAGTAGCGTTATAAAATAAGGTTATGCTAAAACATCAAAGTATTGAGTATAAAACACAGAGGCATGTTTTTTTTGTCTTTTTAAAAAGGAAATTCTTGTGAGATTTTATTTACCACTGACAATGATTGAGAAATCAGAGAATATCAATGATCTACAATATGTTGGACTAGTGCTTAATTAACATTCTGATCTTGTGACATTCTTTCTGGTACAGTGTCTTCAGTCAGCTTGGTTCACTACCAGAATCCCAGCACCACCGAGAGCCACAGCCACCTCCTGTCCCCATCACACAGCACCATAGACACTTACATGTCCACGCAGATGGCATCTTCCTCACAATGAAAGGACTACAGCCTTGGCTCTACCTGCCAGTAGCATACCTTGGACACACTGATTAAAGGATGTGCACAGAACAGAGTTGCCATGTTTAGGCAAAAGATGGCAGGATTAGAGGATGTGAATATCAACACCTTCAGCTGGAGATATTTATACCGGCTTGAGAGAACCCTGCTATGTGGAATGGACACACTGTACCTATGCAGGACACTTAAGTAACAGCTGATACCACTAAAGACTTTTCACCTTTCAATCATTTTATCTTCATATATAATTTGATTTTCTGTGTTTATTAAGCACACAGTGTCTGCATTGGTCAGTCCTAGAGGGAACGATGGTCTACGGACACCTTATCTGTCATTCAGTTCATCATGATTTTTCCAAAACCACCTTCTTTTTTTTCCTTTTAGCCCCATTTTTTTCAGACTCTGACGTTGCGTTCTGATCATCTGATTCGATGTCATCACCCAGTCCTTTGTCTTTTTTTTTCTTCTTCTTCTTTTTGCATTTCTTTTTAATTTGGTTATTGCAGACTGTGTCCATGCTCTCCTCCACTGGAGAGGTTTGCAGCGCACTCTCTTTCAGAATATCTAAGCCGGACACAGCAGCCTCCGAGAACCTCCGTTGCTTCTCTTCTTCACTGTCCTCGCTGCAAGACACAAAGCGGGAAGTGTTAGGAGACCTTTACTCAATCTGCATTTGAAGTACTTAGGGGACAATGAACGGATTAAACCCTATACTCCGTCAGATAGTGAAGCACACATTATAAGCATGTGGGCGAGATTCATATCTCAGACCTTTCGGAAATGCTTAAAAAAAAATAAAAATGCAGGTCTTAGCATATAAACGTCACCAACATAAGTCATTTCACTTCAGAAAATAATATAATGTATATAACATTACTACTATTTATAGAGCGTTACACATGTATGCTGCACTTTATACAGTATAACAAACCGAACAATAAACAGAATAACAAATCTTGTTCCTTAGCTATTATATGTTAGCAAAATGCAAATTGCAGTTACAATATGCCAATACAAATTAGGGGCCTGATTCATTAATGATCTTCACTTAAGAAACTTCTGATTTAAGTCTCCTGGACAAAACCATGTAACAATGCAAGGGGTGTAAATTAGCATTCTGTTTTGCACATAAGTTAAATACTGACTGTTTTTTCATGTAGCACACAAATACTTGATAGCTTATTTGTACACCGAAATTTAAAGTTGATATTTGTGTGCTACATGAAAAAACAGTCAGTATTTAACTTATGTGCAAAACAGAATGCTAATTTGCACCCCTTGCATTGTAACATGGTTTTGTCCAGGAGACTTAAATAAGAAGTTTCTTAAGTGAAGATCCTTAATGAATCAGGCCCTAGATCTTTTATGAAGTTGTTTCTCAAAATCCTTTGATTGACACAGCAAATTGTGTAAAGCAATATGGACTTTCCAGCCATTCCTTGCCATCAGGAGTTCCTTGGTCTTGACACAGACATGTATTTAGATCAAGAGAGTTAAGTGTGCTACTTGTATGGAAAAAGTAAAACCATTGTAATGCTGCTTGCCATGACTTTTGATGCTCCCCCTTCATTCGTTTCATCTTTTAATTTCTTCTCTCCAAAAGTACTGCTGAGTCAAGCCTCATTTAGGTCTTAAATTAATCAGGAGAGTGGAGAAACAACCTCCACTAACTTTATTTGATGCATCATTATTACTATTTAGTTCATATTTATACATTTGTCTACAATTATAGGATTGTGCTTATACATCCTGTACAAAGTGCACTAGGAAGGTGTCTCACTGAAAGTAAAGGCTAAAGCCCAATCCCCACAACTGAAAAAAAACAAAGACAAAAACAAAACTTTCATGGTATAAACAGCTTTGTGTAACACCTTTCTGATTGGTTGTGACGTATGACTTCCCTGCAGTGTGCAGAGGTGGTCACATGACACTGAAGCCAGCTGCTCCCATTCAGTCCTATTCTCTGCTTTATAACAAAGCAGAGAATGAGTCAGGTCAGAAGCAGCTGACTGGGGACCGCGGGCCGCCGGCTGTGCACCACTGATCCAGATTGTCCAAATATATAAACAATGCGAAGAACATCACAGCTCTCAAGGATCAATTGCAATTTCTTCTTTAAACGTGTGCAAGATAGAACATGAAGCAATATGAACAGCATACGTCATACAGTAAACACATTTTAAATAGAGGACCAAAGTGGCGCTGTGTGGAAATATGTCCAACTAGAGCAGGCCTGGCCAACCTGTGGCTCTCCAGGTGTTGTGAAACTACAAGTCCCAGCATGCCCTGCCAGGTTTCAGGTGACTATCTACTGGTGAAGCATGCAGGGGATTGTAGTTTCACAACACCCTGAGCTAGAGGCAGTTTACCCCAGTCAATGCATTGTTGCTAAGTAATAGTATACATCGATCACAAAACAAATATCAGGAGTATACAAATAACATATCAAACCACTAATAAGAAGAAACAGTGACCTATTTTGTTCTAAAAATATGTACTTTTACGCACTGTAGTTCAATTCACACTTATCCTTAAGGGAGAAGTAATAGCACTCTTATTAATATTTATATAGTGCCAGCATACCCACAGTGCTTTACAATTGTAAACAAACACAATAAAAAAGGTTCAATTATAAATTACTAAAAAAATATGAAATATATATATATATATATATATATACACACACACACGATTGAAAAAACTAAGTAACAGCTCAATATTTATATGCATTTATATGTGCAGTTTCAAATTTACGGTTTGCAGATATACGTGTTTATTCATATGGATGAAGTTCTGCGACTAGTGAAAAGGGGTGGTGGTGAGCTTTATTGTTGTGTTATCGACAGAAACAGAGATGTTCAAGTAAGAAGCTTCTGTTGACTGTTAGAAAGATTACTAGTTAAGTATTTTATAGATTGAGTTTCAGGTGAAACCTGTCACAGGACGTTCAAGATGAAATGACAGAAAGACATTCAGTATTGTGAACGAACCCAGATGGTGAAAGATCTGGAGAGAGTAAATTTGTGTGTTATCCTAAAAGAAGGCAACACTAAAACCCAAAAGGGGCTTATTACTTTTCCAAGACAAGTGGTATAGAGCAGTTTTTCTTCAACCTAGTCCTCAGGGCCCTTAACAGTGCATGTTTTCCATATCTCCTTGCTTTAGCACAGGTGTATTCATTACTGACTGACACATTGTAACAGATCCACAGGTGGTATAATTATTTCCCTTGTCACCTGGAAACCTGCACTGTTAGGGGTCCTGAGGACTGGGTTTGAGAAACATTGGTATATTAAGAGAAGAGCAGAGAGCGTGTGGTAATCCACCTAATAGAGGAAGTGCAATGTAGGGGGATCCAGAGCAATAGAGAAATGAAAGGAGTAGTTTCACAGAGAGAATGAGAACCAGTATTCAACAGTGTCAATTACTGCAGGGATGTCAAGCAGAATTAGAAGTAGTGCTCTTTATATTTAGCAGTAATCAAATCACAAACCACCATAGTCATTGCAGTCTCTGAAGTGTTGGGAATGAAAGCCTGACTGAAGAGTGTCTGCGACAGGATGGACCGCCTACGCCACCCTGTCTGTTGCTGCTGGGAACCAGCTGGGCATACATTGCCACCATTCCCTTTCGCTATTCGAAGTGCGCTCTTCTGCCGCAGTAGGAGGGGCTTATAATGCTGCCCCCACTGGACTTCTTACCAACATCCAGCACAGGGTTTCTTCTGGCAACTGTCACTGCTAGGGTACCCCCTTGCTGGTGTACATGGGCTGGTACTCCTGACCTCTTACTATGGATCACGGTTGCTGTGGATGGATCCCCCTGACCTACCACACTGACCAGGGCTGCAGGCAGAGCGGTGGTACCGGAAAAGCTGGGTCCAAACCTCAGAAACAGCCGGGAACGGATTCGATTTTGGGTATAATCTGTAGGTCACAGGATTTTCAGCATGGAAGATATTTTCAAGCAGGGTCTTGAAGCAAAATGATGGTTTATTAGCTCTCCCTGGTTTAAGGTACCAGTGAGCAGGTCAGATGAGAACATAACTTTTAATACAAAACAGTGCTGTTTTTATACACATTTGAGCGCAGCCTCACTAGATAAGCCAACCCCCGTGAGGTCAGAGTTATTTTTAGAACCAGGATGCAATTGGTTTATCCAAACATGGATTTGGATGCAATTCAAAGATAACAATATTTACACTTATCTGTGATATCCTATAACTTGCTGTGATTTCCTGCATCACATGCTATTTACAATGTTCAGAAAGGTTTGAACACTCTGGACAAAAGGCCACACAGTAACGACCCCCTGCTGGGCCTTTGGCCAGAGCAGGCATTTGACACTTCATCAAAAAACTTAAGCTAGGTACACACTACAGAAATTTCAACCAACTTTTTATCCCGAGCGATTTTACATGCGATTGATGGACCGATCGCTCGGTCCATGGACTGCATACACACTAGCCTTGTTTAGGACGATAGAGGGAAGAGCAGACGTCCCTTTAGCGACTTTTTACAGCCATGTTGTCGTGAGCAATGACTGATTTCGTACACACTGTTGTGGATCGGTCGGAAGTTTATACACACTACACAACGGAAACGAGATTGGAACGAAAATATTGAACGGTACAACCAACCAAATGAGGCGACAATCGTCCATTTGGGCAGACTTTCGACCATCGTGTCACTACACACACTGACCCGACTTTTGAACGAGCGGTCGTATGTCGGCTGATTGAGCTGATTATTGGACGAAAACCGTGTAGTGTGTACCCAGCTTAAGTTAGCAATTCCTGCTATCAGACTCCCTCCCCACATATGTCTAATTGGAGATTTCCTCTAGCAGCCTTACAAACCCAAACAATGACACTTCCATACAAAACACATCCCAATGTAACATAAGTGCATTTCAAATTATCCATTGGTGCCTGCACCTCTGATTGAAATACATTTCTACAATAAATTATTTACACATGATCCAGTAACAAATAAGATAGATATAGATATAGATATATATATATATATATATATATATATATATATATATATATATATATATATATATATATATATATAGTTTGGGGCAACCCAGCCTTTTAGCCTTTTGCCTGGAGAACTAAATTTTTCTAGTACGGAAGGAAAAGGGAACTAAGGCAATCACAGATTTTTTTTCTTTAATCCAGGAAGAACAAATCTGCACTTTCCATCAACTGATGGAAAACAATGGCCACAAATCAGGGAATTGGATAGCTTGTATTAAGTAATAAATAGAGAACCCAATATTTGTCCAATTACCTATTACAAACGGATATACAAAAACCTTCTTTTTTTTTTTTTTAGGAATGGCAGAAAGACATCCTAGAGATTGAAAACACACAATAATTGATCATTAGGAAGGAACAATTAAAATCTTAGTACTGCCATGTTGTAAGAGGTACCTTTCAAGACAATTAATAGGGCTTGTATCTCATAGAATCAAATAAAGCATATGGTAGCTGTATCATCTGCATAAATGCCCAAAATATAAATGCCTGAATACCTTCTCATAATATGTGGCAATGCAGAAAAAAATTAGAAAATATTGGGACATGGTAATGGTGTTGATCAATACTATGTTTGATACGATTCTGCGTAAACACCTATTGTCTAGATTATGCTTTAATTTGGACATGTGGACACTGGATAGTGCACCATCTACTAGCTATCACCATAACTATAGCCAAATAAAAAAATCATTCTGAACAGTTGGGACTTCATAAGCTTAGCAAAGGGCATGCTATGAGAAGTGCAAATCTACGAGGAAAAAAGGTTACTGAAAATTAGGTTTATATATAGAAAAACGGGAAGAAAATCAAATAGATATAATGCAGCTGTTTGAATCAGTGGATTGGTTGTCATATAGGCGAATCAGTGATTTCCTCTATTTGTGGTTGGAGTGAGGCTCTTCTCCTCCATCCAGACCTTTACTAGGCATACACTGACTTGTCAAAGCTTTTTTTTCCCCTTTTACTTGGAATGATACATATTTACTGATCTAACATACTGAGCCATAATTCTTTATAACAAGTTGTAAAGGAGGAAGTAGAGGCATTGGATAGCACCAGTGCTAGTTGGCAAAATATTCAACTTTATATTTTATATTATGTTTTCTCTTTTATGTACTATAACGCACCTGATGTTGTATTTTGAAAGTTCAAGTATGTACACTTTTCTCCCTTTTATATTAAATGTTTAATTGAACAAAAAAACAGGACAGAGAGAAATATGCATATAAGTCGTGGACTATGTATATTATCTTTATTATTCTTTTTCAAAAAGTAGTATTTTAATAAGAAGTCATCAAGGAGGGATTACAGATGTTAGTAAAGGCTGGGATGAGCACGAGAGACAGAGAATGACTGATCTGTAACAAGATAGGACCTTGTGGGCAGGTAATTGAGCCGGTTACGATTTCATTATTATTTTTGCCATTTGGTCTTAACCAACCACCAGTTTTTGCCTTTAAAAATAACAAAGATGTGTCCAGTAGTGTCAAAACTAAAATGGCCTCAATTGATAATTTAGGGTGTATTCACTCAAAATACTAGGACAGAGCCAACTGTAGATACAGCCCTGGTCACAGCTTAACAAAATGCTGATCATGTGCAGAGTCATCAAATGCTGACAAAGAATGACATGACTTGTAATTTCATGAGTTACCTAGCTCTGGAATACAGGAGCGGGAGAACGGGAGAGATCATATATGACATGAGTTCCACACACACCAGTCCTTTGAGCAAGAAAGGTAGCGCTATTGTATGTAAGAAATTTATTGTATACATAGCTCTGGAATAGCCTATTATGTCATGTACACCTCAGTCTCCATCATGGGAACCAGACTCTGCAGGAGGTGAAGCTGCCAGTCAGTCACTCAACTTCACTAGATGAAACAAAATAAGCAATCTTCACAAAAGGAAGCAAAAATAAAAGTCTCAAATAGGTCGCTTAGAACTAACGGTCTTTAGCTCATGGAACCAAAATACTTCACTTGGTTTATGGAATTTGGTTTGATGACCTCTCCTACGTATATGCATTTGTTCAATGTTCTGAAATCATGACGCATAATTTTCCTATACAGCCGATTGTACTGCAACTCCATTTTTAGATACTATATGGTTAAGGAACTGAACCATAGGTTATGTACAGATATATCTGCCAAAACCAAGTATAGAAATAAATTGTATATCTCTTTCCAGTTTTTATAGTTTTGAAGGGCGGCACGGTGGGTAAGTGGTTAGCACTTCTGCCTCACAGCGCTGGGGTCATGAGATCAATTCCCGTCCATGGCCTTATCTGTGTGGAGTTTGTGTGTTATCCCCGTGTTTGCGTGGTGAACATAGCAGGTGAGAGTATAGATTCAAGTTTCAGAGTGAAGCATTTAGGAAACATGAGTTACAGACCCTTAGTTCTTACAGACTAAACAGAGAATTTGAGTTATACTTTTATCTGTGAAGTTTGCTTTTTTTTTTTTTCTAAAGATTTCTTCTACGGATAATAATCTCTTGGGTATGGATGTGACTTAAACCACAGGGCATAACAATAAAAGAGAGTCATATTTTTATTACGACAGGTAATACCCTTTCTTACCTTTTATTAACAAGATGGTACCTTATTTTGTGTCCTCTTGCTAGTCTTTTTAACCCCACAGTCAAAGGATTGCTAGTCTTTTTCTTAGCAACAATTCTTTGACTGTGGGGTTAAATTGCCTCTGTTGTAACATTACTCCAGATAACTATCTTGATTTTCTATTTAAAATGTGCTTACTATGACTTCCAGCATATGTGATAAAGGTCATGGAATGTGTATAGCTGCAGGTAGTGGCTTGTGCATTTTGTGCACAAATAAAGCAAGATTCCTAGAGGGCTCTGATGTTCCTCCTGCATAATACTACATACATACCTACATAGTAATACTACATACCCGGAATCCTCTTGAAAAAGTCGAGTGACGAAACGCGTTGAGGGGGATAAGGCGTTTTCTGTGTGTTTTTTCCGTGGATCACCATATCTACCCCGGCCAGGTGGTTTTGAGAGATCCGTGATTACCATCAGGAAAGACTGCAGATAAGCCTATATTTGTTTTATATTATGTACGGGCGCATTTTATATATATTAAGGATTTTATCTTTGTAATAAAACACTCTTATGGATCATATTGATAGGAGCTTATGTTGGTACCCAGTTTTGAGGAATTGTTGGTAGCCTTATTTGGCATACTACACCATAATAGTTTTGCTCTGAGTCCATAGTGATCTGAACTTCTGGAACCATAAGGACTGGACACCAAGGAGTCTATATAGGATGTCGGGAATCTAATTACAGATAAGCTGTTTATTATTTGTCTTTGGGTACGAGGCCAATTCACTTGTTTGCCACATTGAGAAGACTAATTGTTGGTCATTTAATACACTATGCGTGGCGCTTCTCTTTTTGTCTTTTAGATTATATATATATATATATATATATATATATATATATATATATATATATATATATATATATATATATATATATATATATATATATATATTAGATCAGTTCTGTCCCAGTCAAGACCAGGGCTGTAAGTTGTAGACAAAATATGTATTAAATCATCAATAGGGCAGAATAATAATGCAGAGTATACTAATCTGAGCAATGATGAACCTTTATAAAAGGGCTGCTACACACATGAATGCTAAACATACAAACTTATAAAGTCACACTGGTGCCAAACAGTACGATGCAACACCCCCCCATTGTCAAACAACCAACCAATGCGCCCGCATCATCGGTGCACTAAAACACAGGTCTGCAGTATAACGCCCTACAGATGATGGGCTGTCAAAACAAACGTTTTAATATGGTATCACAAGACTTAATCAAACAACGTAAATCACACATTGTTAAGCCAGTAATGTCATGACCGATTCATAAAACACTATAGATATCCCAATAAATCTGGCTAGATCACGTGATCGGCCTTGTCTGGTATTAGAACCATACTAAAGACGTCAAAGATGGTGGCTCCCAAATGGGTGGTGTAACAACCTATAAAAATCATAGAATACCCATCAACAGTACAAATCGGGTATATCCAAAGAGCAGCACACATAACCGATATGTAAAAGTTCAATATATAATAAAAGGAGCATGTCAACACCAACAAACAATCACTGTCAGCACTAGTGTCATCCAGAGATGTAAATAGTAAGACACAATTCTATTGTAATATAGTTTTGCTCAGAGTCAAAAAGGACCATATTGTTGTATCAATACTTGAGGGACAATCTACAAAGTCATGCATAGTGGAAAAAAGTCATGATAGATGTAGACAATTTAGAATCTACTGAAAAATTCAGAAAATTACAAAGACAAGACAAGAGGCACTCCTGATCGTTAAACAGTAATATAAAGCAATAATCAGACAGTTCCAATCACGATATATATCATAAGGAGAATAAATGAAGATATTCATTAGGGCCAAAGAATTTAAACGGTATATCCACTACACAGAGAAGGCCCTTGTTTATTTGACATAAGAGGATTTTTATACTTACGATAAAGTTGTTCTTCTGATTCGATCTGGGGGACACTGCTACCATGGGGTTGTATGAGGGGGAACGTGAAGTTGGCACTTAGCAAATTACATTAAACAATTAACTAGTTGACAGACCCTTTGCAACACCCTGTGGCTCCTCAGTGTAACTTTAAAGCCCCAAGGAAAGGAACAACCAACAGCAACCAGCAAAAAAATCAAAAGAGAGTGTCCACCAGATGGAATCAGAGAAACAGATTTATCATGAGTATAAAAATACTCTTTTCTCTTTCATCCAATCTGGGGGACACGGCTATCATGGGGACGTACAAAATCAGCCCCATTAAGGGAGGGTCCCCTCTGACGGTCCGGCAAGTAAAAGACTAAAGCTGGCGTTTGGAGATGTAAAAACATTAAACTGATGAAATTTGGTGAAGGTGTGGACTGAGGACCAGGTGGCTGCCCTGCAGAGCTGATCCACAGAGGCCTTGTTACGCGCAGCTCAAAAAGTCCCCACCAAGCAGGTTCAGAGAGCCCAGGTAGAGAAAAAGGAAATGCGCAATAGGAAGCTGTATGGCAGACCCGATGATCACACCACCTCATGTAAGTGCGCCAGATTCGGTGTTAGATGCGAGCAGAAACTGGTTTCTTAGCCTGTAGCGGGGTGTTTACTACTTTGGAGGAGAACCCCTTAGACCGCCAGAGGCTGGCTTCAACAGACATGCTGTTGAAGCCAGCTGAGGTAGGTCCTGGTGTCGAAAGGTGCCTTGGAAAAGGAGGTCATTGCGAAGGGGCAGGCAACACCCCAGACCTACCGCCACGATTAGTATGTCTGTGTATCAGCCCCGACGCGGCCAATCAGGAGCCAGCAGTATCACTAGAAGCCCCCCTTGCTTGACACACCGGAGGACACGCAGGAGCAGAGGAATGTGCCCCAACCAGAACTTCCAGCACATGATAATGTCATTGACAGTGTATATATATAATATATATACATATACATACGCAGTACTGTGCAAACATTTTAGGCAGGTGTGAAAAAAATGCTGTAAAGTAAGAATGCTTTCAAAAATACAAGTGTTAATAGTTTATTTTTTTTATAAATTAACAAAATGCAAAGTGAATGAACAGAAGAGAAATCTAAATCAAATCAATATTTGGTGTGACCACCTTTTGCCTTCAAAACAGAATCAATTCTTCTAGGTCCACTTGCACACAATTTTGAAGGAACTCGGCAGGAAAATTGTTCCAAACATCTTGGATAACAAACCACAGATCTATTGTGGATGCAGGCTTGCTTAAATCCTTCTATCTCTCCATGTAATCCCAAAAAGACTCAATGATGTTGAGCTCAGGGCTCTGTGGGGGCCATATCATCACTTCCAGGACTCTTTGTTCTTCTTTTCGATTAAGACAGTTCTTGGCTGTATATTTGGGGTCGTTGTATTGCTGCAGAATAAATTTAGAGCCAATCAGATGCCTCCCTGATGGTATTGCATGATGGATAAGTACCTGCCTGTATTTCTCAGCATTGAGGACACCATTAATCTTGACCAAATCCCCAACTCCAATTGTTGAAATGCAGCCCCAAACTTGCAAGGAACCTCCACCATGCTTCAGTGTTGCCTGTAGACACTAATTAGCCATTATCCAGTCTGTGTTACACCTTTTGTCAGAGCATATTCAATTGTGATCTCTATGTAGAAGTTTTCTAGAGTTCCTGGGCATGATCAGATGAGTTTTTGTGTGCGAGGAATTCTTAGTCCTACTTCTCCGGAGCACGCTCAGTGCTTCTCCCCACACTCTCTGACTGTACATGATGCATTGCCAGATCCTTATCTTTGTGTTTCTATTTCCAGGATCTCAACAGTTTATCGGTTTTCCAGATTCCTTTGACCGGGCTTTGAAATTTGACTACGCCGATTTCTCTGCTTCTTTGACCCATGTTTCTGTTCCTGACAGTGTTGTTTGCTGTCTGCACTGACTCTGTCCTGCTTCTGACTATTCAGCCCGTTTCCTGGTGATGGACTCATATCCAGCATCCTGCTTTGTTTTATTTATCTGATCGTCTGCTGCATTGAGGGCCTCTGCAAATGACAATCTACTTACCTTGTTTGTTACTCACAATAAAAGAATGATTTTTGCACCGTGAGTCTACTCATTATTTATGATTATAAACACACACACAGTTATACTACTCGGTACTGTGAAAAGAAAGCCATACATGCTGCATTTTGAAAGGAAGTGGTTGGAAGCTTGTCGTGGCAGTATAAGATAATTGTTTCGAAATGATCATGGAAGTCACATTAAGAGGAACATGAGAAAGACATGTGCCACTGTCGGGAATCATACTAGGAGCACTCATCTAGTACAGCCGTCAGCAACTAGTTTATCAGTTTTTTGGATGCGGGGGATGAATTGCTGCTGCACACCTTAACTGGAGCATTGTCTGGGGCTAAACAGAGAGTTTTGTGGAAGCCACTTACATTTGCAGTCTCCAAGGCCTGAGACTAAAACTGGTATTGGTGCTGTATGTACAGAGCCTCTCATCAATGCCCAGTATGGCTGCTCTCAGTAAGGTATTTATGGGAAAAATTGCTCTGGAAATTAAACGGTTAAAAGCTTACTCCTATCAGTATCTCACCATATATCACTTCTTACCTGCTGAATACATTGAATATCCCGTTTTTAACTCCTCCATTTCCAGATCAATTGAGGGAATGTGGCAATAAAAAGCACTATATAGCCATTAGTGAGTATGATTACTTGTTTCCACTCATATAGGTCACTGTAAATATAATATCCAGTACAGCCCTTCAATGGGAGTTACATGAAGCTGTCCATAATTATTAAGGGTTCATAATTATCTAGTGAGAGCTACATCACGATGCAAAATAATAAGGCGTTCAATATAATCATCATCTAAAACCGGTCTTGTGTCATAATACTCATAAACCTAATTCTTATAGTGAAGTGATGTTTCATTCAATTGTAATACCAAAACACCTTCCTTCTTTCACTGAAAGGACCACCAAACTGAAAATACATGAAGAGCCAATATGAACAAATGTACATGTAAAAATGCACATCCTTGACAGGATTGTATGTGACTTGATTATCAACATCACAGCAAGCGATTGTCATCTGTTATCAGTTGTTTGAAGTACAGGAAATTGTCAACCCGTTTCCTCAAAGAGGGTTACTAAGAAAGAATCTATTTGTCATAAGTTATAGGATAATATTAAATGCCTCTTATCTAAAGTAAGTTTGGATTTATTGCCACCTCACCTGGTAGAAGATGCCACCCTGCGTTTAGAAATAGAGGAGGGTATCTGAACCCCAGAATCCCCAGGAACAGACGTCCAGAACAGTCGAAAGCCTTTAAAAAAACAACAACAAAAAAACAACAATATAAACAGATGATGTCTACTGCGCAGCAAAAGTCAGATAGTCACAAAGTAAGAAATCACATAATCCATTACTGAGCAGAAGGGACAAATGTGCAACAGAACCTACAAAATTGCCTTAAAGAGAGCACAGTCTCTAAACATCAGATCATACATAAAATCCACAACATTAGTCAGAAACATACTCTGCACCCAGACACAGACAGTAAACATTATTATGCTGACCAAGCTTAAGATAGGACAGAAGTGCCAATGTGTAATTGTCATTGCTGCATAGAAGTTACTCACCTTCATCCTCCGAGTTGGAAACTGCCTTAGACTCTCTCATCATGCTGCCGCTTCCAGGGATTTCTTTGATACAGCTAAAGACAATGGAATTAGGTAGATGAAGAGGAAATGTGTTCAGATTCCAAGGCCCCCCTCTATTTACCTGTCCAGTATAGCAGCGAGCTTCTTGGCTACATGTGTGCGGAATTCAGGGGTAGTCTGCAGTTCATTTCCATCATGCTCGTGGCAGTCAGGTCGAACCCTGCAGTGATCCCAAATGTTTAGGGCCACAAACACCAAAATATTCATTACATGCTTCTGATAATTCACAATACATACCGTAAACTTGGAGTGATAGGATCCTGTTTACATCGTACCGATTTGTCTATACCTGCAATATAAAGAACACTAAGCAAATCACAACAAAGACTACTGAAACAGAATTTTCTACTCAGGAAAAAATACTGGCATATACTTCAATGTCAGCTTATATATAGTAAACTGCAATACAGTAAGGGTATAGGTGTGGGAGGATAAACAGTGAACTAGTGATGGGAAAACTTATGTCATTGTGATGTCTAAAATAAAACCAACCTAAAAAGCTTCTATACTGTATATTGTGCATAAGATAAAATAATGTTGTAGCATGTTGGTCAGTAGAAAATATGAGCAAGACCATAAGTGGCCGACAAGAAAAAAGACAATGCAAGCCTTTGGAGCAATGTGGCTCTTTGTCAGAGTGGTTTACAGATGAAAACTGAAATAGCAGAGTACAGAATAACGAAGTACACCAAAAGATAATGCACACGTTACAAAGTGCTAAAATGTAAATTACATTGTTGCATATATTGTGAAAACCTGGCCTTCAGTCAGTTACTTAAAAGGTTCTTTGTTTCAGTGTGCTGGGAGCCTGGCCGAAAATTGAGACACCAATGCTCACTCACTAACATTACATTTAGATGCATAACTTGCACCAAACCAATCAGACACTTTCTTATATTGTCTAACTTACACTAAACAGATAAAAGTCAAGCACTGATTGGTTGCTGTGTTTCAGTGCAAATATTGCACTCAAGTACAGGACTAGCAAATTAGTCCTGCTGTGGTAAAGTTTCCCTACCAGCTAGTATATACATTTTACTAACTTGATGATTCACTTGGCAGGGGGCCCTCCATGACGTTTTTCCCTGGGATCAGTGGTTCTTCTCACACTCCTGACTGAACACTAGGGCCGTGTGACATTGCAGCTTGCAATTGGTCCTCCTGCGCCACCATATTAAAATGGAAAATGAAACAAACTTAAAATAGATTTGCCAGTTCTGTATTACAGACCCAGTAGAGCCCCAGGCATAAAAGCTGCATTGAGCAGCTCCAGAAGTTCCTGCTCACCAAGTTAATAAAATGTATACACAAGGTGGTAGAGCCGCTTTAAAGGGTAGACATGGTTATACATTTGAATTCCCAGATTTTTGATTTTTTTTTTGTCATGTTCTCTTTCAGTTCTCATATACATGGACAGGAGAGATGTATCTTATTACTTCACTGGTTTGTAAATTTATTGTGTGTTATTAACTATTCATTCTTGTGTGAAATTTCGGTTTTGTGTTTCCACCAACAAAGCTCCCAGTGTGGCGATTTAGTTTACTTACCTGTATAAGGACCTGTAATACCAGAAAGTAAAAACGTGTATTTCCTGTATCCTGAAGTACACAGCTAATAATATTTTGCTACAGAAACAACCCATGACTTACAATGTGTACAGATGGAGATTTAGTATGCGTCAGTATCTAAAATTAAGTTCCATACAGTCGTGTGAAAAAGTACACTCGCTTTCAAATCTGTGTCTTTGCATATTAGAACATAATTAACAATCATCTAGTCCTCACCAAGTAGTACAATTTCATAAATCTAATCATGCGAGAAATAACCCACAACAGATCACAATTTTACCAAGCCAACACAAAGAAGCCACGTGTGCAATAGCAAGTACACCCTTACTAATGCCATACAAATAAAGAAAGTAATTTGAGCTTGGTGCTGCTAATCAAAATCTCATCAGTATTTGTTTATCAGGAAGTGCTGCCCCCACTATGTAAATGCAGAACCTTTGGCACTTCAGTCTGGAGCATTCAGGTTTATTTTAGCACCATGCCAAGGAGAAAAGACAATGGATCTAGGAGAAGCAATTGTTGCTGTTCAACAATATGTAAAGCGTTATAAGGTCTTTACCAAACAATTTGAAGTCCCAATTCTACAGTAAGAAATATTATTTAGAAATGGAGAGCACAGCTGCCAAACTTTTAGGAGAGGGTGTCCCAGAAAATTCACCCAAAGACCAGATAACAAATTACAAAGAACTTCATCATGGGGTCTACCAAACCTCTGTCAACACAGTAATTGTTAAAGTTCATGATTCCACTATTGAAAACTGCTCCAAAAAGAAACAAGTATTGTTTTCTTGGACGGGTGCCCTGGAGAAAGCCCCTGCTCTCCAAAAATAACAGTACAGTTTAGGTTTGCAAAATTGCATCTGAATGAAACACAATGACATTTGGGCAGACAAGAACAAAGTTGAGTTGTTTGGTTTTAACACACAATGCCATGTTTCCTGGCAGCTGATAAAAGAATCTAGGTTCTGAAATGACCATATACTAACCCCATTGAATAAAATAAAGTAAAATATGTAGTGTATTATTTGTCAAATGAGACAAGATTTATTAATTTTTAGGATTTGGTGCAAACTAGAAGATTGTTAAGCAGGGTACACACCTATGCAATCTAACTTCAGATGCAATTTCTGTATTGATACACCAACGATTGAAAGACCTGATAGCCATGCTGATTCATGCGTACACAGCTACACAATTTATCTTCAGATCTATGATCTTCATCTCTCATAACCATTTGCATGAAAATATCATGACTGTACACTAGAGATGAGCGCACTCGGATTTCCTGAATCCGAGCCCACCCGAACATTGCCGATCTGAGTCGGATCCGAGACAGATCCGGGTATTGGCGCCAAATGAAAACTTGAAAGCGAGGCTCCGAGTCATAATCCCGTTGTCGGATCTCGCGATACTCGGAACCTATAAATTCCCGGCTAGTCGCCGCCATCTTCACTCGGGCATTGATCAGGGTAGAGGGAGGGTGTATTAGGTGGTCCTCTGTCCTGGTAGATCTCGTGCTGTGCTGTTTAGTTCTGTGCTGTGTTCTGCAGTATCAGTCCAGTGGTGCTGTGTCCTGTGCTTCTAAGGGCATAGTTATTTTATTTCCCCATTATTCCCAAGTGTTTAAAAAAAAAAAAAAAAACAGTTATAAAAAAAAATACAAAAAAATAATTAAAAAAATAATTAATTACAACAAAATTTGCAAAACCAATCCTGCAGTATAAGCCCATTGGTACTGCAATATTACCAAGTTCACACATTCAGCAGTATATCAGTCCAGTCCAGTGGTGCTGTGTCCTGCTGAGTTCAGTGGTGCTGCTGGCTCCTGTGCTGTGTCCTGTTCAGTCCAGTGGTGCTGTGTCCTGTGCTCTGTGCTTCTAAGGGCATAGTTATTTACCCATTATTCCCAAGTTTTTAAAAAATAAAAAAAAGTTATAAAAACACACTTAAAAAAATAAATTAAAAAAAAAAAAATTATAACTATCTTGCAACTATTTTTTGGGCATTATGTGACCATTCAACAGTCGTTTGCCATGTTCAAAAAGTAAAAGAAAATGCCAACAAATTCAATAAATTAAATCAAAAGTTAAATGCCCTGTCATTATTTAAAACAAGAGGTTTTGACGTGCTAGAATTAGTGTAGTGTTAAGATGTTATAAACACTACACTTGGAAGAGGTATTGTGGCCCCGGTATCAAATTGTGTACCGGGGCCACCCTACTACGCAGTCCAGATACTTGTTTGGTGGAATTCTGACCAGTTGAGGGTTTTATTATTATATTGTGGGGACCACTCTATACCACACTACCACTCTATACTACACTACCACTCTATACCACTCTATTTAATACTTTAATTCTATTTAATTCTTTAATTCTATTAGTAGTTACCATAAAGAGGAACAAATTAAACAAATTTTACCAAAAGTATAATATGACTTACAAACACAACACTTGAAAGATGGTGCCTTTAAATGAAAAAGTCACTCTTCATTGCACGACTATGTGCAACAAGGACAGTTTTTTGGTTTACAAAGTCAACCAATAACACTTCGACCCTGTCTGTCTTTAACATACTTGATGGGATCTCAATGATGAATGCTCTGTACCATGGTTGGAGGAGGTATTGTGGCCCCGGTACCAAATTTAGTCCAGATAGAGGTGTATCAGATATTAAACAACGTTGACTGTTGCTGCAAAATTTTTTAAATAATATTGTGGGGAACACTACACTACGCAGTACATAAACTTTTTGGGTGGAATTCAGACCCATGGAGGGTTTTTTAATAATATTGTGGCCCCGGTAAAAAATTGTGTACTGGGGCCACCCCACTACGCAGTCATACCAGTTGATGGTTTTCTTATTATATATATTGTGGTGACCACTCCTCTACGCAGTCCAGATACATTTATTGGTGCAAATCATACAAGTTCAGGGTTTTTAATTTATATTGTGGTGACCCACTCCTCTACGCAGTCCAGGTACATTATTCGGTGCGATTCATACCAGTTGATGGTTTTCTTATTATATATATTGTAGTGACCCACTCCTCTACGCAGTCCAGGTACATTATTGGTGCGAATCATACAAGTTCAGGGTTTTTAAATTATATTGTGGTGACCCACTCCTCTACGCAGTCCAGGTACATTATTGGTGCGAATCATACAAGTTCAGGGTTTTTAATTTATATTGTGGTGACCCACTCCTCTACGCAGTCCAGGGTACATTTTTTGGTGTGATTAAGACCAGTTGATGGTTTTCTTATTATATTGTGGGGACCACTCCACTACGCAGTCCAGAAAGATACCTCGTTGCAACGTTTTGGATTAATAACTATATTGTGAGGTGTTCAGAATACACTGTAAATTAGTGGAAATGCTTGTTATTGAATGTTATTGAGGTTAATAATAGCGTAGGAGTGAAAATAAGCCCAAAAACTTGCTTTTTGAACTTTTTAAAAAAAAAATCCGAACCAAAACCTTTCGGCAGGTGTTTTGCGAAACAAATCCGAACCCAAAACATCGCGGAAAGCCGAATCCAAAACACGAGACACCAAAAGTCGCCGATGCACATCTCTACTGTACATACACTACAGATAACTGCTTACGCTGCTGGCTGCGAGTACGTACGTACACATTTCCTAAAAATCACTATCAACGATGGAATGATATCAGGCAAATGTGGAAGTTTGGAAAACCAAACCAACAGATGCAATGTATTTTGGTACAATAAAATATTATCGTGAGGGCGTAAACACTCTTGCAATGTCTAAACAAACGGTCGTGAATCTTGTGATCTGCACGATAATTAAATCTGGTTACACGTCTATACAATTATGTTGGGATATATAGAAATACAGATTTGAAAGATGGTGTACTTTCTTTTTCACACTCACTGTATATGAAAATATACAGCCAGCAACAAATAATACTTTCAATTAATTAAATGAGGAAAATTCAATTTAGTTATCAAAATGTGATGACCTTTATTTCAGGCTCAAGGTCCACTTAGCATGAGTAATATAAATCAGAAGATACTACCAAAACAGAAAAATCACTTGCACTTGTTATATAGGTACACACATCCATACATACTGTAAGGCAAGCAAAAACAATTTAGACTTCAGTTCAGCATAATTTGGATTTTAGAATATCGGACATGGGGGAGGAAGCTGGCCATGCAAAGGCCAATTGTGTCACTTTGCCCATGAAACGGGATGCATTTCCAATATGACTATGCATATGGGTGGGTATCAAAGTATGTAGCCAGCAAAAAAAAAATTGCAATTAAATCAGCCAGTCACATTTATGTATCAAAACATGGCTATTTACAAGCTTAGATAAATAGCAGTAGCAACTTCACTCAGATCATGGTTTATTCATTGAGCCAACATGTGCAATTACTGGTCTTCCATCAGAGTGAATGGTACTTTTATGTCTCTTTTGGGAGGCGGGGACATACGACAGTAGCACAACCAATAAAAGGCAGACTTCAATGAAGCCTTCAGGTGCTGAAGCCTGGCCGTCAGTGACAGCATCCTGTTCCACCAAGGTGATCCTTGTTACATAGTGTTCACAATGATGGAATTTCCAACCCAGGGTTACCACGGAAACCTGGTAACATTGTTTTGAGGTCACCTCAACTTCTTTCAGGATGGAGGTGGCCATATCAAAGCAAGGCGATCCAATTCAGCTTTTTCCTGTGATCCTGCATTACTAGTTAACTATTACAAGTGATCAGAGCAATAGGGGGATATTGATGAGCCCTAATGCTCCAATATCCCTTCTCTATTGCGCTACATGTACCACATCGTCCCAACAGGTGTGTCATGACACATTTATCTATCCCAGCAAAACACATAAGTTAAACATGTGCAAGAGATGACACATTAGCTATATTTTAATGATAAATCACACACATTTGTATTTCATGATGTTTAAACACATTAATTTAGGATTCCAATTGTATTTGTTACAAATATCTCAGTGGTCTGCCAAAAAATCAATACACGTGTGGCATCTTTTTTGAAGCATCGGAAAGGAGGATGTACTGGTATACTGTACTGTACTGTCTACTTTTGTTTAGGACACAAATGTTCAACTTGCAAACTTCCAAAACTGGTTACAAATCACCACAAGTGAATGGTATATATGGTACTACCAAACTTGTGAGTTTTTACTACATATCACATTTGCTTGTCATATTACACTATGTCACAGTCTTGTTCTCCTCTTCGCCTCCCAGTTGTCTCTCTGTTGGATTTTACCAATTCCAAACTATTTTGCCCACCTTGGCTTGTATATAAACAATTCTAGTTTTTTCCTTTTGCTTAGTCAGCTACTGTCTAGTGAAGGTAGTTCTAGAGATTTGTGGGTGGTGACGTCAATCAGAGAGTCCTTAGTGAAGACCGGGGTTCCCAATAGACTTTGTCCCTCCGATTTAGCCTACACTCGCTATCAACATAATGAGTTAACATATGGGACAATTTGTTCACTTTCTCAGAAAAAGAACTTTACTGACAATCCGCTACCAGCCACTTCTCTTTTCTAAGTGATTTCTTCCCACAGACAAAAAAAAAATACTATTTGGAGAGCGGGAGCTTCTGAACATAAGGCCAGAATGGAGGCAGCTATCAGAAGAAGTATTCTTTCCCATATAGATAACAAAAAGTATGGAATACCTCTAAATGACACATCATCTTGTTCCAAACATGTGAAAGCAGATGCTGTTTTCAGTCAACTGATTTCAAAGACTGAATAAAAGGAACAACTTTCTCACACAGTTGACAACTATAATTCCTGTATCCACTTCCATCTTCTCTTTAAACATTCCTGTATCAAATCCTTTGTAGCTAAAGAAATTTGTATTAAACTACATTCTTAAGCCCACAACTCCAAGTTTGCTGGACATTCTAAAATGAACAAACTTAAGTTTTTAGTGGCTTCAGAAAAGGAAGATCAAAGTCTTGGAGAGGCCTAGTCAGAACCCCGACCTCAGTCCCATTGAAAACCACTGGAATGACCTAAAGAGGGCCATGCACAGGAGATAGCATCACAATCTAAAGCACCTTGAACTTTTGCAGGGAAGAGTGGGATATAATTGAAGAGTGTCCAGATGTGCAAGGGAGAGAGGGAGAGACCAATTCAAAATGACTCCCTACTATAATAGAAGCCAAAGGTGCTTCATGGAAGTATAGTTGAGGGGTGTGCACACTTCAGCAACCAGGGTATTTTAGGGTTTTCTATATTCAAGTTTTTAATTTTCCTAAAAGTTGTCTATTTGTTTTGCAGTCAGACTTACTTATTTTTAATGTCACATTAAAGGTGCTAAAAGGTCTGATATGATTTATCTTGATTTCAGGCTTCACATCACAAACACCTTTAATTTACATTAGGGTGTGTAGATTTATTATATCCACTGTAAGTTGTATCTTAGTTTTTCTCAGAAAAAACATACAAATAATTTCCTTTCAATTAACTAGGCAAGCGCTGTCCAAATGCATCATGGTCTTCACTCTCCTGTCACATTAACAAGCCATTTAATTAATGTAAACCTTATTTAACCAATTGAACCAGCATTAATTTATTGTGAAACCTCTACGCTTCACAACTTGATATTAGTTATTTTGTGAGATAGAAAGCCTGCAATTTAATTGGCTGAAATTTCAAAAGCTTCCTCTCCATAAGCTCCATATACTAGTATAGTATTCTCATGTTTTGTAGCAGGGACAGCACACTAACCACCCCCAGTTGTAGTTCAGGTACACTAGTTGCTGCAACAAGGTCGAAGGAAAATGCACCAAGCCAAATTAATAACCTAACCATCTAGCAAGGCTGAGGGCTTGCTTGATGGTTGGATTATTAATTGAAAGAAGGTTATTAATGTAGAGAATTGATATGTAGCAGCAACACAAGCACTGTATTACAACAGAGTAAGTACTGTGGGTATGGTTCCACATGTGGTAGGGATGGTTATGAATATGGTGAGCATATTGTACTGGGTGGACATTGTATGCTGTGCACAGGGTTTTATATAATGGACATGGGGTTGGCATGTTGTCCTACTGTGGTGCATGAGGGCAGTATGTGGTAGCCACAAAGCTGTATATTGTGCACATAAGGCTAATATGCTATGGATCTGTTATGCACAATGTTTACCATACCATGAAGAATTTTCTTTTAAACTTATTTATATTGTTATAAGACAGTGCACTAGATATTGGAATGTTTGCAGAATTGAGCACGAATTTTACATACTATGCTGCCCTGCACGAACCAGACCGTCCCCATGTAGGAACAAATAAACGTGCACGGATAAAACACTGGAATATCGCACTACTACATGTTGCTCAGAATAGTATTTTATCAGCATTCAGCAAAAAACTAGATACATCAGGTTCTCTCACCGGGTGGTTGCCAGGTTGCCTCCCGGAAACGCTCCAGTCCCTCGTCCTCACTACTGCTCTCCCTGCACTGTGAGGTTCTCCTGGGCGCTGCCATCTTGCATCACGTGGTCCGGCCGTATGGCACGGCTGCTGTTGTACTTTCATCTCGTCATCCCTGGACCGGCAGTGACGTTAAAGGGCTGTCTGAGCGGAGGATCTGTTTGGTGATGGTGGATCTCGGCTTAGTGAAGGTGAGCGGAGTTGGCACTGTGCAGTCTTAGTTGTCTGTGTTCATCAGTCAGGTCAATGATGCTGGTACATAGGGCACCCCGGGTGCCGCCCGTGTGCCCACATGCCAGCTGTGCTTGTGGACAGCTGTTAGTGTCATGAGTGTGACACTCACACTAGACAGGTGAATCCACTAGAAGTGGGAGTTCTTCTGTTCCTCTGTACAGCTAGCCCAGGTGGGTGCTGCCATTGTTTGTGGATAATCGGTGCTGGCGGTAATCTTCTTCGCGTTATCTGTTCAATATGTTCTACTGCTGTTTAGTAGTTTCCTGGAGTTATGTCGGAGCTCCTGCTTATTCTGAAGGGTTTATAGCAGAGGCAGGTAGACTTTGGTTCTTCAGCTTTTGTGGAACTACAAGTCTCAGTATAACATAACATATGGAGAGCCACAAGATGTGTAATAGTGGATGGCAACTTCCTCTATTTAGGTAAAAGCACTCCACTGGCCTAAAAGAAAGAAACTGCCTTCTTCAGCTATACATCTTTTCACAGATGTCCACCTAAACCATTTTCTTTGGATCTACTTGTCTGAGACTGAAGTTTGTCTCATTTTGAGACAGTTTCACATTGACACACAACTGATGTTTTCACACTTAATCTTGCTTCTGTATATTGCACTATGAAGTTAGTTGCTCAAAATCATTTAAGTCCTGCAAAAATTACCTACTTGATTATAAATAAGAAATGAACTGAAGGAAAATAAGAAAACCTATTTCAACCTTTGTCTGTTCCTGAACTTTGGCTTTTAAATGGGCATAGGCTCAAACAGTTAGTTGATGTTGAAGGACTTGTTTTATTACATTTAACACACTTTCACATTCAGAAGTGTTCATGTCTAATTTTGC
Organism: Mixophyes fleayi; assembly: GCF_038048845.1. Taxonomy (NCBI): domain Eukaryota; kingdom Metazoa; phylum Chordata; class Amphibia; order Anura; family Limnodynastidae; genus Mixophyes; species Mixophyes fleayi. The sequence continues at coordinate 336,332,550 of NC_134402.1, forward strand.
TGGGTTTTAATAACATCTGGGACAGTGTAGTCCTTTTACAGCTCACTGCTCTATTGGAAGCTTAAACCACTGTCTGTGATTGGTTCTGCTCAAATATAACAGGTTTCAATTGGAGAGGCTTATTGAGCATTTTAGACTCCTATCAAAAGCCCTGCTGTCAGTTTTTTAAATCCACTTCGGTATTATAGCCCTCTTGTGACATCTACTCTGTATTACTCATATAAATTGCTTCAATTACAGTGATTAAGTGCTCTGTTTTTAACATAGCATTTAAAGCACATATATGATACACCCTTAATTAGTCCCAGGTTAATTCAGTAAAAAAAAAAAAAGTTGGTGCCAAGTCCGGTAGCATATGTATTTTATGCTCTCCTGCATTAAATGGGTTAGTTTAATATCTATTTAATTTGTATATCATTTAATGCAGGGTATCTTCAGATGTATCACTTAGTAGTGGCTTGTTCATTGGTTTCAATTTGTATTCTATAGAACAGTGTGATGTGCATGCTGCAATTCCACATGTTTAATGCAATTCCACATGTATTGTTTAATACTGTCTCTGAAACTGCATGACAGCTGGGAGTGTGGTCCCTATGGACAGGGGATTAGTAAAGTAACCTGTGTACACTGAGGGGCGGTCCAGACAGGTGAGAGGGATTAATTCGGCAGCAGGGACTGCCAGTCTGTAGTGCATTCTCTGCGTACACTTGTTTAATTACTATCTACGTCATCCCTCCCATTTCTGCTGTCACACTCCAAACCCATTTGAGCTTCTGTCACTGAGTGCGATGTTCCATGCTTCGTTTTCACATGTCATCAGTTTATTCTTTGGGGACATGATGTAACAGAGTGAAAATGCAGCGCACACACACTTATAGCTTAGTCTCCCCTTTCTCTGACACTAAGTGACTGTGAATCTACTTGCAGCAAGTTCCCTGAAAGTGCAAAGATTGATTATAATTTGGTAAGTTTTCATAGCTTTTTGGATTAGCCTACTTCAGTATACATATGTGGTTTGCTTCATTACTTCCTCTTTTGTTTGTTAGGTCTATTGTTTCCAGTTGGTTGTCTCTCTCCTGTGGGGTCCTGGGTAGGATGGCAAGTGCAGGTCCAACTACCTCTGCATCTGCAGAGAATTCAGGCCCTGGAGGCGCGAGTGGAAGTAGTAATGGAGAGGGGAGCAGCCAGGACAGTACATTTGAGTGCAACATTTGCCTCGACACAGCCAAGGATGCAGTGATTAGCTTGTGTGGCCACCTTTTCTGGTAAGGAACGGACTGATTTTGTAAACCTAACAGACCAGCTGTCATGTTTGTCCAACGTGCTAAATTGAAAATAAAAACCCACTGTTTTTCCTTGGAAAGTAGATTTAACACTTACGTAAGTTTATAGTATTCCTTTATCTGAATGCATGCAGCTTGCACTGCAGACATTTACTTTTTAGAGTCTCAATTCACTTTATAGATTAATTTAGTTATTTTTTTATTGTTGGCAAAAAGCCATGGGACATCATATTTTTCTCATGTACACCACAGGTAGTAGGATTACTTTACTTTAATACAGTATATGTATTTCTATGCTCTTCTAGAATGCCTTGATCTGTTTACTATCTGTCAATGGAAAATAAAAATGTATGCATTTGCTGTTTAAAAATGCAGATATATTATACAGATAATCCTTTCAGTTTTCCTGTCAGTATTTCAGAACTTTAAATTAATTCTTTGTATAGATGAGGAAAGCAAATTTTGGAGAAAGTTTGATTTTTCAATTAACAACATTTTTCTAATTTTATCTCTCCAGCTGGCCATGTTTGCATCAAGTAAGTATTTCTGCTCTGGTAATGTTTTTTCTGTGGTTGCTGGGTTTTTGTTGTTGTTGTTTTTAAAATCGATTTATCTATAGATTGATTGTGTAGGGGGATCTGGATGCATGGTGGGTGCCTGTAAGAATTGACCCAAGAGTACTGTTTGTACTGGGGTTTTCTATACTGTATGATTGATAGTGGGTTTCTGCGAATTGATGATAGCTGGCTCTTTCTCCTCTTCAGTGGTTAGAAACACGGCCAAATCGTCAAGTGTGTCCAGTGTGCAAAGCTGGAATCAGCCGTGATAAAGTAATACCTTTGTATGGAAGAGGGAGCACAGGGCAGGAGGACCCCCGGTAAGTGTGTGACCCTCGGTAAAAGAATGGGGCTTTTGTTTTTTGGGGGGGGGGTTGTGTCCTGGTCTTTAAAAAAAAAAAAAAAAATGTGCTTAGATTTAATACAACCATTTTCACCGTAGTGAGAAAACTCCCCCACGACCTCAAGGACAGAGACCAGAGCCAGAGAACAGAGGGGTGAGTGAAGGGTGAGGGTTTAAAGGGTTGCACGATATGTGTCACATGATGAAACGATTGCTTCTGATCTGTAATTCTGTATGGGCTCTTGGGGATTCTAAGTTATCACATAACGAACTTCCCATGAGAGAATCTAATTAACAATAACAAGATGACACTGCCACACAGTGCTTCCTGACATTCATTTTACTTTTCTAAGTTTGTGATTGGCCATTTCCTGCTCTGACAGTTTCTAACATACCCTTCTATATGTCTCCAGTACTATGTCCTTCCACTGTGTAGCACCTAGTAACTGTTAGAACATTATGCACATGTTTAGTTTGCTAGTTCATTTCTAGTAGTAACATGACTCAATATGCCTGCAACTATTTCAACTTGCTCTTGCTGCATAAGATGATGGTTTGCTCAACTTTAATTCAATTTAACCAAGCATATGGCTATGGAGGTTCATATTTCCTCCCAGGAAAGGGGTGAGAAGGCCAGAAAGATGTTTTGGAAAAGGTGCAATGTTACAACCTTGCCGCATCCTTGTATCTTCAGTGCCACTTTGTTGCAAAATGCCATAAGCTGTTTATGATGTCTTACAAAATAGTAACATGTGTTTGCTGCGCTCAGAAGATATTCTCTATACATTAACCAAGTGCAGTAATATTATGGCAATATTCATGAGGACAAAGATCAGTTAGACTATATATTTACTAAACTGCGGGTTTGAACAAGTGGAGATGTTGCCTATAGCAACCAATCAGATTCTAGCTATCATTTATTTAGTACATTCTGCAAAATGACAGCTAGAATCTGATTGGTTGCTATAGGCAACATCTCTACTTGTTCAAACCCGCAGTTTAGTAAATATACCCCTAAGACGGTGTTTAAAGTGTTCTGATATGGAGATTAATGAAACTGTATTTGTACACAGGCAATACCATATGGGGACTAATCAAAATTTTACTCCTACCATGGAGCTTTTGCCTTTTTTTGACTGAAAAGTAGATCATAATCATACTGAGGATAGGCGTTAAAAATTCAGCGTTAAACATAAAATAACATTTTCTTTATTAAAATTTAAATCCTCACAAGTCTTAACAAAAATTGTCTTTGCATTTGGCAAGTTGATGCCTTTAATCGCTGAAGATATTCTTGAGTCTTGAAAATGACATTTTCACCTCGACTGAAGAAAGTGGACAGTGCTTCTAATTGTAATATTACAACTAACACTTCAAAATTAATTCTTATTGACCAGGAATTGCCTAATATAATTTATATTTTATTAAATTCAACAAATATTAAAATTTTTACTGTAATAGAAAAAATAAATTAAACTATTTCAGCAATTTACGCTTATTCCGCATCAATGCCGAAAAAGCGTAAATTGCTAAAATAGTTTAATTTATTTTTTTCTATTACAGTGCATTCTGCTAGTTTAGTCTAAATATCTATCTGCAACTCTTATGTTTTGCCGATCCAGTTTGTACCATATGACTGTTGTATCTAGGGAAGACTCCATTACTGCTGTGTGTGTATTTCTGAAGGGTTGTGTAAAGCTTTCTCAGCTCCAAAAGATTTTATATCTTTACCTATACAAGTATCTAACATTTAGCAAATAAATGGTAAATAGTAAAAACAGCCATTTTTGTAGGGAGAGAAGAGCGCTCTGTATACTGTTTTATCTCTCACACTCTCTCTGTTGGTCCTCTAGTGCCAATTGGTGCAGGGGAGGTGATTAATGACATCAGCATCCTGCTGCTATATGACCCTAAATGCATTCTATAACTGTTACAACTGCTGCAGCCATTAACACTCTGTGTATCTGCATCATTGCTGCTGTTCCTGTCCTTAAATAAACCAACAACTTTGATAAGGATTTTAGTCCACATAGCGTTAAACCAACACTGCTGACACCTTACAGACACAAACGTTCTGCCAATAATTTTTGCCTTTTTATTTTTACAATTTTAGGCACTTAAAAAGCAAGAAATATTAAAATAGGCACTAGAAGGTGAAATAAACATTTATAGGCACAATAAAAGTGGCGTTTCCTCTGAAACAGATTTTAACCTAGAAAGTCAACGTTTTCTGGCTGACAAAAAAAATAGGCAAAATCCTCCTTTTGTTTTTCAGGGTTTCCAAGGGTTTGGTTTTGGAGATGGCGGCTTCCAGATGTCCTTTGGAATTGGGGCATTTCCATTTGGAATGTTCGCCACAGCATTTAACATCAATGATGGTCGCCCTCCACCAGGTAAATACATGTTCTCTAGTTCACCCTGTAGATCATAATCTCTCTGATTTCATGTTCATTGATGTAGTTTTCCCTCCCCTTATCCTACATCCTTAACAGTTTTATAAAGCCTCTTTTAATCTCGCCTATTTTTGTTTTGCAGCGGTCCCTGGAACCCCTCAGTATGTGGATGAACAGTTCCTGTCTCGTCTCTTCCTCTTTGTTGCCTTGGTTATAATGTTTTGGCTGCTGATTGCTTGAAAATCTCCCATAACCCTTTGTTGGCAATAAGGATGGGGCACCCTTTACGGATTTTACTTCAATCCATGCAATATATTATTCTGGACTTTACCCCTTATCCATCCCTGGCCTCTAAGGTGCTACTCTCCAGTCATGGCCCTTTAGATTAGAAGAGTGAGGGCGTACGACTGTTAGAAGAGAAACAAAAAAAGCACAATAGTATTAATGGCTATGGAGGAGCAGTTTCAGTGCAAGATAGGACAGACAGCAGAAATGTACTGCACAAGAGCAATGTCATCATACCATAATGTTATGGGGAGCAGTGTACGTTAGCACTGGATAAATGAGCAAGGCACTACAGAATAATATCTGTCAAAAGGCACATTTTGTGAGAAGCAAATACCCCCTTCCCTCCCCAAGAAAAAAAAAATCCTAAGGGACTCTGAATAGTGACACACAGGTGTGTAATAAGTGGAAAGTACAGTTCATCATTTTGTAGCAAATGCCATCAATGTATAAATTCTGCTGCTGTGTATATCCAGAAGCAGAAACACATGGTGAAGTTAAGAAGATGTAGAGCAAAAGGAAAACCAATCGTAAATGCCCAGGATTTGTGAGACACTAAGACATAGGTATACAAATAGAATGTGTAAAGTGCTCTGGATGCAGCGAAAATCATTATCCAACACTCGCCAAGAGAAGAGGAGACCAGGCAGTCTGTGTATATATTCTTTGGACTTGGGTGGAGTTGAAGGTTGTTGATTCCTCAATTTTATGAGATTTTAATAATTCACTGGGATTAAATGTTAATTTTAAGATATATATTCATATTCCTGCATTTATTTTTCTTATGTGTTCTGTGTATGTTAAACCTTTTTATTTAGAAGGGGAGGGGGATAGATATAAAAGTGCAAAGAGAACAAAGGGAAAAACAAACAAGAGAGAAACCTGGTGAAGGGTGGAAAGACAACATTGCTTAGTATTGTTATAAGTTTTGGCTGTAGCTCAAAATCAACTGTATAATGCATTTAGTATCATTGGGTTAGTTAAATACTTGGGTGTGTTTAAATGGGTATTTTGTGCAGATACATAGAGGGGCCTTTGGGTTGACACTTACTGAGGGAGGCCATTATGTGTCCTTTTGGCAAATGAATGGCCGTGGAAGCTAGGGATATTTCCCGTTGAAGTATGGCTGTCTTTGCATGAAATATAAGTATAGCAAAGTGTGTTAAATGGCACATGGAACAAGTTCACACAATCCTGCTGGGGGATTTTTCCTCACTTCTTCGTAAAAATATTCCCATTTCTGAAAATCTAAAATACTCTTCCAGAGAATACCTGTCCTTTTATCTCTGCAAGTTTGTGAAGCTTCTGCAACCTAAATGCTGAGGGGCAGCTCTTGGAACATGGGTGATCCTTGTGGTTTGGTGTTCAGTCTTCCATTCTTCAGTTAGATCATGCAGGTCTAACTTTTGTTAGTTAAGCGTAAGGTTTTGATGACACTGGGTAGCTCATGGAACCTGCCCTGATATTATCAGTATAGTGATGCCTGGACATTGGGAGCAGAAAATAAGTAGAAAGCGGTCTCTGCATCACACAATAAGCTATTAGTTTGTTTTATGTTTCTGGAGGGGAAATTAGTTGTCCTGTGTTATGCACGTCTAGTTGCTATCCAATAACGATTGTCGAATCCCGATGTGTGGTTCCAATGCACAAAGTAATTTTAATAGCCAAAAGTAACAGAATAACAAGTCAGAATAAAACAAGTGCAGCCGTTACTTATTGCAGGTGCTCTGAATCCAGTGAACAGTCATTCAGGTCTGAAGGCTGTGGTCAAAGAAGACAGGTCACTAGGTCCAGAGCCCCTGCTTATATACAGTCAGTGAATACAGTAAAATAATGCAGATGATGTAGCTTGCTTCTATTGGTCCAGGCTTCAGGAAAGTCCAGTGTACTGTAGGTCATAGGCCAGTTCAAACCAAAATATCCAAAGGTGGGGGTCAGCTCTCCAGGGGATGCACTCCGATTTTCCCTCTAAGAATCCAGTTCCAACTAGTCTATTTGCATTATACAGTCAGTATCACTTTAACCATTTATTCCCTAACATCGCTAACTAGAATATGCAATATGAGATATCTTCAGCGAATGAACCAGACAACTGCTGATGAATAGGGGATACTAAACATGACACAGTTCCTGCCACCTGAACTTTTGGTTTCACCAACATGTATATATAACTTAAAATACTAAACATAAATACTGCTATATTTCAACATAAATAACTATGTGTTGCAACTACAATTAATGAGCACTAATTACAAATGTATATGTTTGTGTGAATGTGTGTAAAAGTGTGAAACCGGTTATTACCACGTGTTGCTGCTGGATACGCCCCTCTACGCATAATTTCAGGCAGAGACAACCAAGTTTGCTCGATATTAATTTAAATGACTTTATCGAGTTTGCTGACTTCGACACCTGACTGGTCTGTGTAAATGAGAGACTGCTGTATCTATTTAGGTAAGTGGAGCATTAAATGACAGGTGAGTTTGCTTAGTACAGAGGACTATTTCTCATCCATGAACTAGGGCTACACAGTAATGTTTACAATTTCCACATTGATGGGGAATTCTCCCTAATTTTATTTAATGTTTACTTTATCTGCTCAATAATATATATGGAAATAGATTGTTATACACCTAAAACCCCGGATCTATGCATATTTGCAGTTATGGGCATAAAGGGAAGGTCACAGAACTGGCTTCAGCAAGAAAAATCTAAATCTGTGCTATGGATGCTATCGGAACAGTGTCCGAAATGGTCATGGAATAACATGTTTGGCAACTTGTTTCTACAAAGTAACCGTTCCAAAGTGTTTCTTAGAATTAAATAGTAATCTCCAATGCAAAAACCCTTTTGGCGCTGGATATGGAAATGACAAAAAGGCAATCAGTTGCGAGGGTTCTGTACTCCCCAAACACAAAAACTAAAAAAAATAACATATTACAACTGCGCACTCTGTACCACTAAATTTTAAAGAGACTTGTGGATATTTGATTACATATATTTATTAAACATTCATTAAAAAATCATAGAAAATATAAAAAATCTCATGAACGTTACATTTAAACACCAGCATATATAAAAATCACGTTAATATGCAAAAATACTGAGAACATTAACTATTTGTGGTTGCAAAAACATCGAATAGTATCGACTTGAGCCTTGATTGGTCAGTGGCCAGCTGATTTACTCAATCCATTAAAGATTATATATAAAAGGTCCCACAATAAAATAATGTAGTAATGTAATCTGGTTGAAAAGTATGTGCACTGCTCCACAGTTCTATTTAAAGTGTAACTTTCTGCAATAATCTTAATGATCACTCTTGACCCAGTAATAACAAGCAGATTGTCAATTTTTGTGAGATCCACACAGTTCAACTTAAGAGATGTCATACGATGTAATGTCCAGATTTGCAATTAATTAGGGAGTTGTACAGTATTTCCCACATGAAAGTTCATACAGACATCCAGACACTTCAAATGAGTCAAAGTTCTCACTGGTAAAATAAATAGTCTTTATAGACTGTGGTTACAACAAGCGCTTGTGTAATAAGGAGGAGATGTTTACTCACTCAAGATGTTACTAGCTGATAGTTCCTGAACTGGTATTGATAGATGGTTTAGGCCAGTGTTGGCTAACCTGTGACACTCCAGGTGTTTGTGAAACTACAAGTCCCAGCATACTCTTCCAGCAATAAGCTGCTATATATTGGCAAAGCATGCTGGGACTTGTAGTTTCACAACACCTGGAGTGTCGCAGGTTAGCCAACACTGGTTTAGGCTCTGTTAAGTTTTAAGCCAAATTCCTTCAGCTACACTTGATGTCTGGAGTGAAAACAACTGCTGCTATCTCTGACTGAGACAGGGCACACTCCTCCACACTGATAGCCTTGAAGTAGCTTTCCATGTCCATGGGCTCTGTATGAAGCAAGCCTAATCCTTCACACTGCATCTGCTGTTCCAGGGCTTAACCATTCGTTAACTCCCCTCAGTGTGTATTTTGTTTGTTCAACCACAATATCACAGGATCTGTCCTTTTACCTCATATACAAGGATAGAAGTAGCAATTATGTGGTGATAATGAGCCCATGAGCATGTCAAAATATAATAGAATATAAACTGTATCCAAATTTACGCATTGCATTGCATCTCTGCAATTTCCTCAGAAGCATAAGATTCTTAGAATTAGCCTAGTTTTACAACAGAAGTTCTAAAATAGAGGAAAACAGCCTGTTTATTCTCTCCTACTTGAAATAACGGTGCACATCATAGATGTATTATCTGTACCAGAAGCTGTATCAAGAAATGTTGTGTTGGGTAACCTAAGTGTAAACACATCTTAGCTAGCAATAGATATGTTTCTCCGTGAAAACATGATTCAAGGTTGCATTGAAACCACCCACCCAAGATATGCCAAGTTTGAGTTTTGTTCAGATGGGAATTTGAATAGGATGAATTGTCCTCTAGGGATATGCACTACAGAATGCTGTAACTGGCGTTGACAGCAAGAAAATGTGCAAAAGAGCATGTCCTTGCTTCCAATGCCAGTTACAGCATTTTATGTGTAAATCTCCATAGCCTACAATTCGTAAACTTCTGAACTGAGTAGCACTTAGCTAGTGGCTTCATGCGGCTCAAACTGTACCCTACACTGCATTAATCACGAACTTCTGTAACTCTTCTTACTATCAGACAGCATCTTCCAGGGCTTATGTTATTTATGTTCTGTAGGCAAGAAAGGTACACCTCAAGAGGAAGAACAAAACAATTAAAAACTGATAATGGGTAGAAATAAGGTAATTGTACCTTGTATAAATAAAGTTCAGACTAGACAGACATGCATGTGGCATTCCCACTGCATTGTATTCTAACATACGTTACAATAGGAGTATGGAGGAGGGATTGTGTTAGGAATCCGTAATCTCAATGCTTGCTCCGTTTTTCATCTGATACTATTTGAGATTGCTCTTGATTAAATATTCAGCCTTGTTTTACACCGCAAATAAATCACACATGAGTTCACTTACTGATATCTGCAAACTATTTCACTTTTTTTTGTTTTGTTCCTTTCATTGTTAATTGGTAATTATTACAACTGAAATAACTAATTATCCACCAGTTGTAATAAAGTGAAAGGAAAGAAGAGCATCCCAATGACTTGTCGTAAGTGGCATGACAAGCAGGTTAAAATCACTTAGTAATGGCTACTTTTTTTTTTTCCTTATTTTTCTTTTTATGCAACTCTCACTAATTTAGGTTTATTGTGATACTGTCATTTTTAAAAGTTTGAGTGTTTTTTTTTCTTTGTGTGCAAGTATGGTTTTTGAAGCCCCAAGTGTCTGTAAACGGTCAGCCATAGCCATCAATACTGCAGTTAACATATTTGTGAGAACCCTTATAAACCCTTTTAAAAACGTACTATGTGCACAATTTAGCAGTTGAAAAAAACAAGCCATGTCCACACAGATATCAGTTTCAGATCTCCTCTAATATTAGGGTCTCTGTCATTGGGGCGCTTTTTTTCAGCTTGTGCATAATTGTATTTAATAGCATTAGTGTTTGTTTGTTTTGTTTATATTATTATTACACTGTGGACATTTGTCCGAAATGACGCTGTCCACATTTTAAACACTGCTAAGCGGTTAAAGTAATTTTGTGGCATCTTTCCCGTTTTATTCATAGAAATTAATTTTTGTTTGGAGAAATTGGACACTGTGCTTTAAATAGGGAGTGAAAGGCGACCAAGGAAAATAATTGGAAATTGATAATTGCAGCAATTAAGTGATATTGCAGAGAATAATATAATCAAGTTAGTCTAAAAAGCTCTGCAATAATAATGAACAAATAAATTATAAACTGTTGTGAATATTACTCTAATTTAATAATTAACTAGCCCAATACAATAGACAACTTCAATAAATAATATGGTGTTATCACGCATCTCACCGGTTTGGTTCCAGGCTGAGCCTTGTATACATGGGTTTCCAGTGGTTACTCCTATGTGCTATACAGCCTGGCGTTCCTCTATCCTCGGACGCCATCTTGCCAATCATTCTGCACATGCACAACCCCGGGAACCTTTTAAAACCTCTGCTCTATGGTGATTGGAGGATCACCAGCCAGTTCCCTTTATAAGGGTGTCAGTTCATCAGGTCTCCTACCTGATAGGAAGCATCTCCTCTGACTCCTGTCCATGCTCATACATACCTTTGTTCCTGTCTTCGCATGTTAGGCCGTTCGTTCATCGCTCATCATCGGTCCTGTTCCAGAGTTATAACACCTGTTTGGATCTCAGTGCTTCTGTTATCCGCAGTTAATCGCTTCACAGCATTACCTGTTCTGCTTATTCCACAGTCAAGACCTGTGGCCTCACTGCAGAGTATCGCTCATCATCGATCCTGTTCCAGAGTTATATCTCCTGTATGGATCTCAGTACTTCTGCTCACCACAGTGCATCGCTTCACAGCTATATCTGTTCAGCTTATTCCGCTGTTTAGACCTGTGACTGTACTACCTGCTCAGTCTATCCTATTATTGAGATTCGTGGCTATACTGCTGATCATCGTACAGCACCTGTCCTGATCCGGAATTCCATACACCTGAGGCTACATTTCATTCTGTCTTACAGTTACTTTGTGGTTCTCTATTATCTGCTCCGTGCCCCCTAGAGGTCCGTGACCTGCGGTTAAGAGCAGCTAAGACCATATTTCCTTGCTGAAATCCCTGGTGAATACCTCTCCTCCGTTAGACTCCGCCCCTCTCTGGGGGTAGCTGTCGGCAAAAATTAAGACCATTCCAACTATCTGGCTTTCGTGACAGTTATTTAACACTAACATATTCAATTTCTCAGTTAAATCTTAATCATTGAGTTTTATTAGTTCAGTTCTTTGAAAACAGGCGATATTATTTATGAGTTAAAATAAACCACAATTAAGGCCCAAAATAATTTTTTGTCTTCTGCTACTTTTCACTGTCTCTTGAAACTATTTACTGTACTGTGTATGAAAAGATCTTAACCTATTTCCCTAGTTCCTCACATAATTATACAGATATGCCATACATCAAAACAGTAAGCAAAATAGCAGGTACAACTGAGCAGATTATATATTCTAATAATCAAACCAGGTAATGACCCCAAGCGTATGCCATCCTGGCCAATAATTCTTCTTAATCTAGACTTAGAACTACTTGCTACAGTTATGGCTGAGTGGTTACAGACAATCGTTTCTTCACTCCTTACAGAACACCAATTAGGATATGTAATAGGCCACCACTCAGTGACAGGCATCCATTCGGCAGTGGAAGCGGTAACATATCGCCACCGCAACCTACATCCACTAATCTACATGTCAGTTTAAATGCAAATGAGGCCTTTGACACTGTCTTTTTGACCAACCTTAATAAAATATTAGGTCACAGGGTGTTACAGAACGTGTTTACTCAGCATGACACACATTACTAGAATGCAGAACAGAGAACAGGAACTTCCCAGCATGCATAGCCCATGACATCACATCCTGCCAGGCTCTGGAGGGAAAACCGAACAGGCACAAGGGGAGCCAGATGAGGCAAGGGAGGTGGCGAGTGGAGGAGATGAAGGGGTTATGCGGATGGAACGAGGGAGGTCATTCCAGTGAAGGGGGGCAGCACGGGAAAAATCTTGGATTCTGGAGTGGGAAGAGGTGATAAGAGTGGAGGAGAGGCGGCGATCATTGGCTGAGCGCAGGGAGCGGGCAGGAGTGTGAATGGAGAGGAGGTTAGAGATGTAGGGGGCTGTAGAGTGGGAGAGAGCCTTGTAAGTGGTGGTGAGGAGTTTGAAAAGGATTCTGTAGGGGAAGGGAAGCCAGTGTAAGGCGAGGCAGAGGAGGAGCGGCGTGAGAGGAAGATGAGTCTTGCGGCCGCATTGAGTACAGAGCGGAGGGGGGAGAGATGTGAGTGGGGGAGGCCTGTGAGGAGGAGGTTTACCAGTGAGGTTTACCAATAATCATTGTCTATGCAATTTGTGTGGTTCGAACTCACAAAGCGATTTATTAGCAAAAGCAAAAGAATAACAATTAAATAAATAAGTACAGCCGATACATACGCTGCGCTGTGCTGGATCCAGCTTACAGTCATTCAATCCTGAAGTCTGTGGTCAAAGAGATTGTAAGCTGATTCCAGAGAGCAGTATATATACACATTTGGTGTAACAGTTGTCGAAGTCGTATAATTGGATGAACGAAAGTATATTGGTTAATATTGTTTTGCCGTGCGATTGCGATTCGTACGCCACGTAACACAGATCCGTACGCCACCTAACAGCGCGTAGTGCGATCGCACGGTAAAATACGCACGTAGACACTCGCATTGCAACATTTAGTTATTTATATAATTCATATTCATGCTAGTCCGTTACACTGTAATTTATGAGCAGATAGTATTTGGTTTATTATTAGCTTATATAATATGATTATATGTACACTTCAGTGATATTTAAGGTTCAGCTTATAGGAAAGGTGTCATGTCTAATATCATATTAATCCCCTTTACATCAGCAGCTGTTCGGTGCATTCGGCGAAGAGATCGCACATTGCATACTCTAGTTATTGATGTTAGGGAATAAACCTTTAATATGATAATGCTAATGGACCGATTGTAATTGGAGTTTGGCGGAAAGAACAGAGCAGTTTGGCGGGAAGAACAGAGCTCATCCCCTGGAGAGACCCCCACCTTGGGATTCCTTAGATTGAATCAGCCTATGATGTGTAACCCCCTGGACCCTCCTGATGCCTGGACCAATAGAAGCAAGCTATACCACCTGCATTGTTTCACTGTATCTGTTTGCATATAAGCAGTAGCTCTCATGTAGTGTTCAGTCTACGCTGATCACAGTATTCAAGGGTGAATTACTGTTCACTGGTGCCCGTGGTTAGCGCAGCAGTATGTATTTATCTTTTGGTATTGGCTGTACTGTACTGTATTATATTACAATCATGTATTGAATTGTTAACTTGTTACATCTGCTAAAATAAATCACTTTGTGCGTTAGAAACACAATACAATCGCTTGGGCAATGTTTATTTGAAAACGATACAATTACTTTAATACAGTAAATACAATACAGATGACTTGGCATGTTTCCATAGGTTCAGGCTTCAGGACAGTCCAGTTTAATGTAATTCATAGGTCAGTTAAAACGACACCCTCCAAGGGTGGGGGTCAGATGTATACTAATCTTCCCACCGACAGCTAGTTCAAACTGGTCTAGTTACATTATACACACAATACCATTCTGATCACTAATTCCCTATATTCCATAACTAGCATACATGAAGTGCAATCTCATAGCTGATGAAACCGGATCACTAAGGATAAATTGGGGATTAGAAAGACACCAAACATGATATGTTTCCTGTAACCTGAACCTTAGATCTCACTGAAGTACATTTAACCTTATAATATTTAACTATAAACTTAATAACATCTGTTCATAAAAACTGTGGGTTGGAACTATTATTAAATGAACTATGTATAAGTGAATGTGTAAGTGTAAGAGTATGCATGCGTTATTTATTGTGCGATTGTGTAATAACACGTGGCGTACTGATCGCAATCGCACAGTAAACCAATATTAATCAATATAGTTTCTTTCATACAATTATTTGAGTTTGACACTATATATACACATATTGACAAATTCCTAATTACAATGTTGCATCTAGAATAAAAACACAGTATATTCATCTATTATTGTCATTTATTTATTTTGTGCCACCATATTACCCATCTCTGTAGAGATTTTTTAATTCATTCACATCAGGTCATGTACTTACAATTAATTTCCCTGCCACACAAACACAAACTAGGGTCCAGGTAAGTCTGAAGCCAATTATCCCACCAGTATGTTTTGGACTATGAAATTGCATATATAGTTTTCTTCCAAGTACCATATTATTACTATTTATTTATATAGCTCCACTAATTCCGCAGCGCTGTACAGAAAACTCACTCACATCAGTCCCTGCCCCATTGGAGCTTACAGTCTAAATTCCCTAACACAGACAGACCAGACAGACAGACGTCAATTTGAAAGCAGCCAATTAACCTACTAGTATGTTTTTGGAGTTTCAGTCACGGTTACAATGGTCACTTTCCTATAGGTCAAAGGCCAGGAACAGACCAATAACACGGTTCACTATAGATCAGCTCTTCAGTTCTTTGTTCTTGAGGCTTGGGTCTTTTTGTGAGTGTGGGAGGAAACCGGAGCACCTATAGTATATATTATCAGTAGGATAACAACCGTTGAACCAGCATCATAAGCCGAAATCCTCTGTTGAGGGCTGGGTAAAGGACACAGATTTAGAGGGCAAGAAATTACATGGCCCAGACATCACCAATACACCTTTCGCAGCATTCCATTTCTTGGCATATGGCTTAGTGTATTTTAAAAATGCATCTTCAAAAAATATACATTTTTAAAGACCACAAAAAAAGTATAGATAAGATGTACAAATCAGAAGTAAAAAAAAGAAAAAGGAATTTGTGCAGTTGTTCAATATTGAAAAATAGGGACACGTTCATCAATTTGCAGGGACTTTTTAAAACTTTGGACTGTCCCTATATATACATGTATTGGCAAATTCCTAATTACTATGTTGCATCTAGAATAAAAAAAATACAGTATATTTCTCTATTACTGTCATTTATTTACAATTCATTTCCCTTCCACACAAACACACACTAGGGTCCAGGTAAGTCTGAATCCAATTATCGCACCAGTATGTTTTGGACTATGAAATCCTTGCAACCACAGGGAATGATCTGCACCAGAAGGTCTACAAAGGCTAAATAATCTCTAATAACGCCACACAGATTATAAAAGAATTGAAGATATCTATATAACATATGGTATTTGCTGCAGTACAGACAGGTACAGTTGTGGCAGCACATGTGTGTATTACATATGGCTTGTACTGGGACTAGAGCTGATTTACACAGTCATAGAAGTGACGCCCTACGTGGGCAGAGACTATTGAATAGTTCCTAAAGTGGGCGGGGCCTAGATATGGTGCGAAAGGGAGGTGTCCGTGCGACAGGTACGGATTGATCCTCACTGGTACCCATACGGTGATGTCACCGGATGATCTCACTGACGGTGAGTGTATGAGGCGGGAGCGGCCCGGGAGGACCGGAGAGGCCGGTAGGGATGTGTCAGGGGGCTCAGAGGAACTTATTGTCTTACATAAAGTAACTTACTGCAGTATATACATTATATATATATATATATATATATATATATATATATATATATATATATCTATCGCCACCTATTCTGCTTTCATGTCTGCATTGCTTATTACTGTGTGTTCCTAGAATATTAAATACATGCTCATTCAGGTATAATGCATACATTGTATATCCTGTATTTATACTAGCTGTGAGGCTTCAGAACAGTTGAATGATCATAGCTGGGAGTTCCTGTTCTCCCAGTGTATAAGAAAGTCTGTTAGATCACTTTGTTTTCAGTCAGATGAGGGGAGTGTTGTACCATAAGTCTGTATCAGACACCATGCTTCCGTTGCATTACATTTCACTAGAACAAAGTAACAAAACTGAGACTATCCCAAAGAATGGACTTCTGGAAAATGGCATTTGTATGTAAACCCTGGGCTTTCAGAGCATGACGCAGCTTTGTGTTTACACAGACCATCCTCCTGCAGGGATTCACTTTGGCCTAATCAGTGCAGGGCAGGATATGGAGGAATATTAGCAGCTTGGCTGGAACAATGAGTAATTTAATGTGCAATAACACCTCTGAACATGCAATGTCAAAGTGAATACAAAGCGGACGCTTATTAGAAACTGCGTATAAGTCATTCTCTTGCCCCATGTTTTGGACCATTGCCATCAAATAGGCTTTGAGAATGATGTAAATGCTTAATTAACATTCATATGTGTGAGGTCTTAGACTGTAGTCAATATTTTTCTGTTGGCTGTGACTAGAATGTCAAAACTCTTTCTGTGCCAAAAAAATGTATATCAGTTTATAGCATACAGTAAAAATGTAGAGATACAGATCTGTGTTAACAAATTACACCCTCTTTTCCCCTTCCGGTTACCTATGATTCACAACATACATTGACTGCTGCATTTCTCTAACTGCAGTGAGTATAAGAAGACAGACATTCTATTCTCACCTTCCTGAAACCACTGCAATGGCTGCTGGTAGTACATAGAGAACTCTGGAGTTGAAAGTTTCTTTTACATTTTCAAAACTGCACAGACTGAGAAGCAAAATAAATATTCTTGCCCCACCCCAAATGCTTTCAGATACTCCCACAAGATGGTTGACAGCCTGATCTGTTTATCCAACAAAAGTTAGTTTAAAATAGGTAGTCATCGGTAATGCCAATATACAAAAGGATATAGATACAGCAAAATATGTTGTTACTGATAAATAACATTTAATGGTTGACAGCAGGGGTGGTGCATCTCATTCAAGTACAAGCAAGACACACTTTGTGCTGGGTGTGCCCTATAATAAATATAGGGGAAACCCAAGCAAGTTGAGCTGGGACAAAAGTTCTGGTTTTTACTTGAAGCCTGTTTTTCCATAGTGTGCAAGGTCATGTGATAAAATTCAATTTACCTGTAATCTACACCTCAACATACAGCCGCACCCTTTTTCTAGTCCAGGCAAATCAAGAAGATCTGGCCTTGCCAACCTGCAGCTATCTACTGGCAAAGCATGCTGGGTCTGGTAGTTTCACAACATCTGGAGAACTATAGGTTGGCCAAGCTTGAACTAGATATAACCCGAGTGAAAAGGAAGCTATTACTCTTCATAATGTTCTGAATGCAGTTGTTGGAGTAGGTCATACATAGTCTAATTCACCATTTAAGTTGAGCGCAGCTGCATGGTCAGTAAAGAGCCCCAGGTAACATCACACTTTCTATGAAGAGAATCTTCTATCGCAAGCTAATCACTACATGCGACCATTAGGTAAACAAGACAGGTCAACAGTAGTAGCCACTTTTTCATCAAAACTAATTATTTATGAATGTTTGTAAATATATATGTTGCAATAATTCCTGCAGTAAATTATGTATATATTTAATATAGGAAACGTACTCACAGGGGTTGAATTGGATTAGTAAATAAACTGTCAGTTTAGATGTATGCTGCAGTAATATTTTTTCTGCTCTATTGGTTGCTAGTAAGATACAACTTAGATTACATTTCTACATATCATTTGTCTTCTCTTTATATTTCTGTATATTTTGGTAAAACTATGGAGCAGGGTTAGCTGGCACATAAAACTGTACTTGTTAGCAGTTTTTAATTTATTAATAAGGGGGAGGTCCCATAGTACACTCTGTATGCTCTGTACAGTTCTAATGAAATATTGTCTCCAGCAGCCCTCGGGGAACTACTCTGGAATTTGTCACACAATAATAGTGGGAAGGTCTGCGGCCAACCACTATCTGCTACAAAAATACAGTGATCTGGACATGTTCTATTTAATTATCATATTTAGAAGGGAGTCTAGTCTGGTTCTCTACATTCTTGAAATATTTTCTCATTAAGCCATAGTAGCATTATTTCAGTGTTCCGTTTACATTTGAAACACATGCACCTAAAAACTTGTTTGGCTTTGATCTCATATGCATGTGTAAACTTGTGTGCTTTGCTTGCTAGGATTGCCTTTTTTGTTCTTTAATTCCAGCCTGGCCCTGACCTATAGACTCGAATGAATACCTCATTGACCAGTTTACCATGCAGACAAAGAGAATGCTTGTCTGACTTTTAAAGTAAAAATCTTTGAGCAATGCATCGCAGACAAGTGATCAGCCCTGTGTTATTCCACCAGAACAGCTCTATGATATTTTTACATGTAGTTTTAAAATGTATTCTCAACCTGTCATATGAGAACATTGGAGCAGTTAATCCTCAGTGTTGTCAAGAATTTGTTAAATGTAGTTTCTATTCCTTTTGTAACATAAGAAAAATAACAATGATTTGCAAGTCATTTTGTCATTAATTGGAAGACTTAAAGAAAAAAAAAAACTATTATGGCATTCCTCTTTAAAGGGGATGTCCAGTTTTGGACAGCCCGCCCTCTTCAGTGTCGCAAATAGGGTGGTTCCTATTGTATTGTCTGAATCCGGAGCTGTGTCACACTGCAGCTCACAGCACAGGAATATTTAATCCATCCAGTCTTTAATAGAGCTGAATAGAAAGTTTCAATTTCGCTCGATTGAGTATGATTGGATGGATTTAGTTTTCTTGAGCTCACAGTGCAATGCAGCTCCAGGGTTCAGGTTATAGAAGGGTCTTGGAGGATGGGACCATCCTTATTTACTACATTGGGTAGGGGTGTTATCCGAGACTGGACACCCCATTGATAGCTTTGTTTTGAAATAAGCAAGGTAGGTAAGTCAATGAATTAAAGCCATGTAGTCAGTCTTGTTTCCACTCATATGCCTATCTGACTCATAGTGAATATTTCTTAGCACATTTTGTGACTGTAAGGGGTACACCAGCAATTCTAAGATAATGACAGTTGCCTAAGGGATTGATGGCCACATTGCTGCTACAAACGTATGTCCAAGGTTGGACTTCACCTTTGAAGAGAAGTTGTTTCTGCACCTGAAATTGGATCAGTTTGTATTACTTTCAGAGTATGGTGCTTCACATTTACTGTAAATAGCTTGAGAGATTGTTTTACAAGGGTGCCAAGAAACATGCATGACATATGTAGTGCAAATAAAAAAATAACCTTTTTATTGAAACAAGGGGTTTTCGTTAAGCTCACAAACACACATTTTGCAAAATTTCATGATGTGCCTGTTCTGTTTCAAAGGGCAAACAGGTTTCATATAATTTTATCTCCACAGGTGACCATGCAGCAGTTAGAGGTGTAATATCTTTCTACAGAAGGCACACATCTACATCATTTACATTTCAGAATATGTATGTCTGTGGCTGCAAGATTGAAAAGCCACCTTTTTTCTGTACATAGACAACTGCCATGTAGTATTAAGACATCTCAGCATTATTAGTATAGCCAAAGCAAAAACTGAATTGCAATGTTATAAAGGTATTAATGTTGAGGAAATCCAGCTATAAAACTGTGCCTCTCCTCTGTGTCATAAATACTTTAGACAATATTTAAGTTAGCTGTTGCCATGTGCACAAGTTACTGCAGCAGAGCTCAGGTGTTCATAAACCACCAATGTACTGAAAGCTGGCAGCTTGATGACATCACAGGATGCTTCTCTGAAGCAATGTGAGGACTGACAACACTCATTAATACTCATGAATATTTATACCTTCCCAGATGGCTAAATGCATGCAGGCATATAAAATAATGAATATAGATGAAATTACAGATAGCAATAATAATAATGTATTATTATTATTATTATGGGCTGATTGTCCAGATATCTGTTTAATTGTAAAGTTGTGTGTTTGTGAGAGCCCCACTTTCATAATAGAAGGTTTTTATCTATTTCTGCTTTTCGTAAAACTTTATAACCAATTTTTTTGACTAGCAGCAATGATGCATTTATTTGTAAATGTTATCAACAAGCAATATAGTGGAGAACGTAAATGGAAATGTTTCATATTGAAACAAATATTAAATATAGGTATACATAAGCAGATTTACTAAACAAGAACCATAGACCAGGTAAAGGGTAATTTGTTCTTTAATTTATAGATAACAGCCATGAACACACATATCAAGCAACACAGGGTATGGCTATTGCCTTCATTTCATAGTTTGTCTTCTAAAACCCTGAAATTACTGCTTATCTATTCCTCTCAGATTGTTCTGTGCTACTAGAACAGTTGTAACATTGCATCTTTGTCAAAATAGTTGAGATATTTTCACTTTCTTCATCCTTTAGTATTATCCATTATTTATAAAGCACCCATGTATTGCACAGAACTGTAAACTATGAGATAATAAAGACAATTCACACAAACAATAATAATAACTGAAGAGAAAATATACTTCAACATACCAGTGTTATTTCATGTAAACAAACAGAAAGGGAAATAGGCTACCTGGTCGTCTACAGATTCATTAAAGGTGCACTAACTAACCCCTTTAAAAGAAAACAAAAAAGAACAAAAAAAATTTAAAGCACGAGTATACTTGTCTTTTCAGACAAGATCCTCTCCAATAAATATATATATATATATGTATGTATGTATGTATGTTGTTCCCACTGCACCACTCCCCTTCGTAACTTTAGATACAAGTGCTTTCCTTTCTTGTCGAACACTTGTTTAGAGGGGAGAAACATGGGGAGGAGAGTAGGTGTTCATAAGTGATCAAACAAGTTCACATTTACTTTCCTGCATACAACACAAATAGAGAGAAGAAAGGCGTTTGTGTCCCTTTAATCCCTAGCAGTTTATACATATTAAGTGACAGACATTTGTGCTTTCTGTTTCAGATAAGACGCTTGTTGATAGCAGTGCAATCTCTCAGAATGCCCAGATGGAGGAAAGTGACTCACAGTAAGTGTGTGTTTTCAGACTCTAAGGGGGTATTCAATTGTTTGTTTTAACGCGCTAAAACAAAAAAAAACGAGTGCTCTAAAAATATTACCGTTAATACGGTAATTACTCGCTAAATTTCATCTCGCAGCTCCCTGAGCAGCGAGCTGAAATTCAGCCCGCTGGCAGCGAGTAAGTACCGT
The DNA here is from genome assembly GCF_038048845.1 of Mixophyes fleayi. Taxonomy (NCBI): domain Eukaryota; kingdom Metazoa; phylum Chordata; class Amphibia; order Anura; family Limnodynastidae; genus Mixophyes; species Mixophyes fleayi. The sequence continues at coordinate 336,354,102 of NC_134402.1, forward strand.
ATTAACTGTTTACGCGCGCAAAATTACCGTATAATATGAAGTTTTTTTCGAGCGCTCGTTTTTTTTTTGTTTTAGCGCGTTAAAACAAACAATTGAATACCCCCCTAAATGTTTCAAATGAATTTAGCTGTAAATTTTTGAGGTGAGCAGATAATGTACAGGCAGCTGAAAAATAATCAACATGAAAAATAGTGGGCATGACTTATTTTAGATTGAGGCTGTGTGCGTGTGCAGTGTAAAGCCAGAAAATGTAGAGGATAGTTGAATAGTTTCCACGCATATTGGAGACAAAGGTTGAAAGGACACCTTGGGATATATTTACTAAACTGCGGGTTTGAGAAGGTGGAGATGTTGCCTATAGCAACCAATCAGATTCTGGTAATAATTTAAGCAGTAGATGCTACAAAATAACAGCTAGAATCTGATTGGTTGCTATAGGCAACAGAGAGATCCTAAATATGCAGGAAGTCAGCACACCACATATACTTATCTTATATAAGGAAAGAGTGCTCCAGGCACTACTTATCTTTAGATGGGCTAAATAAATTGTAAAATATTTGTATATGTTGGGAGGCGTAACTCAACTCCCCGCTTATATATAATGAATCGGTGTTCGTTTTTTAATAAATTTGATGTTTCAGTTACATTGCATAACTTTCCTCAGGGTCTGAACAAGAGATAGTGACTAGAAAAACGGTATAAATAGACAAGTAAATTACTTATATGAAGATGGTGTGACGTCTTTGAATTGTGCATCAGCGATATCATTTTGTTCCGTGGAGCAGGATTCAATTTAATTCAGTGGAAGGAAATTGAGCAGCAAAAATGCATGAAGAGCACATCAAAAGCCTATAGAACTAATTGAATGGAAAAGTCCTCAAAACTCGGGTGATGCTCCGCCCCCTCTCCCACAAGTCCAGTTACTAATTATTTGCAGTTGTGAAGGGCCCATAGATACGAGTGCTGTCATGTGCCGGTAGTACATTCGCTCTTAGCCAGCATCTATTGATCCGTAGGAAGGACATATTAACAGCACACATTAAGGGTAAATTTAGGAACAATCGATGCAGCACTTCATAGAGCTCTATGAACCATGTTTGCAGTGCGGGTTAAGTGTCTTTGAGAAAAAACATTTTTTTATTTCTGTTATAGAAAGTCTGACTCAACTGGACTCTCACCTGTGGAGCCCTGGACTTCAGAACCTGAACAGTGTGTGAGCTGCAAATTGCGTCTGACGGGACCAGCCATGGTAAACCCTGCAACCACATACTATCTTCATTTCCATTGTACATGAAATTAGTGGCTTTATTACTTCTTTGTTGCTGTAGTAGTCTTACTCGGTTGTTCTTAATGAAAATTCTCACTTTAGTCTCTTCAAGGTCTATATTTGCTGACGTGCACTTAATGCTTATTCGTTTATTCAGAGGGTCAACTAACCACTTTGACCATTTGGGGAGTGGCAGTCGTATTAATTAAACCTCTGTTCACCAAATGTAGTACTGCAGAAGTGTACTCTTTATTCTCTCTAAGAAGTAGTATTTCTTAACCTGAAGATTCATTAAAGAACATAAATGCTAATATGTGCCTTATTTGGTGTTCTATTGCTCTGTGTATGCCATACTCCTGAGTGCAAGTGTATGCAATTTCTTTGAGTGCAAAGGACCCTTACTACAGCCTATGATTTCATGGGTTGAACGGGGAGGGGAAGGAGAGTATGCACGTAGTAAAAGTACAGTAAGGGCATGTCAAGCTCGAGTGCATGCAGCAGCGTCCGATTCAAGATTTGGGCATCTCTCAGGTACATGTTTTTTTATCGTATCTGATGATGATCACGTATGCAGGGTAGAACATGCGTTCTGCTGGCATTTAGACATATGTATTGTACGTAATGTATTGTCTGTCTCAATATGGCAATTGCTGTGAATTCTAAGCATACCTAGACCCACATTCATCATTTGTTTTCTCAGATCCACTTGTAGTCGTAAACAGATGTGGGTATGCCCAAATTCCATTTTATTTTTTTTTAAAAACACAATACATTCGATTTGTGTGCCTTAATGAATTGATGTCTACCAATGATTGTTCCTATATGGCCTATTGATACAGGCTAATATATATCTCGGGGACTTACTCTGGGAATAGTCTTTTCTCCTGTTAATAGCTGCTCTTTCTTTCAGGTGGTTTCCCAGTACAAGTTCCACCCTGAATGTTTCTCATGCTCTGGCTGCAGAACTTTGATCGAGGAGGGGGAGTCGTTCAGTTTGGTGCAGAGCACAGCGCTATTCTGGTAAGAACTGAAATGTACATAGACCTTTCTAAAGAATTGCCTTTGCCTAATATAGCATATTGTGTAGCCACAGTAATACAAGTAACAATCTTTAAATTGTGTGTCCCCAAATTGATATACCATATATACTCGCTTATAAGCCGAGTTTTTCAGCACATTTTTTATGTTGAAAAAGCCCCCCCTCAGCTTATACTCGAGTCAAAAAGTTTCCCCAGTTTTCTGTGGTCCTCTGCTTATATTTGGGTCGGCTTATACTCGAGTATATACGATATATATAGATATATAGAGATATGTAGATAGGGATATATAGATATAGATATAATTTTAGTGGAAACTATATATGCCCTTTTTATTACCCCTGAGATTTTACCAAGCATAGTATGTACTAAAAAGCGATCAGGAGGTAAGAAAAATTACTTGCACTATAGTGTCTGAAAGCGTTACATTAAATGCTAAATATTTTAATGTAATAGTTCATTTTGCCACAGTCAGCAATATATTTTGTACAGGAGCAGCTTATAGCTTTTATCTAAGCCTGCACAGTAATTGGGATATTGCCTTATGGTTTGACTGCATATGTATGCAGGTACACCTCCACATGTTCTTACATCAAAAGTGAGCCACGTTTTGTTGGTTGTATGATATTCTTCCGTATTACTTACCTTCATAGTGGTCCATGTCACAAGCTGCTTCTCCTGCGACCGCAGTTTGAGGGTCTTTGCAATGAGTCTGCTCAAGAACAGCACCCCCACATGCTCACCCTTCTACGCCTGCCTCCTCAAGCAGGAGTTAATAGGGGCTTCTCTGTTTCAGTGGAGGACATGCAGGTCACACAGTGAGTTTGGATTTCTTCTATGCCTTTCTTATATTTTTGGTGGGGGAGGGGTATTTCACTATTCAGTCAGACTAGTGGTGATTGCATTACTGATGGTAATGGATGTAATGATTTCTGCATTTCATCCTTAAATGTCTGCCACTACGCCTTTTCTGTCATGTATTTAATAATTGTGACTTTATGTAGCCTACACAAATGATGATATTTGTATAAATGGCAAAAAAATAGTCTTAATACTAAATATAACAAAAGTTAATAAAAGAATGAAATAACCCTTTACTTTTTATTTGATGTCTTTAAGGGTGACGCATGAGGCTCAGAACTTGCTGTACCCAGGAGACCGCATCTTGGAAATTAATGGCTCTCCTGTCAGTACAATGCCTCCAAGCGAGGTCAGCACTTACCTTGTCCTGTTAAGAGTGGGGAGCAGATGAAAGCAAATGTGTTTAAATGGTGGTTTGGGCAACATTGACTAATATGCTGTCTTATTATCCCCTTCCTTCACCCTTCCCTCAGGCTGATAATTTGCTTTGCTGCACAGACCGGACCCTGCAGCTTCTGGTAGAGCACAACCCCCCACTGACCTCCCCTGTGAATAGAGCTCCCCTGAAATCTCCTTCCTTGCACCCACGTGAGGGAAAGGGCATCTCCGACAGCAATACCCGGCGTAGTTCCATTCGGTCAGATTTCACTTGCACTTCAATTGCTCTATTTCCCTGCTCATATTACCAACTATTTTTCTAAATTACTCTCTGCTATTGAAAACTTTTCCACCAACGTTTCCCTTCCCTTGCTCATAATACCAGTAATTCTATGTTCTATTCCTCTTAGTATTACCTTTATTATACTGCTGCTTACTCCAGTCTCACTCATACTTTCCCATTCTGTCCCATTACCACGTACGTGCTACATATCACAACTTCTTACCACTGAGTATAATTTGTCTTCAGTGTGCTGTTTGAACACGAGCTTTAAGCTGTCTTTCACAGTAATGAAATGTAGTTTTGTGTCTCTTAAAGCAGTTCAGTAGTCATGTCTTCTGCTACTTGTAATACCTCACCTACTTTACAGTGCATATGTTGACATTCTGAATGTTGACAGGTTACAAAGTCAACAGTCAGTGTGTACATAAAGGGTTAGATTTAAACCGGCAATACAGTAAAAAACATGAATGTCAACATGTTCATTGTCGACATTTTATACCTAACCCACTTTATCATGTCTTATTCTCTTTTCTGTTCTACTCTACATTCAGACGCAGTAACAGTAACAGCCGTTCCCCTGGACCCTGTTCTCCTAAAGACCCTCGCTCCGTGTCTCGCTCAGAGTCCCTCCGCTGTGCAGTAGGTGGTGCTCAGCAGATCTTCCGCCCATGTGAACTACTTCATGGTGAAGAGCTGGGAAAGGGTTTTTTTGGCCGAGCCATCAAGGTGTGTGTTTCTAGAGAAGTTACTCTTGTTCGACATCCTTGAGCCGCCTGTGTCATATACTGCAACCTTTGTGCTTACAGGTCACCCACAGAGCCACAGGCAAAGTAATGGTTATGAAAGAATTAATACAATTTGATGAGCAGACACAGAAAACATTCCTGACAGAGGTATATTGCTTCTTAAATATAATAGTACATTATTTGGCTTTATGTTTGTAATTTCTTTATTGTGATTTTGTTTTAAATATTCTACAAATGTGTTTGATAGAACTGCCAGAATTTAGAGTCGTTTAGTGACCTGGAGGAATGGAGATAGCAAACAAAATTAATAAAATGTCCCAGTGAAGTTTGTATCTGATTGGATAGTTGTTCTCCACTTACTGCTACCCGGGTAGGTGTGACCCTGGAGAGTGGTAATGGTAAGTTGTTAGCTGGTAAGGCATGCAGCTAGCCATGAAAATCCACATAAATAGAATATTAAATGAGTATGTATCCAGGTCATGGCATCCATTGAAAATTGAGCACATCCTAACACATCCCCACCTCTAGATACTACGCCAAACACCCAGACTCATCACTCCACTTCAGACCTTCCTCTAGTTAAGCAAGAACTCTCTCGTCCTATTCCCAATTTCTAGTCTCTCCTACCATCATCCCGAGTTCCCTTCCCCACCCATATTTTGCTCCACTGATTCTCCCCTAACCTGCTCCTCACTCTCAAACCTGCCTCTTTTGCCCCTCTCCAACCCCCACCCCACATCTATGCTAAATTACCTAATGTGTTGTGGGGTTGTACAGTATGCTGGGGGCAGGGTGAAAATTGCACAAATTACTATTTATTGCCAACATTTTGTTGTTCAGCAAATTATTTACCTGCTATTGTAGCAAATAATCTAACAGTTTCCACCCTGATATGTGCTTTATATATGTGTCTACTAGACACATATAAACTTCAAAAACAGTGTTTTGCTGTAAAGCTTCTAGAATAGATTTTGAAGCTTGCTGTGTAGTCTTTTGTTGATACTCTGACATTTAAAAGTTGTATGTGCTATCCTTATTTTATATTGAATGAATATACCCTTTTTCAAATCTGTAGTATGTAGTTCTCACAGAAGCAGAGTCCTCTCCTCCTCCTTATGGCTCATGTCTACCTCCCTCGTACAGCATTGTTGTCTGGTCTTTAGCTGAATCCTCTGCCACCCCATGCTGCTATTGCTAGCTCATGACCATTAATGAGAGGCATTATTATGCTTAATCATATTCATGTCACTGGGCCTGATTCATTAAGAATCTTGAATGATGAGGATTCTTATTTTTGTCTCCTGGACAAAACCATGTTACAATGCAAGGGGTGCAAATTAGTTGTTCTGTTTTGCACATAAGTTAAATACTGACTGTTTTTTCATGTAGCACACAAATACTTGATGGCTTATTTGTACACTGAAATTTAAAGTTGATATTTGTGTGCTACATGAAAAAACAGTCAGTATTTAACTTATGTGCAAAACAGAATACTAATTTGCACGCCTGTGCGCTCCCCGGGCTGAAACTTGCCAACCCGCCCCTGATGACACTACAGAACAATGATAAACATTAGTCGATATAAGACATCATCATAAACAGGGAAAAAACAAGCATACAACCGAACAGAGCATATTTTGTTCTTTGGGAACTAGATGGAGAACGTCCAGGCCAGAGAAACCTGAGGCGGCTTATGGCTCATTTTGTGAGCGGGACGAGGATTCACGAAACATTAGACAGGGCGGATGCGGTCAGAGAGTTCCGGCTCTCCTGAAGGTACCAGGGGGCCCAAACGAGGACGAACTTGTGTAGTTTGTCGTGTAGGTAGTAAGTAATGGATTCCATGCCTGCGATATACCACACATAGGTTTTAAGGGCCAATAGAGTAGGGGGATTTGGGATTTTCCAGTGGTCTGCTATTAAAGATTTAGCAGCCACGAGCATGTGAGATATCAGTTTATTAGAGGGGGAGCTCTCATCAGGCATATGGCGGGAGATGAGGAAAGTCAGTGGATCCCTTGGTTAGCAAACTGAGTTGAGGACCGACAGGACTGTATCCCAGAAGGGAACTATGTGTGGGCAGGACCACCCGATATGAAGGAGTGTTGTACCCCTCTGGCCACAGTTTGACCAGCAGCTCGGAGTAGAGGTGGGGAACATTTTGGAGAGTCTGTCAGGGGTGTAGTACCACCTGTAATACACTTTGTATGCTGTTTCTTTCATTTGCTTTGAGATGGAGCTAATGAAAAGCCCCTCTCTGACCTCTTCCCAATAGGACTCATCTTGAGGGGAGGGGTCAGGCCCAGGTACCTTTCCCATTCCCGCTCATGGTGGCTCTGGGAGTCAGAAGTAGTCTCATTCAACCAATTATAGAGGAGATCATTCCTTTGGAGAGCAGATAATAGCCATTCAAAAAAAAGTGAGAGCTCGTAAGGAGTCCGCCGGGGGAAGGGCTGTATTTTCTTTTTAACATTTTGTACATTTAAATGTAATTATTTTTGTATAACTATACCTGGCAACAACCATATATTGTTTTAAAGTATTGCATATCCTTATTTTTCTGTATTTGCTTTCTTGCAGGTAAAGGTCATGCGTTCTCTGGATCATCCCAATGTGCTGCGTTTTATTGGGGTTCTATATAAGGATCGTAGACTAAATCTGTTGACCGAGTACATAGAATGTGGAACCCTGAAGGATTTCCTGAGAGGGGTGAGGCATAAGGAGACTTTGGGGATTAGATTATATGGTGTAAGAATCAAGCAAGTGTTTATTATAAAAACTGCAACTTATAAATCTAAAGGCTAATACTACCATCACACCTTACTTGTAATAGGACCAGTGTCCGTGGCAACAGAAGGTATCATTTTCTAAAGACATTTCATGTGGCATGGTAAGTTAATTCTCATCTGTTAAAGAGCTATAATGAGCTCTAGCTAGTGTCATTTATTTGTATTTCTTTCCTCTTTAGGCATATCTTCACTCCATGAGCATCATCCACAGAGATCTCAACTCACACAACTGTCTTATCAAGCTGGTAATGCTCTTGCTTCATTCATTGGTTGTTCTTCCATCACCCTGTCCTGTACCTGATATTACCCCTCTTTTTTCTCTGTGACCCTGTAGCAAGTCTATGCCTTCAGTATTTGTATGCTGTTCTTCTCTGCTGTCTTTCATCCCTTACAGGATGGTACAGTGGTGGTCGCAGACTTTGGACTTTCCAGACTCATTGTAGAAGAGAAACCAAAACCCGCACCAGAACGTCCACCCACAAAAAAGAGAACACTACGCAAGCCGGACCGCCGGAAACGTTACACAGTAGTGGGCAATCCCTACTGGATGGCACCAGAAATGTTAAATGGTAATAGTATTATTAAGGGTATTCAAGATCATTGGGGAGAAGAGTTAACTCCTTTATTAGGATATACACAAAAAAACACTGGCGCAGAGTATGACCTAAGTGGTAGGAGGAATAGAGTAGGGATGAAATGAAAGAAAAAATGATAAAGACAAAAATAAAGATGTAAAAAACTGTATTATAAACAGCAAAAAAATAAAAAAACATTAACCAGTGCACTGGTACATCTCATGGTATATTAAAAATAACCAAACATGAATCATAACATATTAATATAGGTTGACTCCTTTATTAGGATATTGTGGAATACAAAATGAGGGCAGGGTTTGGAATAGGAATATATGGGTCATGCTGTCTCCTATTCTAACAGGTAAACAATACGACGAGAAGGTGGATGTATTTTCATTCGGGATTGTTCTATGTGAGGTAAGAAGACCACTATTTATGGCTCTGGCACCATTTGTAGGCCTGTAACAAAACTAACATCTTGAGACACGGTAACCATTTATTTTACATTTCCAATAGGCTTTCTATAATGGAGTTAAGAATACATAATAACCCCCACCAAAGTTGGGGGACTAGTTCAGCCAGGGGCAGAACAACCGGAGGTGCAAGCCGATGCACGCCATCGGGGGTCACCGTCGGCTTCCTGTTTGTTTGGTTTTTTTTAAAAAAAAAAAAAAAAAATTCCAATTCAGCGTCACCCGGGATTCGGCATCCTCCTCCCTGCATGTCTGGTGTGACGTCATTACATCCGGCATTATCAGAGAGGAGCCACAAGCGTAAAGAGAAGAAAGTAGGCCAAGTAAATGAATGGAGGCAGATGGGGCACATGTGTTATATTTATGTTTATTATACTTGACATTTGAAGTAAATAAAACAAAAAGATACTATATAGTTTTTGTGTGTGTGAGGGGAGTGGGGCCCGGGGCCGAATGCAAATTTTTGCACCTGGGCTTACAACTCGCTAGGTCCGCCTCCGGGCTCAGCCATTCGAAAAACTTCCATTACTATCTCTAGTTTTTTGTTTTGTTTGTTTTCTGCTCTGATAAATCACTCCCTCTCCAACTTTCTTCTCCACTGTGTCTCAGGTTAGTGCAATTAGAGCACTTTTGCCTGTATGCAGATCTCCGTTAATCCCAGGTAAAGGGAAGATGCACTGAAATGGAGGGGAAGGCATGGTAAACACAGAGAGCCTCCTTTACAAAGCACAAACTGTTTAAGGCACAAGACAACAGGAGGGGCTTAGGCATTACTTGCCATGTACCGAATGGGCGCGCAGAGCAGTGCAAAATTTGATATTTAATGTTTTTGCAAAGGACAATTATTAAAATAAAGAAGTGGAGAAGCGATGCACAACCATTTACATTCTACACAATTTTAATGAGTCATTGTGCACCTTCCAGTCGCACTTTGTTGGAGATGCAATCTATTAGTTGCTCTGTAGTCAATGTTGGGCGAAAAATAAAAAACACTTCATAAAATTGAGATCTAATAAACTCAATTCCAGTGTCGCCTGTAAAAGAGGCAAGCAGAAATATTGGAAAACTATAAAGGTTTCATTTACTGAAAGCTGTTTTAAAAAGGCAGGAGGTTGGACTTTTTATGTGACCTTTACACTTTTCCACAGTACGCCCCTTCCACTTCTGAGAATCCTGCATGCACTTCTAGTTGAGAGCTGAGAGTAGGTATGCACCTTAAAGTTCAGTAGGTGGCCCATATGTGTGCAAAATGAAGGCATTTTTCACTGTTTTCAGTGCACTCGGAAATTAAGGTTCATTAAAGTCAAAGGACTGTTATACATGTCCTTGTCCTTTTCAGATTATTGGACAGGTGTACGCTGATCCTGATTGCCTGCCACGTACCATCGATTATGGCCTGAATGTCCGACTGTTCTGGGAGAAGTTTGTTCTAAAGGATTGTCCTCCAGGATTTTACCCCCTTGCAACATCCTGCTGCCAAGTGGAACCTGACCAGAGGTAATCTCTCATGTATTAACCTCTTCAGTCATTATAGTGTGTTCCTTTTATAAAGAGATCATCTGTTAGAGAAACTTTCCTCTTTTGATCTCTCCTTCCAGACATTGAGGCTGCTGTACTCCTTTGTCTAACGCTACGTTTCTTCTTGATTCCGTAGGCCAGATTTCCTATATCTACAGGATACACTTACAGCCCTGTCTCTGTTTCTGGGGGAGCTGGCGATCCCTCTGCCTTCTGAACTAGAGTTCATGGAACACAACCTGATACTGCAATATGATCTGACACGAGAACACCATTCAGAGCATGGAACAAATCTTTGATCTCTGAGATGGGAAAAATAAATGTGGCACGTTAACCACGTGTCCACAAATTCATCTCTGCAAGCACAGCTTATGCTCACACGTGAAAGTGTTACATTTTCGGACTTTGTTTTTGTTGTGGTCGATGTTAAAATGTTTCATGGCAAGCATTCTACAAAAGGTCAAAAATGTGAAATGTAGGGCCCAAGTTTAGAAACTAGCTGCACACATTTCTAGAATCCTGAAAAGAAAAGGGATATCTCAGGGTGTTTTCCAAGATACTTCAAACTGTATTTTTTTTTTTTTCTTTAAGAACCACTGCAGATCTTGGAATATAGTATCACTTCATGTCCATTCCTGCTCTTAACACCCAGTGTTAGGAGCACTTTCACTGTTACTTACAGTTACCAAAAAAACACACTTGAATCAATCTTCTCGTTCCATACTGTAAAGTATCAGAAGGTAGAAGTTTGTTACATATTTATTCAAGTCAGAAGCTTTGAATCAATTTATTGGGAACTAGGGTGACTAATGACCACTCTTATGGGTAACACTTGTAACCCCACTGGGGGTAGTTGCTACATTTTTATATAAAAACTGGAATTTAAAATCTGAGATTTGTGTATTTTGGATTGCACTTTTCCTTTCCTCAACATGTGTATACTCTTGTGATAACTTATGTTATGGTGCTTCCCCTAATGTTATAGGAAGTTGCTTGATTCATGCCAATATTTGGTTTCACTACAGTCTATCTTTCCAACTATTGCTGGCAGCTAGGCATGAACCGCAGTTCTTTTTACAAATATTCATTTAAAATATTGGGTTGAGATACCTAAGTGATGGAGTATGCTGGCCTTGTGCCCTAGAAAATAGTATGTTTGGCACTGAAGGTATTATGTAACAAATCCAACTTTCATCTTAACTCTATACGATTTGCTCAAAGCCAGGATTAAACAACCTCAGATTCTCCACCTGTTCCTGAACTATACAACTACATTGGGCTGGCATAGAGTACTAGGAGTTGTAGATCAACAGTAATTGCGCAATGACTGTTTCGCTCAGCAAGAGCTCCACTCATTTTAATATTTTTAAAGCAAACCTTTCCTCCCCAACTAGCAGAGTGGTGAGCTTGACATTTCCAAAAAACCTCCCCTTTTTCAATTCTGAGGCCTCCCCAACAGGCCATTCTTTGCCACTGGTGGAGAATTAGTGATGTTTATAAAATGCTTATAGCGGTGAGGGTGAGAAGATCAGACATCAGACCCCTGGCATTCTGCTAGTTTTGGGAAGGATTACTATAAAAGTATGAGGATTACTTTTGATTGTTCTTCAAGCCAGCATTAAACCACCAGCAGCTGAGCTTTCTGCATTATGAGCCAGCTTCCTAGTGGCATCACTGTACACTACCTTGCTGAATATCTGAGGCACTCTCCACTGGATTTACAAAAGACTGGTTTGATTGTCAGGCACTGCCTGATGCTTTATGTACAAAAAAGGTCAATAAACAAGTTTTCTTACAATTTGTGCATTTGTCTTTGTCCATTAAAATTATCAACAGCACACTTACAACAGCATGGATACTTGTCTCAGCCAACATAATAAGCATTAGCTGGTAACTCTATTGGAAGAAAACGGTACTGCGAGAGTTACCACCCAGAGCTTAGCTGTTCACAGACAGGTGAAATCATTCGGTGGAACTGAAATGTCTGTTTTTTCAATGTGCACATTTCTTATCAATAAGCAGAACACATACATTTTCCTGTCCATGAAACATGAAAGTACAAAACAAAACAGAAGCTACCACAGGCAGCCAAGTTGCAACAGTTAAATTGTACAAACAACCCCCAATAACTCATGAAAAAAAACGTTCGAGGGCTTGATCAGCATTACCAATTCTTGGCCTCCGAAGCACAAGACTGGCCGTATAATCTTACACCTTATCTGAATCTTTACGAGATATGTAAAAATCCATGTCCCTTTTCCTCCCAGAAGAGAAATGTCTGGTTAATGAATAAAATTCTCCTGCCACAGTTCACTGGGCCACAGCCACAGAAGGATGAAATGTAGGTCATCGCCATAATTTCCAAATCGAGGATCAACATATGTCCACAAGGGGTTATACATCTCTTCATGCCCCTGGCGTGCCTGCACTGCTTATTAAGGGGACAACACCCTCCTGGACGGTGTTTGGGGTGTGATTAGATGGTACCTCAATTGTATTCTCGTCTACAATATCACACGTAGGGTTTAAGAAGGCAGACAATGGTAAATTTATCCTCTGAAGTCGCCTCTCCTCAACTTGCTGATCATGCTGCCTCTTTAGGTCTCTGCCCCTAAAAAACAAATGATATGATATAGTTAGAGGCATAGCTCACAAAGAACATAATACAAAATCATATGACAGAAGTATTAAAATGGGGTTGAATAGAAAAAAAAAAAAGGCACACTAACCTTTTGTACATGTATCCCACCACAATACCGCTTCCGATGGCTATGATTACCACCACCATCAAGATTCCCAGGACATAACCTGTGATATCAATTGAGAACAATTACTGTAGCTCAACAAAACAGGTACAGAACCAACTTTTAAGCTATGGTGCAGCTTCACAATAAACTCCTTTATTACGGAGTATATCTAATCTGTCTTCCAAGGATGCTATAACTTGCCAACTGTCTCCATGGTACAGTTAGCAAGGCTTGCCTACATAAGTCTATGTTGATTGACTGTCCTAGCAGCTGTCATCACACAGTAGGGAATTGAGGGTGTACTGACATGTAATATATTTACATCAGTGGACTGAGTACAGGACTAAAGTAGGAAAGTACATTACACAATACTCCACATCCAAAACATACAATCAGCAGTATGAATATTAAAATGATGATGTTGACACACCATGCAATAGATATGTTGCTGTGTTACCATTTTATTACATTAACCTCTTTTGGAGTGTAGGTTACAAGGAACTATTTAGAATACCCATAAGCAATCTTTGCCTTGGATGCTTCAGTTCTTTATGCGCCATACAATACCTGTTGTAACTTTCTCCACATAAAAGCCTAAACCACACCCTGAGCTTCTTTTTTCAATGCTGTGACATTGCTCTATATTGGTTCTCATTCAGCATTGTTATTGTTGTATTGTAATTAGCTCAGATGCATTCTGCTTGCAGTTAATACTATGCACCTGTATTCATTGTAATGGATCCATGCCAGATGTGTATTTTATGTCCACTTTTTAATGACTGATCTGGCAGATATGCTTCTTCACCCAGTTTGAGGAAATTGATTATTGGTTGCATCATGCTCTGGCCTGCCAATTACAATCATAATGCAATCTGATCTGATTTGGGCAGAATAGGTGACACCCGGTATCTAGTTTTCTGTACATCACTTCAACAACCTCGTCTGTGCAATTCTGTCACACGCAACTCGAAGTGCACTATGTAATGTTAATACTGCTTCAATAATATTGTTAGAGCTACAACAAAAATCACATTAGGGACATTCTATAAAAGGAGGAATGGAAATTATGCCATGTCTTTAGGATTGTCATTTGTATTCAGCATTTTTTATAGTAGTGTTTTTTTTTAACTAAGCATAGCAAATAGCAATGTTATTAGTACAAACAGGATTTTTCTACCGAAGAGATTTCCAGGTAACTCCACTTTTAGTGTTTGCTCAGACAAGTAGACAGTCAGAATTTGCTTAACCTGTGTTGCAGACTGAACGCGACATGAGCAAGCTGCTCTGGAATCATGCAGGCATTTGTATCATGATCCCAGTTTCTGTACATCTCTGGATCACACAAGTGGTAGTATAAACCACAGGTTGCTCTAAAATGCTGATAAATTGTGTGTGCATAATGTTCTAGAAGGTTTTCACTGACCTGCTGATTACACTGCCACTCGTGTCAATGATCCCAATGCAGTCATGACTTTCAGAGATGTTTGCTTACATTGTATTCTGTCTTCACACTGAACTAAAAAAAGAACCATAGTAGATGTCTGTGTCTACACAGAATCTTGCCTGGTAACTGTGGTTCACCAGCTTGATGGACCAGCATTCCAGAGCTCATTACATATGTCAGTAGAGCTATAGATTGTGAAGTAAATACATAAATACTTTGTGTGTCAATTCTCACATTTTTTGAAAGTTGCTTTCAATACGTTTACTTTATGTAAGCACTGCTCACGTCTGATAGTAGCAGGTATACATAACATATCCACAGTGCTGCAACTTTCACTTAAGTAGTCAACAAGATGGATCTCATTATGTTTGTTAACAATTAAATCTTAATTAATCCTGTTATACTGCACCCAGTCAATGTTCCATATCCAGTTGGTTTTGAGCAGAATAGTGATTTAATTAAATGTTACTGCCTCACCTAATGTCCCCAGATCCTTCTTGCCACGGGGGTTGGCCTGGACCCTCTCACTGATGCTGATCACAGGCTGTGCCACGTTGTCCTTCTTTTCAGGCTGGACTGCCTCTTTGTACAGCGGTGTCCCTTCCTCTGGCATCTGGGAAGGCTGCAGTGTTACAGTTTGCTCTGGTGTTGCATGATCATTTGTAGGAGCTGTAAGAAGAACTGACATTGTTAAGACCTAATTAAATAAGACATTTTAAATGTTATAAAGATTAAAAGCTTATGCAGGACAGTGTTTACCTAATTATACAATAAGCTTTGTGACTATGACCGCTCTCCAGGTGGGTTAACGACATTCGCTAGTCTATTTCTATCCACATTACACATTTTAAAACTATCTATGACACCAGGCCTGGCCTACAGGTGGCTCTCCAGGTTGTGTCAAACTACAAATCCCAGCATACCTTGCCAGCTGTCAGCGAGCTATCTGCTGACAAAGAATGCTGGGACTTGTAGTTTCACAACACCTGGAGAGCCACAGGTTGGCCAGGCCTGTATTACATTATGACATGAATGGACAAGTCCAATCTCTGATGCGCTGAAGTTTCTGCAATCTGCTTCTCCCCCATGCACCAATGGCCTCTGTTGTACATGAAGTTACAGCAGTAATTATTTTACCCCAATGTCATTGCTGGTAAATCTGCAATTGAGTCAGAGCATAATTTCATGAGCCTAAATTGGTAAAAATATTTATATATATTTTCTGTTGCACATGTCACAAACTAGTGTTTGCTCTTCATTAGAAACCGATCCAATGTGCACATAGACAGCAACCAAAATTACCTTGTAGTTTTGCCCTATGAAGGGTCTCACTCCACTACAATTCCTTATCATGAGAAGGCTCTGTGCTTTACTGCTATAGTGGTGTTAAGTATGCTGCTTGTTGTAGGACCTCTTGCTTTAATTAGATATATATATATATATATATATATATATATATATATATATAATTGGGAACAGTTTTACTCCATTAGCAAACTAAACATTTAATATTATTGTGTAGAAATACTTTTTAATGATGAAAAACGCATTGGTGAGGACAGAAATCTATAAAACAGTTTACATGGGTTAACTTCCAAGTGTGTACATGGGTACAGGAAATATGTGGTCAGGAGTGTCATATGTCATTTAAACCCCCTTTGTTTTAAGAAGTAGAGACGTATGATTCAACTTATCATCCAATAGAAAGTGAAAAACCAGCTCAGAGACAGGAACTTCCAATCACTTCTCAAGTCTAAATATGGGTGGAGGGAAATATCTTCTCTCCACCCTCCAACTCTTAGAGAAAAACAAGGTCATGTGACCAAGGTACCATGCTGAAAAGAATGTTTTAATGTTGTAAACAGGTGACTTGTGCAGTGTGCAAGTAAATCGGACGTATGTGTAATTAATAGAATTCACATTTGTGCAACATGTACGCAGTTGTATAGTTACCAACAGTTTTGTAGCATAATGCAAAGAAGATACAGTATGTATATGTATATATATGTATATATATATAATCATAGAACGTAGCACATAAAGAAGCATAACGTAATCACAGTACTGCATGGAACAGAATCCACCCCAGCTCTATGCAGCCTTGAATTAAAACTCTGATGCTGCATGAATAACGTCAGTACATCAGTCATGTGAATAACCATAATGTACCTGATGTTCCGCAGACCAGCTGGTGACCCAGGAGCAGGACTAGGAGTTGCAGATGCATCATGTCCTTGCAGTGTATCTGGCTCTGTGTACTGTATGTACCAGTACTGCTGTCCAGGGTTGTTTTTCTCCTGTGCTCCAGCTCCTCCTCCTCCTCCTCACATCACACAGGGAGGCTCTGACAGCCGGATACGTCTGCACTGCAGGGATTGTATTAGGCAGTGGGAGGGTTAATAACATAACACGTGTGGTATGTGGTCCGTCATGTATGTAACCTGTCTTACATACATCAGGATGTGTTACCAATGCCCGCTCCTTTCAGACATCTTGTCTGTCTAGTAGATAGTTCGGGTCAGAGACTCTAATGCATGAACATGTGGTGCACGATTACCCCATATGGGTGTCTTATTTACACTGTATTTAAATAGCTTAGTGATAAAGTTCCTTAGTATGTATTCTATATCACAGTAGCGTACACATGCTTATTGCAGGAGACAGCTTGTTCTGGGCACCGGGGGTGAGGCGGCTCTTGGCACAGCTACAGATACTGCCAGCAGTCAGTGGGAGCCGGTTTGGACAGGATTTGTGTGCATGCTCTGTGTGCACTAGCTCAAGGCTTATCCACATCCGCTACCCGTACTGCTGTATATTCTGTCATTTGTTCCTCCATAGAATCCTCTCATGCCAACATGTATTAATCAGATGCATAGGTGACTGTCATAGATGTCATCGAGATATGATGCAAAGTTTGTAGGGATTGAGGAGAGTTTTGTATTGCTGTATTTTTTCAGAATTAGCTTAGAACAAGCATCTGAGGAAATGCTTTATTTTGGTGCAGATTGCTACTGAAAACCAAACACAATTGCACCATAGATAAAACAGAATTTGATAGCAGATAAGAACCACTTGACCCATTCAGTCTACCCATTGTTTTATTAACGTATGGTAACCTCAAACCCTATTTGATCCGTTATGTCTACCCCAAGCAAGTTTAAATTGCTGTACTGTATTAGCCTCTACCACCTCTGATGGGAGGCTATTCTACTTATCTACTACCCTTTCTGTTAAGTACTTTTCCCTAAAATTTCCTCTGAACCAACTTCCCTCCAGTTTCAGTGCATGTCCTCGTGTTCTAATACTTCTCTTCTTTTGAAGAATGTTCACTCTTGTATGTAACTTGTTCAAACCCTTGATATATATGAATGTTTCTAATTTCTATAATGTTCCCTGTTCCCTTCTCTTATCCAAACTATAGATGTGTTGTTGGCACAAGCTTTGGGTGTGTTTTCTGTACTTACTAAAAATCTGTGTCTGGCCAGGCAATTTCCAATCACTGTACATCTAAAACATGGGCATTGCTAATAAAAAAAAACTACTGTAACACATTCACTTGTATGTTGTATTCACCACTCACACTAGTATGACCCATAGATACTCTACATTCAAAGCTACAATATAAGCAAAATACTCAGTGCAGCAATGTTCATTTCCACTGAACACTACAAAAGGTAGAAACCAGCCAAGACAGATGTGTTTTATGATCAGTTTGATAAATGTAAATAAGAGGGAAGGGGTAATTGACTGATCATGCAGGGATACATGAGTAATTGCTATAGTTCATACTTTTAAAATAAAATTAGGCTACACCATGATAGAAGGGTCTACTCAGCTCCATTTATTTAATTTCTCCAATAGCTACTTCATAGCTCTGCCATTACTTCAGTATGTCTGAGTTTATCAGGAGTCTGAATTCTAAGGGGCCTATTTATTAATGATTTTTGGCAATAAATTCCTCCGAAAACAGGGTACCGATGCACATTTATTATCAGTGCATCTAAGCAGATCATAGATATCTACAAAGACAGGGAGCGCAAATGATATGAACAGACATATACACAAATGTTTATACTCTTTTCCGCAGTGATAGTTCCAAGATTGCTTCCCTCACTTTCCCTGTATCTTACCCTACTCCTTGGTAATCTCGTGGGTCCGGAGGTAAAGGAACCAGGTGAATCCTCCCGGGATACTGTCCACACAAGATCTTGAGAAAGTCCACATCGGACGAAACGCGTTGATCAGTCTGCTTTTTGACACATTCAGCTTACTGTAGTGACAGGAACCGCCGTCAGAGGGAGTCTACACAGCGCTCACCGGAACAAGCAGGGGACGTGTGTGGACAGTATCCCGGGAGGATTCACCTGGTTCCTTTACCTCCGGACCCACGAGATTACCAAGGAGTAGGGTAAGATACAGGGAAAGTGAGGGAAGCAATCTTGGAACTATCACTGCGGAAAAGAGTATAAACATTTGTGTATATGTCTGTTCATATCATTTGCGCTCCCTGTCTTTGTTGATTTTTACCTTTTTAATATAGGAGCTGCAATACCTCAATATAGAGAGCGCTAACTTGTAAATTTCTACAGATCATAGATATCTGCTGCCTTGCATTTCCCCCCCGAAATATATAGAAGTCCCCATAGATGGCTATGGGCAGGGCCATATGGGCAGAGCATTGCGATAGAGGGATGTTCGGATCCCTCACCGCATCTTACTGCTCTCCCCTCTGGTCACTATTGCAAAGGTGGACACTTTGCGATAGTGACCACAGGAAAAATAGGAGAGGGATATTCCCAGGAACAGCAGTTTTGCATGACTGCTGTTCCTGTTGAAGATTGTTAATAAATATGTACGATATTTCAATCTTCATCTTTGCAATGAGGATTGAAATTGATCGTGCATATACAGTGCTACATAAATAGGGGGCTAGGTAGATAAAACTGGACTGCCCTGGTATAAATGGAATGCTTGTGATACTAGGAGAGAGGATTCAATAAAACTTCAGTGTGAAGTAACAGTCAATAATCAAAGAAATAGAGCAAATAGTATTTTATACACACAGAATAGAGCAACTCCCAAATCACTAGTTTAACAATAACCTAGACAAGGTTCTTCGATGCAGTATTATGCTTCACGGGCCTGGGTATCGTCAGTTTTGAAAACTTTCTTTCACATAGCGAAATGTTTTTCACAATTAATGAGACAGTGATGACAGCTCCTTGGTCAGTAAAATGGTGCAAAACACTGATACATAAACGTCTGCGATGAAACACCAGATAGTCCTCTCTAAATGGCTGGTGGACCGCAGCCAACAAGATTTAAGTTCAGAAGATGTTAAACCAGAAGTGACACTGAAAGCAGGACCTATGGTCATCTAGTTAGGTTCAGCCTTCAGTGTATCTCCTAGGATTCCCACATTCCTGCCATCTTTAAGTGGCGGCCCCTTCTGTGGTAGACATGGGCAGGGGGACATCTCTTTTTCAACAGAAATTCTGCTTAACAATGAAATTACAATTATATTCAAAAATTTCTGCACAGCTGGACAAATTGTATGTTATAATGTTTAGTCAATTGTCTCTTTGAGTTCATACATTCTTAAGATTTGTGGCCACTTACTGGCTGCCAGAATTGCAGTGTGTTAGGGCAGATGCTGACATGACCTCTACATGGTACATTATACATCATTCTTCAGTTGTTGCTGTAATTACTAAATATTTGCTTACAGATCCAAAATAACCCCCCCCCCCAGCAATTATGGCACATGCAAAATGTGATTATATAGCCAGCTAAAGCTTTCTATTATTGCTTTTGGGAATTTTTACACACTGTCCTTTTCTCAAGGCTGCGCCATGTGAAGGCCATTCCATAACCTTTCCATTGCTTACCCTGTAGTTAATTTATGGTTGATTTGATGTAGGTTTTCAATTGTTATCTTCCGGAAAATTATTTTCAGTTTCAATTGTTTGACCCTGGAATTCTCTATATCTGCCAGAAATAAGACCTAATGAGTCTTATTAGATTAAAAATAGTAATTAGTCAAGCGAAAGGGTTATTAAACCTATACAATGTTTAATATTTTCAAGCCGATAAGATCTAAAATATGCTTATGTAAAGTTGTACCATGTAGAAGTTATGTCACTTTCTGTCCAGAGATTGGTGTAAACACTCAGAGGGCCCTAAAATTCTGCAGGGCCCCGGCTGAACCTGCAGGGCAATGAATATTAGGGGCTAGATTTACTAAACTGCGGGTTTGAAAAGTGGGGATGTTGCCTATAGCAACCAATCAGATTCTAGTTATCATTTATTTAGTACATTCTACAAAATGACAGCTAGAATCTGATTGGTTGCTATAGGCAACATCCCCACTTTTTCAAACCCACAGCTTAGTAAATCTAGCCCTAGGGATCTTCAGCCAGCAAGAAACCGACTATTCATTTCAGCTGTTTAAAATAAAACTCATTTTCTATCTTGCAACTGTTCATCTGTGAACCTCAAGTTACATTTTGTCTTGGTATGAACACTGCTACTTTTATCTAACATAACCAAATGTGTTGTTACCAGTCTGAAAGCAAAAAAACATTTATCGTGATTCTAAAAAAAATACTCAAACTCTCATTTCAGATTGTGTGTGTGTGTGTAAAAGCATCACATTATAGCTTGTGAGGAATCACATGTGAATCTGTTTATTACAATGTGTGACCAGCTTTGCGCAGGTTAGGAATTAAGCTTCCAGGAGAGTACAAAACATTCACATAGAAACTGTCCATTATGTGCCCCCACTAAGACACAATAACCCCATCAGTTCAGGAGGTGTCGTACATTTCAGAGCTTAGTGTACAGAGGACAGGTTTATAGAAAAAGCTGGGTGGGCTCTTTCTTGGTCTTGTGGTTTCTTGGTCTGGTGGTTTCTCGCACGTCAGCTTAATTGCATTCACTTCACATTCACACCCAGCTCCCTAGGTATTCCAATGCTTTATAGTGCTTTTTTGGGGCTCTGATTATGCTTTTCACATGAATTCCCCTTATTTGCACTACCATTTTCCTTCTCCTCCATATTTGTTATGAATGAAATCACTGTTACCTCTTATTTCCCTTCACTCCCTAACCCCTGCTGTTCTACGTCAGGTTCCACAAGAGAAGAAGCAAAAGCAGACTGCACAATTTGGAAACCAAATGACTCCAAAAGGGACATATTCTGTTGTGGGGAGAAAGGTGATGCCAAGGCAGACCCTAAGGCTGGCCCAAGAGACGCCCCAAGAGTCGGGCCAAGAGAGGGCCCAAGAGCAGGACCCAATGTGGGTCCCAGGGCAGGGCCAAGTGCTGGGCCTAGAGCTGCTCCTAAATCCCCGAGCCCTGGCCCCAATGGCCTGGCATGCACTTTCTGGATGTGCTTGTTGAGATAGGCCTTTGAGCGAAAGAAGCTGCCGCACTCTGAACAGGGATATCGTTTCTCTGGTTCTGCCTCAATTTTCTTGGGAATCACCAAGTCACAAGCTGCATACGATCCATTAGAACTCTGCTTCTCTGGGGATTTCAGGTCACTTCCATCCGACAGGTCACCATAGGAATCGGAACTCTCCTGTTCTCCGTGCTGACATTTCTCCCCCTCTGCATAATAAGAGAAAATAGTGACAATAAGGCCTGCCATGTTATGTTCATGCAATGAGCCCTGCAAAGCCAATTCCAGGCCACCTGCCCCTATCGGGTTATTATGTGGTACCCTGAACTCTAGAACCAGTAACAATCTACCTTGTGTTTGCAGAGAAAATCCAAAAATGAAATCATACCTGACTAAATCAAATACAGAGTGCCAGAAAACATGTGTTCATACATGTGGCATGACCCAACAATTCTGTCTCCTTTGGAACTTTTAGGTTGCTTTTATATGGCGTGAACCTTTAAATATTCTGTAGTTCCATTTGAGGTAAAGTGTTTCTTTGTCATTAGATAAGTCACTAAATATGTGCTTGAGATTGTTGTTTATAATTATTTGCAAAGATGTAATAGGGGCATCAGTTATTGATGTCTTCAACTCTCAGCCATTGTGCAGATATACTGTAAAATAATAAGGTCTCCCAAATTTGTTACTATATTATTTCCAACAGTGCTCATTTGGGTACGTTTTCTAAATCCTATATATATTTCTGCATACCCGTGATTTCGCTGCACCTGTATTTGCTCCTAAACTGTGAGAAAGCCACATGTATCCACTGCCCCTTCAGAGGCTGGGCATCAACATTTTCGGTGAGTGTGTCATTGATATACCCATGAAGGAGCCTCTCATTTCCCCAAATCAGAGATGTTGTTTGTGCAGGCAGTGTGGTACTCTGCACATACTGGTTATGTCTATATGTATTAGTTGTTCAGAAATTCATCAGTATCATTAGTACCCAATGTTTAGCGCTTCCACTGGTAATGTAACAAGCACCTAACAACCCATTCTAGCTCACAGTTGCGCCCCCCTCTGCACGGACAGCCGGCTGTGCAACGCTTGCCTTTCACGCCACAGGTCCGGACACAGTGGAACAGCGCTGCACCATTTTGGACGGACTCCGGCCGGTGAGGGCCCGCGCTGAGGAGGGCGCCATGATGTGTTTTTACATGGACCTTTAAGTATGAGGCAGAGGAGAAACCTAAACAAGATAAAAGCAGGTAAGACGCTGCCACAGACAGACCTACAGCTGATCCCAGTCATCACTGACATATCCACACACTGTTCATTCAGTTACTATACACACACACACACTGCCCTCGTACAATGCTGAATAACTAGTTACGCCTAATATACCAAAACCTGTCTGTTTCCTGATATATTAAATACTGCAAAGTAACCTGTACTGTCTAATGATATGGTGCCTGTTCACTACACTTCTACTGGGGGTATAATTACTAAACTGCGGGTTTGTAAAAGTGGAGATGTTGCCTATAGCAACCAATCAGATTCTAGCTGTCATTTTGTAGAACGTACTAAATTAATGATAGCTAGAATCTGATTGGTTGCTACAGGCAACATCTCCACTTTTTCAAACCAGCAGTTTAGTAAATGTACCCCCTGATCTAGTAACTGCTAGGTACTATATCACTGGTAAGCTGTGTATTCCAGGACAACTCCTTGGCTTCTGATGAGTTACTGCTGTTTCCTACAAAATAATAATGACCTTGCTGACTATCTTCTGGCCACAATAATGCTTACTTGTGTAATGCTTCATGACTACAGAGAAACTTTTCCTCATCCCAAATATGAAGTGCTCATAAGTTATCTTCCGAATTGCACAAGGTTCATCAAGTTTTTTTGAAACAAGATTTGCTTAACTTACCAACTGCTTTCCTGACCTAAGACAGATCACTGACCCATTGTTCTGTGGTCTGTAATACTCACTCAGACTCCTTGTTCATGATCTTGTGATCCACATATTAGATTATATATTGTCCTCTTTTAGAGCTTACTAAATGACTGTCCCTGACCTTAAATACTTTGCTCAATTTTAGCCTAATATAAAGATGGTCACACAAATTGCAATCAGATCGTGCATAGATTGCAAATGATCAGATCTGATTATACACCGAGGGTGAAAATCACAGATTTGAAATTTTATGAACACACGCTCCCTCCATATATCAAGAATGCCCTAGTTCGATTTATTGTTGCTTAAGCACACCCCTTTCACTTACAAATCAGCCAGTATCATCACTACCCAACCAGCTAATCAAGTTTTCATTGTTTAGAATGGGGTCATTCTTCCCTCTTAAGCTATGTGATCTGAAATGACAAGTGTTGAAAACTGAATTTGTTAGGAAAAATCCCTAATGCACCTTTGCATTAAACAGCAGATTAGCCTTCTAGGTGAAGTTCTCATTAGATTAAATTCTTAACTCTTTCATATGCAGACTCCTCATCTTAGAGGTAACAATGTATGTGGCCACACACTCTACAAGGATAAGCCAGTTTCTTCAAAGTTGGCTGACCAATTATATGTGTGTGGCCAGCTTAAGTAAAATCTGAATCTATTCTATATCATTTGTGTCTCTTCACTTGCTTTCTTCAGAGGTTGTAGGCAATTTACCCACAACTAGTAAGCTGAAACTATTCCTTGGTTCTAGTAACCACTAACACAGAGGAACATTAATAATGTACATTACATTGTGTTACTATCATGATCCCAGCCAAATCCGTTTTAACGGCTATACCCCATGCATCATACGCACACATTCCACGCAGCACAAACGCACTCCTGCACTCATCCTGTCCCTCATTTTTTGTAAGTCTGATCAGGTCACATTCTACAACATTTTAATGCTGTTGGTCTCAATGAAGGACAATAACAACACCTTTGTTCTACGAGTGACCCCTGTCTTGGACATAGCTGGTTGCAGTGGATCTACCCTTCTATTACCTCGGTTACAGATGGTACAGAAGTTGCTGGGTCCCTCGCTGTGTTTCTTCAGATGATCGGCCATATAGGCAGCACGTAGGTATTTCCCACACACCTGACATGGTACCTTGTCCTCATGACATGCCAAGTGTGAACGCAACCGGTCACGTGTGGCAAAGGAAGCATTACATGTCTGAAAGTAGAGGCATATAAATTGTATGTCAAAATGATTTCAGGAGGATCACAAGGTGCGTTTTTATTCCGTTGTCTTTTGTTTGCAATAGCAGCTTACAGGAAGTTATCTGACGCAGAACTTGTTCTTAATTATGCTGCACATAGATAAAAATCCCTACACATACATAGTTACATAAGTAACTGCACAATGGCAAACAGAATAAAATATGTACTTGGTTGTATGGTGAACAAATCCTCTTACAAATACATAAATGGTAATTTATGTATTTGTACAGAAAAATGCAGTGGAGCCGCGCAAATGTTAATTCTTTTTGTTTTATGCCATTATCAGTCTGTTTCTATATTTGTACCTGTTATAGATCTATGCATGGAATACCACATGAATGGAATTTAGCTGGATGGTGTTACTCCATGCTGAATGTGGACTAGCAGCAGTATTGTACCTGAATCCACAAGACAGCCTGTCATGGCGGCAAGAAATATTCTGATGAACTTAATTGGTGGCTAAAAAAATGTACACCAATTACTGGCCTTATAGCTGCCTCAGTATTTGGTATTCTAACACTCAGATTAAGTATAAGTAGACTAGTAAATTGTGCTGTCATTTCCTGCAATTGTTCTAGTTTCATAATTATTGGAAGTATTAAAGTAAATGTTGTTATTATTAATGCATGTTTTTCCCCTATCTAAAATGAAGAAGAAAAATGTCAACATGATACAACAATATCTTTATGATCTTTATGTATACCGGGTGCATATTATAATGGAAGTGTTGAACAGACTAAGGGGGGGGAAGGGGGTGTAACTAACCATGAAGTGCCATAGGAGCATTGTGCGATGTGCTCCTGCGCACACTTCCATTTAAGATTATACTTAAAACTCAGACTGAACAGCGCTTCTGAGTCTATTGAACGGATGGAGGCACTCACAGAACTTAAATTGTTTATTTAACAAATAATAATCATTTCACCTATTCCAGTCCTGTGACTGCTTTCATCTTGACTTGTAGTTATGTATACACTGCTTGAGTGGACCGAGAATTGAATGAAATATTATTAACTCACTGTAAAAACAGGTCTGGTCAATGAGTGTAAAATCGCCTCCAGACATGAAAGGGTTTAAAACAAAAATGTACCCTACTTACACATTTACATAGGCACACCAGCATCTGTGCACTGCAGCCGTCACACACAGACATTCATGTATACCATAGGTGAACCGCTTCCTATGTTATTCTATGAAACCTGGTGAGGCTATTGGAATAGACCATGCTAGGTAGGGGAAGGTGATTCCATCAGCTTTTATACACACGTGGACAGGGAGTTACCGATATGGGGATATACTCAGAGACATACCATGGAGTGCATTCAAACAGACACACAGGCCTAGAGACTCTCGTGTTACTCAGGCCCATTAAATCACCAGTCCCGCTTCCTTGGTCCGAAAAGTATTTGTTTTCGCTTTTCTTTTCATGTTGGATTACCTGTCCTCCTCCTCTCTCCTGCTCACTGCGCACTTGACTGGGAAATCCTTCTGCAGTTTTCTAGTTTGGAAAAAAATGGGTGTAAAATCATTTTTGTGGGCCCTTCCAATAGGAGAAAGGTGATTTTCAAAACTTTATCACGCCCTGATCAGCAGATCACTGTTATCTCAGCAGGGGACATGAAAGCATTATTATTAATTACTACCAGTAAGACATGAATGCAATTTCAAAGCAAATGCGGTTCTGCTTAATTCTTGTGACTCTTGCTCACACTGGATTGGAAGATACAGGAAATGGATAATAGTATATTAATAACAGACTGCAGAAATAGTCACTTTAAAGTGGGACTGGTGCTTTAAGTCACACAGGATAAGTCTCTGACATTCTTTCACTCTCACACTATTGTAACTACCAGTCCCCCTTCCCTTATTCCTCTTCCATACCTCACACTTGTGGGGTCTCTCTGATGTGTGAACTTGTTTTATATGTCCATTGAGGTGGTCCGGCCTGTGGAGGAAAGTGCATTACACAGAAATTAAGTGATAGATTGAGGCAGAGATCATTACACAGTGAGAGAAAATACCCTAAAGTAAAGTGCACTTATTGGAGAGAAAAATAAAATCACCCCATAAATACAGAAAGCGAGAAAAGGACGCACATGGCAAAATACACCACGGGGAGGGAGACATGGTATACAAAACGAATAGGGTCATTTAATGACATGCTGTAAATGTGCAGTAATCTGTAGCATGCAGTCAGCAATAAGGACTGATAGGTTCAGTACAAGCTATATTAATGAAAACAAAACGTGACAAACAAAAATATAATTCGAGAATGGTATTGTCATCGACATTTAATGAGATTAGTAAATCAGAGTGAATGTCTACCCATCTTAGCTGCAGTCGAAACCCTGTATAAAAATGCTGTGGTCAAAAAATGTGAGCAATTGTGTTATATCTGTGTGTGCTTTATGCTTAGATATATAATCATAAACAGATCAATTAAAGTCTACATAAGGTGTGCATTGTGTGGGCATTTCTGCACTGTTTCTCTTTCCTCGCATATCCACACATGCTTAGTTGCTGCCTCTAACACCCTCCCCTATCTCTCCCTCTCCTTTACAGGGGGGAGGGTGCACTCCACATTTTCCTGGTGGGGGAGGAGAGTCTGCCTTTGTAGTTCTTCTGGCACCCCTCCCTAAATCATTTGGACCAATCACTGAGAACAGTCTGCAATCCTCCATTTGGGTGGGGGGCCCTTGGTGCACACGTTCTGAGATGGCGTCCCATGGGCAATTGAAAACGGGGGGGGGGGGGAACGAATAATATTTTGTATGCGAACAAGTTATATTGCAAGGGACATGTAGACATAAGTAACAGGAAACTACCCTCGCCCCCAGGGGAAAAAAGAACTGCACTCTATAGCTTATAGAATGCAGTTTGTCGATAGCAGCTTACTTATAACCAGATCTCCTCTCTGATCTCTCCTACTACTACACATAAATACATGTTTCTATTGCTTTCTATACTAGAAGTAGTCATTATCATCTCCTAGTGTCCTATTTGCTTGGAAAATGTGCAATTCAAGTTACTGCAAAGTACAACAGCTGTTTGGGGAGAAAATTTATGTAGCTTTTAATGGCAATTGCAAATCAAAAAAATAACATTATTCGAAATCTGTATTTGTTTTTGCTTTATTTTCTATGTATGTTGAATTAAACTATGGGAAGTTGTTCTGTTTGAAGAAGCTTGTTCCCTTGTGAATATGAACTGCCACAATAATAGCCTAGAGTAGGCAAATTGTTTGACCTATACATTTTAACAAAATCATGCCACCTAGTGGAGAGTTATCATGAAAAACTGCAAATCTTTTCACCAATGCATGTTTCTGAAATGAATGCTACACATACTACTCCAAACCCTTGTTTTTTGTAGTGAAAGTAAACCTTACTTAAAGTATTTAATATACCACATGTATAACTTTTTAAGTCACTGTTCAAATCTCGTTATTCATTTCATATGCTATAATTTTGCCTAGGTATACCAGCGAGCTACATAACACAGAAGCTCTCACTGCACATACTCCTGTTCATGACTTGTCATTAGATCTATGCCCATGCTTCTAAAAAGCAATTACCCAAATTGAACCATATCCTATTATATGCTTTTCCCTGAGCTTTTCAGCCATGTATTTATATCATCAGGCAAAGCGTCTTATTTCCATGGTTACACATGATTTTTCAGTTCTCTGCTATGCGCTCTGCATTGGATACAAATGTAACACGAGAGCAGCTCTGTGTCGTATCCAAGGAAAGGAAACAACTCTACCACATGATTTAATTACATAGATGAAAAACATAAAATGAGCCCAAAAGGATAATGTGTGAAGTTAAAGTTGTAGTAGGGTGTGTTCAATATATAACTAAAAGACATGTGAAAATAGACGCATTTAAGGATTTACAAACCACACAGAACAGTGCACTTTGAGTCTGCATCTCTATATTTGTTGTAAGTATTGTGAAACATGTCCTGCTAACCTTTACCATCGCTCAATCTACTGTAAATCATCCCAATAAGTAAAAGCCTTGTGTGCACATGCTCCCTAAAACTCTATGTTAGGCTGCACTCACCTAGAAAATCCTTTTCCACAGCTTTGGCAGATGTAGGGTTTCCCTACAGAGCCATCATGTGAGCGAACATGGTACGACATTCGGTCTTTCCGTTTGAACCGCAGTCCACACACAGGACAAGAGTATGGCTTCTCTCCAGAGTGAGACAGCTTGTGCCTGTTCAGGTGGTACACATCCCGAAAGATCTTTCCACACAGATCACAAGCTACCTGTTTCCTCGCTCTATTTCTCTTTCTAGGGGTGCCTGGTTCCTCTTGGGCTAAGCCATTTTCTCCTAGACGTTGTGTTTGAAGGTCACCATATCCCAGTTGCAGGCTGGTGACTCCATGCTGTGCCTCATGCTGGCGCAGTCGTAAGGGATCTGTGAAGACCTTATCACAAAGGCCACAAGGAAGCACCCCTACATCCCGCAAGCCACCCACTGCTCCAAACAGCACAGAGTCTAATACACTGGGCTTTCTCGGCCTCCCGCGGCCTCGCTTTGAACCAAGTCCTTGTACTCCCACTTGGTATTGAGAGGGAAGAATTTGTGAAGTTCCTCCAAGAGCTAGAAGAGAAGCCTGACTTGGCACAGCTGGTCCTGGGCGTACAGAGTCTTCTTCCTCTTCCCCTAATGACCCTGCAATGCCTGAGCCACTCATCACAGTCCCATTGGTCATGTCTAATGGAAAGCCAAGGTCAGAAGCTCCTGATCTAAAAAGCATGAGTTCTGGTCGTGTAGGGGGCACAAGGATTTGTACATTGGATTGCTTAATGACCTCCTGACAAATGTCAATAACTGAGCGCATCAGCAAAAACTTGGCAGCTGTCATAAGCTCTGGAAAACTCTCCAGTCGGATAATGATGCGAGCAGTATATGCAAAGTCCAAAATGTCCCCGAAAACCTTGGAGCTGATGGTGTGCATCTCAAGCTCCCGTGGCGTTGGCCCCTCTGCCTCTCCAAGCACAGACTCAAAGTACTGACTACAGGCTGCCAAAACAGCACGGTGGGCCGGAAAGCTATCTTCACCAACACGTAGAACTACATCACAAAAGCGTCCCCCACTCTTGCGTTGCTGGTTCAGTTGATTGAGAACATCTGAGCTGTGCTGGCTCACCTGGTATGTGTAGTATGATGGCCCACAGGCCTCTGACAAACGCTCCATACTGGCGGGATGTGGATCCAAAGGCATGTAATTGAGACCTAAGAGAGGTAGTAGAGACTACTGCAATAAGGTCATTTAAAACTGCTTGAGACAGATGATGGTGATAAAAGAATGTTTTAGTGATGTTAAGAGTATCTAATACTCGGAAACGGGTAGTAAGATACCCACATTCAGTGCTTCAATGTCCTTATAATTACAGATAGCTGTTCTATATAGTTATACAGTACAAGTGAGCTACTAACAGGTCAACCACAATTTGAAAAGTTAAACATAACAAGCTGGTATTTCTGTTACAGATGTTAAAAAGTAGGCTAATATAGTACAATATGCTAATACAGTATATTGTTCCATCCATTTACAAAAATGAAATACAGTTGTTGGAGTTCCATATCACTGTGATGATGTGTTGGGAGGTTAATAAGTGAACTATATTTACAAGAAACAGATGAAGTACAAATGTTTGCATCTTGGCAGAAAACAGATGTTTGCATCTTGGCAGAAACCAGTGGGCACAGTTGTCATTGGCATGAAGAGTGAAAAGCAATGGATGTCCCACTATATTATTATAAAAGAGGGGCACAAAGGGGGTTTACCTAACTACTGTAGGGAAAGAACAGTGTCGTGAGGAATATGAATTGCACAATTGCAGAGTGAGTAGAGATTGGTTGTGTGCTGTGAATTTGAGGGGGGAACACATACAAGACTGAAGTGTTTGGGGGGCGGGAAAGAGGTGGGAGGTACAGGGCGTATAGTGAGGCCTGAATAACAAGGGACCAGCAGAAGGTTTATTATTAAGGGGTCTATGTGGGGGACTCGTGTTATATATTGGGGTGATGTCACCTGAGTGCGCGTACCCGCGTGGCCCCTCCCCTTGCCCTTACGCGGGTGCGCGCTGCGCGGGCCGGTGGTTTCTGGGGCTCCGGTGTGACTCTCGGTGTGCTGTAGTGCTCTCCTCTCCGCCTCTCCTCCCCGGACACCGGGACCCCCCCCCGCACCGGACACTGGGGCAGCTCTGACCGGATCCTCCGCAGCCTCTTTGTGTCTGATCCCCCCCCGGGCTGAGAATCTGTGTCCGCCCCCCGGTCCCCCCCTCCCTGTGAGCACTCCCCCCGCCCCTGTAAGCAGACTAAGAGACCCCGCACATGCCGACCCCCCCACTTTCACCCCTCCCGGAATAATATGCATATACACTATGGACACAAGGTGATCTGCATCCATGGTGTGCTGATATACACAGCACTCTGCCCCCTCGCAAAACATCAAATGCTATTTCATGCCTGGAGGTAGCCCCTAAAATAATGTTCGTCGTCTATAATCTACTGTAATGAAAACATTCATATATATATATATATATATATATATATATATATATATATATATATATATATATATATATATATTGTACTAATAACCAAAATATTGCCAGTGTGATACATTATAGCAGCCATATGCTGCCTTGGCTATTCAAATATATTTCTCAATCTGTAATGTAACCATATATTCTCAATAATATACCATATGTACTATCTAAATGTGTAGCTAATACAATATGAATATATGTGCACTGAGTAACCCTGGGGTGCCATATAGTTAGTGGCATTTCATGAAAGCCAGTCACCCCTAGGTTAGTCTCAGGCAAAACTTGCTCCCAATTCATTGGATTATCTGGTAATAAGTATTCCAGTTCTTGGATCTCTAAACTGAACTGAGAATTATTATTTTAGTTCAGTCTTGCAAAAATAACAGTTT
Source organism: Mixophyes fleayi (assembly GCF_038048845.1). Classification (NCBI taxonomy): domain Eukaryota; kingdom Metazoa; phylum Chordata; class Amphibia; order Anura; family Limnodynastidae; genus Mixophyes; species Mixophyes fleayi. The sequence continues at coordinate 336,385,797 of NC_134402.1, forward strand.
TTGTCTTGAAGTCATTCATCTTAAAATATTTCAATCTTTCAAACAAATAGATACACAAACCTGAAAATGATTAACTTGCAAAAACATACATGAAAGGCGTAAAGGATGGTGTCACACAAGCAGTTTGAACACTAGAGATTTTCCAGCTAGAAAAGCATTCGTGCTGATACCTTGAAGTGAATAGAAAATGCTCATTTTCTGTTACAGGCGTAGAAATCATTGCATGCAGGGTCTTCAGATATTAATCACTCCCATGTGACGGGGTAAGAGCATTCCCCCTTTACATTAATGTGTCAGCTTGGAGCGATGTGAGCGGTATGAAAAACTGCACTTGTCTAACTGGAAGGGTGCTGTTGTTGGAATCACCTGTGTGATGCCACGCTAAAAACGTATAATTCAAGAAGTGGACAATAATTTACCATGTAAGCGAAAACATATGTTTTGCTTGTAATCAAACTTGGCTTTACTTTTACTTTTTTTTTTTTACTAATCAAACAATTAGTCTTGGTGATCTTTCTGCTTTAATTTCCTGGGTGTACATAATTATTGTACTATTAGTACAGTAGTGATCCATTGAACACTCTGTTTTTCCTCCTGTCCGGTGCTGTAGTGCATTGTGGTGCCCTACAAATAAATGGTTAATAAGTAGAAGGTTTTTTCTATCCATTCTGTTATTTGCGTTTATTTTTTCCTTTTATCCGATTCAAATAATTGGAGAGACATGCAGAGCCGTAACTTAGAATTCTAGCGCCTGGGGCAAGAAAGACAAATGCCACCCCCCTAGCCCTCAATTTTAACCAAATGAACCTAAAATATTCCTAAATTGTACCCCCATTCAGCGTTGCGCCCTGGCCAGTCGCACAGCCCTAGTTATGGCCCTGGAGATATGTCATCATCATCATCTATTTATATAGCAACACTAATTTTTAGTAAGAGCTGTGTATATGCATATATGTTGTGGTTAAATCTTATTTGTCAGTGTTTCATTTTCACAATAATGGAACATATATGACAACTTTCTGGTGTATTGGAGTATTATTTTTTTGCAAACATAAAATGCATACACTGCTCAGCCCCAGGCCTAAGTAAATCACAAATTCATGGGCACAGCGATTAGCATTGCTGCCTCACAGTGTTGGAGTTATGGGTTTCAAATCAGACCAGGGCCTTATCTGTGTGAAGTTTGTATGTTCTCCCCATATTTATATTTATATTGGTAATATAGATTGTGAGCTTCGCTGGAGCAGAAACTGATGTGAATAATTATTCTTTGTAAAACATTGACTAATATGTAGGCACTATATAAAAAATAAATAAAGTTAATGTATTGGGAGAAAAGAAACAACAAACTAGCCTAACTGAATGAAAAACAAGGATGATTGTAAACAAGATTAGGGGGTATATTTACTAAACTGCGGGTTTGAAAAAGTGGAGATGTTGCCTATAGCAACCAATTAGATTAACAGTATAATCAATAATAAATATAGGGTTGGTTTAAAAAGAAATATATTTTTTATATCAAATACATAAATTAGGATGTTTTCTTAATGCGTACTTTACATACAATTAATAGTTATGGTCTATCTATCTTACTTGTTTACACACATTCTGTGTTAGTTAGCGGCACGAATACATGCACTTTTCCTAACAAAGACTATGGGCCTAAGTCATTAAGGAAAGTAAGGCAAAAAAAGGAGTAAATGTTCTCTGGGACAAGCCATGTTACACTGCAAGAGGTGCAAATTAGTTTATTATTTTGCAAATAAGTAAATACTGGCTGTTTTTCATCTAGCACACAAATACTTGATAGCTTTATGTTTACACTGAAATTTAAAGTTGATCTAGGACATTCCCTACCTGAATTATAACACATTTTAAATTTACATCCCCCTCCAATGCAACATGGTTTTGCCCAGGTGCAAAGTTTCTCTTTTTTTATGCTTTGCTCTCCTTAATGACTCAGGACCTATGTGATCAGATACGCAGTTGCGTTAATTGACAGAAGGTCAGTTTATGAGCATGCGCAGAGGTATTTTACTCAGATACGGCATGTGAACGAACTTACGTCCAAACATGAATCAGGACCAATTTATTTATTTACATTTTTGCACTATGTATAAAAAATAAATAAAAATAAAACATTTTTGTCCCCAGGAGAGAGCATAAGAAAACAGAGCATACTGTCTGCAAAAGCCTTCACTAATACTGTGTTCTGCTCAATCCCAGGAGGCAGGGGAGCAGTGATGTAGGAATGTAATCTCCCAGGAGCACAAGCCAAGGCAAAGTATTTGCACACAGTTTGCTCTGTTTTTTTATGCTCTCTCCCGGGCACACTGGAGCTGTAAGGAATTAGATATCCTGAACCAACTTGCAATTTTCTCATTAAAGAAATCCACCTTTCCAAGGTTTGTATGTAGACCAAATATATCTAGGAAGCCCAGTTTGAAATCAACATGTTCACAAATAACGTGTTCCATTGAGCATGCTATTTCCCTGTGATTTTTTTTGTGTTTCTTTAAAGCACACTATAGATTTTGATTATATGACCACAGTTTCAAGAAAAATCTTTTTACATATAATGTTTTTTAAATTATTGTAAGCAAAGACGTGATCATTTGAGCATGACATCCTGCTGACACTATTAAACCACATAAAATGTGCCACAGACAAGTTGCATTTACATGTTTGTTAACTGTTAAGGCAAAATCACTTGAGATGATAAAAACCCTGGAACCGTTTCACGACTTCTTCATGTATAGAAGCCCCTTTTCAAAGGAACACAATATGTTCCAGAGTACTCTGTTGCAGGATAGATTGGTAACTGATGTTCGCTCTGAGACAAACGCCAGACAATGATCATGTGATGATGGGAAGTTCACTGTCTACGTTTGTTTATGGCTAAATGTTACTTGTTGTATTTTTAGTTAAGTAAGCATATGAAACAAGTGTAAGTAGGTACAGACTGTGCTATGATCCTATACTTTGCAGCTGCAATAACTGTGCTGAATGCATCTGAACAATGACACATGGGAGTGGACTGGAGTAACACTTAAATTTCACAGTGGGTTTGTACCCATAGTCACTAACACTGGATAGCACTGACCAGCCATGCAGTGTTGCAGACCATCCATGCAAACCATTAGGGGCAACTATTGCTGGGAAGAAGCTGTTTAGTCAGGCAAGCAGCAGCACTACTTCATATCTTGATCTGATGGGCAGAGGTGCCAAGAGGGGGAGAGCAGATACAAAGTACAGGGGCTCTGGCATGTCTGGGGGGCGGGGGGGGGGGGTGCTCACATGCCTGTGTAGTGGGAGGAGCCCCCAACCTGATTTGACCATGCGCCCTTCAGGAGCTATGGAAGGGGCCCCAATTAGTTGCTGTATTGGGGCCCAAAATCTCTCTTGGTGGCCGTGCTGATGAGGTACAAAGGTTTGAAAAAAAATGTTTTTGACAGGGGAAAGGGGGCCCAATGATTACTTTTGCACACAAGTCTGCATTTATAAAATGCCTCTGATATCCCTGAATGTGAGTGATAAGAAAGTTGATGTAGATTCCATGGTGTCGTGATTATGGCATAATCAGGAGTTTGAAAATAATATGAGTACCTGTGAGGTAACTGTAGGTAAGTAAACCAGTAACCAGGAGGTTAATGGATGTTGAATATAACTGGCCTGGATCCTGCCGCATAAAGGAATGTTTATAAGCAGAGAGGCCTGGAACCCAGATAAGACCAGCATGTCATCTATGGTTTATGCCCAGCCCAGATGGTGTGCCTACAGAGGACAATGGTTGAGGATCTTCCCCAGGTCTCTATGTTATCTCCTATAGAGAAACTGCATAAAAGCAATACCTTTCTTAATCCATATTTGAGAAGACCACTGTATATAGTTCTAATCAGAGACACTAGCTACATGTGTCAAGCATGGATGTCAGTTTTTTCAGGAAAAGAGAGAGATCAAGGGGTAAATGTATCAAGCTGCAGGTTTGAAGAGCGGTGTTGCCAATAGCAACCATCCATATTCTAGCTATCATTTTGTAGAATGAACTAAATAACTAGAATCTGATTGGTTGCTATAGGCAACATCTCCACTTTTTAAACCCGCCGGAAACTTGCAGCTCGATACAAATAATTACCAAATAATTTGCCATAGTTGTGTGTCATATATAAATGTGCATAAAACCACAACTTTCAGTTATAAAATTCATTAATAAAATGTGTGTGAACAACCAGGCAATCAAAAGCAGTCTTAACAAACAGTTTAACATACTCAGTCCCTTGACCTTACATGGATGGGGTTGAAAGGGAAATTTGAAGAGATTGAAGGGGCCAGTCTGATACTGAGAAGGTGTTCATTTTATAGCCTTCTCCTAAGCAGCAGAACATGAGAAGTACATGAGTTTTCTGTTTATATTTTTATTCCTGTTTATTTTAACCCTTTACTTTGCAGTGTTGTTCTCAAAGCACATGACTTTAAATAACATTTAAATGTGTATCCTTTCCTTGGCAGAGGTGCTCTCAAGCAACATCTAAATGGGTGTTTACAGTAGTTGTTTCAGAATTTCCAATACTGATCAGTAGATTTGTATGAATACAATGCTGAAAATAATGTTTTGTTTTACATTTTCAATGCTTGCCTAATAAAGGGTTAATAAACTATTTTGCACTTGTGTTTTTGTAGGTCAATCCTTTTAATACAATAAACATTACAACTTTATTATATTAAGCGCCATTTAATAACGTTCTGTCTTTGTGTTCTTAAAGTATTCACATGACAGATAGGCTTGGTTGCTATAAGGCTACATTTAAGTTAGATTTTTTTGGCCAACAGGATCTTTGATTAAGTTAAGTTGTGATTGTATTTTAGGATATGTCAGGGAAAAACTGAAAAAAAAAAGATTAACCAAAGATCCTATTTCATTGGGATGTGCCAAACTAGGGATTACAGGTTCTTACTGGATGGATAATAATATGGCATAAATCTTAAAATCGAAATTAAGAAGGGAGATTGACAGTAAACAGAACATCTTTAGAGAATCTCCTGTATTAGATCTGGAAAATACAACAATATGAGTTATAAGAGCCTGTGGTCTAAATATGTGCTCTAAGCCTATGACTTTAAAAGTACATAGCATAAAAGGAGATAATTCCTTTATGAAGATTTTCTAGTATAAACTAGTAAGACCATGATGTCCTTGATGTCTTCCATTAGGAATCTTTTTTCTCCTTTTATTTTTTTAACCTTTTATTTTCAAACCTTATAAAAATACAAAAACACATAACATAAAAAAAGACGCAAATGAACAGCCCAATGGCAACATACAATTATTTGCAGTTTGACAGAACGACAATATAAGGCAACAGTTTTATATCCTTGTACATCTAGTGGATCGGGAATGGACTTTCAGTAGGAATCTTAATTATTACTAACTTTCTCCTGTTGATGAAAAGGAAATCCAATAGGTTTGCTTACTCAGAACTTTAGGAATAACCACTTTCTAGAGATAGAATTTGGTCAAAAATGTGCTCTATCCTCGGATACCAGCTCACATAGTGGATTAGACAGATTATATAATTTCAAGTAATTCTCAAATTATTTTGATATATTTCGGGATGAATAATGTAGAACACCCTGAGCATTTTTTTTGTAAATATTTAAGTAATATAAGTATTAAAGCAATGCTTTTTTAATGTGTTGACTAAAGAACTACTGCACTTTTTGACCCACATATAAAAATGTGCTGCACATTTGAAATGCCCTCTTTAGGTATGGAGCATGAAAGTTTTGTCAAACTATTTTGTACTAATGTTGTTTGTGTGACCATTCTATGGTTTGAATGTCTTTTAAGAGTTTCAAGCTTTCTTGTCTGAATTGTTTTATGATAGGCTCCTAATTTGGTCTATCAACAAAAAATGCTTTCATTTCCATTACCAGGATGACCAAGGTATAACCTCCAACAGCCTAGTTTCTACATAAGTCAGGCTGTAGTCTGTCCAAGTGATGGATGGAAGTGTGCTCTGTAATAGATTTATGGTGTGATGTGCAAGAATAACTATTCAATTCTCATATAAGACTGATGTGGATGGAGATATTTTACTGTATGGTACACAACTTGCACCGCAACTGAAGCGTGTGTAGAAGTTATACACTGTAGAGTTGCTACTGAGATAGATTTGCGTTTTGGTAGGATCATTGGATTTATGGATCTAGAGAAAGTCACCCACTGAGATTAAGGGCTATATTTACTAAACTGCAGGTTTGAAAAAGTGGAGATGTTGCCTATCAGATTCAATCAGATTCTAGCTGTCATGTTGTAGAATGTACTAAATAAATTATAACTAGGATATGATTAGTTGCTATGACATCTACACTTTTTCAAATCTGCAGTTTAGTAAATATACCCCTAAGACTCCTTCAATAAAATTCTCTAATTTATCAAATATGGCTTTTGGCATGGAACATGATTTTCATTAGGAAGATGAATATTGGCAAATGTGTAAGAGACATGTTTGTTCATAACAATACAAGCACCTCTAGATTTATTTTTACTATAATTGCTGTAATTAGGCTATCCAACATTTCAAAACAATGGGGCTTTGCTTAATAAAACAAAATGTGTTTCCTGCACATAAGCAATATCTGATTGTTCAGAATGCTAGTAATGTAAAAGTCTGTGCTCTATATTCTGGCCACAGACTCCAAGGGCCTGATGCAAAGTTGGCTGCAAAATGGGTGTAAATTACACTAAACAAAGCTGGATATAGAAATAGTGTATTTACACACATTTGCTGAGCTGTATGCATCTTAAGAACTGTGCAGGTTGGCACTAGTAGCGTATTCACCTGGCTTACACCAGGCACACGTCACACACACACACACACACACACACTTGCGCATAAAAGAAATGGATAAAAACATGGGTGCAACCAATACATTCACTATTAGGCATCAATAATATGTAAAAAAAACAACTCTCAAACACAAGAGAAACTACTGTCATTACACTGGCACCCAAAACATGCTGCTTAGTTCACATAGGGGGCGCTGCCTCTTGCTGTACACATGGGAGGATTGCAGAGTAGGGAAAGCTGTGCCGTAGTCCAGAGGAAATGACTAGCTAGATTGATGTTCTTAGCAGAGTGCTGATTACAGAAATTGAGAGAAAGTGTTTGTAGCCTGAAAAATTTGATGAGCAGTGCAGGAGTGTGAGCATTGAATGACTTAATCCAAGAGCTGTGTCAGGACCAGGTACTGCATTCTTCTTCCAGATCTGGGAGAGCCAGGATCAACTGAATCATATATTCTTGGTGTCTCTACCTCCACTGCGGGAGAAGAACGACCGCTTGTCTAGGAAACGGATCCATCTACACTGGTTTCAGACAGGGAATGTAGAACACCAGATGAATCCAAAAGAAAAGTGGAACTGTAGCCTGTACGCTACTGGACTTATCCTCTGATTGGGTATGGACCAATGTATCTAGGCCCCAGTTTGAACAAGAACATCTTCAGAGTGTTGTTCATGTGGAGCCACACTATCGCCTACCGAGCGCATTGTCCAGTCCCGATACTATCTCCAAGGGAAGTCCATGCAGCCGGAAGACCTCCTTGGTGAAGATTTGGGATAGTTTGTGTGCTGGTGGCATTTCTTCAAGGTTGTGAAGTGATCCACTACCACCAGAATGGTGGTGTTGTCTTGACAGGGACATCAAGAGCCTGGAAGATAGTGTCTGTGGCACCATGTTATAATGAAGTTGAACTGGGTTAGGAAACGTGCCTGTTGAGAGTTCAACCTCTTGGCCCTCTGAATATACTGCAGGTTCTTGTGGTCATTGATGAGTGAGAAAGGGAATCTGGCCCCTCTAGAAGGTGCCTCCACTCAGTAAAAGCCAGGATAGTGGCCAGCAGTTCCCCACATCATAGTTGAGCTTGACAGAAGTGAACCTTTTAGAAAGAGCATGGATGAAGGGCATCCTTGTTGTCAGTCTGGGAGAGTAAGGCTCCAGCTCCACTCTCTGATATATCCACTTCAAGGGTATAGTCCTGACTGGGATCAGGACACCGGGGCATGCGTGCTGAGGTTAAGGGGTTTTTTTAAGTGTAAAAAGCATGTTCTGTCTGCAGAGTCCATGTGTCCTTGGGGGTCCCTAGTCATGGCCATGGTTGGATTAACTACTCTTGAAAAGTTTTGGATAAAAGGTCTACAGTAGATGCTAAAACCCCACAAACATCTGGATGGCCTTGATTCTTCATGGCACCGGCCAACTGAGCACAGCAGAGAGCTTCTCCATTTCCATTCTTATGCTGTGCTGTGATGATGTGTTCCAGGAAACTCACAATGGACTGGTTGAAGGAACTCTACCCCATTTGGCAAATAAATGAATGTCCAGTAGCCTTTGCAGTTCCTCATTCACATGGTTGTGGTGTTTCTAGAGTGTGCTAGAGAAGATAAGTATATCAGCCAGGTAGATGAGGACTGATTTTTGTTATTTAGATTTTGTAATTGGGGAAGGCAGATCCTAAGCAACTGCTAGCCTTGCGCTATAATCATACTCAGCGCTGAAAAGATTTTTTGGTTGGAGATGAGGACTAATGTCTCCAGTAGGTCCCTAAAGAGGGAATTCACATAGGCATTACACAAGCTGAAAGGCACGACCCAATATTCATAGTGACCATACTTTGTGTTGATTACCGCCTTCCATTTGTCTCCCTCTCGTCAGGTTTTAGGCTCCTCGCAGTTCCAATTTGGTGGAGGCGTGGCCCGACGAAGCCTCTAGAAGAGGTCAAAGCATTTTCAAATTCCTTCTATTTTATTGTTCCCCCAAAGTTAGCTACCTGAGACAATTGCCTCTTTATAGGTACACAAATGCTTAGTGTATAATATACATGTGAATTGAAGAGTGCAGGTATTCATATCATCAAATGTTCACTGCTGGGCTTAATGACATTTTACATCATCCTGTCATGTCCCATTCACCTTTCTGGAACATGGGTCCATACTTCTAACATTTCAAAATGCAACCTAAAGACATAAGAAAGCTTCTCCCATGAGCTACCCAAACCATGCCTACATAATGACCATGACCTGCCCGTTTCGTGAATTGGGAAATAAGTATTAAGAGAAATTAATTGCGTGCTCTCTCAGGAATCTCCGCGTAATTTGGAATTTTCCCAGAAGAAGGCAGCTACAGTGTATACATAAATGCATAATGGTTTTAAGTCACTTTACAAAGCCTTTTTGTATATTATCTGATTCTTTCCCTCTCTTCTAGATGCTGTTACCACTTTCATTTATTGGAAAAATTTTGTTATAACATAACAATGTGTCAGAAAAAATATACAAGGATTTTTTATGTTTTGCTTAATGAAACTGTCAGTAAAAACATATTTTAATGGCTTTGAATCAAGCACTGCCTACTTTATCAGCTACCTCTCCCTGGAGGACTCGCAAGAGCATGTACCATAGAGTAAAAAAACTGTGAAACAAGAGCGTCACTACAGACGGCGGGGAACTGATGACGTAACTACACGACAATCTTACCCACTCGGTGGTGGTTATTGCGCCTGCGCGGCGGTGTCGTGGTCGTGGTCTGGGTCTGCCGTGTGCCGGTTTCTCGTTGTCCAGTGAGCGAAACCGGCGCAACCATGAGCGGGACATTAGCCAAGATCGCCGAAATAGAGGCGGAGGTGATTTGTCTGTGTGTGTATGGGACAGTTAGTAGATTTTTAGATCATGTGAGAGTAGCTTCGGACTAGCATGCCTCACAGGAGATGGGTTATAAAGATAGGTTATGGGGGATGGGAGATGACAGCTGGTTTATATAGACATTGGGTGACATGATTAGGTGGTGCTAGTTGCTGGGTTATAGAGCCATATGGGGAGATGGTTAGGTGGTGCTAGTTGCTGGGCTATAGGGGCATCTGGTGACATGGTTAGGTGGTGCTAGTTGTTGGGCTATAGGGGCATCTGGAGACATGGTTAGGTGATGCTAGTTGCTGGGTTATAGAGCCATATGGGGAGATGGTTAGGTGGTGCTAGTTGCTGGGCTATAGGGGCATCTGGTGACATGGTTAATAGGTGGTGCTAGTTGTTGGGCTATATAATCATTGGTGGTCATGGTTAGATGGTGCTAGTTGCTGAGGTTTAAAGGCATTGTGGGACATGGCTGAGTGGCAATACTTGCTGGACATTGGGCAATGTTGTAGGATGGCATTGGAAGTGGCAGGAACTGGGTATTGAGAGAGAGTGTTTGCAGAGTGTTGGTTCAGCCTAGATGAAAGTAACTAGGCTACAGAGGCAGGGAAGATGCGGTGTACTAGTGGTGTTCTCTTTTCTGTAGATGGCCCGGACTCAGAAGAATAAAGCCACAGCACATCATCTTGGGCTGCTGAAAGCTCGCTTAGCTAAATTGCGTCGTGAGCTTATCACCCCGAAGGGGGGTGGAGGAGGTGGTCCTGGGGAAGGTAAGCATGCTTCTGAGCTCTGAACATTTTATTGCAAACACTGGGCTCAGGAGAACCAAATTGCACTTGTGCCTTATGACAGTACTAATTTACTTTAAACACTGGCTCACCTGACATCTGAAACTGGGGTGCACAGTTTTAGATGTCAGACAGGTGTCCAGCATTTAGTGCCTAGACATAGGTAAAAATAGGGTATTATACCAGTTTAAGATTTTCATGTCCTCCCATGCAATGGGCAGTAGGAGAACAATAAGTGTTTGTTTTTGTTTTTTTGTATAATTTGAATAAGGTTTAAGTTTTTCTTTAGTTACTGATCAAAATCACTTGTTTTGTAATTTGTTAAAATCTTTGTGTTATAGACAACATTTGTCTACTGCGCTCAGGAGCATAAATATTTTTTACATTAGTACAGGACCCTTATTTTAAGCTGTCCATATGTACAACTAGCATAAGATTTAAGTTTAAGTAGGGTAGGCTATTTTTAATATTTTGTAGATAAGTTTCAACAATCATACTGTTTCTGATGACCTAAAGCAGGCTTGTCCAACCTGCGGCCCTCCAGATGTTTGTGAAACTACAAGTCCCAGCATGCCCTTCCAGCTATCAACAGGTTGTCTACTAGCAAAGCATGCTGGGGTTTGTAGTTTCACAACACCTGGAGGGCCGCAGGTTGGACAGGCCTGACCTAAAGTAATTTGGCTAATAAGATATGTAGCTTTGTGTGCAGGGACTACAAATATCAGTTAATTCAGCACAATACTGCAATAGTAAATTAAGTAGGAAACTTGGGAGCAGAGCATTTTGTACCATGTAGAAGGGTTTATATTGGAAGTTGTGATATGTGTGATTTTATATAAGCAATATGTGAGCTTATGGTTTAATCAGGAATTCTTTCTCATAGGTTTTGATGTTGCAAAGACAGGAGATGCTCGAATTGGGTTTGTTGGATTTCCATCTGTGGGGAAGTCTACGCTCCTCAGTAACTTGGCTGGTGTTTACTCAGAAGTGGCAGCCTATGAGTTCACTACTCTGACCACAGTGCCTGGAGTTGTGAGATACAAAGGAGCCAAGATTCAGGTACACATTGGTTGTGGGAATTGTTCTCCTGAAGAACCACACATGATATATAAGGCACTATTTAGTGTCACACAAATCTAGTACTGCTACATATTAAAATAACTACTGTTTTGACAGTTGCTTGATCTCCCCGGAATCATTGAGGGGGCTAAAGACGGAAAAGGCAGAGGCCGACAAGTCATCGCAGGTGAGGTCTATCTTCTTATTGTGTATGCACTAGCATGTTGACTGGTTTTTAAATAGTAGTTTTTTCATCCTACAGTGGCTCGTACCTGCAATTTAATCCTTATCGTCTTGGATGTGTTAAAACCTTTGGGACACAAAAAGATAATTGAAAATGAACTGGAGGGTTTTGGTATCCGACTGAATAAGAAACCACCGAATATTGGGTACAAGAAAAAGGACAAAGGTGGCATTAACCTTACAGCCACGGTAAGTTATGTGGAAAGTTAACATTGAATTATGATATGTTGGTGAAATGTTGTTTGAAAGATCATGGTTAAATGGCTGTAGTCATTTGGTTGGTTAGGAAAGCTTCTCTGCACACTCCCATTTGTTTACTATTTATCAGCAGATATGCTGCTCCTGTATAGAAGAACAGATGTCTGAGAAAATAACATTTACATGGCAACCCTTTGAGTTAGTGCTTTGTCACCAACTACTCTGAGTATGATACAAGCCACTGGTTCCCACTTTAACTTTCTCTACCTTTATCAAGTCTCTGCATTATGGTTTTCTGCTCCGTATTCGAAGCACCAGTATCATCAGCTATTTATATAGCACCACTAATTCCGTAGCGCTGTACAGAGAACTCGCTCAAATCAGTCCCTGTCCTATTGGAGCTTACAGTCTAAATTCCCTAACATGCGCACAAACAAACCGAGAGAGACTAAGGTGAATTTAAAAGCAGCCAATTTACCTACTAGTTTGTTTTTGGAGTGTGGGAGGAAACCAAAGGAAACACGGGGAGAACATGTAAACTCCACACAGATAAGGCCATGGTCGGGAATCAAACCCATGACCCCAGGGGGGCAGAAGTGCTAACCACTAAGCCATTGTGCTGCCCAATAGACTACATCACTGTAAAATGGGTTAAAGGAATTTTACAAGCACTAGAATAGTATGCAAATACACTAGTGCTGTTTGCGGAAAGAATCCCCACAGTTCTTAAAATATTGCTCCACAATATTCAGGATCATGAATTAAAGAATATACAAATAGGTGAACAGGCTAAGACCCGCCTATCGAATTGTAGTTAAGATGTTAACTTTGAGAAGAGTGAAAACAATTTACCCATTGAATTATTCCTATTAAAACTGTGCTTTTCTTCCTCCTTTAGTGTCCTCAAACTGAGCTGGACAATGAGACTGTGAAGAGCATCCTAGCGGAGTACAAAATCCACAATGCAGATATCACTTTGCGCAGCGATGCCACAGCCGATGACCTGATAGATGTAGTTGAAGGAAATAGGTCTGTAAACAAACAAGGTGGGCTGTGATGTAGTTATACATTACTGTCTTAAGTATCTTCATTCTTTGTTTCTTTCAGAGTTTACATCCCCTGCATCTATGTATTGAATAAGATTGACCAGATCTCATTGGAAGAACTAGATGTGATTTACAAAGTGCCACATTGTGTACCAATCTCTGCCCATCACCGTTGGAACTTTGATGACCTCTTGGAAAAGATCTGGGATTATCTGCGATTAGTGCGAATGTGAGTGGTAGAAAGAGTACCCTGGGAGGATTTAGTGTATAGCACGGTTTCTCAGCCGCCTTCTCAAATCCCATCAGTAGTCCATCTTTCAATAGCTCATCTATAGATTGTAAGCTTGCGGGCAAGGCCATCTTACTTATTTGTCTGTTTTATCCAGTATTGTTTATTACCGTTTGTCCCCCATTGTAAAGTGCTACCGAATTTGCTGGTGTTATATAAATAATTGATGATGGGTGATAATTGCACTTGAAACAGTCAATCTACCAGTGCAGGAAATAGTAATACTGAAATTACCACTTTGTGTGTCGTGTCTCTAACACTCAATGTTGTTTCTTGAGGGTTTTTTTTTGTTTTAAGTGTTGTGACCAACTACTTTTATAACGTCTCTTTATTTTTATTTTTTTCTCTAGTTACACTAAACCAAAGGGTCAGTTACCTGATTACACAGCACCAGTTGTACTTCCTGATTCTCATACAACAGTGGAAGACTTCTGTACCAAAATTCACAAAAACCTTATCAAAGAATTCAAATAGTAAGTATTTATTTTACCGGTTCTAGTATAATATAGATTAGTAATGCAATGAAGACCGTTTTGTTAATTTATATAGTAATTTAACATTTCTTCTCGGTTCAGTGAACACTATTTTATGTTCTGAGCCCATGTTCAAATGGGAACATTTTAAGGGGCTGATTGTCATGCTCTAGATTAGTATTGCTATGTGTGTTTTGTTACAGTAGATGTTAAGTTTACTGTTCTTAGTTTTGCAAAATATAAAATGGTAGAAATAGAAATCTAACACCACCTTCAAATCTTCCCCACAGTGCATTGGTTTGGGGAGCTTCTGTAAAGCACAATCCTCAGAAAGTTGGCAAAGATCACGTTATGGAAGATGAAGATGTCATTCAGATTGTGAAGAAATAATCCTGACCATTTTCCTCATGTTATCACTTCTGCAGCCACTGAACACCCCTGCAAATAACGTGTCGCCCTTCTGTAAATATCTCCTAAGCAAATTGTCAATAAAATCTGCTTTAATCGCCCTTCAGCTGCCTTTTTCTTTTTTAATTGGATCTTGTCGACCGGAAGCAAAGTTAAGGTGAACATAAGAACTAGGCAATCTGGGGGTAAATGTATCAATATGCGGGTTCTTCAACACCCGCGTGTTCAGCCTCTTCCGCGATTAAATTTCAAGCGGCGCTGCATTGTAAAGGGGAGTTAACCCTTTACAATGCAGCGCCGCTTGAAATTTAATCGCGGAAGAGGCTGAACACGCGGGTGTTGAAGAACCCGCATATTGATACATTTACCCCCTGGTCTGCTTAGCAATCGGTAAGAAGAAACTCACTAGATGGTAGATGGTAAAATAAAAGAACATCATGGAAAAAAAAAATATATATGTTAATACTTGGTAAAGTCAGTGGGCACAGACATTGCTTAAGGGATTAAGCTCTGCGCATAAGGGAGGAGGCACTTGAAACCTATGATTCTACCTCCTCTCATGTTTAACTGGTCCTGCTTGGGGGAAGGGAGGGGGAGAGTGTGGTGGTAAATATGTAGCAAGGAATGGAAACCTCAATCCAGACCTCTGAGTATGAACATAAATTGTGTCCAGCTGCATTACTTCTGATTTACTGATGACAAATAGGAGCACTACCCTCCTTTTTATCTATTGTAAAGTTTGGAACAGACAACAACGCTGGGCCGATCATGTTCAGTGAACTTACCAGGTTATTTCTGTTCTTATATTTAGCTTTGTAATACACATGCTTTGATATCTTTAAACGTACCAGAATAACTTGACTTTATATTTTTAAGCTATAAAGGTAACTAAGTTAATTCACTGAAAGACATTGGCTGAAAGTCCGCTCTTTTTTTCGTTTTCGTGTTTACTTCTGCAATGCCTAAACATCTAGGATGCTGTGTTAAGAGTTCTTCAGTGATAAAGGGGATTAGGACACATTTTGTCTGAGTGTAGATGGAGCTGGGCAGGGAGAATTTTATGGTCTCAACCGGTCATGTGATTTTCCTAGCTAAAATATTAAGGGAGCAGGAAGTAGGCTTTAGAGCAGGCCTGTCCAACCTGTGGCCCTCCAGATGTTTGTGAAACTACAAGTCCCAGCATGCCCTTCCAGCTATCAACAGGTTGTCTACTGGCAAAGCATGCTGGGGCTTGTAGTTTCACAACACCTGGAGGGCCGCAGGTTGGACAGGCCTGCTTTAGAGAATCTTTACCACAGCTGCAAAGGCTAAAAAATGGAGACTGAGAAAAGCAGTTTTTTCCCTTTTCTACTACATGGCAGCCCTCACAATGGGTTAACTCCCTATTCAGCTAGGTGTAGACAGGAAAAACAACACACCTGGAAGGTATAAAAGGGTATTCCACCTCAACATTGGTGTCTTGTAATTGCGGGCACCCTTAAGTGCAGCTGACGCCCACAGGATATGGCTCTTTTTTTGCTTCGGGTGCATGTGTGCCTCAAAGACTCCAGGACACACACAATCTTGGATACCTGCACAGATGGACTAGGAGCCCACCCCAAAGAAGCTGAAGGACATCCCAAGGTAAGCCCTTACTGCGGGTGTTTACTGCTGGTTTTAGTGTTCAGTTAACTTTTTTTGGGGGGGAGAGGGGGGGCGCAGTACCCTTATGGAACATGTGCAATGGTAAAGGTCCAGCAAGGTTGGCAATAATTTGTGTGGAGCCTTAGATAACCCTTTACCAATAGACCATGGGGGAGTTTTGTGTGAGATGTGCCCCTAAAAAGGTAAAAGATCTTCAACCTCCAGAACAGTTTAAGCAGTTTTACTCATGGATCATAAAAACAATGCAGGAATCTCTGCCCCAGGAGCAGGTGTCAAAGATGATGGGGGCCCACTGAAAGGTCCCATGGACAGAAAGATCGAAAGTTGTTTTAAGGAACATTTCCTCTGGAAACTGAAGCTACTGCTACCCATGATTTTAGTTGTAATGCCAGAGTCTTTAGCTTGTGGGCTAGCCCATTACATCAGAATCAGTAGACAAAATCTGCTAAAGTGCGTAGAAATTCTGCAAAAAAAAAAAATCAATTTTTTTTTTTTTTTTTTTTTTAATGTGAGGCCCTGCTAGATGCTATCGTTTTCTCCTTCAGAAGCATGTCTTCGGCGGTAGTAGCAAGAAGAACTGTTTTGGCTACGCCTGTGGACAGCATACTGGCAATACAGTTTAGTCATGCTTCTGTTTGAAGGTAGTTTTTCTTGGTAAAAAAATCAATATGATGCAAAGGTCTGCTGTTCATAGTGCTAGTCGCCTACTGCAGGATAAAAAAGGAAGGTGTTTTTTGAATTTGTCCTCTAGATAGCAATGCAAAGAGGCTTGTGCTTATAGACCTAAGAAGCAGTACTCCAGACAATTTGATAATATTGTGAGACAGTCCTTTCGGCCCTTTAAAACAAAAAGGGGTAGGCCAGGACAACAAATCCAACCTCTGCTGGTTCCGGTTGGCGGCAGAATTTCACACTTTTACGGAGGTTTGGAAACTGACCACTCGAGATCCAGTGGGTTCTGGAGATTGACACCAAATGCTACGAGAGAGAATTTTACACTTGGCCTCATGGAGACAAGTTTGTCATATCCCCAAGTCCATCATCCCTCTTAGAACAACAGGATTAAGAAGACAGCCTCTGGAGCCTGTTGAAGGCAGAAGCAATTGTTCCTGCAATCCAGAAAGGCAGTGGAGTTTTATCCATAACTATTTCTAGTTGAAACGGCATCAGGAGCTTTCAGGACTGTGCTGGACTTACGAACTCTCAATTGTTTTGTGCAAGCAAGACACTTCCAGATGGAGTCAGTCAACTCTATCCTCAAGGCAATAGAAAGGAGACTTCTTAACCTCAATAGATCTAGGGTGCATATTTTCACATCCTTATTACAATCCAGCACCAGTGGTTACTAAGATTCTGCGTCCAAGGTCGTCACTTTCAGTTTACTTGCCTCCCATTTGGACTTTCCACATTCCCAAGAATCTTTACCAAGGTGCTGGTAGTTCTTATGGCAGCGCTCGGAAAGCTAGGCATAACTCTGTAGACCTATTTAGATGACATCTTGATCGTAGCAAAGTCAGAAGAGGTTCCCCGAAGTATGACATCCCAAGTGGTTCTTTTTCTTCAACAACATGGTTGGGTGATCAACATACCGAACAGTCATCTAGTACCCTAACAGCAACTCCTGTTCCAAGAGTCCAAGTAGATACAGAAAGAGACAAGGTATGCCTCTCTCAGGAAAGACTGATCGATTCAATCCCCGGTGCACCATGTTAAAACACAGGTCTCGGCAAAGACCTGTCTCCGTCTGCTAAGAATGTTTTCCTCAACCATAGGCATTCTTTCCTGGACAAGGTGGCATATGAGGGACCTTCAAACACATCTACTTGCAAAGTGGGACCGCACTGTGGGGTCTTTAGACTTCATGCTCAAACTTTCAAAACCCGCAAAATATTCTCTCAGTTGGCAACATCCAGGTCTATGGAATCAAGGTGTGGCTCTTTCAAAGCCAGAGTAGACGATTCTTAAAACAAATTCCAGTTCCGTAGGTTGGGGTGCTCATCTGCTTTGCTAAATCCCATCGTGAGGGCTGCTGAGGAGTAGGAAAAGGAAAATTATAGTTATGGTTAATTTCCTTGAAATACTCTATGGCATCTCTGTTTCCCACCCATGTTCTATAGTTTCGTTTTGAAGGACAGC
Organism: Mixophyes fleayi; assembly: GCF_038048845.1. Lineage (NCBI taxonomy): Eukaryota > Metazoa > Chordata > Amphibia > Anura > Limnodynastidae > Mixophyes > Mixophyes fleayi. The sequence goes on from NC_134402.1 coordinate 336,403,772, forward strand.
TTGGAAAGTTATGAAAGACACCAATGTAGAGGAGGAGTCTCCCTAATATATCCTCCAGGAGTGTTGAATTTTTACTGTCTGTACTCGGCTGCCATGGATCAAGGAAAGGAAATTAACGTTAAGTATAATTCTCAATTTTTCTGGATGGTACTTGACTGTTTTGATCACCAAGCTGTAAGACTTCATATATTGAGCTGTTTGCCTCACATGTTGAATGGTGATATCCAAAAACCTGCCTTAACAAACTCCATTCATGATGATGGTTACTTGCTTGTGAGAAGTTAGCCATAAGTACTGCTAAAACCTTCATGAACATGGAAGGTGCTGAAACACCAAGGATACTGCAGACATAGTAATGAAAGAATAAAACTAGCTACAGGTTACGCTCTGGTCAGTACATTATAGTTAAGAATCAGTGTGCAGCACACCTGAAGACTCCGGAAGAACTTTGTGTTGTGCCACGATTGGTTGCTCTTCCTGTTCTAAGTTGATCGGAGAGAAGCAAGGGCATGTTTCTTCAGGCGTTGAAGCCCTGGAGACATGCTGGGTGCATTATAGGAAGCACCATTTAAGGATTTCTGGTTTCTATCACTGGAGTAAAAGCTGTACCAAATTCAAAACTGATTTCAGGTTAATTTGGTACAACAAAAGGAGAATGGAGCCTGCCCCACAGAGTTACTATATCACAGAACCTAGGTAGGCCCCATCAGTGTCTATTTAATTTAATTTTGCTTTATTTATTTTTCACTGTGAAAGGTTTTAGTGTGGTGGGTTTTTTGTATTGTTTTTTTTAAAAATACCCTTCTGGGGGGGGGGGGGAGAAAGCTTGCAAGTCATATCATAGGATTTGTGGACCCTGTGATAAGGAGTTACCTAATGACTAATTGCAGCCTCTGGGTGTGGATTGTACTCCTTTGAGTTCTTAAGGAAACAGGTCAGCCACCAGAACAATTTTAGAGAGCTAATGGACTGGATGAAAAAAAATATACTAAAAGAAGATATATATGCTCTTCTAATCAGTAAAGACCCAGGTCAAATATAGGATTAGATATGGATGATTTACCAGGCCTCTCTTTGTACGCATCAAGTGGATCTGTTGGAGACGAAGATTGGCCTTCAGACAACGAAGAGGGTGAGATTAAAGAAGAAACCAGATAATGTAATAAGCCTAGTAGAAGTACTACTAAAAAGAATTGATAAAGTATTGGGAATTTTGAATATACCAACATTTCAGAATTCTTTCTTTGAGGAGATTCAGCCTAAACACAATGTTTACAGCATAAAGTTATTTAAATATCTGATTAAAAAAAGAATGGGAGCAACCAGATAGACATCCATTGAACCCTAAAATGATTGAAATAATATAACCCTTTCAGATAATGGCGGAAATATAGGAAAATGTGATTTTGGTCTAAAAGTTGATGCAGTGGTAGATAACCTCTAAGCAAAAACTACCATTGCACTGGCCGATGGTGGATCCTTAAAGGACTCTATGGATAGGAGTCCTTATAATTTGGATTGAAGCCCGGTATCAAGAACCAGGAGATTGCTGAAAGCAGAGCCAGGAACTGCTTGAGGAAAGGTCAGAATGGCACAGGATACAGATGCTAACGTGTAATGCTATCACTGTCCATGAGAGCAGGATAGGCGAGAGCTAATAAAGTGCAGCTTCTCAATCGGCAGTCAGAGGGAGACACAGCTGAACTGCATAGCCAATAGCCGAGGAGCAAGCAGAATGCAAAGCTGATCCTTTTGTTCAAAGATTAGTTTAGTGATGCTTCACTTTTTGAAGGTTCTTTATTGTTCAGAGATAAATTACATTCAATGGTCCAAAAATGGGCTGGGGGAAATTACTCCATGTTCTGAAAAGATCATTGTTTGCTCGACAACAGGGAAGTAAGAAGATATTGGCCTGGTAGACAGTACTTTAGACCAGGCCTGTCCAACCTGCGGCCCTCCAGGTGTTGTGAAACTACAAGTCCCATCATGCCCTTCCAGCTATCAACTGGTTGTCTACTGGCAAAGCATGCTGGGGCTTGTAGTTTCACAACACCTGGAGGGCCGCAGGTTGGACAGGCCTGCTTTAGACAGTCCTTTTCTGGTTCTAGGAGCCAAGAAAGAAGATGTAGACCAAATTATCAAATTATTTACAGAGTTGGATCCTAACTATCCAGGATTAGTGGGTATGAGACATTGTAGCCACAGGTTACAAAATAGAATATTACGGCTATACACAAAATAACACAAGTCCCATCCAGCTCTCTACTTCATATAAATCTAAATACCAACAAGATATCACAAGTAAAAATCTGTGTATTATATTTTGCATAGTAAAAAAATATGCATACAATGCACATAAAAACAACAAATAAGGGAATCACTGTTATGCAATCTTATATATGGTAATAAGTACCAATAGACTTTATACTTGGGCAAGGAAAGGTTGTGGGGTAAGGCACGCAATGAACAGTTTAGCCCTAGAGAAAAAAAAAACCCAAAAAGCTGATAAAATACGGAACTAGAAAAACTCCCTCTATATGGAGGTGGTGCACTGTTGCGAAATATGTGTGATAAGCCAATTCTTTGTTTATAGTATGTTTGCTCCATTCCAAGGATGAATGTGTTCAAAAAGTCTAGGACTCCAGTCTCCCTACGGCAGAGATGATCAACAGTTTATAGACACTTCTGTGGCAACAACTAAATTCACTAGTGCCGGGGAATTTAGAAGGGACAGGATTACATTCTAAACTCTGCCCAGTACAAAAGAAGGCGACTTCAGGACAGTACTGGCTTGAAGAAGGTTGAACAAATTTATTCAAATAAAGCACTTTCATGTTACACTTTCTAAGATCCATAAATTTACAAGATGCCTATCTGCATATTGCAGTAGCATTCCAACACCATTTTTTTTTCTCGGATTTAGTGTTAGGTCACTACTTTTTAATTAACTTTTCTACCATTCCGTCTTGCAATATCTCCAAAAGAATTTATCAAAGTGTTGGTGGTTCTAATAGTGGCACTAAAAAAAGCAAACGAATCATGGTCTGGCTGTATCTGGACAACATTTTGGTGGTAGGAGGATCAGAAGAAATATCCCAAGAAAAAGAACAGAGAAGGTGATGATTTGTCTGTGGAATCATCTCTGGATCAAGAAATCAAGTTAACAAAGTCAGTCTGAGAATCTCTCAAATGGTGGGTAGAACCTAAGGAGAATCCCAGGAACACCTATTTCAGAACTGGTATGGCTTATCTTGACAATCGATTCCTGCACCAAAAGCTATGGGACACATTTGAGCTCAAAGATGGTACAAGGTGTCGGGAGTCAAGAAGAAAAAGAGCTGCATATAAGTATCCTATAAATTAGAGTAGTTTGGAAGGCAACTATGCTTTTTCAAACTTTCTTACCCCATGCTCATCTCAAGGTATTCTTGGACAATCAGACAGTGGTAGCATTCATAAATAAACAGGCAGATATCAGCAGTACAGTTACTATGAAAGACCAAACACCGATCATGATGTGGGCAGAATGCAACATAAATTCTTTTTCAACTCTTCATGCAGCCATTAAAAACAACATAGTGGCAGATTATCTCAGCCATTACCAGATTCCATCAGGAGAACAGGGTTTTGCTTACTGGTACAAAGGTTACAATATAGATTTAATGGCACTTGGGTCAGAATACCAAACATCATCTTTTTGGTGATCCCAACAGGGGAGGGGATAGATGCCTTAACAAAACCCTGTAAAATCAATTTATGTTATATATACACCTCCATTCCCCTCATTCCAGGAATTCTAAGAGAAAACAAAAGACCAAAAGGAAGCAGCAGAGGTGATAGTAAATCTCCCCTTCTGGCCTCGTTGACCATGGTTTGTCATAGCCTGGGAAATGCTTCTAGAGCTACCATGGTTTCCACCATTATCTCCAGATCTTCTGTACAAAGGACCACTATTATACCCGATTCAGAATACACTCTAATTGATAGGATGGAAATTGGGCGGACATTGCTCAAGAGCAAAGACGTTTCTAATAGTAAATAATTTTTTTTTACAATCCTATAAAAGCAAAACTCTTCAATAATTTATATATTTTGGAAAAAGTTTATCTGCTGATGCAAACAAAGCTCTATTAGTCCATTGACACCAGGTATTTCACAAATATTGGATTTTCTTCAGCAAGTTCGAAACAAGGATTTGGATCTTAAGACTGTGAAAGTTCAAGTTTCAGCATTAAGCATCCTTTTAGATACGAGATCAGCATTGGAAGGATTAATCTGTTTCTTCCAGGCCATGAAGAGAATTCGGCCATATATTAGGCCATTTATAGCACCATGAGATCTTAATTTTGTACAGAATTCATCAGCAACAAGTCCATTGTAGCCTTTACAAGAAACTTATTTCATATGGCTCATTCTTTTTGGCAATGATTTCTGCAAGACAGGATAAATGGATGCGCATGATGCAAGGAAACATTTCTGAATATTTTTCCAGATAAAGGATATTAAGGACAAATCAAATCTAGGAGTCACATTATATAGAATCAAGTGTTTCTTTCCTGCCTATGCTTAGCTGAGTAGGAAGTTAACACATTGGTTCAACCTTAGGGATCTGTTTGCAGAATGCGTTAAAATCTTTTACAGAAAAGTAAGCCGCAGTTACTTGTGGAGCTATGTATCAATTCTAGAGCTGTAATCTACATGGCAATATCCTCAATCTTCTCCAGTCTATGCCTCCACCTCTGATTTGCCAATTTAATCTAGTGGGCACAAACCATAGCTTTATGTGGAGCCCATAAAATAAATAGGGCTGTAAGCCTTTTATAATTTTCAGTGTAATACTGAATAATAATGCCTGTAATCTCTTGCTGTATTACATTATATGCTTATATGGCCTCATTTAAACACCAAATTGGAGGTGTTGGTTGTTAAAAAATGGAATGCCATTTCCACATGAGTGATGTCCAACCATGACATCTTGCACACAGCGGAAGAGAACCTGGCATCGGCTATAATATTCATTTTAATATATGATTTGGGAGAGTTAGAATAAAAGGAAACAGCTTCCCTTCTAAACTGAAGGAGTCTCCAGTCGTTCCACAAAGTAAATAGTTTCATCATGAAACTATTTATGAAATTAAATAGAGGCTTGTGAGAGAGTTTTGACATGAAATAAGCTGGAGGACCTATAGAACTTCTGGGTTAGAGATACATTTAATTTGCCAGCTACAATTAAGTCAACTAATGTCATATTCAATATCTGGGCTCCAAGATTAAAATTAAATTTAGTTCAATTTTCTCTGGGAGCATAGATACCAATGCAAATCTCTGGTTTGTCCAGCAACTTAACCTCTTATAGGTCTATCTTTTGTGTGATTAGTAATAAATGGAATGAATATTATAGTAATGAATGTTTACTGTGAAGAAACAATCAGCAACTGAGTGGAGTCTTGCATGTATATTTTATCAGAATATGAATTTTTTTGCAAAATGCAGAAGATAGGGATGAAATGAACTGCTGGCCACTTATAGCTGTGGGAAAGTATTTATCTACAGGTTGTTGTTGAAGTCAGCAAATTGGATAAAGTCATTTCAATTAAAGTCGAGCAAACTTGGTTGTCTTTGTCTGAAAAGATGCGTATGGTACGCATCTACGTACAAGGGCACGCTACGGCGTGAAAGGGCGTACGCATCCACTACACGTGGCAGCAACAGTAATTGGTCTTTTACCATACATTCGCACAAACACGCATACTTATAAAATAGTACACATTAATGGTAGTTGCAACACATAGTCAGTTATGTCGAAATATAGTAGTATTTATATGTTATATCAGAGTTACATGCATATTAGTGAAATACACGGAACGGGTTGAAGGAATCACATCATGAGTGGTATCATAATGAACTTTGTTACATATCCTACTGTTTGGTTCACTCTGCGAGGGAATCGTAGCGTGCATACACAAGTTATGAATGATAGGGAATTATGAACTACTTAAGACTAAGGAATCTTGGCGGGAAGAGCAGAGCATACCCCCTGCAGAGGTGACCCCCTCCTTTGGATTCCTTAGGATGAACCAGCTAATGATTGACAACCCCTTGGACATTCCTGAGACCTGGACCAATAGATGCAAGCCATACCATCTTCATTGTATTACTGTATTTGATTGTGTATATAAGCAGCAGCTTGTGATCCAGTGTGCAGACATCTTGTCCCCAGACTTCAGGATTGAATGACTGCACTGGAACCAGAGCGCCTGCGATAAGTAACGGCTGTATTTACTATTACTTCGCTTGAGCATATTATTCTACTTATTGCGAATAAATCTTTGTGCGTTGGAAACACAAATCGAGGTTCGACAATCGTTATTGGTTAGCGACAATACGCACATAACATTGTCTATCATCTTAAGCTAAAATTTTGCACAATGCATATATTATTCAGATATAGGTAAAAAAAATATTATTGATTAAATAGAACATGGTTCCTGTCATTAAGGGGTTAAGGAAGAAACCTGACAGCAGAAATGGACCACCACCTGGCCAAAATCTCAATGTTGATGTACTCCTCCTAAAAGGAACATGTGTAAAACCAATGATTAGAGTTGAGAGAGAATGAGTGAACAGTATGGACCAAACCAATGTCAACAGAAAGCACCCATAAGGCACACACCAGCAACTGATAGGTCAGAATGAGGCCAATCTTTTTTGCAAGGTATGGTGTGACCAGTCTACCACTCTGTAAGGATAGCAGCTTTATGTTTATCTTTATCTTTATCTAGTCCAGTTCATCCCAGTCCAAACCCTGAAAAACAGTCTTATGCCATTATCCCTCCTCCACCAAACTTCACAGTTGGCATAATAAAGTCAGGCAGGTAACATTCTACTGGCATTCACCATACCCAGACTCGCCCATCTGACTGCCACACATAAAAGCGTGTTTCGTCACTCCACAGTACACGTTTCCACTGCTCCACTGTCCAGTGTCGGTGTGCTTTACACCACTCCATCTGACGCTTGGCATTGGTCTTGGTGATGTGAGGCTTGTATGCAGCTGCTTGGCTATGGAAACCCATTCCATTAAGCTCCCGACGCACAGTTTTTGTGCTTACATTAATGCCAGTGGAAGTTCAGAACTCTTCAGCTATGGAATCAGCAGAGCGTTGACTTTTACGCACTATGCGCCTTAGCAATCGTTGACTCCACTCTGTGATTTCATGTGGTCTTCCGCTTCATGGGAGCTGCTGTTGTTCCTAAATGCTTCTCCTTTCTAATAATATCACTTACAGTTGACTGTGGAACATCCAGCAGGGATAAAATTTCACAAACCATCTTATTGCAAAGGTGTCACGCTTGAAGTCACTTGAAGTAGCTTTTTAGAACGGCTTATTTTGCATCACAAATGTTTGCAAATGGAGACTGCATAGATAGGTGCTTGATTTTATACACCTCTCGCACCGAGCCTGATTGAAAAACTTCAATTCAATAATTAACAGATGTGACCAAATACTTTTGTTGAGAGAGAGAAAGAGAGAGAGAGTGTGTGTGTGTGGTAAGATAATGTAAGTGATATATTAGGGATAGATGTAAACAAAATCTCCTTGTACTCAAAATCCACAAACTGAAATTTGCAATACTACAGCAGAGAAAAAACTCAGTCAATAAATGTAGGTGCAATATCCACATATTTGTTTAATTAATTTGATTGCAGATATCCTTAGATTCCCAAAAATAAGGCATAGCAGAAGTATGTGTATATGTGTATATATATATATATATATATATTTGTCCAATGCATGAATAGAAAAACAACATCCTGCACCCCAAAGCAAGATACCACTGCTTTCCATGTATAATCCTTTTAGGTAAACACCAGAGTAGCTAGCTACTCATAGCACAAACATATGAACATTTGAAACAAAGCCCAAACCCAGAATATGATGTTGCTCCAAGTAACTTGAAAAAGTGATTGAGATATTGGGGTACATATCACACATTATTCCATGCAACCGGTCTATCCCAGTACAATGTGATTATAATGAAATGCGTAAGCATTTATATATATATATATATATATATATATATATATATATATAAGTTCAGTATATATATATATATATATATATATATATATATATATATATATATATATATATATATATATATATATACTGAACTTCAGACAGACTGATTGATTTTCACATTTGGGTCCTTTCAAATAGCAATGTAAATGCCAGGAAGTCTGCCTTAGTTGGCATTGAAGCTCACTGCTACCTTGGAATTAAAGTGATCATAACTTATTTTGCTGGGAGGAGCATTAAGATTCTTGCTTCATATTAATTTTGACTGCAATGAGTTTTTAGCACTATTACATGTTGTACCCTGGAGCTAAGTAATTTAACAGATCAGATACGCTGTATCAACAACAAGCTACTCCACACTGATGTTTCATGGCATTCTGGGGGGACCTTGATGTCTATAAATAGACCTCTGTAGCCTGGTGTTTCCACAGAAACCAAGAAGGAAATGACAAAGAACTGACATGTTCATGGTTGAATGTTTTTCTCCTAGTGTGTGGTTATGACCTTAACTATTCGCCTCACTAATGGTTCCCAATGGCAGGCACACCTCTGTGTCATGGTCTGACACGTTACCTGCTTATCTATTACCATAGTGCCAGCTCAGACAAAACTGATGTCCTACATAAGCCCTAAGGAGTTAGAGGTAAGTTAATTCTGTAAAGGACCCCTAAACAGAAAGCATATTTTTAATCTTTCCCATGTAAGCCTGTTATACCCTGCAGGGTCCTCACTAGAAGAGTCCTATAGCACATTGGTCGAGCTCCTTGCAAACCCTTCATCAGTATACAAACGAAAATGAGGATGGGATAGGCATTCCACACTGTCAGCAGACCAGTCCAACATGGATTAAAACTTGGCATATTATAGAGGCCGGGGAGTTGGAACCACTGGCTGGAGGCAGTGCAATCCTTCTTTGGGTACTGGAAACTATACTTCCAGCATGTCAGTGAAACACGCAGTGATGTCAAAGACTGACTGTTACAGAGAGATTCACTTCAGGGAAGGAATAGTACAGCAGTGCGGCCAGAGAGTAGTAAAATGCGACCATTGCTAAGACCTCAGCCTTACCAAGCGAAGCCAGTGGAGGGAGAGATTGCAGCTAAATTTACTGTCCGGGAGAGTGAGTACTGTGAAAAAGGATGTTGCAGAGAGAGGGAAAGGCAGACAGGGCAATGTCATTACAAGAACACTGAAGGCAATGGGGAGGGCTGTAAACCTATTAGAAAGAGCTGCCAGTCTAAATAAAGAAAAAGGCAAGTCTAACAGAGTAAGCTACAGAGAAAGCTGCCAGTGTTGCCAAAAGAGCTACCATTCTAACAGGGAGAGCTGCCAGGTTACTAGAGAGCAAGCCGTCAGAACTGGAGTGCTACATGCCCAGGGGTCCAGCAAGAGTCCAAGAAATAATGCAGAACCATTCCAGTTATCTGCAGAGTGTCCTGATTTCCAGTTGTTGCAGGTGCCTACTTCTACCTTGCAGCCTATTTAGGAGAGCCACTGAGGACACATCCAGGCCTCCGCTTCATTTTCAAGAGACTACCAGGGTTACAGAACTGGTCAGTGTCCAGTGTCCATGGCAGTGGTAAGTAACCCACTACTACCATCACACCATAATGGGCTGGGCACCAGTAAAGAGGTCTGTCTGTGCTAGAGGTCTAACCTATCACTGACAAGGTTACTCCTACCCTCATCTTCTGGGCACTATTAATAGTCCTTAATACTGTTGTGACTTCTATCCACATCATCATCTTCTCCTTAGTAACAATAAGCACTATTGTTGGGACTACAATCGCACAATCATTTTCTTCTTCCAGACAAAGAATTCTTCATTGCTCTATTATGATGAGAATCAGTGTAAGTCATTATAATTGTCTTCATAATATATTTGTTGTAGTGATCCTCACCACTACAAAAGGCTACATCATCATTTTCTATCTCAGAGAATGGGTTCATGCCTAGAGTTTAATTTTTCTATTGTGTTTTTTCCATTTCATTGTGTATCCCCAAAGAGTCTTTAGAGTCAAAGAGTCTTAGCTGTGTGATAGGGGCGACCACCCAAGGAGCAATACTGGAGGGTGGCGCAGTCAGGACCAGATTAAGGGGGAAGGGGGGCACAGAAGCACTGTGCCTGGGTCCGCCTGGCCTGGGGCAGGCGGACTAGAGAAAAAAAAAAAGACTATGCAGGGACCAGCCTAAGTCTCTTTTACTTGGAAGCTGGCCCCTCCTCTGGGACCAGCCACCTTCCATCACTGGCCACGGATCATTCCAATCAATCCCCTATGTGTGGCCTCCGAGAGACCCAATGAGATACGGGACGTGCACCACGTGACAGGTGTGTGAAAAGCAGAAAGACCACACAGCGTTCACAGATGGAAAAATGTAAGTGAAGGGGATGGGAGTATGTTAATGTAGTGTGTGTGTGTGTGTGTGTGTGGTATTTAATGGTGGAGTGCATGTAGGGGCAAATTATTTAATGGGTGCTAGTTTATTTGTGGGCTGGTGGTCAGGTAATTTAATTTATTGCTGGGACTATTTAATTTAATAGTGGGGCCTATCAATTTAAGATGGGGTGATTGGGCCTTTTATTTTAATGTTGGGCTCTAGCAATCCAGAATCCAGAGAAGCAACAACTGATCTAAAGACACCAGCAACCACAAGTAGTGAAAGTGAAAAGAAGAGGTAGGAGAGCGCAGGACAGTCTGCCAACTGTCCTGAATCTGGTGGTGCAGTCCAGAATTTGGGTTGCTGTCTTGCTTAGTCAGGATTTGGTCCAACTACAAGGACAGTTGGGAGATATGTCCTGCTTCACACTGTACTGTTCGTGAAGGCAGAGCTGCGTGCACCTAACCGTAGTGCACACAGTATTGCCTATTTGTCTAAAATGATAACCAGATTACATCATAGGGGCCCCCCTGTCTAAAGTGCCCTGGGCCCCGAGAGCCCTCAACCAGCTCTGGGTGCAGTTTATGAATATTTTAGGTTCATTTGGTTAAAATTGAGGGCTAGGGGGGTGGCATTTTTCTTTCTAACCCGAAGCGCTACAATTTTAAGTTGTGGCTCTGCCTGTAAGTCTTCATGTGATCACGCCTACAACCAGCCCATACCCTAGATGTGATTGATTTTGTGCAAGGAATGAATTTAACATGGATCTGCTACAAGCCACAGTGAAGTTTTGTAACTGATTATCATTGTTATTGATAATTATATCCAACTGACATTGTTGCCTCAACCAGCCGACATACGACCGCTCGTTCGAAAGTCAGGTCAGTGTGTGTAGTGACACGATGGTCGAAAGTCTACCCAAACAGACGATTATCGCCTCATTTGGTTGGTCGTACCGTTCAATTTTTTCCGATCAATCACCTAACGATCATGTAGTGTGTATGCATTCATGCTGACGATCTCCATAGAGTTTACAGAATCAGGCTCTTTTCAGACGATGTTAGCACTGAATGTCAGAGTGAATAAATGTAGAGAGTGCTGTAGAAGGAATAATTAATTTGTTCGTTCCGAGACAGAATATTTCGTTTCAGAGTCACAGATGCTAACGAAATTCGTTAGGACATTTGGATAGCTATAACAAGGCTGTTTTAATCAGTGTGACAGTAGTGAATGAATATTGTGCTGTCATTCTCCAGACTAGAGGACCAGACAAAGGACCAGATCTGAAGGTAAATCGTGTCAGTGTGTATGCATGAATCACCAGACTGATCGGACCTTCAGTCGTAGGTATAATCGTTTGAGATAGCACGTCGGTCTGAACAATTCTTCAGTGTGTACCCAGCTTTACTGATTCTACCATTATCACCAAAGTTGTTGCTGATTCTTCTATTTAATGTCATTATTATTTAATGAGATTATTGAATGCTAGATTATCATGTTACTGTACAGTCAATTCTTTGCATTATTGTCCCCTTTCTTTACTCAGGCCATTTAAATGCACCAAGTAACTTTTCCCTTCTTATGTGGTGTGAGCGTCAGTCATCACCAGTCAAATATTGTGAGCCAGTTGTTACGAGCCGCGGCGGTGACCAGCCGCCGCGACTCTCACAGGCGTCCCGGCCGTCACTATCACGACCGGGACGTCACTTCCGGGGTTCGCCTAGGCAACAGTCGGGACGCTGAAGGAGAGAGCGCCGCATCCCAGCAAAGGAGAACTGCTGGGCGCGTGCGCAAAGAGTTTACTAGCCTGCGGGCTAATTCTGCTTGATTAATTTATTAGGCATAGGCTGGGGGCAGTTTCAGAGCTAGGCCCTGATTGGTCACACTTTGTATTTAAGGCAGGGAGGGCTTAGCCTCCCTGCCGGTTATAGCTGCCAGTTTCCTGTGTTGCTGCCTGCTGCTGTGTTCCTGGTGTTACCTTTGGATTGTTGCCTACCGTGTATGACCCCTGCCTGTTTACTGGATTTACCTGTGCCCTTGACCTTCTGGCCTGTACCACCGTTTCTGCTGATTTGCCCGTGACCTTGACCCTTGGCTTGTTTCCTGACTATTCTTCCTAGCAAGTGACCCCTGACCTCGGCCTGTTCTTCAGAATTGCTGCCTACCATTATCCTCTGCTCCTGGGTTCCCCGCAGCTGATACACGCCACACAACCCTCAGTAGTCTGCAGCCAAGTCTGTCCCCACCACTAGGGGCTCCAGCGAACACCTGACTATCTGAGTAGACTCCGGGTGGTGTTGTATTGGTTGGAGGGGTTCCTGACACCAGTGCAATGTGTGGGGTTTACAAAATAGCCCAAAATATTGGGTGGAAAAATAAGTTTAACAAAACCCACGTGTGCACAACACGATACAATTCCTCCAATGACTAGAGAAAAGGTCAGACAACATGAAATTTGTAAGGCACCCATGTTGTTTTGCAGGTACAACTTACACACACACACACACACACACACACACACACACACAATCAATAGCAGCCTGCTCTTTACTAAGCAGTGAGATTGAGCTAAAACGGAATAATATAACCTTTATACCACACAGTGACTGATGTGCCGCACGTGAAGCAATGCACACACTAATTCTAAAAACTGCATTCACCATCTCACTGCCCTGGACAATTTGCTGAGTCTATTTCGAACTGCTTCCGTTTGTTTGTTCATTTTATTAGTCCCTTTCTACTCACCACAAATGCCACAACGAGTAACAAATTGTCTTTCTTAAAATCCCTCTGTTACAACATTCTTCACCCCCTCCCCCTTACAGTCCCCCACCCATATTTATATAATCAATAATAATTTTATTCATTATAATGCTTTTCTCCTAATAGGGTTCAAAGCACTGCACATTTGTAGAATAAAAATGCAGACTGCAGAAAAGAGAGCTAAGTATTATGGTGTATTACAAAATCCAATTCCACATTCCCTCCACCATCATACACTTCATTCTGCTTCTGCACACTATAGAAATTCTGAAAATCTCACATCTACTTTGTAACTTTCAAAATCCTTTAAATGTGCCCATTGGAATGCACACTATGGGGCATATTCAATTAGGCTTCCGGTCCGCAAAGTTAATCCACAGTACCGCAATAATGTGGAATTTTGTTCTCACACCATAGGGTTGCGAAAATCCACGTTATTGCGATACCGTATTACCGGCAATAATGCGCAGGTTTCGCGGTAACGCACATTACTGCGGACCGGAATCCTAATTGAATATTCCCCTTTGTCTGTAACAAACTAACTTTCATCCATGACTTTTTTTCTCTCAAAGCACCACAGCCTTCTGGTAATTACAGTGCAATGGCTAACACAATGATACCTTCTTGTTTTGTTGCCAGGCACGTGTGTGGAGATGGCTGCATAAGAAGTAGTGTAAGGTTGGATTCTCCCCTCTCATTTACAGTTCTACTAACTATTCCATCACTTCTAACTTTTCCAGCTGCATAACATCTGTACTTTCAACACCTTCTCTCTACGCGTTGCTGTGTTCGTCCCGACTTTTCATTAAGTATTTCACTGCCCTGGTACCGGACTTTCTTTTTGAAAATCTGAGTAATTATCTGTAACACATCCGCAAGTGGGAGAGCAAGTTGTACAGCAAGGTAGATGTGGATCTTTTGCAGGTATATCGAGTCGAATGACATATCTTATAAATATAATGGAGGAGGTAGAGAAGTACATGGATGGGGAATAAAGAAGTCCAGAGAGGACTAATTGCTAAAATCATGGTCAAGACATTCCCAAGAGTTAGCTACACAAGGTGACAAATGAAGCAGGTCCTTTGAGAGGTTCTGCAGAACAGATTTAGCCGTTTATGCCTTGTGGCGAGGGCTAAAATATGATTCTCTGTATACTTTATGGTTTGAGTATTTTTTTTTTTTCTGGGCAGTAGTTAACTTATGATGGCTTTATGTGCTTCACATGTAGGGCCTCATTTAGAGTTGGACACAATTTACACTGAAATCGTAAGTGTAAATTACATCCCATAATTTACAGTATTTAGAGTGTCACGAATCTTTAGATCCGTGTGACTTAAGAGGCATGTTTGTGCAATTTGCACAGTATTCCATCTACCTTATGGGCCGGCGTGCAAGTATATCATGCACAGCACCCTGTAAAGCAGATAATTAAATTTAAAAAAAATTGTCCATGGGTTAGAACGTAGTAGAGATTTGTCATTAGGCCTGGACTGGAGGTACTAATAGAAACCAGACTCTGGCTAATAACATAGTCAACACTATGATTGGAGTTAACAGATGACGATACCTCAGGGTTGAGCAGTAACTTTAATGTAACGTTATAAAGTGATGGGGACTTTACTAAAACTACTACCTTGTGACTGTATCAGATTCAGATGCTATTCTGTAGGTAATCATCAATGGCGAGTATATGAAGGTTCCCCTAAGATGCCTTGAGTAGAAAGAAATCACTTTGTTGAACTTCTTAGCAAAACTGTCCCAGGTTAGGGTCACTGAAATGCTGTCAAGCACTATAAAGGGGCATTACAGAGGTTTATTGTGACCGAGATCAGTACTCAGATAAAGAGTAGGAATGCCACCAAAAGGGGTTCGAAAGAGAGAGGCTGTCTGATTACCTATACCGCTAGTTGGGCACCATTAGTATACCTCAAACAAATTTGTTCTATGAAGCATAAATAGTATATAAAATATTGGCATCTTAAAAAGTGTACTGATCAGAGGCCTCTCCCAACAGAGCAACTCTTTCTCAAGAGGGCCACTGTCATTTCTCAGACCATCACCTGATTGCTCTCTGCCACAACTGTAACCTCTTGGCACAACTTTCCACTTCTCTGCATAGACTTCTATCCTGAACTTATATTTTCCTGTTCTTATCTGCCAGTCCCATATTTCAAAGTGACCATAGACACACTCTTATCAACATTGACTGCGATTGCAGCCATGGCACACTAGAACCACGATGCCATCAAAAACCTCACCTATAGAAGTAGAATGTTGTAAGTTTTGGAAATTTGAGGCCTTTCTAAAATATACTGCCAAAGACAAATCAAAGCAAATTCTCTGGGATCACCATCCCATCTCTCAATACCACTAAGACCCCAACCTCCAGCTTATTGAGCTGCTGCTAGCCTACACTATCCTCACCCCACCTATTAGATCCTTTCAGTCATACTTATGTTCCAAACATACCGCATTGATTACGGTGGACAGCGATGCAACACTACTAAATATAAAAATGTACATTATTCACTTAATTTTTCTTGACTTGTGTGACACTGTTGACCATTAATTTCACATAAAACTCAATGCAACTCAGTAAATAAAAATAATAGAACTCAGTGTCTTCAAGACACTGATAGGCAAGATGAAAACCAAGATAGAACAAACCAATTGTTTCTCTGAATTAATCTCCCCTTTGCTTCCTCCAGTGAGTCAAGGATTGAAACTAAGCACTCTTCCCTTCTCCATCTGTACCCTTTTTTTTTTTATCAACTCCTTTCAGTTTTGACACCACCTCTGTGCAGTCGACAACCACATTTACCTATTCTCTCTGGGTCTTTTCACCACCTGTAATGGCTCATAATGCTGAACGGCTTTCTGCAATTTAATCTTAGATTTCCTCTCACTACCTCAAATAATCTTAACAAAAACAAACAGACTCTTTCAACCAATCAGAAGTTGTCCACCAAACATGACCAGTTTTGTTGACAAGACAATATTCCCTTCATACTTGATGCCTAATTATCATCCTTGTCTCAGAACTGTACTTTGTTCCCAATTATCCAAATTCTGTTAGACATTTAAGAAATCTCTTTAGAATACACATCACACTGGACATTAACAAAGCAATAATATGGTCCTGCTCAATCTTGTTTTGTTATTGTATTTGTTCCCAAATTTAAAGAATGGCAGACCTTGCTGGTGCTATATAATTAAATGTTAATACTGCTGAGATTTTCTCGCTCCCACTTTATATGCAATAGTTGCCGACTTTTAGACGTCCCCTCTCAGAGAAACCGAGGATAGCTGTCTGAAGATGACGAGGGGAACTTGATAGTATGGCTTGTGCCATAACACTCCTCCCACTGAGATTATGCCCCACTGCGTTCTTCTCACCTCCTTGGCCTGGCCTTATGGAGATTGCTAGAAACTTGCAGAAGTTAATGAGATCACTCATATCATAATTTAATAAATGCTTTACCAGGGTATCCTTATAAATTGGGAAAATTAAACCTCCCCCCCGCCCCCCAAGAGTACATGCAAGATACTTCTATACCATTTTTACATCACATATTTTCCTTTTTTGTTTCATCTCAGGTCAAAATTAGTACAAAAACGTAAATTTGACAGATGTGCCTGCTATCACTAAGTGGGACACAAGACTCATATCCCATTAGTCACAGAACCTGTATGCAGTA
Organism: Mixophyes fleayi; assembly: GCF_038048845.1. Taxonomy (NCBI): domain Eukaryota; kingdom Metazoa; phylum Chordata; class Amphibia; order Anura; family Limnodynastidae; genus Mixophyes; species Mixophyes fleayi. Next base: position 336,420,693 of record NC_134402.1, read on the forward strand.
TAAGACACTGTGTGAGCTTAGCTACTGCACACGGGTGCATGTACTAAAGAAACAGCTGTGTAAGTAATACACATTGCATGCTTCTTATAAGAGACTTCAGTGAGAGTACTAACTTTATGGGGGGTATTCAATTGTTCGGCTTGACGGCCGAAAAACTCGCGCTCTAAAACTATTACTGTTAATACGGTAATTACTTGCTGAAATTCAGCAAGTAAATTACCGTATGAACGGTTTTTAAGCACAATTTTACCGTATTAACGGTAATAGTTTTAGAGCGCGAGTTTTTCGGCCGTCAAGCCGAACAATTGAATACCCCCCTATGAATGGTGTAAGAAGCAGAGGCAACACACAGCCAGAATGAACACATTGTATAAGCAGATTTATAATTCTTTTATGTATTTTATATCTGGCCAGATATCTCCAGTAAACCTAGAGTTGTGATAATCCTCTTAGTAGCAAGGGATATGTGAAAGATAGGAAAGAGTGTAAAAAAAAATAAAAAAATAAAAATTTTTTACATCTATTTGTATCACTGGTATCAGCTAGCTCACCCCCCTCCAATCCTAGGACTATACAACTCTGTGCTTGGAACAGTTAGCAAAAATTTGAGGCTACTTTATCTAGTGTTGCTATGCATTATTGAGGTTTCAATTAATTATATCTAGACTATATATACAGGTTACAGTATTGTAACAGTTTAACCAGTTCCCTAGTCCTAGCTTGCCATTCAGATATGTGGGAGAGGGAATTTGAAAGCATGTAGCTGCTGCCCTAGAATACAGTGTGCATTTGCCTGCTCTGTAGCACATTGGCTGCTGACACAAGGTATACCCAGTGTCTGAACTAAAAGATAAACATATGAACTATAAGAGGAGGTGTTACCACCCCACAAATAAAAACTAACCTCCATTGGCATATGCAGATTTAATTGAAAGAAAAGACATGTACAAATTAAAGGGAGAGCTCAGACTTTGTAAGTGGCAAAACAGATTCAGCTTTCTCATCTGTACAGCTAGTCAAACAAAATAAACTAGTCTAAGTGTGAGTATATACACAAAACAAAAAACCTTTATACAAGTCTGTACACAAAGTTCATCGTCTGCCAGAGATCTCCGTTACCCCTCAGCACACTGCTAAGTCAAAAGGAAAACAAAATAAAATAAGTGCCCCTTCCCAAAAAAAAGGCTTCCTGGGCAAACGAGACGATTCCTCCTTTACCAGACAGTCTGCATTGTTATTGAGCAGATAGGAGGGAAAGTAGACCACTTCCTTTGAAGCTTCAGTGTACTCTGTACATTGCAGCCCAAATTTAAAGAAAAACAGAGTTGATTAGACGGGTCTTGGGATAGAGACACCAGCCACCCTCTGCCTGGAACAGATCATACTGTAGACCATAATTTGATACTCCATTCTACTTCATTGTCTGTATTCAAGCTCGTCCACACTGATCACTTTAGCAGGCATAGAAGGAAGTGGCTGCTGAAGAACATCAGATCCAAACCACTTGGCTAGTCCCACAGGGGAAGTGCTCCTCTGAAAACGCTGATCCATCATGTTCAGATTAGGCCGACTTGACAAGCCTTGTATGCCGGAGAAGCTTTGAGTGCTGGAACCTGGAGCACAAACAGTTTTAAATTAACCTCTTTGTCAGAATAAAACACTTTTAAACCCTACCCACAGCCATTTAAGCACTTGTCACCACTTTAAGTGGCCCTTTATAAGCACAACTAACCAGTTGACAGAAACAAAAATAGCAACCCAGGAGGAAGAATATAAGAAAATTAGACTGTTGCAGGATAGACCAGAGTCTCATTTTACATACCATTTTATACAATCTCACTTAAACAGTGCAAATAGCACAAACATGATTTAAGCTTAAGCAACAAGTCTATAAGTTAGCTTTGTACAAAGATTTGTATTAAACTCAGATATACCAATAATCTCCCACATACCTGATCGCTGCATCATTGCAAGTTGGAGAGAGTTTGTTGGGCGTTGGTTGAGAAGCGGGTGCCCTGTAGGTGCCAACGGGTAGAAAGGCTGTCCTAAGACAGATGGTGAGATAGTATGCAGAGCTGGCAGGTCAATACCTGGCGGGAGTAGTCCTTAAGAGAAATGGAAAAATTAAAACAGAACCAACAAAATGTCTACATAATTGAAAGAAATGCTGGATGAGCTTTTGGTGGGATTTTTTTCTTCCTGAAACCAGACTAAGAATGAGATTAAATTACAGGAGTAGTAAATTTCTCTCACTATATCTGGCTATAATTAACAAGATTTGGTAACCAAGTTAACTTGAGTAACTTAAGCTAAATGCTGATTTTGTACAACTGCTGCCTTTTTAAGGAACATATTATGTGAAGTTAAATTGATGGCTTCATCAGTTTAACAAGGAAATGAGTTTGCCCAGATACAAGTACTTCTTTACTGAATCAGATTGCATCACCCACCTACACACTTTAGTTTGAAAACCTGCACAATCATCCTTGCTACAACATCCTTGTAACAGATTTTACTTTATGCAGAACTAATGTACCATTTAAATCATGTTCTGGAATCTTTCATAAGCAAGGTCTAGAATGATTCTTGTTTAAGATGTTTGCCATATCTTGAGGGATTGACATAATATCCATTGATCCAAATCTGCAAGTTTATTTCCCCACAAGGCAAGCCAGGTATGAGATTACACAGCCAATTTCAGACTTAGTTTTGTAGTTAATGATCAAACTGACAGTCACACTAGGAGGAGGGAGGATTCCACTAGATCACATTTAGAGTTTGTGAAAGCTTAATGGACAGTCTTTTCAACATTAAGATATACACGATTTTAAGTCTCACGATCTCACAATACAAGTGTTGCGATTTGTCGTATGGCTTACACTCTGGTACATTAGGAGGCCATCAGTATCTGCACTGCCATTCTGAATTAGCCTTGACAATTGGGAAGCATATTACAAAGCACCTCACACAGTGTCAGTAACTATAATCAATATACAAACATGATTTAGAAACTTCGGTATACAGACCTGCCTGCAGTAAGGAGAGGTGTTGTGGAGGAACACCCTGCGCCAGCATCTTTTGTACCAACCCTGGATGTAGCTGGTGTGATGGCCGAACAACTGGAACCACAGGTACCTGGTGGAGAGGGCGTAGAAAGGGAGCCCCAGACACTGGAGGTACCATAGTAGGAGTTTGCCTCCCTGTAGATTTTGGACGATAGTCCTGGTCTTTGGTGTAGCGACTCTGATGGGGTAGCGGTGGGGTACACCCAGAGCGTTGAGATGTTGGAAACCTTGCTCCCAACACCGGCGAGGTGCCTTGGATAGTGTTGTCGGGTATGGGACTTAAGACTCCATCTGTCACAAGGAAACAAAGATTAAAATGCACAGTCTATGCTAAAAAGGAAGGGTAAGTTTGCACTTGCAGAGAAAATCTAAAGATGCCCCTACAATTATAGACTTCAAATATCAATATGCAGTAACCATGCATATTAAGATTTATTACCTTCTTGCACCCTGCGAGCTTCCTCTTTCCCATAGGCACTCTTTCCTATAGAGGTCTCATCTTTGCTCTTCTCCTTACTTTCATACATTTTCCGGATCACTGAGGTAGGTGTGAAGGATGGAGACAGCTGTAAGGTAAGAGCATCACCTGTAAATACCCATATCACTAATTTCTCAAGACTTGACATATATTACCAGAGACAGCACACACAAACCCCCAATATAGAGAACACTTGTTTGGCCGCACAGATAAATGTACTTTATAATTTCCATTTACTGGATGTTTTCTCTGACATCCCCCCTGCCATTCTCCTACATGAGTCTACTCACATTCTTCATTTTTTCCATCCTCCCACCGGCATGTAGAAATCACAATTGGTATTATGTCCCTTCCTACCCTTTTCTGCCATTAATACCATATGTTAAATAATCTAAATACAACACTTAAGACCAAAAGTAACTTGGTACGTGCTCTCCCTGCACCAAGGCATGCTATCTATCCATGCCAACAGCAGCGACCATGTGAAAACTAATACACTAATCACACCATTTCCTACAGTAAGAGAATCTACTTAAGTATTTCTTAATCAGCAGCATGTAAGGTTAAAAGTAACTAGAAGGTTAATAGCCATGTGCCCTGTGAACTGGCAAGTGGAGCTCACCAGTACTGTTAGTCAAGAGTATGCAGATGGTACTGATGACCTAGTTCTAATTGAAGTACTGAACTTATAGGCATGTTGGCAGCACAGAATCAGCCCTTGGTCAATGCTTACCATACTGGTAACTGGGGCACCTGGTCCAGGAGATACAGACGACCCTCGTAGGCTGCCTACTGGAGATTTATTCATCCTCTGCTGCTGTCTAAGAGTAGAACAGTTATGTCAGACATTGTGTAATGTAACATGGTATGCACAACTTCGGCACCTGCCAGTATTTACAACCCTTCAGTTACACCAACCTGTTGCGAAAACCATCCCTGCCTTTGTCTATTTGCATTTTTCCATAGACTGGGTGGTAGTAACTTGAAGCTGGGAAAGCAAGGTCATGCGGTACCAATCCTTCTAACACAGCTTGTTGCATCTCCAGAGGACTGACCTTTTAAAAGAACGCAAAAATCAATGAAAGCCACTCATAGTAGTATTTAAATTG